>NC_134601.1:129587268-130239768 GCF_037038515.1 Microtus pennsylvanicus | reverse complement strand
CAACCAGAATTTTATAAAATAGGTCTTGGTGAACTGCTAATCTAAAATTTCTGAAAAAAAATTGTATAATAAAAATGGCATTAACATACTAGAAGCTCCTATTAGTAGCACAATGAGCTTCCTAGTGTAATACCTAAAAATACAATTATCAGGAAATAGACAGGACTTAAATAAAATTCTCTCAAAAGCTATAAAAAACTAGTCAATGAGATCCTGCTTTAAAAAATACTCCCAGTAGCCCACACCCCAACTAAATAACCATATAAACCCACAAATGTTTCTAGAAAACAATGGAATACTATAGTTTTCCACATTCTATCCACTTACAATAAACCCAGCCAAATTCTCAATGTACTGTTTTGAGGGAAGCCTTTAATGCTAACGTTCATCCGGTGAAAAATAAAAGAAGCATGAAAACCATCAGAAAAATTAAATACAAAAATGATCACTAGCAGGATATATCCTAACATATGAAGTCATAGCCCCACCTCAGACTGGTGTGCTAGGCCTACAGAATTCAGTGGAACTAAAGAAAATTCAAGTATAAAACAAAGCATGAATATGTACATTTCAAATGTGTGAAGAAATAATTAATAATTGGTTAACCTTTGGGGGCAATAATTAGAACATGTAAATCTGCATGTCAAAAGAATTTCCTGTAGAGCAGCATTGTTAAATAAATACTTGTGGGGAGAGCTAACCCTTCTGGAGGGGATTCTAGAGCCAAAAGGCAAAAAGAAACAGCTTTGTCATTTTTTAAATTTTTTTTTATTTTTTTAGTCATTTTAATGCATTTTTCCCTGTGCACAAGAGAAATAACTGATAGTCAAAAGATACACTTTTCTGTATACATAGCAGTTAAAAGTAATGCAGACACCACATGACACTTCCAGTAAAAGTTACATTTCCAATTACAAATCAAAATGCATATTAGGGTCTCTTCATGGGAGAAGCTGAGGAAATCTTAGGTCAAAAGCACTTTCCTGGCATCACTACACTGATCCTTCAGGCTGCACAAAGATTAAGGTCATATACAATCAATCTGCAACTGTTGACACAATGTTACACTGTAAGTTTTCTGTACAATTAATGTATACTTAGAGAAACCAGGATAAACATTTCTACTATATTTTAACTGAACTTGCCTAGCCAACATTTTCACTGAGAAATTTATCAAATATGCTGTAAGACTCTACAAAATTGTGAGACATACCTAGCTTCAGGAGTATTTCTTATATTCTTTCTTATTTTGGTTACACATATTCTGCTCAGAGATTCTACAGTAATACTTCTAGATGTACAATTCCAATTGTGCTTACTGTACTGTGTACAAATAATAACAAAAACGATCAATGAATGGTATAAATCTTACAGCATTTGCTAGCAAAAATACATGCCAAAGTCACAATAAGCAATATTTTACCACAAATTAGAGAGCTTCAAATAATTTGCTTCTGTTTTTAATACCTTCATTCTACATTAAATTACTATCATAGGCTAATGTTTAAAATGCAAATAAACTGGACATCTGTAGGACAGAACTTGTTCACCCAACTGTGAAGGCTGATACCTGTGTCCAAAAATCACAATAAATGCAGAATAAAGAGAAGTGTTTGCATGCAACACCTTTGAGTGAACAGCATTGATCCCCACCATTCAAATCAGAGAAGGAAGAAAATCCAAAGAAAAGGAAGGAATGAAGGAGGGAGGGAAGGAAACAAAGAGGGGAGAGGGCAGGCTGGAAGGGAAGGGCGAGGGTGGGAGGGAAGGTGGCGGGAGGAGGAGCAGGAAGGAAAGAAGGGAGGGACTCCACCTTAAAATGCATGGTATTAGATTTATAAGTAGACAGATTTAAAAGAATCAAAATAAAAGTAAAGCACGATTTTGTGTGTGTTTAAAGATTTAAGAGCCATTATCAAAAATAAGATACATTTTTTTCAAGGTACAGAAATGTAATTACGATGGCTGAGAGCCCAGCAGCCTCTCAATGGCCGCATTGATGTCGCCTCCTGTTGCTATTAGGGCCTGCAAGTTTGCTTCACGATTTAAGAAGCCCATGGCGTTGAGCTGTTCCAGTTGCTGTTGAAATCTCACTTCTGGATTCGGCAGCTGGTGAGGATTCGCTCCAGCCAGGGCCTGCACCATCTGCTGAATGAACTGCTGGCTGGGACCAGAATCTGAAGTTGGACTTATGGTTTCAGTAGGTGCAGAGCTGGTCACAGTGGTTGCAGTGGGGATCCCAGTGCCGGTGGAGCCAGGAGAGCTTACAGGAACAGTGGGTCCAATAGGCCCCATGGGGCCTATGGGTGTGAAAGGAACTATAGTAGGAGGGATGGGCCCTAAGGGAGTGACTGGGCCCACAGGGGTTAGGGTGGTTCCCAGGATTCCCAACCCCAAACCTGGAGCAAAGGTTGGAATGAGGCCAGGTGCTTCAGTGGCTAGTGTCTGTAGCCCGTGCTGGATCTGCATCAACGCCTGCATTGCTCTCGGGTTTGACATGGCCGCAAGTGTGTCTGGATTCTGCATCTGCTGCAGGAAATGCGGAAGCTGCGGACGCATCTGCTCTTGCAGCTGAGGATTTGCTGCAAACAGCGGGCTACTCATCATCAGCTGGGCAGCCAATTCTGGATTCTGGCTCAGCGACTGCATCATGCTTCTTATGTAGGGTGCAGACAGCATATTCTGAATCAGCTGGGGATTTTCAGTTATCTGCTGCAGCAGGCTCTGCATTCCCGGGGTACTGAAGATGCTAGCAACATAGCTAGCTGCTGCCACGGTGTTCCCGTTGAGCGTTCTAGCGGAGCTGCTGCCAGGCACATTGCCACTGCTTGTGGTCGTGGTGGTGGTCGGAGAGCTCTGGGTAGCCGGCGGTGGTGCCCAAGGATTGGGCAGTGGATCCCGGTTTTCTGTGCGGGAAGGCTGGGTGCCTTCCCCTGAGGAGGAACTGCTCCCCACCGTGGCGAAGGGGTTACCCCCAAACTGCTCCTGTGCGGCATTCAGCATGGGTTCTTGAATGTCAGTGTACATGCGCCGCAGAGCATTGTAGCCACCTGGGAGGCTTTCGAGATTGCTGAGAGCC
Organism: Microtus pennsylvanicus; assembly: GCF_037038515.1. NCBI lineage: Eukaryota > Metazoa > Chordata > Mammalia > Rodentia > Cricetidae > Microtus > Microtus pennsylvanicus. The sequence continues at coordinate 130,236,689 of NC_134601.1, read as the reverse complement.
AGGTCTTGGTTTCTCATCATCTCTTGCATCATGGCAGGATTCCTGGCGATTTCGAGAGTCTGCCTCATTATATCTGGGTTGTTCAGTAGGTGACTGATTTCTGGGTTTCTCTGAATCAATTGTTGCATCTGAGGATTGGCCATAATGAGCTGCCTCATCAGGTCAGGATTCGAAAGCATGCTCTGAACAAAGGGATTTTCCATGATTTGGATCATCATCTCAGGGGTAGACATGAGCTGGTGCTGCATGTGGTTCTGAAGCTCAGTGAAGGTGGTCGAGCTCAAACCCAGGCTGCTAAGGCTAGCAAGTCCTCCCAGGGTCCCCGATGCAAACGGATTGCTATTTGTGACCGTAGGTGTGGGGTTACTCCTGGGACCCGTGGTCGACGCTCGCGTCGTGGTGGTGGTGGTGGTCGTGGTCGTGGAAGTTCCTGCAGTAGTGCTAGGCTGCGTGGTTGACTGGCCCTGAGGGCGATTCTGGCTTTTGATGACCAGGTGAACAGTCAGTCCATCATGGATGCCATGCTGCATCAAGGTATCTTGATCTTTCAAGATTTTTCCGGCAAAAATCAGCACGAGCTGATCGATTTGCGATTTGAAGCGTTTGGAAATCGCTTCCTTAAACTGCAGGACGGTGCTATTCTCGGGCACCGCGAACTCCTCCTTCTCTTTGGGAGTCTTCACAGTGACTTTGATGATTTGGGGCTCGGCCGGCTCAGGGTCCGTGCCTGGGGCCGCAGCAGGGCCACGGGAGGGGCGCGGGGGGCCGCTGCTCTCGCCGTTCTCAGCCATGGCGGCCGCGGTGACGCAGGCTGGCAGGGAAGGCGCTGGCGAGCGAGAGGGCGCGAGGGAAGGAGGAAGGAAGGAGGCGCCGCAGCAGCGGACTGGGCGGCCCCGCGAGCAGCGCGGAACACAGTACCTCAGAGATGAATGGAGGCTGCGGCTCCCGATCGTCGGATGCGCACAGGGTCTGGCGTAGGCCGAGGCCGAGGGCTGAGCGAGCAGGTCTGCAGGCCTTCTCCGCCGCCGCCTTGTGATCTGCCCGCGCGCTCTCCCAGCAACTCCTGCAGCTGCGGTGCCCGCGCTCCCGCCCCGCCCCGCCCCCGGCCGGCCCCGCCCCCTGCTGACGCGGCGCCAGCCCAGCGACGGTCGCTCAGCGAGCGCAAAACTCCTGCCCTGCAGAGGGGGGCGGGGGGGGGGAAGAGAGGGAGAGAGAAATAAACAAAGAGAGGGGGAAGAGAAGGAAAAGGAAGGAGGCTGGAAGAGAAAGCCTGGGGACCGAGGCGAGGCGAGGGGGAAGGGAGGAGGCCGGGAGGAGGAAGAGGGAGGCAGCTTCTTTAGCAGCCACTGAAAGACCAATGGAGAATGTGGATTCGCAATCTGGGAGGCAGTGAAAGGATGAAAGCCTGAATTGAACCGATCCCCATGCAAAGGACGAAAAATGAATAGTAAAGAACTCTGACAAAGCAAAAAGGGAAAACGAACACCCGGGTGGGGGAAGGGAAGGCATGGCGGGAGCGAGCATTTTACAAAAGAGACGAAAAAACGGCCAACAGGCTTCTAAAATATGATTAAGCTCACTACTAATCAAAGGGATTCTAGTAAAAACAATGAGATTTTACTTGGAGTTTATCGCATTGGCAGAGATGAAAGAGAATGTTAAACCTTGTTCACTGGGAGCCGAGAAAATGCACTCTCATGCTGGTTGTAGTATGAATTGTTGTAATATGGCAGTTTGAAAATACAAATGGACATTTTAAATATTTGCACCTTTGTTTAGAAATACCTAATAATCGATGCAAAAAAAGCATATGTATGATGTATATTAACAGTGTAGCATTTAGAAAAATAGTGTTGGGTATTTTAAACGTGTGTGTAACATAGGATTACTCAAACATACTATGATAGTGCCATACAATAAAATAATCCCTGTGTCTAAAAGATGGTGGCTAATTCATGTAATATTAAGTGTCTCTAAAAGTATACGTTAAAATGCAGTATCGTTATGAGAAAACAATAGATGATATTTAATATGAATTTATATTTTCCCAAACAAATGGAAACAATACAGGCATGTAGATATTGATCAGAAAGCTTGCAGATTGTATGTGTGGAAAAGAAATATGAAAGGCTATACTCCAGGATGATAAAGGTAATAATTAGTAAGAGCTGAAATTGTTAATAATTCGTATTTTCTATTTTGATAAGATTTTGAATTTGATGGATATGCTACATTTATAATTTTTAAAAACAATAAATATATTTTCAGACAAGAGTTTAGGTAAAAATTGACAGGCACACAATACTAGTGGCAAAATTAACATTTATCTATTTCATTGATTAAAGGACATAAAAATAATTACTACTGATAAAGAAAACTTGAATAATAAATCATTTCAAAATCATTTATTTATCTCTCATGCTTTGACCACAGAAAATCATTTTCCCTTACAAAAACCTAGAGATAATTTAAGAGCATTTTAAAATCACTAAGTCACAAATACCTCAATAATTCTCAGTATAAAACAAAATACAGGCTCATTATATACTTGAATAAAAATGTGATTGTCTATACTAGGTTTAATATTTATATAATGCACAATGTAAAGAGAACGTGTTTTAAATATAAATGTATTTGTATTAATTTATATTTAATATATTTATATTAATAATTAATTGGCACACATCAAATATCATTCTAAGATTTTAGATACATGTTCATATGTGTATAGAAATAGGCTAGAGGGAATGGCTTGTAGCTCACTGATGGAGCACAAACCTATCGTGTGTGAAAAAACCCTGGGTTGAATTCCTAGTACTGCAAAAAAAAAAAAAAGCAGAAAACATACAAGAGGCAGTCAACCTAAAAATACAGAAAATATGCAAGCGGCAGTCTTTGTAAACTTATAGCCACAAGGAAGAGGAAATGGCACAGGATTCCAGACAATGACTAAACGGAATTGGGGTTAAAGCTGTAAAAATGTGCTTTGTCTCTAAAATGGAAGCAAACATGATAAATTCAGCAATGGCTGATTCTAGATAGCAGCAGTTCATAGCTGTTAGAAAGTGGTTAACTTTTCTGAAAATAAAGGGAAATTTAACAATATATAACTAGCCATCTTTACTTACTCTTAAAGGTAGTACTATTAACAAAAATGGGGAAGAAAAAACACTTAAAAATTAAAAAAAAACTGAACGCCTTTGTTGCAGCACACGTGACTATTCGTATTAGAGTTAATTATAAGCATAATTATAATGAAAATATATATCTCAATAATTACCATAAGATTACCCTAGGTATAGCTTTAGGGATTTGTTAATAACAGAGATTCCTAGGCCCCACCCCAAATTAACTGAAGGTGAGCAAGAATCTGCATTTTTAGTACATCCACATATTAATAATATTTGATTTAAGGAGTATTATGTGAATGAACTCAGAGTCAAATTTATATGCTTAAAGACTTTAAATACCAAATAATAGCAAATAATTAGTGTATTCAACATTTAAATAAAGAGGACAACAGAGAAAACAGAAAGGAGGCAAATGAGGTGCCAGCTATAAAGTGACAACAGCAAAGAATCAACAAACAAGAACATCAATGCTTGTTCATTAAATCTAAGCCCTTAAAAAAAAACCCAATAACCAGGGAACCTGCATGGGACCGAACTAGGCCCTCCGAATGCGGGTGATGGTTATGAGGCTTGATCTGTTGGGGGCCCATGGCAGTGGGACCACGACTTATCCAGGATGCATGAACTGGCTTTTTGGAGCCTATTCCCTATGGTGAGATACCAAGCTCAACTCTGATACAGGGGGAGGGGCTTGGTCCTGCTTCATCTTGATATCCTAGACTTCCTTGACTCCCCAAGAGAGACCCTACCCTCTCTAAGGAGTGGATGGGGGGGGAGCAGAAGAAGGGGAGGGAGGGTAAACTGGGGCTGAAATGTAAAATGAACGCAAAAACATTAATGAAATACAAAAAAAGGGGAAAGAAGCCAAGTAGATAAAAGGTAATTATTTCTCTACCTCCATCCTTCACTCTTTCCCTTCTTTTCTCTCTCTGACACATTTTTTCCTTTTTGTGAGATACTAGAGAGCTACTTTATCTTGTTTAAACATGAAAAGAACTGAACATTTCGTCTGGGAACCTGGAAAGGAGGTAAGCTGTTGCTGTATTCACAAGGCCCCGGGTTCTATGTGGAGCACCACAAAAATCAATAAATAACGATTTGCAAGACAATCATACAGAATGCCTAAGCCTTCTCAGAAGCATTATCTGAGGCACTATTAGTAGCTATGGAGAAAAGAAGAACTTCATGTTCCTCCGGGAATTAAGTGATTCAGTAGGCCTAATTTATGAAGGCCAATTTGCTAATCCATATTGAAGGAACTCAGACAATTTTTACTTAGCACTTCTACTTTTATGAATTTATTCTAAAGAAGTAAGTCCTGAATTAATAAACTGTGTTGTCTTCCCAGAGTGGATCTACAGAACACCAAGGAAATTCTGATCATTCCTCACTCCTACGCATCCATAGTCAGAAAATAATAATAATAACAACAATAATTACCAATCATAAAGCAATCCCGTCAGAACTAGAGAAAGAGTTAGGTAAGAAGGGCAAGATTTGAATCAATGAGACTGGAATTAAAACTCCACCATAGTCGTTGATGATCACGTGACCTTAGAACAGTTCAATCATTTCTCTCTAGGACAAGATTTTTAGTAGCTACGATGGAGACAAGTATGCGCTAAAGAGCTGTATTAGTTCATGGGAGAGACACAGAGACAGAACTACACACAGAGAGTAATTCTTCTGATATATATCCCTCTGGGAAAACAAGGCAAATGAAATAAATTGACTCCTGGTAAAAATAAATTACAAAATTAAATCTTAAAAAAATCAAATGACATAAAGGAACAAATATGCAATCTATTTAGCACATAGTCTACTCGGGGGTTATATTTTCTACCTTCATGCTCCCTGCAATCTTCTAATAATTTTTGCTTTGTTCATTTAGTTTACACATAAATAAATAATGTGCATGTCAGTCTTTCTTGAATGCCCAGAAATGCTAGTGCTGCATATCCACTTTAATCTCTGAAATATAAGTTATGAAGTGGCAATTCATGGGCTGGCTTTGGCCTGCCAACACATAAAACCTGGCAAATTTCCCAAACAAAGATTTATGACTTCAGTTTTAAAACTAGATGATCTGGTTACATTGGGTTCAAACAATGTCATAATTTGCCTGAAGGTGAATAGTGGCTGCATTCTTTAGATAAGGTGTAACTTCTGATTTGCTAATGTTTACCATGCCTGCTTCACTGATTTTCTTATCTGATTGGGCCTCTAAGATTTTGAATGTTTGATGCTTTTACTAGGGGCTTCTGTTTTCATTCTTTCAGTCTGTCTCTTGAAACGCTAAAGCCACACGGCTCTGGAGTAAATTGCATAAGATCAAGAAGTTAACTAGCCTGCTTTCTTGGAAGGGTGGAGCATTCACTTTAAGGGGAATATAATTATGTCGGTGAGGAGCGCGTACTATCTCTTAGTGAAGATGGTAATGATAAAGGCTATTTTTTCCTTCAATCTATATATCCATGGTTTTTCTCATAAGAATTATACTATTTTTAAGAAAACTGGAACTTGAAAAAGTACAAGATAAAACCGAATGTCTGTCTCATTGTGTTGTGTAAAATGGGATTTTGTGTTACAAACAATTCAATAAACTGGAATTCATTTCAAAAGAATTTAGAATTAAGTTTTCTAAAAATTTACAAAGTCAATGGGAGATTGAAATAAAAATGAGAAAGGGGGAAATGCTCAGAATAAAACATTAAAATAGAAAAACGTGGAGGGCTGTGTATGAAAAAGAGAAGCATTTTGTGGTAAGGTAGAAATGAGTAGATTCAAATCCACAAAGAAGACAAAGTAGAAATAATCAGACAAGATAATCCTACCATTTTAGTGGTTATCAAGTATAATATCTGTAAGAATAGAGCAGTGCCTGTAGGAAATTCTGTAGCAATTAAAATACTCCTAAGCTGGTGCATAGCCTGGTGGTATAGCACTTACCAGGCAAGCACAGTGTCCTCTATTTGATCTGTAGCACCAGGTATTGAATTTCTAGAATAGTCCTATAAAGTCTGTTTTCATTCAAAACATGAAATTTGCTATATTCTAGTCAAATGGGAATGTATCACTATGAAAATTGTTGTATGTGAAGCCTCGTTCCAAGCTGCAAAGAAACTATCAGCAGAAACACACCAGGCAGCAGTAAGAGCTGGTCTCAGAGTGCACTGCTTATGGATGCTGAAGACCATCCAGACCAGTGGGGAAAGCCATCAAAGGAAAGGACTTGGGGAGCACCAAAGACAACTAAGGAAATAAAGTAAAACACAGTTGCTTTTAACAAAGACCTCTTCATTTCTGTCTCAGGTAACATCAAAGGGGACAGGGGCTGCTTTTTACATGATTTGATGCCTCCAGCTTGCCATCCAAAGACTCATCAGAGAGTGAAAACATTCAGGTACAAATCTAAAGAAAATGCAGTGATTATAGAAATCTTGTAGTTTGTAGATGGTAAGGAATTAAAATAGACATATTAGGATTAAGAAAATTCAAACTCTCACACTGATGGTAAAATGCAAGTTGAGTCAGTAGACGTGTAAATAGTACACACACATTCTTTTCAAAAGCAGGACACAGATGGTTTAAAAGCAAACATCTTTAGATACTGTTTTCATATATCTTCTTTCCTAAAATTGAACTGCTAGAATATGTGCCTGAAGTCAAGCCATCTTCCTTTTGCAATTAACCTTTCCCCACTTTACAAAATAAAGACATGTTTCTGTTGCACATTCACAATTTACTATAGTTCATTACCCATTGCCTCCTTGTGTAAAAATCCCAAGGGAAACAAGGAGAGTTTTTGAGATATATATTAGTGTGCATATTGAAAAACAGAATGACTCTAATAACTACATAATAAATTCTTTCACAGAGCTATGATTTCCAGTTATTTGCCTTGGACGAAATTGAAGAAGGACCAAATTGAGTTGTTAACTGATAGAATCATCAAAATAATTTATAAAGATAGATCTTTATATTGGTTTTAGCATATTATTTGGAAAGAAAACAAAGAAAGGGTATTATTACAACTATGTATTTATATTACTATTTAGTAACAGATTCCATACCTTATACTCATAAAAAATAAGAAATAAAGCTGGGTGTTGGTGGCATACGCCTTTAATCCCAGCACTCACTAAGCAAAGGCAGGCAGATCTCTGTGAGTTTGAGGCCAGCCTGGATGAGTTCCAGGACAGGCTCCAAAGCTACACAGAGAAACCCTGTCTAGAAAAACCAAAAGAAAAAAGAAAAAAAAAGAAAAGAATAAGAAATGAAAATACTGCTAGCAATGGGTAAAATTAATGTTAGGATATACTATTAGAAAAATGGCCTCTAAGTGAATTTCTAATTAAACTTATTTTTTATCTTTAATAATTTTCAAAGGCGGCAATAATCTTATTCTTTTGTCTGCTTGTACACTTCCAAAAATTATAGTGCTAATACAGAACATTTTAGTTTTTAAAATTAATTTTAATAGTCATAATTGCTACAGTAGAGAGAGAAAAGTAGATTGGTTGATGAAACAGCAAAATAAAAACTAGATAAAATTAGGACAAAAATCCTGGAGGTGGAAAAGATAAATTGGTTACAAAAGGAACAACCTAAAATTTCCAACGTTTCAAGAGGACTCCAGTCCTATATTTTAAAGATGATGGGTATGCATCTCAAATTGCTACATTACTAAAAGCCTGACATATGTGTATGTGAATGTATGTCTGTGAATGATGTAAAACATTATTTCTTATAAAATATTTGAATTCATACTATCCCACAAATGACCTTGAAATTTAATTATGATTTTTTCAATTAAAAATATATGACAAACTTTAGGTATCAACTTAAATATTCATTAAAATGTATGTAGTTTATGAATCTTCTTTGGGGAGCCACAGGAGAAAAATATTTGAAGATTCAAGGGTTGTCTTACATGCAGACTGTAGTCTCCTGCTTTACAGCTCCGAGTGTCCATCACGCCGTCACACAGGGTACTTCCCACAGATGAAGATGCAGATGAAAGAAGAGCAGCTTAGGAATTTTCAATGAGAAATAGCACTGTGACACGTACTGCAGGTGCTCATCTCTATGCATTCAGTGAACTTTCCCCCTGAAAAAAAGCAAAGGAAAGCTGAATGAAAATTAAATGAGAAAATGACAGCTAATTGATTGCCTGTTAAACTTATATACTCTGACTCCAACACATCATTACTCAGAGAAGACTAATGCAAAATGAAGGATGTTTGATGGGTTTAGTGGGGTGGTTGCTGAGTAAACCATGATTCGCAACCAAATTTAATGGCATAAATCTATTCTAGTGCTGGATCTTCTAGCAAAGATGGCTTCACTTATAGGTGAATAGGTAATATTTCTTATTTCACTAGACTCCTGCCAATGTCAACTTCAGGCAGCTACTTTTCCTTATTTTGTGGTTCATTCCTTCTCAGGATGGTAACACAATAAGATCACAGTATATTTATGCCTTTGGGGCCTGCTGGTCATTCTGCCTCTTCCAAAGAGTTTGCATCTATGTATTGGTTAATGATTTACTTGTCCTACAATTTAATTCTCAGAAGAAATTAAAATAATTTTCATTTCACTGATGTAGGGTTCAGTGAAAGGGAGTCTTATAATAGTCACTTACTTTAGAAAACAAATAGGCAAAAAGGCAGAATTTTTTTTAAAAAGCAAATACAAGATACACTAATGAGCTAGAGAAGGAGGCAGAAAGTTGGATGGGTGAGGAGGTGAGAGAACCTAGGAGAAGATGGGAGGGGAAACCGTGATCAGAATATATTGTATAAAAACAATTTCTATTCAATAAAAGAAAAATAAATGAATGAAATCTCTTCAATATGGCAGAAATTAATCAATAATATCACTTTTGTTTTCTTAGCATGTCCACATAAAGTTATCATTAATAAATGGCTGAATAATTTTATCAAACAATAGTCTTTTACTTTCATTGATGCTTAGGAAGAACAGCATGAATGAAATAAGGGATACAGTTTTTTTTCTTGGTGGAAGTTAATAAATTAATAACACATTGTTTCAGTAGAAGCTCATCAGGTTGTAAGGCCAAATGGAATACACAGTAGCAAACGCACACTCAACACATGTAGGCAAAAAGTTAAATTATAATATTTCAGAATCTTTTCATGAAATTAAAGAGCAAAAATCTGAACAGAGATTTGAAACAAAATGGGAGAGGAGATAAACCCTGCTTGTTGGGAGAAAACCTTAAAGGACTAAAGAGAAAAGATTCAAAAGGCAAGCTTTAGGGAAGAAATGCAACCAGCATATTCTAGTTGAGATAAGTATATCAGGTGATGACACAGGCAATATAGAGGAAGGAGTGAATGCCAAGGGGCATGACGTGGAAGAGTGACAAAGACTATTTTAATGGCATGCCTTAACTGGGTTTCTACATCTACAACATGGGCATAATGGGTACAGATACCTTTCACGATCTAAAAGAAGAGGATACAACTGTCGTTCTAAGAAACCAGGTTTAACACAAATAGGTCATAAAAATTTTTTAATATTTATTTATTATTTATTATGTATACAATAGTCTATCTGTGTGTATGCCAAAGGTCAGAAGAGGGCACCAGACCTTATTACAGATGGTTGTGAGCCACCATGTGGTTGCTGGGAATTGAACTCAGGACCTCTAGAAGAGCAGGCAATACTCTTAACCACTGAGCCATCTCTCCAGCCCCTAGGTCATAAAATTTTATAGCTGCCTCCAGATTAGGGCACAGCCATGGGTTATTAGGCAAAACAAGAAACCAATTTTTGTTTGTTGGATTTTTTTATAAGTTTCTTATTGGTTCTTATCAACATAAAATAATAGAAAATATAAAATGAGTAATTTTTTATGTTTATAAGGTAAGCTAAATCTGTTTTCAGAATGATACATCTGAAGGGTCCAAGGTCTAGAGCCTGGGAGGTTAAAGAAGATGTGCAGAGCTGCAGACCTGCAGGCAAATTTAATATACTTTATTCCAGGTGAGAGCCACCACACAGCAAGATAAGCAGATGCTGACAGGCACCCAGCTACAGGTGGGCGCACACAGGCTGTGTACATAAGTATTCGCGCGTGCGCGCGTGCACACACACATGCACACACACACACACACACACACACAGAGGTAGGCTTGTGCACTGAAAGGTTAAAGACTAAAGGCCTCTGGCCTCAAGGTCACATTTATACAAAACCCAAACTATGTGGCATTTTGCCAGCAATGTAAAAGACCGCATCACTGTTTACTTTTGGGAGCATCAGATATCAGCCATTTTGTGCCAATTCATACCCCTCCCGTGTTTAGGAACTGCCGTATTGACTCATGTTGGCTATCTATACCAGTGCCATATTTTCTAAATTGACCGTTTCAACCCTCTGTTCTCTACAATGTCTCATCAAATGAAGCAACCATGATAGGGGAGAAAGAGAGCAAAAGCTAATTTAGGCATTTAGCTGTTCATCTAAACAAAGGGAAAAACAATTTTTTTCTTGGGAAATTTCAGTTATATAAATCTGAATAAAGAAACGAAGACAATAAATGATAGGATGCTGGCAAGAATGGCAGTTGTATGCCAGAGTACTTCAGTAAACAGAAATTTTGCCTCGAGTTATAAATTTGTGAGTATCAATGTATACTTTGAAGAATTAACATTATACTTTTTTCCTACAAGTTTAGATGGGCAACAATTGTGCAGACAACATTTTGTAGACACAAAATCTTAATTTTTTTCTGTAGCTATGTTTTGGAGTTTTGGAAGCATTACTTATAACTTTCTAGAAGATATAGAGAATCTGACACTGTGTCTGGTAAATGAAAGTGTTCAATGGAGCAAGACAGTTATGATAATTATTACAGTGATAATTATGATGTCTGGGTGATCATTAGGTAAGGGGCAGGAATTAATTCATTACATTCTCACAAGTATGTGCTAGCATTTGCTCATTCTCTTCATTTGATAAATGAGATAAACAAGGTACAGAGCTGTTAAGTCAGTTACCCAAAGATATATACAATGAGAAGCAGAGTGACCTAGGAACTTGGAATAGATTAGTAGGCAATTACAATAATTGATTGCCAATTCCTTATGATAGGCACTATACAATCGTCCAATACTAAAAGCTCTGGCAGAATAAGATATAAGTTAATACTGTCCATGTAGCTAATTTGATAGGCATAACTTTAGGTTTGTTGAGATATGGCAATTACATCTTAGAAACTGCCGAACAAGCGCTGGGTGGTGGTGGTGCATGCCTTTAATCCTAGCACTCAGGAGGCAGAGGCAGGCAGATCTCTGAGTTTGAGGCCAGCCTGGTCTACACAGTGAGCGTGTGGGGGTCCCATTACAGAACAAGAATGTGGTACAGCTTAGAAGAAATAAGATAGTGTCCAAATAGGCATCTCACAGTCTCCTAAGAACTTAGGGAATTATCTAGATTAAATGCAAAATGGCTACTGGTCTGCCTATGCAAAAATGTACCAAAAAGGGGCATATTTGACAAATATTCAGACCTACATGATTTGGTTTCTAAAAGGCATCTGTCAACAAAATTTTAATTTAAATGAGTTTCTAGATTTTCTCAAAAATTCTCAAGATAATGTGTTGAATGTTTATTGTGTTATTTTTCTAATCTCTCTAACACAAATTTTCCCATTTAAACCTCAGGCGGACTCTAAGTGAAAGACACCATTATTAATATTTTGCAACTGAAGAAACTAGAACACAGAGGCGAAGTGCCTGGTCTTGTGTCATAGCTAGTAAATAGCAGAGCCATGCAAAGTCAGAGAATCTGGCACACAGCCACATCCTAATTTTATTTATTAACATTTTGGTTATAAAATATAGGGCACAGTACAAATTAAATAATGCTTACAGTGTATAATTATACATGTACTGTCTGAACCAGAATAATTAGTAATTTCACTATCATTATTTTGTGTGTGGATGATCCAAGACCTTCTCTTCTAGCCATTTATAAAATATGTACTAAATTATTGTGAATTAGTAGATATTTCATAGTGACATAAAAAACTAAAACTTACTACTTTTATCCAACTGTACTTTGGTGCCTGTTATGCGACCTCCACCTCTAATTCCACATTCATGCCAGGCTATAGTAACCACTAATTCTCCATTCAGATTGACTTTTTCTTTAACATTTACATGTGAAGAAGAACATGCTTTGTCTTTCCCTGATCTCTTTAATTACCATATGCCCTCTGGGTTCATCCATTTGGCTGAAATGGAAAAAATGATGTTATTTTATGGTTGAATAATATTTCTTTGTGTGCTTTTATGTACATATATAACATGTACTTTTTGATATGATGGTATTATTTCACTTGCATATTACATCCAGAAATGCTGTATCATATCGTATGTATAGTTTTGGGGGGAGGAGGACCTATCCATTATGTTCTTTTGGTGACTGTACAAATTTACACTCCTGCCAGCAATTGTTAAGAGTTTGTTTACTCTACATCCTTGCCAACGCAATCAAGGCTACATATGACACACAGCTTTGGACCAAATGTGGGGGAAAGATGAAAATCCTTTCACCTAAGACTTGGAAAAAGAAAAATATGTCTACTCTCACCCTGTGTTTTTAATACACTAGTAGAAGTCTTAGGCAGAGATACTGCACAGGAAAAAGAAAGATGTGAAATACAAGCACGAAGAGAAGAAATCAAACTACTGTTTGCAGATGATATGTTTCTATATCTACAGAAATCTGAAGACTCTATAGGATTCTTTTTTTTTTAATTGAGAGGTTCTTGATAAAGCACAAGCTTTTCTGAGGAAAGCTGCTGGTACAAAGTCAGTAGTATTTCATGGAGCAGAAACAAATTGGCAGAAAAAGAACCATTTGAAGGAATGAAATTGAGCGGTACTCAGAGCGGGAAATGAAACAAACAAACAAACAAGCATTTTCACAATTGCAACACTTTTGAAAAACACGTTACCCTGGTTTCAGTTGCTCCTTTCTCTACTCTGGCTCCCACAGTCCAAAGTAAAGGTGCTGACTTAGGGATCGGGCCCACACTTTCATGTATAGGCTCTGAAGAATTCTCTTTGACAGTCATTCCGTGTACTCACCATATACTTGCTGGAAGTTGGTAGAGAGGCTTTGCACAGTCATTGGCTCTTATATATCCATAGCCAACCAAAGCAAAGCAATCTTTTTGTCTCCTCTTGCCTCTCCCCCTTCTGTCTTCTTCCCTTTCCACTCACTCCCTTCCCCTCTCCTCTCTCCTCTCTTCTCTCTTATGCTCTCTGCCTTCTTCTGCTGCTTTTAAGGCCCAATAAGAATTATCATGCAGTAAACTAATTAGATGATAAACGGCTTATAATTAACGTCTCATAGAATCTACACTAATGTTCACCTGAGTGAGTGGGGGATGGGAATCTTAAGAAGCCACTTATCATATTTCCATATACTTTATTTGATTGTATGTCCCTGCTAGGCTTAATCATTTAATTGCTGGTCTGTCATAAAGCAAATATTGTATCTGTTAAGTGTAGAATTCCAGAACCTAATAATTTGAATCAAAATCATTCATGTACCAACTTTTGGTGGCTAATCTAGGATAAATTATTCAATTTGTTTTGGACAATCTGGAGAATGACCTATTGTATTTAGTTATGAATGAACGAGTTAGATGAAGTATACAAGTCAAACTAAAAGAATGAATAGTAGCTGGGCAGTGGTGACGCACACCTTTATGCACAACACTCGGGAGGCAGAGGCAGGCGGATCTCTGTGAGTTCGAGGCCAGCCTGATCTACAGAGTGAGTTCCAGGACAGGCTCCAAAGCTACAGAGAAACCCTGTCTTTAAAAACAAAACAACAAAAAAGAATAAATAGTAAGAGATTTGACAGATAGGAAAACAACATCAAATTAATGGTTTAAACAAAAGAACAGCATAAAAGTAACAGTACCAGACTAGGAGTTTCCAATCATCCTGTAGAAACTAACTGAGGAAGCCCTTTAAGGCAGCCAGTCAGTTGAAGATCCTGACCTCGAGGATCCCTGGGAATAGGAGAATGTGCCCACAGTGGAGGCTTTTCGGTAAAAGAGCAAATAGCAACAGAGACAACATCATCAAATTGAGCACTGACAATATTCAGCAGAAAGTGACTGGGGAAGTTGAGGCTGGTGTCCTGCTTTTTCCCACTGCTTTCTGTGTTCGTTTCTATGGCCTTTTTGTTGCCATGGTTCTACAGCACAGTTTGAAGTCAGGGTTGTTGATAGCTCTTAGATCAGGAGCTCTTTGACTAATTGGAGTTTTGAGCTTCCATTTGAATCTGAGGATGTTTTGTTCAAGTTTTATGAAAATATCTTTGGATCTTTTATTTGTAACACTTTAATTTTTTGGAAGCCTAGTTTTGCGGTTTATAGTGGTCAGGAACTTGCTGTTTTGTTTAGGCTGACCTCAGTTTCATGACCCTCAAGCTTCCATCCTCCAATTGCTAGAATGACAGACACGCGCCAGCTTGAAGCTTGTATAAAACCTAAAGATCAGTTCTAGTAATATGACCATTTTAACTCTTCTTTTTCTGGGGGGAGGGTCCAGAAATATTGGCAGTAAATACATCTCCCAGTGTCTTCCTGAATTTCTTTCTTTGATTTTTTAATACTTTTCACTGTAGAAGAGTTTTACCTCTTTGACTACATTTAAATCAAAGTGTTTATTATTTTTGAAAATATTGTGAGCTGTATTGTTTTTCTAATCAGGATACAGAAAAAGTACAATTTTAAGTTAATTTTGTGTCCTAGTGCGGTGGGTTGAATGAGACTGACCCCCAATAGGTTCATGTTTTAATACTTGGTCCCTAGTTGGTGGAGCTATTTGGGAAAGATTAGGAGGTGTGGCCTTGTTAGTTACTTTTCTATTGCTTTGAGAAAAAAAAATGACCAAAGCAACATGGAGCAAAGGAAGGATGGCTTTAAGGTTTCTGTAGACTCTTGCCATTCTCTCTCTCCCTCTCCCCCTCTCTCTGAATCATACTTGTGGATCAAGATGTAAGCTCTTTCGGCTGCTGCTCCAGTGCTGCCATGCTCCCGGAAAGGATGGTAATGAACTCTTTTCCCTCTGGAACTGTAATCCCTATAGCGAGTCTTTCTCTGTCCCATCAGTCAGCCCCCACATCATAACACAGAGACTTATTATTAATTATGAACGCTTGGCCAATAGCTTAAGCTTGTTTCTAACTAGCTCTTATAACTTAAATTAACCAATTTCTATGAATCTATGTGCTGCTCCAGGCAAGTTTATCTCATTTATGTATGTCCCTCATGCTCTGCCCTTTTTCTTCCCAGCATCCTCTCTGCCCCCAAAATCCTGCCTAGCTATTGACCATTCAGCTTTTTATTAAACCAATCCAAGTGACACATCTTCACAGTGTACAAAGAGATTACTCCACAGCAAATCCCTGAATAATAAATCTTCCTTCTACAAGTTGCTTTAGTCGTGTTTTTTTTTCCCACAGAAATAGAAAAGTAACTATACCTGGTATCTTACTGAATTTGTCAGGTCAAAAAGGTTTTTGGTGGAGTTTTTAATGAGTTTCTAAACATAGGCTATTATTTAGGATATTATTACAAAATAGAAAAAAATTATTTACTAGTTTGCTATTACTCCCTTTGTATGTCCTTATATTGATTTATTGATCTGACTAAAGCAATACATTAAATTAAAGCAATACATTAAATGAACGTGGTAAAAGTAACAATCTATCTCTTCCTGGTTTTATACAAAGGGCCGTTATCTCCCCTCATTCAGTATATTTTTGGGGTATGAACCCATTCTATACAGCTTTTTACAATGTTGGAGTACAATTCTCTTCTTACTCTTTTGGAATTTTATATCAAATAGTGTAAAATTTTGTCAATGACTTTTCTTCATCTACTGCCATAGTAACATTGTTTGTCCTTGATTTTATCTCTGTTCTATATTGCATTTCCTGCTTTTTATGTAAATCTATCATTTCATCCTAGAATGAAGCCATCATGCTCAGAGTGTATGATTTTTATTGTGTTCTGGAATTCAATTTGCAAGTATTTTCATGAGCATTTTTGCATCTATGTTCATCAGGGATTTTGGTTTATATTTTTGTTGTTGTAGTGTTTTTATCCGATTTTGGTATCTGGGTAATCCTTGTTCCATACAGTGAATTTGAAAGTTTTCCTCTCCTTAATTTTATTGGACATTATAAAGAATATTGTGGCTGTTTTATTTAAAGGTCTGGTAGAATCCAAGGATGAAGCTATATAAACTAAACTTTTCTTTGTTTGGACACTTTGTGTTATTGTTTGAATCTCATTACTTGATTGATCTATGTATACATTTTATAATCTCTTGGTTCAGTTCTGGTACTCTAGAGATCTATTCATTTCTTCTGTATTTTCCAGTGTATAAAATAAAAGTTTTTTTAAAAAAAATACTGCTTTCAATAATTCCTTGCTATTGCTATAGGGATAGATATACAGGATTAGCTTAAACTAGACATGCCTATTTTGGGCTTGGTGATCAGCTATTTTTTTTTAATCTTCCCAGTTCTTTGATTTAAAGGACTCACTGAAGTTTGAACAGAAATGGGTTGTGTGCAGAACAAGGTGAACTGGCAGATTGCCTATGCAACTTGCTTAGGGGTGCTGTCCTCAGTCCCTACTACTGTGTAAAAATAAGAAGACAAATAACAGCAATAACAACAAATAATAATGAACAAGATACAAAAATTAAAAATCAAGCACCATGGCATCCCCAACCTAAGACTAACATCAGGAATAGTGGGTGCAAAAATATAAGCCACAATTTTTCTTTATTTATCTATTTATTTTATATCCCAGCCTCAGCATACCCCCAATTTTATCTTTTTAATATTTTATTTTAATTGAAATAATAACATAATTTTCCCCTTCCTTTCTTTCCTCCAATCTCTCCATGCCTTCTCCCTGCAACCCTTCCCAAGTCCCCCACCCCTGTATTCCCTATCAAAATTGTAGTCTCTTTTTCTTTAATTACCATCAGTACATGTATCCGCGTATCCTGCTGCGTTCACTTAATGTTGCTTACATGTGTATGATTTCAGGACTTGGTATTGGATAATCAATTAGAGGGCTGATCCCTTAGGAAGAATAATTCTCTCCCTCAGCTACCATTAGCTGTCTAGAGCTCTTTGTCTTGGGATTTGCCCCTTCCACATTAGCATGTCCATTAGTGTTGTCATTGCTTGGATCTTGTATAGGAAGTCATATTGTTTGTGGTATAATGGGTGTAGCTTTTCTGACGTTTCTAGGAGACACAGTTGCACAGCAGACTTCCCATTCTTCTGGGTCTTAAAAGCTTTCCACCTCTCCTTTTCAATGTTCCCCAAGTGTTGTGGATGTATCAGCTGGAGCTGGGCACCACATAATCAACCAGTTGTTCTCTGCACTTTAACAGATTATAGTTTTCTGTACTGGTTTCTGACTGTTATCAGGAAGCGTCTTTGATGAGGACTGAGAGACACACTTACCTGTGGGTATAAAGGTAAGTATTTAGAATGCTATTGGAGATTATGCTGGCTTAGTAAAGTGACAATAGCGGGTTCTCCACTAACATCTACCACCTTACTAGCTCCAAATAGTTGGTAATGTTTACTGTCCTAGGCATGAGTTTGCTCCTATTGAGTAGTCCAATCATACAGCTACTAGTTTTTGCCAAAATATGCATGCTACTCTCACACCGTTAGAGATAGCTTGCCATGCTGGTCATTGTTGAGTAAAGCAATTTTCTAAATTATTTTTACTTTTTAAAATTTTATATATTTACTTTTATTGTATGGTTGTTTTGCCTTGCATGTATGTCTGTTTGCCATGGGTGTGCTTGGTCCCTGTGGGGTCAGAGGAGGGCATTAGATCCCCTGGAACAAGAGTTATAGGCAACTATGAGCTGCCATGTGGGTGCTGAGAACTGATTCCAGCTCTGCAAAAGCAGCCAGTGCCCTTAACCACTGAGTCACCTCTCCAGCCCCAAACCAAAATCTTTTAAAAAATAATAAAATGAAAAAAAATTAAGACAGAACCAAATGTAAAACAATAGAAAAACTAAAATAATTAAAATAAAAAAACTGAGCCAGTCAGTGGTGCATGCCTTAATCCCAGCACTCAGGAGGTGGAGGCAAGTGGATCTCTGTGAATCTAAGGACAGCTTGGTCTACAGAGCGAGTTCTAGGATAGCAAGGGCTGATTGTTACACAGAGAAACCCCATCTCGAAAAACCAAATAGATAGATAGGTAGGTAGGTAGATAAGTAGGTAGGTAGGTAGGTAGGTAGGTAGGTAGATAGATGATAGATGGATGGATAGATAGATAGATAGATAGATAGATAGATAGATAGATAGATAGATGATAGATAGATAGAGGATTTCCAAACTGAAACAATGGGACTGAGAAATGGCTCAGTGGCTAATGACTAAAATTATTGACTGCTCTTGCGGAGAACCCAGGTTCGACTCCTAGCACCCACATGACAGTTCTGTCTCTGACTCCAGTCCCAGAGGATCTAACTCCCTTTTCTGCCAATGTTTTATGCAGGTCAAAATGTCCACACACACTTGCTGAACATAGCGGACAATGAGGACTGCTGAGAAGTCAAGAACAATGGCACTGGGTTTTGATCCTACTGTACGTACTGGCTTTGTGGGAGCCTAGGCTGTTTGGATGCTCACCTTACTAGACCTGGAAAGAGGTGGGAGGTCCTTGGACTTCCCACAGGGCAGGGAACCCTGACTGCTCTTAGGGCTGATGAGGGAGGAGGAGTTGTTTGGGGGAGGGGGAGTGAAATGGGAGGCGGTGGCGGGGAGGAGGCAGAAATCTTTAATAATAAATAAATAAATAAATATATTTAAAAAAATGTCCACACACATTTTTCAAAACCACAGAAACAAGAAATAACAGAATAACGGAAATTAAAGGTCATAATTAATATATGATGAAAACAACATATACAACAAAATTCTTAATAAAAAACATTGTCTCTGCTGAGGTATTTGAGCTCAAGCATGGGTATTGACTTCTTATGCCAATCTGTGCTACCTTTGGTTTTCTTGGGTTATGTATCTCTTGGAGCCAACAAGGCATGAGGGTTATTAATCCCTTGTTCCTTTTGTGTAGCTGCCAATTGGTCCACTAGAGTGATCTAGGACCAGAGAACCAAGTAGCATGGCATGCAACGTTCCCTGATCTAGAGTTTGCTCTGGGCAGAGTAGCTAGATCATTGTACTCCCAGAGCCTAACTGATGCTGAATGCTGCTGTCCGGCTGTGCTCCTGCATCCCCCCAGGAAACCTGCTGAAGGCTGGAGAGAGCTGGCAGTTTTGGCGTGTGTCAGCTCCCATGACCTTGGCTTTTTAAGGCCCAGTCCCTCTTTGCAATCACATATTCCTGCTCAGCTTCTGACCTCCTAGACACTTAAGCTTCCAGTCTTGCCGGGCGGTGGAGCACACCTTTAATCCCAGCATTCAAGAGGCAGAGGCAAGCGGATCTCTGTGAATTTGAAGCCAGCCTGGGCTACAAGAGCTAGTTCCAGGACAGCTAGGACGGTTACACAGAAAAACCCTCTCTCAAAAAAATTTTTAAAAAACCAAAAAAGCGAAAACAAAACAAAAATACAGCACTATGATTGTGTGTTGAGAAACACAAATGTTTTCAAGAGGTAGCCTACTGTGTAGCTCCCAGAGCAACTATGCTCATGCTGCTTTTCAATTAAATGCCATTTCTCTCTGTCCCTCCTCCTGCTTTCTATTACTCTCCTCTGTGTCATCCGACTGCCACCTGTAACACGGTGTTGCACATTTTCTCACCCTATTTCATTATAGCCAGAACTCTCTTTTCTAATATTGAATTTGATGTGTCAGACACACACATTCTGAAGCAGCCGGGATCTAGCTGGCCAGACTCAGAACACTGGAGACACTGCAAAGTGTCTTTTTCTTCTAGTTTGCCATTTTGCTTTTTCCCTGTGACTCCTGACCACCCCTCTCTACTGACCTTGTAGATTTCTTCAAGCCCAGGGTTACCTAGGTTTTTTTTTCTTGTAGAACTTAACAAAGAATCCAGAATGAAATAAGTGATCTTTAAGCCGTGGTAGAGTAACTAAATGAAATAGTAAATTATTATTCCAATGAATTCTGTCTTTGATACCACCACGTAACATAGCTGTTTAGGATTTACAGGCCCAATGGGTATGCCTGTAATCTCAACCCGGGAAACAAACAGGCTAATCTGAAGTTCAAGGCTGTCCTCTGCTACATCGTGAGGGGCTGCCTCAATAAACAAAAACACACAGACAAAATCAAATAAACAAAGACCAGCAAACCAGCTGTGACTATTTCATGCCTTCCATTGTATTTTAAATATCAAAATACAGAGTACAAATAATTATCACTGGGAACAGTCACGAAAACCAGTAGTCAAACGACTGAAGTTCTGAGACGGGGTATGGTTATAGTAACAGTTCTACATTCTAGCTTGAAAACTGCAAGCTTCAAAAAAAAAAAAAACCCAAGAAGTCTACAAATCAAAGACAAACTGTCACTTTAAGAGTCACTTTTTATCTCACCAGCTGGGCCAGTTTATTTAAATTTAATTAGTGAAGAAGCTCATATAGGCTTTCAGTAAAACCGTTCCACCTGGACCATGGATAGCATCTTGTCATCATTTTCATTAATTTAATATGGATGTAACCCAAGAACCTATGCCACGTTATAGACAACAAATTTAAAATATGAGGTAGACCTCATTTTTATTAAATAACAAGATTAACTGTCCTAGGAAATTACTCTACCTTCTTTATTAAATTTGTGTGTGTGTTCAATCACAGGGAAGCAGGATAGTGTCTTATATTTGGCGAAAAAAGAGAGTGATTAATTCCTAATTACACTGCAGCTGGGGGCTTGAAATGAGGTAGATGAATTTGTTTTTCTTATAGCAACACAATGGATTTTCTGGAAATCAAATGAACATCCAACGGTCAAGGACATTAACATCCAATATGAGCCTCTGTATCTCCTCCCACTTACTGCTCTTCCAGAGGCGCGTGTTTGGCTGCCAGCAGCCAAACTTGGTAGCTCAGAACTCCCTGTAATTCCAAGTCCAGGAGATCTGATACTTTCTGTCCTCCACAGGCTCTGCACTCATACATACACAACCCACACCCACAACACACAAAGTAAAACTTTGAAAGTCATTGTGTATATCCAGCACTTTTCCTTTTGATTGATTTTTGTTTTTTGAGACATGGTTTCACTATGTAACTCTGGCTGTCTTGGAACTTATTCTGTAGGCCAGGCTGGCCTTGAACTCACAGAGATCCTACCTCTGCCTCCCGAATGCAGGGATTAATGGTGTGCACCACCTCCACCCAGCATATATCCAGCTCTTTAACTTGTCTATGCCCAATAACTCTTAACTTGATAATAGCTTACTCTTCCAAAGTACAAACTGGAGTGAGTGTCGGCCACAGAGAACTGGTTTCTAGATAGTTATCTTTATATCTGCTTATCTCAAAACTCACTTTAAAATTTCAGACCATTTCAAATGCCCACTAGCATCTCTTAGTTATGTTTGACTGACAAGGTCACCAGCTATCATTATTTTTGAGATTTGGTCTTACTTTGTAGCCCTAGCTGGGCTAGAACTTGTTGTGTAGATCAAGATGGTCTTAAATTCACAGAGATCCACAGACCTCTACCCCCAAAGTCCTGGGATTAAAGGCATGTGCTACCTCACCTTGCAAGACTTGTTTTTATTTCTTATGTGCACGGTTGTTTTGCTTGCATGCATGTATGCTACTGGTATATGGCATGTGCCAGTGTGTGGCATCCCACGTCTATCTGGTGCCCATGAAGGGCAGTAGAGGTCATCAGATGCCCTGGAACTTGAATTATGGACCATTGTGAGCCACCATGCTGGTGCTGAGAACCAAGCCCGGGTCCTTCACTAGAGCAGCAAGTGATCTAACCACTAATCCATCTTTCTTGCCAAAGATAGCAATTTTTAAAGCTGTTGGATGAGATTAAAAGCTATCCCTCGCTTCTGTAACTATAAATTTATAAGTAGGGATTATTCTATTTTTCCTAATGCTACATATCTGAGATCTTCAAAACTGTTACCAGTGGCAATGCCCTTCATCTTCAACAGGTTTCCAAAGGGTAATAAATTGTGTACCTGGTCAAGTTCTCCCAGGTTCATTTTTTGTTTTGTTTTTCTAAGGCATTAACATCTAGGAAAGAATATTTTGTTTTCTCCAGCCCTATTTGTCACAGTACTTGAGTAGTTTGACCCTATTTGCCTTTAATTTACATGAAGAAAATTCTAGAACAATTTATATGTATATCTATGATTTATAATTTTAAAATCATGCTCACTTAATTTTTTCCTAGACTTAATGAATATATATATGTATATATATATATATATATATATGCTATACATATATACATACACACACATAGGTAATTGAGAAAGAGAAAATATCAGTCAGCCTTGAGCTCACAATTAATTCTCTTGTCTCAGCCTCCTGAATGCTGGGGTCCCATCGTGCACGGCTTTGAATCTTGAAGAAAAATGCAGTACTCTTTTTGAGATCCCATTTGGATTTTTGATGCTTGCAGTAGGTAAAGTATAAGCTGTGCTCAACCTCTTTTTCCAGACATACACACAATTCCTCTTTTTCCTAATTTCAACGACTCTCCCCACCCCCATCACCCTCAGTTTTCTTGCCTTGACTAGACTCCATTAAATGAACTTTAGCTTTCAAAATCTCCCCTGAAAAATCTCTAGGCTTCCACTAGCGATGAAAGCAAAGTGGCCTTGGTTGCCAAGCTACAGTTTCTGCCTGGCTATTGTGCCTCCACTCTAACTAAATCAAAAACTCGGTCCAAACTGAAAACAGCCGGGAAGAGGGGAAAGTGGCCTCTCCCAGGAAGAGCACACCAATTAAGTGCTCAGTGCTAAATGGTCAGCCCTGAAAACATAAATACAAGTAACATTATTCAGACTGAATAGGCTATCTTCAAGAGCAATTAGTGGGGGGAAAGCTATGAATTTGAGGGAAAACGGGGGGGGGGTATATGGGAGGCTGGAGGGACAAAAGGGAAAGGAGAAATATAATTAACTTTTAATATCAAAAATTAAGTAAAAAGCTCAGCCCATCATTTATTATCAAACATCTAAAGTTTTTGTTGTAAATGAAGCAATAATGCTATGGCATAGTTTCCCGCTTGTGTATATTCCCTACTTTGTACTCTATTAAATGATCAGTATTTAGGAGAGCGCCTACCAGATAGCAAACAACCAAGATTTTAAGAATTTTTGTGTTTCTCTAAATCTTGAAATTGTTGCTTTCTCTCTTATCACAGATGACTTCAAGGGAGAAATTGAAGAACATCGGAAAGTCATAGAAAGGAATGCTGATAGACTTTTGAAAAAGAAAATGCAATTTCCCTTAAAGAGGCAAGTACAGAAAAAGAGCAAATCTCATAGCTTGTGTTCAAGTTGTAGTTTGGTTAGGGAATTTAGGAGTACTGCGACTGAGCAAGTCCCTTCAATCCTCTGAACTGTGCCAATAACACTGCCTTTCCCATGGCGGTGTTGTGATAATGAAATAATAACATATCCAATAACAAATGCTGGTTCTTCCCTTAACATCTGTATGATTTCCTCATTGTCCTCAACTTTCCATGAGAAAAACACATGCCAGCGGTGGTATATGGAACATGGTGTTATTCCCAATGCCTCCCCTCCACCCTCCGTCCCTCAATTCTGGTCAAAACTAACCAAAACCTAATGAAAATTCCACTGGACTGTCTGGCCTGGAAAGAATTGGGAAAGATCTTCCTTCAAAAAAAAAAAAAAAGCTTGCTGGGTAAACACACAAAGGTCATCTTAGCAAATCTCACAGCTCTTTCACAACTTCCCGGCTGGCCTCTGGAGGAGCACCTCAGAACTGATTCTTAAGAAAATATACCTCCTACCACGCACTAAGCACCTGATGTGTAGGGAAAACTATTTAGTTATCGTCTCAGGGAAATCTAACAGCTCTTGGAAATCTATGCCTTCGTTATTCCCATCTTAGGGCTAGAAAGACAAAAGCTCAGCTAAGTACGTTGGCCAAAGGTCTTAAAACTAGAATTTAAGGAAGTTGGAATTTGAACTCGGGTAGAGCTTTGCCTGGAGTCTGAGCTTAATCACAGTAATTCTTAGTCAACACGTCAAACCCTGCCCAGCGTGCTTCACATGACCCCCAGTTTGTCAACACTAGATCTACCATTACATTTTTGTCTGCATTTTCCTTTACCCTCCACTCTGAACCCTCTATTGCCATCAGATTTACCTCGTTGGCATTTGAAATATAGAATTTGCTGCAAACTTTGCTCAGATGTTTCCCGGAAACACCATTTTTCTAGTAACTCAAGTGCTTCTCAAACTTTCTTATGCTTCAGAATTTCCTGAGTGGGTTTATAAAACAGATGGGCTCACTCTAGCCATATCAGCCACCTGGCCTGCCTTTTATTACTTCCGGCTCATGTCTTGAAAATGACAAAATACAAGCAGCACAGACAAGAGAGTCAAATCCTCTGAAACAGTGGGAAGAAGAAGTTACCTTGCCTTAAGGCTCCAGAGCTTGTGCTTGATGCCATTTTGTTTGCTCAAATTCACACGTCCCAGACAGGACTCTGAAGCCTCCATCTGTGACCTACCAACACACACACACACACACAAACACACACACACACACACACAAACACACACACACACACAGGGGTGGGGGGAGAAGAGAGAGAACACCTTTAAGAATATTCCATTCCCACCCTAACCCCAGGCAAATACTTCTCTTGTCTAACGGAACAGAAAGTGTTTTTTGACAAAGCTCTACTCCATAAAAACACCTCTCTCTTTGTCTCTTCCCCACAGTGGGAGGCTGATTGCCCTCCTTTCACCAAAGAACCAGCTGTCCTGACTCTAATTCCCACTCCAGGGGGCATTGGGGACCAAACAAGAAGTTCTGTCTTCTTTGTAATTAGCCTAGCAAAGCGGTAGGTGACACACTGAAGAACAGAGTTAGTGAGTATGAGCATGGAAAACATCAGATCCTTTGCTCAGCGTAAGGAGCTGGCAATGAACTTCGCAGTGAGGGCATTGCCAGGGTACTGTACTTAAGAATTTGTTTTGATTGCCTCTTCTCGTTGTTGTGACGAAATACTTAGCAAAGCAACTTAAGAATTGAAAGGTTTCTTTTGATTCCCAGTTTTAAAAGATGCCATTCATGGCCAGGAAGGCAAAGCCATGGGAATATGAGGCTCTTGGAGACTTTTCATCTCTAGTCAAAGCTCAGAGAACAAAAACTGTGAATATTCCCCTGGCTTCCTCCTTTTTGCTCGGTTTGAGATTCAGCCCATGGGCTGATGGCACCCTCACTCGGGGTGGGTCTTCCCTCTTCGTTTAAACTTCTCTGGAAACACTCACAGATGGGCCACAAGGTGTGCCTCACTAATATCCGACATGTCTCTCAATACAATGAGACTGAAAAGAAAAATAGACTACCATAGACCTGACCCTTCGTTGTCAATGGCATAAATGCAACAGAACAAAAGTTCCTGAGTTAGATTTGGTTGACACTCAATTTCTTCCCACCCTTTGGAGAGCACTTTCCACTAGGAAATAAGCACACCGATTGCACCAGCAGCTGTAAGATCGATGTAGGTGGTTCAGAGGTAGGGGTGATCCTCACTTGGCACCCCAAAGTTCCCACGCCGCTTAGAAAGACTGGCGGAGAGGTAGCGAGTGTTTCATTTCTCGCTTCTGTTGGTGTCACTGACCGCATGTGTAGGAAAGAGAGCCGCCATCTTCATCTGGAACCAAAAGGTGGAAAACTTTGAATAATAGGGGTAGAAGGCAAGGATAATCAGTACCCCACTTTCTCCTCATCTTCCTCCCTCCAAGCTTCAGGAAAGGCGTGAGCATGCGAGTTCCTGCACCCATCATACACCATGGGAGTGTCTGCATTCTTTTCCACCATTTGAAGGCAGCTAAGCCCAGTCATAGCAGTTTACATACTGATGGAGAGATAATGTTGGGAGAGCTAAGTAAAGAGCTAAAGGGCTCCCTAGTCAGCGCTAAGGAAGGGCAAGTTGTTACTTTGTATTTGCTGTAGTGGGATCCATGGTGCAAAAGAAAAGATAAACATGAATATTACATATTTAACTGTTCCTCATGCTGTGCCTAAAGAAGGGACCTATATACAAAAACAAACAAACAAACAAACAAAAACCATAGACAGTCTTCTAGGTCCTGAGCCAGCAGTGGTGGCATACACCTGTAATCTGTGTGAGGGAGGAGGATAGAAAGCCTGGTCTACATAGGGAGCCCAGGACAGCCATGCCTGTGTATCAAGACCTTATCTAAAGCTAAAACCATGAAAGATGAATATAGCTTTTTATATAGATCTTAATAATACCTAAAATATATAGGACACTGTAAAATGATTTTTCATGTGAAACTAAAATTGCAAATGTTAACAGTTTGAATGACAAATGCTGAAAGGGGTAGTAGTTATCACAAGAAGTTGGGTTTTTTTTTTACAATTACTTACAGTTTCTTTCAAAACAGACAAAAGTTAAAAACTTAGCAAAACCTGTGCAAGCCAAAGCAAGACAGCCTCTTTGCATGGAGAGTGGGCTGGTGCAAAACCCATCTCTAGCCATGAAGCTGTTTATTGGCACTTGTTAGCTACTGGGAGGAGATAGCTTTCTCTAAGAGTACAGATGAAGACCACACATCCAAGAACACTTGGGCTGCATCAACTGAAAAAAATGGGTCAGAAAGTTGGGTGGAGAGAGAAGGGGGAGCGGGCTGTGAAAAGTGGGGAGAGGAGGCAAATACAAACAAAATACATCTATGAAATTCTCAAAGAACTAATAGAAAACCAGCAAAGACACAACAGAAAAAGAAAGTAATGAAAACAAAACCCTCATTGGATTCAGAAGTAAAATGGAGATGACAGAAAAATGAGTGAAGTTATCAGTAGGGGCTGGAGAGACGGCTCAGTAGTTAAAGAGCACTGACTGCTCTTCCAGAGGACCCTGGTTCAATTCTCAGCCCCCACATGGCAGCTCACAACTGTCTCTAACTCCAAGATCTGACACCCTCACATAGACATACATACAGGTAAAACATCAATACACATAAAATAAAAATAAATTATAAAAGAAAAATGTTTTTTAAAAAGAATGTATCAATAGACCTGATGTCACCAAGAACAACAGGAAGGAAATAGAGCCTCAAGATCCTAAAGGTGCTATCCTACCCTCTGAGACACAGAAGGAAGAGGAAATCAATTATGACTGAAGAGGCATTCTAGAAATAAAGACTGCACACTGACCATATTTGGCTAAAAAAGAAATCTAAATTTTTTTTTAAAAAAACTAAGTAAATATCAACTAGAATAAAACTATATAAATACATTCCGAGATTCAAAAACTTCAAATTCTGAACTATATAAAGACAAAGATAAAATTTTTAAGCAGGTAGACAACCAGTGGTGGTAGACACACCTCTTCAATGAGCTGAAGAGGACAGGGCAGGAGGATTGTGAGTTCAAGGCCGGCATATTTTATTTAGTCAGTCTGGGTCCACAGCCCACGTGACAGTGTTGTCCACATTCAAGGTGAGCTTTGATCCACAGTCCATCCTCTCTGGAAGATCCCTGACTGACACACCCAAATGCTTGTCTCATTAATCTCCTTAATGGTTCTTAACCCAACCAAACTGACAGCTGAAATTAACTTTTATAAGTTATAAGTTACTTACAAAAATTAAAAAAAAAATCTCATCATTGTTAGAATATAACTAACTTCCAGCATGTTAAATGCTAAAAGCCTGGAGAACATGGAATAATGTATTTCAAGACATGAGAGAAACTGTCAATCAAAATTATTAATGCAGTTATGTGATTTTTTTCATTATTAAAGCAAACCACATTCCAAGATGAGCATAAACTAAAACAATGTGTGTACACAAGGGGAACATTTAAGAAGGAGATCAGTATAGGAGGGAGGAGGGGCAAAGTGTAACAGGGCATGAGTGTGAACAAAATGTATTATATACATGTCTGAAAATATAATAATAAAGCAATTGCCATGTATAATGAATATATGCTAATAACAAAAAGACAAAATAGATAAGTAAATGAGAATTCAGACAGAATCAACCACTTTCAACAAAACAGCAATATAAGGGAATTAATAGGAGAGAAAAAATACTCTATTCAAAACAAACAAAAAAATTTAAAAAATCATGATAATGTGAATTAGTTCACATTTTCAAAATTAGCCCTGGTAAACTTTCTTAACTCCTCCAAGGAAAAGATTCAGGCTGTCTGACTGAATTAAAAACAGGACTTAACTCTTCACAGTCTGAAATAAACTCACCTCACTGACAAGGTTTTCATAAACTGAAGATAAAAAGAAAGGAAAATATATCTCAAGGAAATAGAATCCAAACGCCTGCAAGAATCAAGTCAAATGGTAAAAATGGAGCCCTACATACTGAATACGATACTAATCCATCAGGAAAGTATATAAAAACTGTAAAGATAAATGCACCAAATATCAGAGTACTTAATTTAAGAAAACAATCATTACTGGACATAGAGCAACACATGGCAGATATAAAAAATATAACTACAGTACTCTTAGTTTTCCCAACACAGAGTTCATCCATGTAAAACAAATCAACAAAGAAACAGCAGAGATAAAATGCATGCATGGTAGATCCAATAAACTTAATCCACACTAATAAAAGATTCCTTTCAAAGGCTGCAGCCAGTACATTCTCAGTCTCTCAGAAATGTGAGAGATCACATTTAGGCCGGAATACAAGTCTTACCCAAACTGACAAAATGAAATAAATTCTCTCATCTTATCACGTCATAATGGAAAAAAAATTAAGAATTTAAACACACACACAATCTCGACAGAAAATTCATTTGCACGTGACTTGAGCAACTAGTTCTAGGGCTGACCTGGTTGCAGGTCATTTTCCTTGACCTGAACAATCTACTCCTCTACATATCCAGGATGTTAAATCAAAGCTTATTAGATGTGGAAAATATCCACTTCCAAATCTCAGTGATTCCAATCTTGACTACCCTATCCTCCATGATCACCAAATCGCCAGAGATTCTTTCTAGTTTTAAAGTGAATGCAAATTTACTATCCTTTATGTGCAGCAACGTAACGTAACTGACTCTTTGTCAGCACCCGTTTTGTGCTTAACAGACTCAATTCTATAGAGAAAAAAGGGCTTTCAAAGCCAGCTCTGGGGGCTTCACGCTGAACAAAAAAAAAATGCAAGGGAGGGAGAGCAGGGAGGAGAAAATGCCGTACAGGCAATAAAAGTGTAGCTAAAAACTGTTCCTTCTTGTGGAGAACTGTGTGTTTTCTAACACATGACCCTACCAGAAGATGTGAAAAACATACTCGCTGAATTTTATGAAGAAGTTTCCTTATTCTGTTTCACAAATGGTGACAGAAAGACACAGAGGGAGAAGACCAGAGGCTTTGTGTCTGTCCGGGCTCCTTTCATGTTATTGTTAAAGAGAGGAGAGCAAAAGGGATGACCATTAAATCCTGAATCACATGACTAATCCACAATAACACCGGAAGCTGGTGTGGAAAGCAGCCTTAATGGACGGCTGCAAGCAACAGCCGAGATAAACAAAGACGGAAGAGGGCCGCTGAGGCCGACCATCTTCCACATGATCCACTTTCTTTTGTCCAAGGATGACTTGCTATTTTAGAAAGTATGGGCGGCAAAGGCAGCATATTATTTTAAAGCAAGTTAAAGGACTTAATTACATATTTTAGAGGCAACTGATAGGGTTAAAACCAATAAAAGTGAAAGCACTCTGTGCGTTATTGTTCAATCCTAAGAATAATTTGAGGTCGAATTTAATGTAGAGCTTCTGGCGGCTTGCTTTCAGTAGGCAGCCATAAAGATGTGTTCCCATCTGATAATCCGGACTGAGCTAATGTAACTTACTCTTGGTAGCATAGTCTAGAGAACTTGAGGAAACACAGTATTTATTAGTCTGCAACTTAGTATTTTTCAAGTTGTTTTGTGAAATTTTTAGTATTGTGACTCCATGGATTATACAGAAAAAAAAACTAATATAGATTGCATGCCTTAAAAACATTCAAATAAAAATAGATAGTCGAGGAGA
Organism: Microtus pennsylvanicus; assembly: GCF_037038515.1. Classification (NCBI taxonomy): domain Eukaryota; kingdom Metazoa; phylum Chordata; class Mammalia; order Rodentia; family Cricetidae; genus Microtus; species Microtus pennsylvanicus. The sequence goes on along the minus strand of NC_134601.1, from coordinate 130,206,265 downwards.
CTTCTTGGAATAAGTGTAAGGCCCATGGTAAGAGAAGTCATTTTCCTCTGATAGATCCAAAAGATTAGAATTGCTCCCATGCTGCTAACCACACGCTACTCTGCCTACCTGCCCTCTCTCAACTGTTTTCACACATGTGATGAGTCTGCTGGAAAATTGGACTCTCTTATGAATCATTTCCAAAGTGTCATTTTTTTTTTGATGTTTGGGTAACTCTTCTTAGAGTTACTGTTAAGAAGATCAGTTTCTCTGTCTATACCCCAAGAAGCCAAGTCTGGCCATCCATCCTTGAGAAGCCAATTAACTTGAAATTAACAGAAAAGAAACCAGAAAGGGGAGCTTTACTCATGATTGCCACATTGGGAGGCAGGAGGAGACAGACTTCATGATACCCTCTCCGCCCATCTTTGTGATCCTAAAGTGAAATTAAGTTTACATAGAGAGGGCCAGGGATGTGCACAGCTGAGGAGTCTTAGTGAGGGTGTGGCCGGCCTATCACTGACCCATCTTTTTCTAAGCTCCAGTCTTTCCAGAAAGGTGATCAGACAAGTTGTTAGCACTGTGTGAAATCTTCCTGGGAGGCAAGTTCCTGGCTCTGCCTTGTGCCTGCTTTCTGGGGGAATTGCAGCCTCTTGGAGTCATCCTTGCAATAGTATGATAGTCAACTAGAGGAACAAGAATTTTTCCCCAGTTGTGACAGGACTTTAATAACAGTAAAATTAAAAAGTAACCCGCTAAATTATTATCCTTTGTGTGTTATTTTGTTGAAAATATTGGAGCGAACCTTTTAAAATTTATTTTATGTTATACGTACTTGATTTCAAATTCATGAAATAATTTTCCAAAATTTGCTAGGTATATGAATGCTACTATCTAAATCTTTAAATATTGCACTGGAAGAGAATTTTTAAAATCTAACTTAATCCTTTGCAAATAGTGTATTTTTATGATAAGAAAATTAACTTTCAGTCTAGAAAAGTAAATGTCAATTAAAATAAATAAGAGAAAGGATTTGGAATTCTACTTAGAAGTAGACTTTATACTGAAACTTAATATTAAATTTTTTCAATTTGAACATTTTATTCTAATTTTCATAACTGTCTGTCACTCAATTTTCAGGTTGTTTATGATTTCTTTTACTACTAAATTCTATATAACTTTGCATTGGGCATTTAGTTTCCAGAGCTGTTTCCAGTTCCTAACAGTGGGAACAGGGGCTGTCTCTGACACTATTAACTTTTGGGACCCTACTCCTCATACTGGGTCACCTTGCACAGCCTTAATACCTGGGGAGGTGCTTAGTCTTACTGCCTTGTTTTTGTTTGATATCCATGGGAGGCCTGCCCTTCCCTGAACAGAAACAGAGTTGAATGGAGGTTGGAAACGGGGGTGGGACCAAGGGTTGGGGGTGAGTGGTATTAGAGGAACTGGGAGGAGAAGAGGGAGGGGAAACCAAGATGTTAATTAATTAATTAATTTTAGAAACAGGGTTTCTGTGTAGCTTTGGAGCCTGTCCTGGAACATGCTCTGTAGACCAGGCTGGCCTGGAACTCACAGAGATCCACCTGTCTCTTCCTTCTCAGTGCTGGGATTAAAGGCGTGCACCGTTATTTTTAAAGCAGGTAGTCCCTTTTAGTTCCTCCTCTATAAGTTTCTCACAGTCTTCATTTCAGGGTTTCAAAAGTAAGCAGTCCCTGGTGTAACTGTCATGGTCACAGGTCTGCCAGCTGCTCCTGGATATTCTAGCAGGGTTGGTGATTGTCATTCTACGTTCTGTGCTCCCTTCTGACACTGTTGACTCCCTACTTGAAGATCAGAAAAGTAATTGAGGGTACCAGTGCGGTAGAGCCTAAGAGCAGTCAAATGCAATGTTTTGTAAAGAAAATTGAATTTATTTTTTCTTTTTAAAAAAAGAAAACAAAGTATCTTTTTTCATTATACATACCAATCCCAGTTTCCACTCCTTCCCCTCCTCCCATTCCCCTACCTTGCTCCACACCTTCCCCACATCCACTCCACAGAGAGGATAAGGCACATTGTTTTGGGAAAGTCCAAGTCTCTGCCTACTACATCTAAGTTTAGCAAGGTATCCATCCAAAGAGAATAGGTTCCCAGTACATGCAGTAGAGATAAATCCCAGTGCCACTCACTGCCAGTAGCCCCAAAGTCTGCCCCAGCCAAGCAACTGTCACCCACATTCAGAGGGACTGGTTTGGATCTATGCTTGTTCCTTCCCAGTCTGACTGGAGTTGGTGAGCTCCCATCAGCTCAGGTAAACTGTTTCAGAGGGTGAGCCCATCACGGTCTTGCCCTTTTTGCTCATTTTCTCATTCCTCCCACTCTTCAATTGGACCTTGAGAGCTCAGTCCAGTGTTCTGATGCGGGTCTCTGCCTCTGCTTCCATCAGTTGCTGGATGAAGGTTCTATGGTGATATTTAAGATATTCATCAGTCTGACTACAGGACAAGGCCAGTTCAGGCACCCTCTCCACTATTGCTTAGGGTCTTAGCTGGGGTCATCCTTGTGGATTCCTGGGAATTTCTCTAGATTCAGGTTTCTCGCTAGCCCCATATTGGCTCCCTCAGTCAAGATATCTCTTTCCCTGCTCTCATGTCTGTCTTTCCTATCTCAGCTCTCCTGTTTTCTCAAGTTCTCCTTCCCCTCCCCTTCTCCACTCCTCTTTCTCTTCCATCCTTCCTTCTCCCCCCACCCCCGTGCTCCCAATTTTCTCAGGCGATCTTGTCTATTTCGACTTTCCAGGTGAACCCTAAGAAAATTTAATTTATAATAAAGTTTAACAGTTCAATAAACAGTTACTCTTTGAACTGCTTTGTATTGAAAATACTATTTTGCAGCATGAAATTGTTGATATATAAAATATTTTAATATAAGTTAATATAAAAATAAATAAATCTTATCCATGTTTCTTATAAAGTGATCTCTGAAATGTTACTGATAATATTCTAGATAATACCTACTATATACTAGAGTCTTGGTTATGAGATTAATTTCCAAAGCTATGTATGCTCTTGATAGGGAAACTCTCAGCAATTTTCCAGGACCCATATTGATTATATCTCATTATTAATATATGAAAGCATTCATCTCACCCATTATATTTGTAATTTTATTTCAGACACTTCTGATAATTACTCACTTCCCAATCAGAAATTCTGTGAGTCTGTCTGTCTTTAACTTTGTTTCATTTCTGTTACATCAACATGTGCTTGAATCATTTTTTAACATTTACAAAAACAAATTATTGTTTCACAAATTTCTGTACCCTATTCAGGGTTCACTTTGAACTTGATTGTGCTATAGAAAAGCATAAGTTTATAACTAGAAAATCTTCTCTGGACCATAAGGAATATTTTGGTTTAATAATTACTTAACAATAGGTTTTAAACAATTATGTAACACAAATATATAAACATATGAACACATCCAATACACTTTTGCGTGATCAGTGGTATATTAAGAAAGAAAGGGAAATATAAAAAAAAACTGGAGTGCAATGAAAAGGGAAATATGACGTCTCATAAACTGTAAGATAAAATGACAACAGCTCTGAGAGGGAGGTTGATGAGTAGAAGCACCTACTTTACAACACTGGAGAGATGGGGTAGAGAGATATTCAGTGGTTAAGAGCACTTGCTCATGCAGAGGACCTGGCTTCAGTTCCCAGAATTCACATGACTCATAACCAACCAGAACAAGTTCCACAGGATCCAACTTCCTCTGACCATTGCAGACATCAGGCACATTTGTGATGCAGATACATATATGCAGGCAAACACACATGCACACACACTAAGTCCAAATTACCAGAGAGATGCCAAATAAATAAATCCCTAATATATCACAAGATTTTACAAATGTAAGAAAAAGCCTTGGTCAAAATTAGTGGGAGAAAAGATAAAACAAAGATCAGAGCCAAAAATGCTGAAATGAAAACAAATACAACAAATTAAAAACTATAAACAAAGTGAAGAGTTATCCTTTAAAAAAGATAAACAGAATTTTCAAACTTTTGATATATTAATCAAAGTTAAAAGATATAAATTATGGCATGATGTGGGAGTGTCATATATCAATCTGTTGATTTCATTGGCTAAGCAATAAAGGAACTGCCTCGGCCCATTTCATTGGTTAGAAGATAGGTGGGAGGAGTAGACAGAACAGAATGCCAGGAGGAAGAGGAAGTGAGGTCAGACTCCACAGCTCTCCTCTCCGGAGCAGACGCCTTCAGAGAGACGCCATGCTACCTGCTCCAGGGAAGACGCACGCTATGAAGCTCCAACCCAGGATGGACTTAGGCTAGAATCTTCCCGGTAAGCGCACCTAGGGGCGCTACACAGATGATTAGAAATGGGCCAGAGCAGTGTTTAAAAGAATACAGTGTCCGTGTAATTATTTGGGGCATAAGCTAGCCGAGCCAGGCGGCTGGGGATTTGGGGACGCAGCCCCGCCGCAGCTCCATATTACTACAATGGCATAGGGAATGATTTCCTTACCAGAACTCTGATACCTTAGGAAATCACAGCAAGAGGGGAGCAGTGAAACAGTAACAACTGAAAAGGCTTCAGTATGGCCAGGAAGATGAAGACAGAGAATGGCGACTCTGCCAGATTTACAGAAAATGTATGTCGAGGTATGTTACAGACCCAGACACAATGCCCCAAAGACAAAATCATCTTGGCAAATCTTACCTGTATGCCTCTGCTCACCACCTTGAGCTTCTCCTGAAATGTAAACTTTCTCTCTGGCAGTCATCCACCGGCCACCAATGCTGATGTCATTGTAGCCACCAACACTGGGGAGACTATCAATATTGGTGCCACCGTAAAGACTGACGTGGCCACCAAAACTGGACTGGCCACAAACACTGTACAACTGGCCAACAGTATGTGCTTTTTGTACCTGGAGCCTGAGGTCCTGACACAGATGATTGGTGGATGGCCACTTCTACAAAAGGGTCTCCTAGGACTTAGGGAGAAAGAACCAGCTACTTAGGTCCCATCCACTCACCCTTGATAAGCCAATGTTTCAAATACCCACCAGGCATGTATTTGAAACCACCTTCTGACTTCTAAGAAGGACATGAGTTCCTCTCTCACCCCAGTTTGGGCAATCACCTGTCATTGATCTGGTGACTCCTTCCATGACCCTATGTACCTAGAGCTCTCCGGGAACAACACGAGTTAGAGAACAGAGGGCCATTTTCTAACCACCGTCCTAACTCCTTGACCCTAACTCCCTCCCGTGACCCAGGAGGAGTTAACCTCTAGTGAAAGCCCTGTGCAAGCTCCATCAAGCAGGGTAGTGCTGGCCAAGATTGGCTGTTACTGAGGCAAAAGAGACTGAAAGATGTGCCGGAAGCAATTGTCTTGATTAGAGATAATTCACATTTGGACCACCTACTAGCAATGTCTGTTAAGATATCAGTGGGAGATTCACATTGGATTCTATCACATGTGCAACTGCCAAGCTTAAAAAATTTGACAGTTTGATTCATCTGACTGCCTACAATGTTCAGATGCAAGGATGCAGGAGCCAGCTTAGAAGCACTCTTCCTGTTTATCTGGGAAAAAGTATAACTGTCTTGCCTGGTAAGAATGAAGATACTTGGGGCTGGAGAGAGGGCACAGAGGTTAAGAGCACTGGCTCCTATTCCAGAAGATCCAACACCTTCCTCCTTCACTTCACAGTAGGGTGAGGTGGCATCAAGGAGAGAAGGTCCTTTGTCACAGGGGTCTATCACTAGGGTGCCTAGAACAACAGTTCTCAATCTGTGCATTGCGACCCCTTTGGGGGTTGTTGAGCTAGCCTTTCACAGGGCTCTCCTATCAGATATCCTCTGTATCACATATTTACATTGCAATTCATCACAGGAGCAAAATTATGGTTCTGAAACAGGAACAAAAATAATTTTATAGCTGGGTCATCACAGTATGAGGAACTGTGTTAAAGGGTTACAGCATTAGGAAAGTTGAGAACCACTGGTTCAGAGTCACTGACTGGTGACTCTGCTACCTGAAACAACCACTGGCATTTGGTTTCCTCTAGTTGAATTTTTTCACCTTATACCTAGCAAATAAATCTTTTCACATGTTTATTATTTCTTTTTTCCTCATTTCATAACTCCCTGTGGACAGAATTCTAGCCTTGAAGCATAGACGAGCCCATCATGAGTATTGGGTATGCATTTGTCCAATAACTGATCCTTCAAAGGGAACAAATCTAGACTTCCAAGTCAATAGTTGCTCTGTCTTAAGATAATTATACTCATGCTCACTAATGTCAGAACCGCCCAGTTGTAAGTTAATTTTTTGAAGGCAAAGTCACTGTTCTACACCTTAGTTATTCCTTTAAAAAAAAACTTTCAACTTATATTCTAGGATTCCCTATTAATTTACCAGAAATGTCTACAAAGAATAGAATGTGGTGATCTCTCAGCTTTATTCACTATAAATAAATGTTGAATTAATTTACACTGCAGGAGAAATAGTTTTTTCTTTCCATGTATATGTGTGTGTATGTGTTTATATGTGTATGTGCACACACACACGGAAAGAAGAATGTTTTCATGTATACGTGTGTACGTACATGTGTTCATGTGCACATGTGTGTGAAAACCCAAGTTTGATGTTGGGAATCTTTATCAGTTTCTCTTCCACCATATTTGTCTAAGCATCACTCCTAATCAAACTCAGAGCTTGCAGATATGGCTGGTCCCCTTCATCATTTTGTTCCCATCTCTACCTTTCAAAGCTATTTTAGATACGTCATGGGTTCTGGAGGTCCTAATTCTGATTCTATTACTGGTCTGGCAAGCACTTTAACTGATGAGCTATGTCCTCAAGCCTTATTCAATATTTTAAGTAAATGAAATAAAAGCATTTCATTTCAAGATGAGTGAGTAACTCTTAATTCCTTTTCTGATAATGATTCACTAAATGGCATTAAACAAATGAAAAGATTGAAATCATAACATCAAATGTAATGAAGTGGTCATCCGCAGGAGGAAACTTCCGTCAGAAAGCTGGCAGAAAGCTTTTTTAGGAAAAGTGCTTCTGTAGATGGAATGCCATGGAGGAAAAATCGGCAAGTTTTCATTCCAGAAATCAGCCATTTAGAGGGCAGAGATGAGGTGTGAAGCTGAGCCCCTGATATGGCACCATTCCCTGGGGTGACTAGCCAGTGATTGGTGGCAGGTTGACTACACTGGATCACTTCCTCCATGGAAAGGACAACACTTTGTCCTTATTGGAGTAAACACTTATTCTGGTTATGGATTTGTCTTTCCTGCACATGATGCTTCTGCCAAAACCACCATCTGTGGACTTACAGAATGCTTTACCCACCATCATGGTATTCCACACTGTATTGCTTCCAATCAAAAAACTCACTTCATGGCCAAATAAATGTGGCAATGGGCCAATTATCATGGAATTCATTGGTCTTACCATGTTCCCCACCATCCTGAAGCAGTTGGCCTGACAGAATCGTGGAATGGCCTTTTGAAGACATTGGTACAGCACCGGTTAGGTGACAGTTCCCTGGAGGGCTGGGGAAGGATTCTCCAGAAGGTGGTTTATACTTTAAATCAGCATCCAATGTATAATAGTTTTTCCTACTGCCTGAATCATGAGTTCAGGAATCAAGGGGTAGAAATGGAAATGTAACTAGCAATCCACTAGGAGACTTTTTACTTCCTCTTCCCATGACCTTAAATTCTACCGGCCTATAAGCCTGGGTTCCAGAGTGGGAAATGCTCCTACCAAGAGATACAACAACCATTTCATTGGACTGGAAGTTCAGACTTCCCCCACTTGGAGATTCTGATATCTTTAATCCAACAAGCTAAGAAAGAAATAACAGTGTTAGGAAGCGTGACTACTAGATTTTCAAGGGGAAATTGAATTGCTTCCCCATAATGAAAGTAAGAAATATTATGTTGCTGGGCCATGGTGGCACATGCATTTAATCCCAGCACTCAAGAGGCAGAGGCAGGTGGATCTCAGTGAGTTCGAGGCTGGCCTGGTCTACAGAGCTAGTTCCAGGACAGTCTCCAAAGCTACACAGAGAAACCCTGTCTCAAAAAAAAGAAAAGAAAAGAAAAAAGAAAGAAGGAAGAAAGGGAAAAAAGGAAGAAAGGAAAGAAGGAAAGAAAGAAATAAGGAAGGGCAGAAGGAAGAAAGAAAGATAGAGTATATGTGACCTTCAGCTGTTCTGATTAACGAACAATTCTGCTTCTGGAGACGCCTGTCTTCTGTCCTTTATTTCCTCATTGCCTCCATCAGTCCCGATCTTGTATTTATGATTCACTTCTCTAGGAAAACAGCCAAGAGCTGCTGAGGAGCTTGCTGAGGGTGGAGGAAATTCAGAATGCGTAGTAGAGGAAGGAACTATCAATACCAACGAAGGCCACGTGACCAGTTGCAGACATGAGCATTATAGCTGACACAAGACTTTCTGTCGTATTCTGTTAAGAACATGTTTTGTGAATGTACACACATACATTAAGTAGATACTTTTGTTTTCTTTCCTCTGTCTTTATCATATAACACCAATTAAGATAAAACCAGTTGTTATCATATTTAAGCTACGAGACATTTAAAGATTGTCCCTCAAGGGGTATTACTACCTATTCTAAAATATACAATGTGTGTGCAATTGTACATGGGATAGTTGTGTTTTCACTTCTATCTGGGATAGTTATATCATATTAGATATAATTATGACCTCTTTGTTGTTTTCATTTGAAAATTAATCATGACATAAAGAGATAGTGATTGTGTGTCAGACTGACAAGAGGTGGACCTGCGATGGCTATTCTGGTTTTCAACTTGACTACATCTGAAATTAACAAAAACTCAAACTGGGCACACCTGTGGAGGAGTTTTCGAGCTTAGATCGCCTGAAAGGGGGGGGGGGCGGTAAGATATACCTTAAATCTGTATCATTTGAAAAGGAAGCACAGCCTAAATCTGGGTGGCACCTTCTGGTGACAGTCCACATAAAAGAAGAGCGAAGAAGGAAGCTTTCACTTTTAGCCTGCTTGCCCTTACTTCCTCTGGAAACACACAATGAAGAGTAGAGGAGGTTATTATCGTCCTTACTGTGGCAAGATCATCTATTCTGCTGCAGAGACCATATGTCATTGGCAAGAGAACAGACTTCTTAAGGATTCCACCGTGGATTGACGAAGACTGAGGTAGTCGGTCTCATGGACTGAATGACCACTGGATTCTTGGCCTTTCCGTCAGACACAGTCATTATGGGACTAGCCAGAGCTTAGTCTGCAAGCCACTTCACTAAATCCCTTTTCATAGTAATATGTTCATCTATGCATTCTGTTCCTCTACAGAACCCTGCCATGTTGCCTTGTAACTGGTAGCTATTTGATTAGTTTTGGACAGAATTAAGTTTTGTTTTTCTTGTCTCTGTTCATAAAATATTTAAATGAAGTATTAACATATTTAGTGAAGATCATTGTCCAACATATGGGAAATATAGAAACATTTGGAAAATTAAGAAAGAAATCTTCTTTTCAAAAATATAACCACAATTGACATCTGTACTAAACCATTTTATACACACACACACAGAGAGAGAGAGAGAGAGAGAGAGAGAGAGAGAGAGAGAGAGAGAGAGAGAGAGAGAGCTCCAAACTAGAAGAGAGGGGCTCAGTAGAAAACAACCGGAAAAGAATTGCTGAGAATCAGTGTCAGCGGAGCACTGAGCCATGAAAAAGACGTCTATATCACACCTGCCCCAAGGCACAGGAACCACTGAGGAAGAGAAAGATCGTAAGAGCCAGAAAGAGGTCAGGGAGGACTGAAGCAAAACAGTGGCTTCCGGCACAAGACCAAGCCAGTAAAGATCCCAGCGTAATTAAGAAGCTATGGACAGATGGCTTCAGGGGGTAGAAAAGTCAGTGTCATTTTAGGGTGTGGCTGCTAGCAGATTGACCATGCTCCAGCAGAGAACCCCACATCTAAAAACATAGGGGCATCACAAACTGGAATTGAGTGATTATTAAACACAAAGGAGGACACAAAACTCGGGGTGGGAGTAACGCTCAATTGGTTATTTAGTACCAAGTGTTCAGCCCTGAAATCACATACATACAAGCAGCACTACATGGATTCAACAGTTTCTATATTTATTTATTTATTTACTTTTTTTTATTAAAATTTCTGCCTCCTCCCCACCTCCTATTTCCCTACCCCTATCCCTATCCCCCTTCTCCTCCCTTTCCAGCCCGAAGAGCAGTCAGGGTTCCCTGCCCTGTGGAAAGTCCAAGGTCCTCCCCGCTCCATCCAGGTCTAGGAAGGTGAGCATCCAAACAGACTAGGCTCCCACAAAGCCAGTACATGCAGTAGAATCAAATCCCAGTGCCGTTGTCCTTGGCTTCTCAGTCAGCCCTCATTGTCTGCCACATTCAGAGAGTCCAGTTTGATCCCATGCTTTTTCAGTCCCAATCCAGCTGGCCTTGGTGAGCTCCAATTAGACCAGCCCCACCATCTCAGTGGGTGGGCACACCCCTTGTGGTCCCGACTTCCTTGCTCATGATCTCCCTCCTTCTGCTCCTCATTTGGACCTTGGGAGCTCAGTCCAGAGCTCCAATATGGGTCTGTGTCTCTATTTCCATCCATCGCCAGATGAAGATTCTATGGTGATATGCAAGATATTCATCAGTATGGCTATAGGATTGGGCCATTTCAGGCTCGTTTATGCATATGTATGTACATATAAAATAAGGGAAGAAGAGGAGGATATGAATTTTAGAGGGATCAGGGGGCATGGGATGGGTTAAGAGAAGAGGTAAGAGGGAAACAATGTAATTATATTTTAATTTCAAAATATTTTTATTTATTTACCCAAAACTACACATAATCCATACTATATGTAAGCTCATGTACACATAGCTTTAATTAACACCACCTAATCTGGCAATACTGTCCCCACAGTCCATAAACTAGCTAACAAAACCCAAACACTGGGCATGAGAAGTTTCCTTATGAATTACTAGTCAGAGGAGCCCAAGAGATTCCCAAAACATTACAGTACATTGTTGTTGTCCTTAGTTGCCTCCCAGGGGTGGAATGTTTGTTCCTGTTGCTGAAAATGTCATACACTTTAGAAACACAACACTGAGCATGTGAGCCGGATCATATTTGAAAGCCTCCTTTGGCAGGACTAGCTTTCACGGCACCAGAAGATACTATGTAATCTTCCAAGGAAGAAAAGCAACCAACCGTCACTTACTGCACCTATGAACTATAACAATAACCAGAATGGTAAAATCACCCTAAGGGTGCAAGAGTGGTACTCATATCTTGGCGGTACCCAATATCTGTCTAATTAGACTTAAGTCCCACTCAGCAGTTAAGAAATCAGGCCTGGCACTGGAAACCTAGCCAACTACTAGAGCTAGTGAGGTCATAAATCTTGGAGGGGAACATACAACTGTCACTTACAACACTGGTATAATTTCCTACCTTCATTTTAAATATGTATCCCTATGTCCACAGACAAGTGTAGCTCTTACCCTTCAACAAAGAAACTCCTCTTTGCAACATACAGAGACTGAAAACCATAACTTATCAAAACACAGAGAATAAGTGATCGTGTGGTCTCTGGCTCAAATTGATCCATCTACAGCACAACAGCCAAGGTTCAGGGAGCATGAAGGAAGAAGAGGCAGGAAGACTAGCAGCCAGAGGGACAGAATGCGGGCTGTGAAGCTGTCTCCTAGGAATGCCAGGGAAGTTCCATCTATGAAGTCTCAATGACTCGCCGGCCTAAATGAGACTTGAACAAGGTCAATACCAAAAAGCATACTATGTGGAAGGGAGAGAGCTCACAAGGCCCCAACCCTAGACAAAGTGCTACAGGCAAGTAAAGAATGCAGAGAAGGTGAAAAATAAGTCTTCCCCAGCAAAGAGTCCCCAGTTGGTTATCCAATACCAGTGGTCATCCTTGAAATCATATAATACAGGTAACATTATATGAACTGAGCAGATTTTGTGTGTGTGTGTGTATGTGTGTGTGTGTATGTGTGTGTAACAATAATTAGCAAGTAAAGGGCTATGAATTTGAGAGAGAGAAATGGGGGGGTGGTACATGAGAGGAGTTTGAGAGAAGAAAGGGAAAGGAAGAGATGATGTAATTATAAGTTAACTTCAGAAAATACTTTTAGAAACCAGAGAAAATCTATAACCAAACCTACATATCAAAGTAAAATAATAATAGCAACAATTTAAAGTTTAAAAACTTGGAGGGGATAAGGAAATGGGAGTGAATCTGAAAGGAAATAGGCAGGAGAGTTTGGGTGAATGTGATCAAAATACACTGTACAAAATTTTCAAAGAATTAGTAAAAACTATTATAAATTTTTAAAAAAGGAAAAGACAACTGGATAAAGATAATATAACTAGTCAGCGCACCATGTCAAAATAATATGATCACAAACAACAGACAGTTACTCCAGTGGCAAGAAAACAGAAGTGATAGATGACTAGATGAAGGTAAATTTTCTCACAGAAGAAAATTAAGATAGAATAAATCACCTTCATTCTACTGAAAAGCACACGACTAGAAACATAACCTGGGTGACAGATTCTAGTCATAAGAAGCAAAAATAAAGGTAAGTTATTGACTTTAGGGGTCCGAGACCAGAATGTGTCCAATACAGTTTCTGTTCATAAAGAGCACAGTTGTCACGGTACTCGAATGATGGTACCAAGCATTTTTCTTATTGCTATCATTCCAGAGTGGATTATAAGGCACAGAACTGTGAAGTTGCCTGTTTTAGACCTTCCACCTGAGGTTCTGCTTGCTCTCAGTGCATGTTGAAGCCTGAGCTATTAAGTAGACATTAAGAAGCTTCAGTGAGCCGGGCGGTGGTGGCACACGCCTTTAATCCCAGCACTTGGGAGGCAGAGGCAGGCAGATCTCTGTGAGTTTGAGATCAGCCTGGTCTACAAGAGCTAGTTCCAGGACAGGAACCAAAAAGCTACAGAGAAACCCTGTCTCGAAAATCAAAAAAAAAAAAAAAAGAAAAAGAAAAAGAAAAAGAAAAAGAAAAAGAAAAAGAAAAAGAAGAAGCGTCAGTGATGTGACTTGATGGAGCTGAAGGGCAGGAAGACCAGGATGCCTAGCTGGGCTGTGCGGGAAGCACAGGTTCAGAACATCAAGACACAAAACAGAGCACTTCATAAAAAGTAGGCAGCAGAATCAAATGGGTCTTCTGATTTGCCTCAAAAATACAACAAGAGCACTTACCTTACCAGAAACATGGACATATGAAGAGGGAGCGGTGCACACTCAAATTGGACTGAAATTTTCTCTGAAAAACATCAACCTGGACCACTCAGTGTCATTCATTCCATTATCTGCCAGGGAAGGCTGAAAGAGAACATTGGACTTGTATTTCACTTTGTAGCCAAGGGAGAGTTAATTTGTTGTTCCTCTCCTATTCCAACTAGAAGAGGACTGCTCACATCATCCCTTTCAATAGCTTTCTAAACAAAGCCAAGCTACTTGGTCATATGCAGTGACTGAAGTAGTATGGCTATATAAAAGGTGCTTTCCTGTCAGAAAAGGAAGAGGCAAAAGCAATAGTCTGGCTGTTAAGCTAGCTAAAGGAGGAATTAGGTTAATAAAGGTCTAGCCTTACCTTGATTTTCTTTTGAGAACCTGATTATACTTTTAACTCTGTAAAAATCAATTTAATATTATATACTTCATATAACTGCTGTGAAGTTTAGAGACTATGTGGTTACATATTATATTCATATATACATATAAACTATTCACGTGTGTGTATAAGAGGTACCCAATAAGTAACATTTTCTTCTCCAATTTCCCTCTATAATTTTACATTTTCATTAGTGTTTCTATACCTAGTTTATGCATTAAACATAATGCTCCCAAGTTAATGACTTTTGTCAAAAGCACAGAGTTTCCTTCTTCTTACAATTAGACATTTAATTTTTTGTCTATTCTTCCACTGATAGACATGGTTGGTTTCCCATATTAGATATTGTAAAGAATGCTGTAGTAGACATGAGTGTAGATTTCTCTTCCATTCTTTAATTTCCTTTCCTTCAATTGCTATTTTAATGGTTTTGCAAGAGATTTCCAGGTAAGATGGCAAACTAGAAGATGCCTTAATGTGACCCAGTGAAAGAGAAGAATCAAAACAATAAAAATTCAATCTATTCTAAAGACAATAAAAGCACTAAAAATTAACAAAGGGACACCAAGCGATGGTGAAGGTGGGACATGAGCCTGTTGTCACCCAGGGTAGCATGCCCAACCACAGGGCATGTTACCACACAGTAACCGAGGCAGGGAATTGGCCAATGGTAACTCAGGGTATGGTGCCTAAGCACAAGAAGCAATGCTAAATGGCTTAAGTGTATCATCAGGCTACCCCAAGTGCAGAGAAGACCTGCAAGGAGGCATATAACTTCGGAATGTACTGCTTGGCCAACACACAAAGGGCATGCAATGAGAATTATATAGATAAAAATTCTAAACAAAGAATTCAAAAGACTGATAAAATACGTTCATAGGACTCAAAGTGAGCATAATGTGCTTCAATAAAAAAAACAGATGAATAATAATAAGGAAGCCAATTCAGGTCTGAAAAACAGAGACCAACAAAGAGATAAAAATACTGAAGAAAAGCCATACAGAAATGAAGCTGGAAGTGAACAATGAGTCAATTATAAATATCAGTGGAGCTGGGTGGTGATGGTGGCACGCACCTTTAATCTCAGCACTCAGGAGGCAGAGGCGCGCTGATCTCTGAGTTCAAGGCCAGCCTGGTCTGTATGGTGAGTTCCAGGACAGCTAGGACTACACAGAGAAACCATGTGTCAAGCACACGCACGCACGCACACAAACACACACACGCACACACAGAGACAGAGACAAAAGAAAATCAGTGGAAAGCCTCAGCAATATAATGATATTGTTGAAAACATAATGTCAGAACTTAAATTCAGTCAACATCAACAATACTTTGAAAAATGAAGAGAACATTCTCTTTGAGATGAAAGCCCAAATCTAGGTATTATGGCCATGGCAAAGGCGTAGAGAATACTTTCAAAAGAATCATCCAACAAACATTCCAAATCTAAAGAATCATTCATCCAGCTATAAGAGGCTTACCCAAAACCAAACAGACATGACCAGAAAAGAAACTCCTCAGGCTGGAGAGATGGCTCAGAGGTTAAGAGCACTAGCCTTTCTTCCAGAGTTTCTGAGTTCAACTCCAAACAACCACAGACAGCTTACAACTCTCTATGATGAGATCTGATGCCCTTTCCGGAATGCAGGCAAGCAAGCAGACAGAATACCATATACCTAAACAAACAAACAAACAAATCTAAAAAAGAAACTCCTGGAATCATATTATATATATATATATATATATATAATTTTATTATATATAATTATATTATGTTAGTAATTAATTTTCCATAGAAA
Organism: Microtus pennsylvanicus; assembly: GCF_037038515.1. Lineage (NCBI taxonomy): Eukaryota > Metazoa > Chordata > Mammalia > Rodentia > Cricetidae > Microtus > Microtus pennsylvanicus. The sequence goes on along the minus strand of NC_134601.1, from coordinate 130,190,758 downwards.
AAGCTGGAAAGAATGTTTTAGTCACAGAAGAAGCCACATGGAGAAAAAAAGCAACACCAAGACAGCTAAGCATAAAAGGGTCTAAGAAAATACAAAAAAATCAGTGAAGCAATGATTAATTAATATACATCCTTAATAGATAACTGAATATTCATAGTGTATATTCATATAATAAAAAGACACAGATTATCTGAGTGGCTTAGAAATAACATCCATCCTTTGTGCTTCTCAAAAAGTATACCTTGCTGTCAATAACACCTACTACCTTAGGGAAAATGAATGGAAAGGGTATTCCAAGCAAAATGGAACAGTAAAACAAGGAGGTGTGGGTATTCTCATATCTGACAAATAAGACTGCAAATAGTAACTAGTTAAATGAGCTAAAGAAGGCCACTTCATACCAATAAGGGAGCAGTCCACTAAGAGTACTAGCACCGGTCCACTCAATTTCAAAACACAAATAACGCTTGATATAAATCATAGATTAACCCCAAGTCAGTAATAGTGGGTGACTTCAACACCCTAATCTCAACAATAGGTTTGCCATCCTCACAAAATAAATGGAAAAACTGGGGTGTAAAGATATCATAAGTCAAATAGCCCTAACATTCCATCCAACACTAAAGAACATGCATTCTTCTCAGCAACTCATGGAACATTCGTATCCCAAACAGATCATATGTTAGGGTACAAAGCAAGGCTCAGCAAAGTTAAGAAAATTAAAATAACAGCTTTCACTATATCTGACTACAATGAAACAAAGCTAGATTTTTTTTTTTTTTTTTTTTTTGGTTTTTCGAGACAGGGTTTCTCTGTAGCTTTGGAGCCTGTCCTGGAACTCCCTTGGTAGACCAGGCTGGCCTCGAACTCACAGAGATCCGCCTGTCTCTGCCTCCCAAGTGCTGGGATTACAGGAGTGCGCCACCACCGCCCGGCCTAGATTTTTTTTATTGAATAAATTTCCGCCTCCTCCCAGCCTCCCATTTCCCTCCCCCTCCCAGCCTCCCATTTCCCTCCCCCTCCCCCACTCCTCTCCCCCTCCCTCTCCAGTCCAAAGAGCAGTCAGGGTTCCCTGCCCTGTGGGCAGTCCAAGGTCCTCCCCCCTCCATCCAGGTCCAGGAAGGTGAGCATCCAAACAGGCTAGGCTCCCACAAAGCCAGTACATGCAGTAGGATCAAAACCCAGTGCCATTGTCCTTGGCTTCTCATCAGCCCTCAATGTCGGCCATGTTCAGAGAGTCCGGTTTTATCCCATGCTTTTTCAGTCCCAGTCCAGCTGGCCTTGGTGAGCTCCCAATAGATCAGCCCCACTGTCTCAGTCGGTGGGTGCACCCCTCGCGGTCCTGACTTCCTTGCTCATGATTCTCCCTCCTTCTACAAAGCTAGATTTTGAAAACTAAAGAAGTACACAAACTCAAAGAGACTGAACAACATATTACTGAATGATGGATGACTCACTAAGGAAATTAAAAAGGAAATAAAAATTCCTAGAATTGAATGAAATTGAAAACACAACACACCAAAATATATGGAGCACAATGAAGGCAGTCCTGAGAAGAAGAAAATATTACTCTCTGCGCCTATATCAAAAGCCCCAGGGGCTGGAGAGATGGCTCAGTGGTTAAGAGCACTGGCTGCTCTTCCAGAGGTCCTGAGTTCAATTCCCAGCAACCACATGGTGACTCACAACCATCTGTAATGAGATTTGTCGCTATCTTCTGACATGTGGGCATACATGGAGGCAGAATGTTGTATACATAATAAATGAATAAATAAATATTTTAAAAAAACAAAAGCCCCTAGTGGGGGCAGTAATATAGCTCAGTGGTATAACACTTCTCTCGTATGTACAAGGCCCTGGGTTCACTACCCAAGACAGTCTGCAAACATTAAAAAAAAAACCATAATAAAGCACCATTTCACACTTAAAAAACAAAACAAAAACCCAGAACAGAACTTGAGCCAGTAGAAATCATGGAAGCAAGGAGGAGGCCAAAGAGGGACAGAAACGTACAGGCGATGAGTCCTAAAACTCACATCAACAGAATACAGAGCTGACCAGGAGGAGGAGTAAACTAGCTAGGGTTTACAAAACTCAGGGTGAAAACCTTGGACTCAGAGAAAGGCTGGTGTTACCATATTGCCGAGAAACAGCCAGGGATGTTTGGCCTCTTGGTTAGTGAGCATCAGTGCAGATGCTACTAACTGTTCTTTCATAGGACCTGGGTTTTATTTCCAGTACCAACATGGTAGTTCACAAAGCATCTGTACATTGTAGAGGACACAACATCTTTTTCTGGCCTCCACGGGCATCATAAGAAACCATAGTTTTAAGTCTGTGTATATGTACATAGTTTAAATGAAAAGTTTCTATCTGGACTAGCAATATTCTCTCCAAGAGCCATAGACTAACAAAACCCCAACAGGAGTCATGAGAAGCTTCTTCTGAATTATTGATCAGAGTTGTCCAAGAGACTCTCAAAACATTATATAGTATTACTGCTGTATTTTGTTGCTTTACAGAGGCTGAAGGTAAGTTTCTATTGTGAAGACATCGTGCACTTTGGAAACAGGACACCAAGAATCCTAGGTGGGTCTGACCTAAAAGTCTCCTCCTGGAGGACTAGTTTTCTTGGTACCATAAGCCACCATACAAGCTTCATGAGGAAGACACTTATACCCATAAGTAAGTGTAGTTCTAACCCCTCAGCAAAGAAACTTTGAAAGAGAGATCATTATAGAAAACCATACCCAGTCAAAATGCAGAGAACAAGAGATCATGTTGTGTCCAGTCCCAACGGATCCATCTACAATACACTTACTGCACCTAAGACTCAGGGAATGTGGAGATAGAGGGGACAGAAAGCTTGTAAGAGCCAGAGGAACAGAACGTTTGTGATAAGACTCTGTCCTGGCAACGTCAGAGAGGCTTCACATATGAAGTCTCACCAACATGGCTGCCTAAGCAAGACCTGAACAACAATGACAGCAATGGGCACGGAAGGAAGAACGTTGGCAGGGACACAGCTTTAAACAACAAAAACAGTGTTATCGAAAGGGTGAGAGCAGGAGAGATGGACTTCCTCAGGAAAAAGCAACCCCCACGTGGTTCTCCAACACCAAAAGGTCAGGCCTGAGATCAAACATATAAAGGGAATATTATAAAGACTGAGCAGGTTGTATATCTGTATTTAGGAATATATTATAGTTATATATGTAAAAACAGTTATAAAGTAGAAGACCCTGAATGGAGAGTGAGCAAGAGGGTAAATGGGAGGGGTTACACGGGAAGAAAGGGAAGGGGGAAATGATGTAATTCTATTATGATCACGAAAAATAAAAAAATATTATAGATATCTGACTTTTCATAGAAGTATAAAATATAAATTCTAAAAAGGGCAGCATCTTCAGCAAATGCTGCAGGGAAACCTGGATTTCAATCTGCAGAAAAATAAAACTGGGCTTTTATCGCTCACACAGAACAAAACCCAACTCCAAATGCACCAAAGACCTCAACATATGACCTGATACCCTGAAACTGCTAGAGAATGCAGGAGAGGATATGCTTCAACATACAGTTATAGGTAAGAACTTTCCAAATATGATTGCTGTAGCACACAAAAGAAGCCTAACAATTGATAAAATGGGACCTGACGAAATGAAAAGGCTTTTGTACGACAATGGCAACTGTCAATTGAGTGAAGAGGAGGCCCACAGACTAGGAGGAAATCTTTGTAAGCTATGTGTCTGATAGAAAATTGCTGTCTACAGCATACAAAGAATGTCTTTTAAAAAAATTGAACGTAAAAAATTTAAAGGCTATGGAATTGAACAAGAAGTTCTGAAAGGAAGGAAGGGAGGGAGGGAGGGAGGGAGGGAGGGAGGGAGGGAGGGAGGGAGGGAGGGAGGGAGGGAGGGAGGGAAAGAAAAAGAGAGAGAGAGAGAGAGAGAGAGAGAGAGAGAGAGAGAGAGAGAGAGAGAGAAAGAAAGAAAGAAAGAAAGAAAGAAAGAAAGAAAGAAAGAAAGAAAGAAAGAACGAACGAACTAGAACTGGCCAGAAAGCACATGAAAGGTGTTCAAACCCTTAACTATCGAGAAAGACAGATTAAACTACTTGAAGAGGTCATCTCGCCACTTTAGCTAGAATGAGCAGGGTAGGGATATAAATGACAACAAAGGCTGTTGTGAAAGTAAGGAAAGGGGAATGCATCCATGCACTGTCTGTGGGAGTGTGAACGGCTGCAACCGCATTGGAAATCCAGCTTGGGATCTCTCAAAAACACTCCAAATAGAATTGTCATTTGGCCCAGCTATACCACTCCTGGACATATACCCAAAGGACGTAATATCCTGCTGTGGAGATATTTGCCCACCAGTATTCACTGCAGCTCAACTCAATAATCAGAAGACTGGATCAACCAAGCTGTCCATCAACTGATGGACAGATAAAGAAAATGTGGTACATTTACAGAATGGAACATTACTAACCTGTAAAGGAAAACAAAACCATGAAATAGGCAGGTAAATGGATGGAACTGGAAAAAAATATACTGGGGTCACCCAGGCAAAGAAAGATAAATTCTTCAGGTTCTCTCTCATAAGGAGATCTTAGCTTTCAATCTTTCGTTTTGCGTTTTGAACCTGAAGTATATATGGAAGTCATGAAACTAGAAATAGACCACTGGGGACGGACACCTTAAGGGGGCTGTGACAGTCGAAAACAGATAAAAAGAGACAGAGAAGGGGAACACTGGGAAGAGAAAGCCTCAAGCATGAAGGTGAGTGGAAGATGGGAGAGTGAGGTTTGGCAGAAAGCTTAAGCAAATGAAGGTTGAGTGAGAAAGCTATACAGAAACCTAAGATATTCTCCGCCAAGGAAACAGTTCAACCAGAGGTGATAACAACACAGGTGACATGGAAGGAGGGGGTTCAAGATTGAAATGGGGATAGAGGTAACATTATATGGATTGAAAAAAAGGGCATGAAGCTGAAAAAGAGCAAGGAGGGATATACCGGAGGGTTTGGAGCAAGGAAAGGGAAGAAGGCATTGATGTAATTATTATTTCAAAAAAAATTTAAAGTAAAATAAAATAAATTAACTTACATAAAATTGCAGTTGTATCTCTGGGATTCATGAGATCACAATATCATTTAAATTAATCAGGCACATATTCATACAGTATAATAATGAAAATAAATATGCCTAACTTTTAATAATAATTGCTAAAGTAAATAGGGATAGAGGCATTGAGGAAAGGAGAGAATAGGGATGTGCTAATAAAAACTAAAGATACGTGAAGAAGCCTTATGGAAATCCTTAATTTACAAGCTAATTTAAAATATAATATTTTTCAGAGCCGTTGGTACCTTGTGTGAGTGGACAATGCTGCTCCCAGAATACATGGGTTATGAAATGAAATTTTCGGTGCTAGGCATGAGATACTTCCTGATGAGGTACTGGTCAGGGAGGCCCCAGAGGTGCCCAAAACAACACAGGCTATTGTTACCGCTCTTAGTTGACTCCCATAATTAGCTGCTAAGACACGGCTGCCCAAGACACCACTCACCTTGGATGCAGGACATAGAGAAGTCAAGCTCAAATTGACCAGGAAGCCCTCTCCCTGATACACAGCTTACACTGTGCCTGAAGGTGCCGTGCAGGCGCTGAGGAGAGAAAAGACAGCAGGGGTCTTACTTAGCATTGGGTCTTACATCCTATGGTACTGAGGTGCCTGGAAAGATAGGCCACTAGTGCAATAACGGCGTGATGTGGGGTAATAAGTTTCCGTTAAGAGACTTGACCCACAGGAACTTCATGCCTGGTACAGTAAACTTGGTCAAAAGACCACAATTAGGGTAACAATAGGACCTATAGGGAAACCAACTTTTGTTGTTTTGCTAAATGGCCATGCTGCCAAATTGTACTCTAAATATTTATGCTTATACCTATAGATTTGGGTTGCTCTCAGATTGGGTGTTTGATGTGGGTAATGGTTAATACAGAGACTTGTAACTGGTCAGAGTGCAGAGTATACACTAAACGCTAAGCTCTGGGTGGGTCATTTATGTCACCTTCCCACCATTCGAAGCTCAAGAAACATTGCAGAAAGGGGAGAAAAAGAATGTAAGCGCTGGCAAATGGGGGAAAGGGTTGTGAAGTGCTGGTCTCTAGACATGACATAGCTGTTGCATGCGTCAATTCACAGCAGCTGCAGGTGCATCTGTCCAAGATGGAGACAGTCAAAATTCCAGTACAGATGGAGATGGGGCCCAGAGTCCAGCCCTGTTAGTGGAGATACTTCAGTTGGTTTAGGCTGGGGGACATAGAGTCATTCTGCTTTAGGACATAGCTATTGGTAGACTACTTAACTCCAGGTGGATAACCCCAGATAGGTAGCACTAATAGGACTCCAGGGGTTATTAGTAGCACTAAAAAGGAGAGGACATGAAGGTGTGAGGAAGATTGGATGGGGAACTAGAATGACCCGGAGGGAAGTAAAGGTGGGTAGACCTTAGCCTGCCACATCCTCAGATTAACCTGGTCCAGTCTGGAAAGGCTTGCCTGTGCCATTCACACCTCCGGCTTGGTCTAAAACAGGCTGGGAACCAACCCAACCTGCTGTTTCTACATGAGATGTACAACCAACGAAATGAGTCCACATAGTCATATCTCATTGTAAAAACACAAGACACATGAAAGATGGAAAGCATATGTTCCCTACCCCTGGCAAATCCACCAGTCCTATAGAAATATTTTCCAATAATAATTTCCTAGATTAACCCAAGGACACAGAATTTAAAAGAATGATTATTAAGTTCATCAAAGAATTCGAGAAGTTTAAAGAAGACACTAAGAAACAGCCCAAAGAACTTGATATGAATAGCAATAAATGCTTGAGTGATGCCCAAGAAAACACAAACACGAAGTTGAAGAAAATGATTACAATCTATTTAGGATTTAGAAATGGAATTCAATAAACAGATAGCGATATTAAAGAGAGCTCAAACTAAAATGAAGATAGAAATTTAAAAACTAAATAACACTATTAGACAATTCAGGGGAAAGTTTTTCAAATAGATTACATCAAGCAGAAGATAAAATATCAAGACTAGAAGACAGGCTGAAGATATTAGATCACACAAGAATAGAGTATCAATGTCCTTAAACACACACATACACACACACACTAAAGGAACACACAGGAACTGTTGATAGCATAGATAGACCAATTTATTCAAGTATAGGTCTAGATGAAGGAGAATCCTAAATCAATGGCATAGACCAGATCCTCAATAAAATTATGGAAGACAAATTCCCCAAATTAAAAAAAAAAGACATACCATACAGATACAAGAAGCACAAAAAACACCAGATAGAAAAGACCAGAAAGAAACTCCCCACCACATATCATAGTAAGACAAATAAACAATCAAACAAAACTCATTACATATGTAGAACAAATAAATCATCAGAAGTTGCAATCTGGAATAAGAGCAGATACAAGGAAAATAAAAGGGGCCATTGTGGGGGTACAGGATCTCTCGAGAGGTAAAGAGTAAAACAAAGGTGCTGTGAGGGGGGAAATGGAGAGGTGAGATTTACCTGGAGAGAGAGAAGGCATGGCAACACAGAAGCAGAGTAAAGGAGATGACATAAATAACACCGGGGATCTTTCAAAATGCCATAGGTAACCACATTATTTTATATTCACTTAAAATTACATATATGTGTGTGTGCACGTGTGCACATGCATACATAGATGGATGATAGATATATAATATAAATTAATTTACTCCATACAGAGTGACACTATTCTCCCAAGAGACACAGGCTACTTAATTAAAATTAAAAAAAAAAAAAACTAGTACCAGGCATGGGAAACCTCCTTTCAAGTTGCAGGTCAGGGAAGTACAAGACAACCCCAAACAATATAGATTATTGCCATTGTCCTAATGACCTCCTAGTAATTGAAGGTGAGACCCTAATGATGAGGACACCATACCACTTGGGATCAAGCTGGTATTGACATGAAAGCCACCTTTAGGTCTCTGGGTACCAAAAGGAACTATATCAGCTGCCAAGGGAGGAAAACAATCAGAACTGTGAACAACACTGACCAAAATGACAAGATAGCCAAAAGATGTGAGAGTTACAATTACATCCTGGGGGAAATCAGCAACTATCTAGTTGGACTTAAAACCTACTTGACAACAATTCGTGTCTGGTACTGTGAACTTAGTTCACTGCCCATGACTGGTGAGGCCATGAACCCTAGAAGAAAGCCTACTATTGCCACTGTATTCTAAATATGTATCCTTATATGCAGCCAAAACTGTAGCTCTTGCTTTTCACCAAAGAAGTGTCTTTTTTTGCATCCGAGAATACTACAGGAAGCCAGAACTCGTTAAAATGCAGGAAAAAAAACTGACTGTGACGTTCTCAAGCCCAATTGATACATTTACAACACAACACATACTCCTAAAGCTCAGAAAACATCACAGAAGAGAAGGAAGAAAGATTGCAAGAGCCAGAGGCATCAGGATGGGACATCTGTTGCTGATGGTGTCTTCAATATATGACCGGGAAATTGTAGCCAGGAACTCTAAAAGTAAAGGTTGCCTAAACAAGACCTAAGAAAGAAAATAACAACAGCCACTGATGTAGGAATTCTCATAAGGCTTCATCTCTAGGAGAAGAGCTATAGAAAACCAGTGGTTGCCGAGACAGGGATAATCGATCCTTTCTAGGGATGAGCCCCCGGATAGGTGAGTCAATCACAAGAGGCCAGCCTTAAACACATACGAACAATAATAAGTGATTTCAGCATATGGAATTTATCAACTCATTTTTACATACATAAAACAATTAAAACTAAAAAATAAAGAGGCCATGAATTTGAGAAGGAATGGGAGGGACATGGAAATAAGAGAAAGGAAGACACAGAGGGTAAAATGATGTAAATATAGTACTCATATATGAAATTATTAATCAAGAAATAAAATTTGTAAATATTTTAAAAATAAAATGCAAATATATATATATATATACATACATACATACATACATATATGCAATGAGTGACTGGATTCCCAATTTCTAAAACAGGATAAGCAGATAGATCCTGATACAAAAATAGTGAGTGATTTCAAGAGTTTAATATCTTCTTTGAATAAATCATTAAAACTAAAAGTCAAAAAAGATTTGACCATAAGTGAAGTGGACCTAAACAATATCTACTGCTATTTTCCATCCAGAAGTCACTGAATAAATTTCCTTCTCATTAGTTCACAGAAACTTTTCAAAACTAGACCACATTCTAGGCTACTGCATTAGTTAGGGTTCTCCAGGAATGGAAACAATACAATTGTTCAAACGTTTTAAATTTTATTTATGTTGTTTGATAATTTCATATAGATATATATGAGATTTATTAGACTTGCTAACAACATACCTTCTGAGTAGTCCAATGGTTATCTCATACCAGAGAGGCCAAGAACTTCGTAGTTTCTCAGTACATGGGGCTTGGATGTCTTGGCATTCCCAGTCTGGCACTGAAGGTCCCAGAGGAGCCTCCCTGGAGAAGTGCTGGTCTTGGGTCCATGTGAAATAAAATTGTGGTTTTTAAGAAAATAAATGGGGGAAGCATTATGTCGACTGACATAAGCCAGATCCAAAATGGCAAACATTGTATTTCTCTCATATGTGGAACCTGGGTTTACTTGTGTGTGTGCATGTGTGTGTGTGCGTGCAAGAGAGAGAGACACAGAGAGAGACAGAAAGAGAGACAGAGAGACAGAAAGAGAGACAGAGAGAAGAGTGATATGAAATAAGAAAGGAGCCATGGGAAGAAGAGATCTTAAAGGGGTGGGGTGGAGTACAGAGAAAGCAGCAGAATATGTGGGCAATGAGGGAAGAAGATAAATATGACACACACACATATATGAAAATGTTTCCAGAGGTCTTAGGGTCAGAGCTTGGGTCTTGGCTGTCTTAACGAGTCCGGCTCATCCAACCATCCTCATTGGGTCAATTAAAGAGACAAAGCAATCATGAGAAAGCAGAAACTGGAGACTTATTCACCCTACTATATTGTGAAGAGACACGAAGAGATCCAGTGATCTAGAGTTCATCTTCTGAGTCCTGACAAGAAGTTTAAGCTTGCGTTGAGAGGAAGACGTGTTTGTAACTAAGGAATGGCACCATTTTCCCAGCTGCAGTCTCTCCTGCAGAACCAAGTGAAATGTCTTTCCAGAAGACTAGCGCCCTCTCTGGCTGGCACCAGGAGTCCAACTTTTCCTGTTCCCAGAATGAGAACCCGGACCAAATGCCAGTTTCATGAGGTCCATTGTTTCAACAGTATGATAGTCAAAGGAAGGGTACAAGTGTCTCTTTCATCCCTGCCAGGATGATTACAATTCCCCTACGCTTTGTTTTTATACTTCGATGCTGAGGTGAAATATGTTTGTGTCTGAAACAAATACCATAAACAGAACCCAAGTAGGAACCAAGGTTAGATCTCATTCAGTTAGTGTTAGATAACCACACTAGAGACATTTCATTATAACCTCTATGAAGCTCTAGTTACTTTTGTAAAGACTGATTAAAAAATGGCAATGTTGTGTAGTTGATTTGAGATAAAGTCTTGCTATGAAGTCCAGGCAGTTTCAAACTTAGAACCTTCCCATTTCAGTCACCCAGGAGCTAGACTTTCAAACAATTGCTTCCATACCAAACTTGACTTGATTTCAGTTCTGACAACTTCTCCTCTTGTCTATCAGTAATAATCTCTGAACAAACCACTGATTAAGCATTTGGTGCTTGGATCTTGATGGGCCCTTGTCACCAAGATAAGTCCTGTCCTAGTTGGTCTGATCATGTCCTACAGTTCAGAAAGCAGTGTCAAAGAGTGCCGGTAAAATACTCTATGACTGGGGATGGAGAGATGGCTACGAAGTTTACAGTGCTTGTTATTCATCCAGAAGATTTAAGTTTAGTTCCCAGAACCAACATCAGGCAACTCATGCGAGACTCAGTACCTTCTTCTGGTCTCTGTGGACACCTGCACCCCCCTCTATCTCTCTCTCTCTCTCCTCACTCCCTCAATCTCTCTCTCTCTCCCTCTCTCAATCTCTCTCTTCTTCTCGCTCTCAGTCTCTCTCTCCTCTCTCAATCTCGCTCCTTCTCTCTCTCTCTCTCTCTCTCTCTCTCTCTCTCTCTCTCTCATGCACACACACACGCATATACACACAAATGAAAATGAAACATAAATATTAAAAAACCTTTATAGCCAGGTGGTTGTGGCACACGCCTTTAATCCCAGCACTTAGGAGGCAGAGGCAGGTGAATCTCTGTGTTTGAGGCCAGCCTGGTCTACAGAGTGAGTTCCAGGATATCCAGGGCTACACAGAGAAACAATTGTCTTGGAAAAACCAAACCAAACCAAAATAGAACAACTTTATGACCAATTTTAAGGAATGCCTCCTGTGTCAGGCCACCTGGCAGCTCTTGTACTTTGATTCTGTCTATGGATGATGTCCTATCATTTCCAAAATGCTGCTCAGTTCTTTTTGTCCTGTATTCTTCTTCAGAATGTTAACAGATCATAGTTTTAAAGCTCTACAAAAAACACAAGCAACAAAAGCAAATACTTTTTAAAGTTGGTTCGAAAATCAAATATTCTGTTATTCTTTAGGTGAGAAATGTCTAATAATGCTTCATTATTAAGGCATACTTCTAGAAACGCACAGTATTATGGCATGTCTCATTGCAGCAGGGATAACACTGGGTCTTTGAGTGTGACAGAGGCTTTGCAACCTTAGATGGACTTAACGCAGGAGTTAGAATGACTGAAGCTCACACAAAAATCCCACTGAGTCAGTAGCCCTAGGCTCCTGTCTGGCCGATTTGAAGAATGAATCTTCCGGGCCTGAGAGAGGATGAATTTCCAGAAAGGAATGTATTATAGGTTCATAGGTGACAGCTTAAGACGCAGGAAGCAGACAGAGCTGTTTAGCAAGAGTGAGTCACGAGAAATGTGTTGCCATGGAGACGCTCATCTAGGGGATTTTCACAGGACTGACGGCAGAAACTGAGGTGAGGTAGAGGGGCTGTCTGGCCACTCTACTTGTCGCCTCCCCCCTCTATAAGATGTCTATGTATCTTTCTATCTAGTGGCTGGGTGGGGGATTGTGACACACACCAGTACCTCTAGCTAGAACATTTCTAGCATGCCTGCCCCTGGTCAGCACAGACTCCAAAGCAGGACATGAAGCAGTGTCTCTGTCTGGAATGCTTCTGGCATTCTCGGCCAAAGACAGGAATCAGAACTGCTCGTTTTCACGGTCCTTGTCCCTGTCCATTTGAATAATTTCTATCTTCTGTTATCATTGCCATTTCCTTGGCTTAAAGAGAAGAGTCGTGATACAAGCAAGCACGCATGGAAAATCAAACACCTGGAAAAGGTCACCATCACTAAAATTCCTAGTTTGGAAGACAACAGCTTGGTCGATTGTTCTTATAATTTTCTATCTTACAACGCATACACATGCAAGAAAAATGACATAAAAGAGCCAGCAACATTAACATTAGTACAGAGAACTACGCAAGAGTGATTTACATATAATTCAGCTTCTACTTTTGAAGCAAAATTAGAGTGCTTTGCCTCGATAAAATAATAGGCGTAAAGCACTAGCCATAAAAATCTGAAACAACTTGAAAAATTAGGGAACAATGGTAGTTACTACAAATACACGTTTTCTGATGTACAGGTGCATCTCTTGTACAATAGTCAAATAGCTCATCGAGACAATATGTATAGACGAGAGGCTTACCTAGTATGGCATCCCAATGGCTGATTTCTCATCAGAATGGTACTGATTAAAAATAGCAAGAAATGTCACAAATATCTCATTGACAATTTCATAGGCCATGACCCAGACATAAATGTCTATTACAGAAAACAGCACTTACTGGTTATTTTGCATGTATTAAACTTGCATGTCCTTAATTCTGCAAACTTTTGAATCATATAGAAAGTACATACACACAGTTCCAAACATTCCTAGTTACAGATGCCTAGGGTATTTATTAGATACATTACCATTACTTTAAGTGGCTACATAAAAGACTTAACATAAACAGCACTTAAATGAGCCTTGGCTTTTTAAAAGTCATTTTTCTAAGTAGCCAAAAGTCTGTCAGGATTAGCAAAAAAAAATTAAACAAAATATAAAATCTGGTCCTTAAGGCCTATTCTCTTTTGCAAATGTACCTAAGAACAAAATAATGTGCTTCATCTACACATTAGAGTACTACTCAGCAGTAAAAAATAATGACATCTTGAATTTTGCATGCAAATGGATGGAAATAGAAAACACTATCCTGAGTGAGATAACCCAGACCCAAAAATACAAATATGGTAAGTACTCACTCATTAGTGGATTCTAGCCATAAACACAGGACATTGAGCCTATAGTTTGTGATCCTAGACAAGCTATGTAATAAGGTGAACCCAAAGAAAAACATATATAGATCCTCCTGGAAATTGGAAGCAGACAAGATCGCCAGGAAAAAGTTGGGAGCATGGGGGTGGGGGAGAAGGGAAGAGGGGGGATAGAGAAGGGAGAAGGACAGGGTTGGGGGGAGCTTGGGGGAGTGGGATGGTTGAGATGGAGGAAGGACAGATATGGGAGCAGGGAAGAAGATATCTTAATTAAGGGAGCCATTTTGGGGTTGGCAAGAGGATTGGCTGTAAAGAGGTCCCCAGGTGTCCACAGGGATGTCCCCAGCTAGGACCCTAGGCAGTGGAGGAGAGGGTGCCTGAACTGGTCTTGTCCCATAGTCAGACTGATGACTATCTTAAATATCACCATAGAACTTTCGTCCGGTGACGGATGGAGATAGAGACAGAGACCCACATGGGAGCACTGGACTGAGCTCCCAAGGTCCAGTTGAAGAGCAGAAGGAGGGAGAAGATGAGCAAGGAAGTCAGGACCATGAGGGGTTGGTCCACCCACTGAGACAGTGTGCCTGATCTAATGGGAGCTCACCAAAGGCAGCTGGACTGGGACTGAATGAGCATGGGATCAAACTGGACCCTCTGAATGTGGCTGACAATTTGGACAGAATAAGAAGCCAATGATAATGACACTGGGATTTGTCTGTACTGCATGTACTGGCTTTTTGGGATCATAGTCTATCTGGATGCATAGTTTCCTAAGCCTGGATGTAGGAGGGGGAGGACCTTGGACTTTCCACAGGGCAGGGTACCCTGTCCTCTCTTAGGACTGGAGGGGGAGAAGGAAGGGTGAGTGGAAGAGTGGGAAGGAAATGGGAGGAGGGGAGGAAGTGGAAATTTTGAATCGTATTATTTATAAAGCAATAAAAAATAAAGAAAAAAATAATGTGCTTAATATAGGCTGACTGCTCCAGACACAAGAATTAGGCGCTAGTTTTACACTGGTACATTAAGTTTTGACCTCAGAAAAATTTTTTAGATCAATTTAAATTTTGAATCAGCTTTTTTTTAAGTTTTGAAAACAGCAGCAAAGGCTATAAAGAGACTTATCAGCTGGTGAGTACATGTAACCCAATGTGTGGCAGCCATGTTTAATCAGAGGGATAAAGTCAGTAAAGGCTTCAGCCTGAACAGAAGTTTAAATGAGTCCAACTCTGTTATAAACCTGGCAAAATTAATAGGAAGATTCTATGGTGATATTGGAGATAATCATCAGTGTGATAGTGGGGCAAGGCCAATTCAAGCACCCTCTCCTCTGCTGCCCAAGGACCTAGCTGGGGACATCCCCGTGGACACTTGGGATACCCTCTAGAGCCAAGTCTCTTGCCAATCCTAAAATGGCTCCCTTAATGTAGATATCTTCTTCCCTGCTCCTATATCCTCCCTTCCTCCATCTCCACCCTCCCATGCCCCCAAGCTCTCCCCAGTCTTTTTCTTCTCCCTTCTCTCTCCCCCTCTTCCCTTCCCTCATCCCCACTCCCACCCCTACCCCCACCCCCATGCTCCCAACTTTTGCCTGGCAATCTTGTTTGCTTCCAATTTCCAGGAGGATCTATATATGTTTTTCTTTGGGCTCACCTTGTTATTTGGCTTCTCTAGGCTTGTGAACTATAGACTCAATGTCCTTTGTTTATGGCTAGAGTCCACTAATGAGTGAGTACATGACAATGATTTTTTTAGCTCTATCCATTTGCCTGAGAATTCCACTTCATTTTCTTAACATATGAGTAATTCTGTAGATGTAACATATTTCATTATCCATTCATTAGTTGTTTCCGGTTTCTGGGTATTATGCGTAAAGCAGCAACAAACATGGATGAGCAAGAATCTCCATAGTAAGATGTAGTCTTTAGGTATGCCCAAGACAGGTGTAGTTGGATCTTGTGATAGATAGACTGATTCTCGGTTTCGGGGAGAAACTCCACACTGGTTCCCATAGTGTCACTGTGCCAGTTTGCATGGTCACCATCAGATGATGACTGCTCTCTCTCCCTGCATCCTCACCAGCATTTGTTGTCATTTGTTAGTGACCAAATTCTGACAGGTGTAAGATGAAGTCTCACAGTAGGTTTGATTTCCATTGCGGTGATAGCTATAGATGTTGAACGGTTTTGAGTGTTTCTTGGTCATTTTTATTTTGCCTTTTGAGAACTTTCTGTTTGGTTCTATACCTAACCCAGTTTTTAATTGGGATATTTGTTTTCTTGATGTTCAGTGTTTTTAGTTATTTATATAGTCTAGATACTAACCATCTATTGGATGTATAATCGGTAAAGATTCTTTTCCCATTTTGTAGGTTGCCAACTTACACAAATGATTGTGTTCTGCCAGGCGGTGGTGGCGCATTCCTTTAATTCCAGCACTCGGAGGCAGAAGCAGATGGATCTCTGTGAGTTTGAGGCTGTTGCCTATTCTGGATCTTAGCCAACTGTTGTAGTTGTGGGGTCTCTGAGTCCAAGCCAAGTGTGGTGGTTATGGGGTTCCTGCTAGAGAGTTGTTTCGGAGGTCAGTGGGGAATCACAAAGGAATAGATATGGGTTATAACGAAAGGCTTAGAGGACAATGGGAGAGATCTAAAAGAGCCCTGGATCTACACCAAGAGCCCTCGTCCCAAGTTGATGGATATGGCCTAAGAAGGGCCTCAAGCCAGCAGTCTGCAGCAAGATTAAGGCTAAATCTGAAGAGACTGGACTGGAAAACAGGAAGGAAGATAAAGGTTGCCTACCTGGGTGCTATCAGATTGTGTCTACTGCAGGTAACTGGTAGAAAGTGCTTCTGCAGGTTGATGGGAGTTACCACAGACTGGAGCTGGGCTAGAAGCAAAGGATGAATGGGCATTGGGAAAGACCTGGGGGACCCTGGGTCCACACCAAAAGGCCAAATCCCTAGGGACTAGGAGTGGGCAGGGAGGACAGACTAAGGTAGGGAGGCTGCAGCAGAACCAAGAGGAACTCTGGAGAGACTTAAATGGAGGATGTCTTGCTTACTTTTCTATTGTATTGAAGAGACACCGTGACCAAGTCTCAACACGCTTGTTTCTGTCACAGATTGTTCAACAGAACTCCAAATAGTTCAGCAGAGCCCAGAACCTTTCCTGTCACAGACATGACACTCTTGTTCAAGGCCTGTCACACACATGGTGCAACAGGCCAAATAGTTTTAGCAGAACTGAAACACTTCTAAAGAACTCCCAGACAGGACAGTAGAAAAACTCCATTAGAAATCTCACTACAGCAAACTTTAAATTTAGTGAAAAAGAAAGGAAAACTGTTTATACATGCTTTGGGGTTATTTAGGGTTTAATGATTTTTGCATCAATTACTATCTTACCTGAGGTCATCCTTGTGGATTCCTGGGAATTTCTTTAGTGCCAGGTTTCTCGCTAGCCCCATAATGGCTCCCTCTATCAAGATATCTCTTTTCTTGTTCTCCCTCTCTGTCCTTTCCCCAACTCAACTATCCCATTCCATCATGTTCTTCTCCCCCACTCCCTGTCCCCTCTTCCCTCCCTTCCATCTCAATTTACTCAGGAGATCTTGTCTGTTTCCCCTTCCCAGGGGATCCATGTATATCTCTCTTAGGATCCTCCTTGTTACCTAGCTTCTCCGGGGTTGTGGACTGTATACAGGTTGGTTATTCCTTGCTTTATGTCTAATATCTACTTATGAGTGAGTATATACCGTGTTTATCTTTCTGGGTCTTGGTTATCTCACTCAAGATGATTTTTCTAGTTCCATCCATTTGCCTGCGAATTTCAATATGTCATTGTTTGTAACAGTTGAGTAGTATTCCATTGTATAAATGTACCACATTTTCTTTATTTATTCTTTGGTTGATGGGTATCTAAGTTGTTCTGGCTATTACAAATAATGCAGCTATGAACATAGTGGAGTAAATGTCCTTGTAGTATGGGTGTGTATCCATACTACAATCCACGAGTGGTATTGCTGACTCCAAGCAATATAGAGAAGATTCCTAAAATGGCCTTCCCATGTACTCAGATTGATGACTACCTTAATTGTCATCATAGAACCTTCATCCAGCAACTGATGGAAGCAGATGCGGAGATCCACAACTAAGCACTGGGCTGAGCTCCTGAAGTCCAGTCAAAGAAAGGGAGAAACAATAATATGAGCAAAGGGGTCAAGACCATGATGGGGATGTCCACAGAAACAGCTGACCTGAGCTAGTGGGAGCTCACTGACTCTGGACTGATGGGGGGGAGGGGACCTGCATAGGACTTAACTAGGCCCTCTAAATGTGGGTGACAGTTGCATGACTTGGGCAGTCTGTGGGGACACTGGCAGTGGGATCAGGATTTATCCCTATTGCTTTTCGGAGCCCATTCTTGGTGGAGGAATACCTTGCTCAGCCTAGATACAGGGGGAAGGCCTTGGTCTTGCCTCAAGTAAGGTGACAGACTTTGTTGACTCCACATGGGAGGTCTCACCCTCTCTGAGGAGTGGATGGAAGTGGGGGAAAGGTGGGGGGAATAGAACAAGGAAAGGGAGGGGGAACTGAGATTGGTATGTAAAATAAAAAGTGTTTTTAATTAAAAGTAAATTATTATCTTTTACTCTTTTTTTTCTATTTTTAGGCACGAAAAAGGGAGAGTCATTCTAATTGTCATTACAGCGTTGTGGACTTCTTTCTGCACCCTCTCATCACTTGGCCAGAGTGCTGGGGCTTTCTCAGGAAGGGAAAATACAGGAAATGGACGCCTCTGAGGATAAGGTGCAGCAGGAGAACGAGTTCCAGGACAGCCAGAGCTACACAGAGAAACCCTGTATTGAAAAACCAAAAAAAAAAGAAAAGAAAAGAAAAGAAACTAAAGAAAATGGTTTTGACTTATAGAACAAATGCTTTGCTCTAGGTTGTGCACAGTGCTGTTATTAGACCAGAAAACAAATGTTACTCTATAGTATTTTAATAATTTAACTAAATTAGAAGCAAACAAAGTAAAAATCTAACATCCAACATATAGATTTTTATACAAAAATAGTGCAATATAAATGACTCTGTAAACACTTTATTATAATTCATATAAGTAAGCCTGTTCCTTTGGTCTTAAGGCCCTTCTTCAATTATACATATCATCCAAATCAGGAGATTGATTCCAGAGCTCAGCTGTACTTAACAGCCATCATGGCCATATGTCTGCAGCTGGTAATGAAGAGCTATTGGGCAAACCTTTGGCATACCTCCCTAAGCCTCTTAAGGGTCTGGACATCTGTCTACCCAGTGCTGGATTTTATCAGGGCAATTTCAGTAATTGCTTCACCTTTGTGAGTACTCCTTTCCCTATCAGACTGGGTGAAAGGATCTGGTCACACAGAATGGAGGAACCTTCTAGAAGATGCTTTCATGGGCAAGAGGGAAAGCTCTGGAGAAGATTTGAGAACAGAAACAGGCATTTTGATTACTTGAAATGGTTCAACCTCTCTAATTATAACAGGGGGGAAGGGTAGTTTGAACAGGGGACGTAGCTGATATTTTAAAGAGACTGAGAAAACAACTTGGTAAGTATCTGAATGTTATTTCTATATACTTCTAATGTCTTGAAAACTGTGTCCTTCTCATATTTTGTTAACCACCTATGCCTGCGGCAATGTAACACATTAGCTCATCGCAGTACAGCAGCTAAGTTAATCACAGGCCTGTGCTAGACTGTTCACTTTTCCCCCTTATGTCTGCTTTCCATGTGCGGTATATACCCATGTGTGTATGCAGGCATTTGCATGTATGTGGGCATGAGGCCTGAAGTTGATGTTGGGAATATTCTTCAATCACTCTTCTGCCTTAGTCATTGAGGCATGGTCTCCTACTCAAATCCAGAGCATGTGATCTAGTTAGTCTCGCTAGCCACTTTCCTCAGCAGATCCCCTGCCCCCGTCATCTGAGGCTAGAATTCTAGAAGCCCAGCACTTAACATGGATTCTTGTGGTATAAATCCCGACCCCCTTGCTTTCTCTGCAAGCACTTTAATCGGCCAGCCGTCTCCCCAAGACAGATTATTCAAAATCTTAATAAGAGGGTCCAAATTCATGAGATTTGATGGTGACACTGTTTCTTCAGACAGTCACCATGTGAAATTCATTCGACTTTAACCAGGGTTTGATCAGCAGCTGTGAGAACAGCCAGGTGGGAAGCCATGAGCAGGAGAGCCTATCCCCCAAATCAGCCTGCTAGGCAGGTGTTAGGTTTACTGATGCAATAATGGTGTTGAGAACAGCTGCTACCACAGAAAAGAGCAGGTGTTGTGTTGCAATTAAGATTTCAACTCTAGGCTAAAGGATATCTTACTAGGAGAGACAGCAACAGGAAACATTTTGAAATTTGAAGAATCTTTTCTTCCTGCTCTCTTTACCTCCTTGTCCTACCTTATAAAATTTTAAGGAGTACTGCAGATTTAGAAAGGCCCCAACAAGGCCTGGTTCCCCAATTTGGAAAATGTTTTTTTTTTCCCCAGACACTTGGATCTCACTTGGATCTAGGGATACTTTCAACCACTTTCCTTCCTTCCTCCTCCTCACTCACTATGTTCTAAGAGGAATGTATTTGGCTGTTGGACCTATGCAACATGCTGAGAAAGGGCAACGGAGCAATGGAGCAACTGAGAGCAGTTTGGCTCGTTTGTAAATTAATAGAGCCCTTTTTTTTCACATCCTCACTCTTTCCAAAACTACAACTTCTGGCAAATTGAAAGAAAAACAGATTACAAGGCAGACATATTAGTGGAAAAAAAGTATTTGAAGAGAGAAATTAGCCACCTATGACTAGACCGTATGCCATCGGTGAATTAACCATGGTTATAGTTGCTCTGGGGATAAATCAGATATTCCACTATCTCTAGCCCTGCATTTAAAGCCTACACACTAGTTTATGGACCATGATCCAAGCACATGAGATACAAGATAGATTAAGAGGCATCTAGTAATTACTTCGTCATGAACAAAAAAGAACCCAAGTAATAAGGAGCCATGGGAAATAGTGACCAAAGGAAAACAATGGCTACTATCAAGGGGGGAGGCTAACCATATAAGACATAGAGAAATGAAGCATCAACATAGTAACAAAAATGGAGGAGTAAGGGAAACGTTCAGCCTTCACCAACATGCAGCCCACATACATGTCTAACCAAAACCAGTCTTGACTTGAAAATAGTTCTCAGATCATTTCCCCCTGAGCACCCTAGGTGTTGTATATAGGAGACATTTTGGGATATCAGATATTTTCTTAAATTTATTTTGGGAGTCCCATTCTTGAGGCTATACAGGCTTTCCAGTACAATAGTTTCAGGAGTAAGCTGTCCCACAGACAAAACTTGATCCAGCAGCATGACTGTACTCTAAGCACACAGAGTAGTATGCACTGTAGAGAGTGGGTGTTGTGGTAGGGAGGACAATGGAGTGAGCTAGGCTTGAGAACCAGACCAAGCAAGCAGCACCTTGACACCAAGGGTGTGGTTAGTCACACATGGAATCGATTTGAGATATGAAAGCATTTCTGTGTTCATCCTTGAAGTAGATGGTCACGAGCCATATAAACTAATATTCAGTTAAATTTGGATTTCAGAGAAACAACAAATACATTTTAGTATAAGCATTTCCAACATATTGTATAGAACACACATATACTTAAATCATTTTCTCTTTACTTGAAATTGAGTTTTTACATTACTCTGGGTTCCCAAGAGGAGAACTGACAGAATGAACAAATTATAAAGGAAGATTTATTATATTGTCTTACATGATATGGCCAGAGTAGTCCAACAATGACTGGCTCACAGCCTAGAACTCGGTAGTTTCTCAGTCCATGGGGTTGGATGACCCAGCAGTCTCAATTTGGTGCCAAAGACCTGGAGGACTCCTGGAGAGTCACTGATCTTCAGTTCACACTAGAAATGCTAAGAAGCTGGTTCTACTATCAGGGAAGGAATCAAAAGCAGAATCAACAGGGTGAATAAGCAAGTGAAACAGGAAAGCTTTCCTTCTTGCATGTCCTTTTGTCTAGGACACTACCAAAAGGTGTTGCCCACATTTTCCACATCAATTAAGGCAATCAAGGCAAGCCCCACATACAAGCCAAGAGGCCAAACCAGTGTAGACAATCTCTCACTGAGATGCTCCCTAGGCTCTTCTGGGTTTTGTCATGTTGCCAATTAAAACTACCACTGTTTTGTTGGGCAGTGGTGGCTTTTGGGCAGTGGTGGCACATACCTTTAGTCCTAGCACTTGGGAGGTAGAGGCAGGTGAGTCTCTGAATTCTGAGTTCAAGGCCAGCCTGGTCGACAAAGCAAGTCCCAGGTCAGCCAGAGCTACACAGAGAAATCCTGTCTTGAAAAAACAAACCAAAACTGGGCTGTGGTGGTGCATGGTGCATGCCCTTAATCCCAGTACTCGAGAGGCAGAGGCAGGCGGATCTCTGTGAGTTCGAGGCCAGCCTGGTCTACAGAGCGAGTTCCAGGACAGGCTCCAAAGCTACAGAGAAACTCTGTTTTGTAAAATTAATAATAATAATTACTGTTTTATTGTAGATGTGTCCTTTGGAAATAGGGTCCTCAATTTTGCATTTGATTGGTTGTGGTTTTCTCTAATGACCTCTGTCTATTGCAAAGAGAAGTTTTCTTTCTTTTTTTCTCATTGAACTATTTTTTGCTTTTATTTCTTTCTTTTTGGTATCATATAGAAAATAATTGTAAAGATCCATGTTGTATTAGGGTTTTGCTGTTGTTGTTGTGATCAAATACCTTATAAAAACAACCATTGGGAGCCAGCCCAGCTGGCCTTGGTGAATTCCCGATAGAACATCCCCATTGTCTCAGTATGTGGGTGCACCCCTCGCGGTCCTGAGTTCCTTGCTCGTGCTCCGTCTCCTTCTGCTCCTGATTTGGACCTTGAGATTTATGTCCGGTGCTCCAATGTGGGACTCTGTCTCTGTCTCCTTACATCACCTGATGAAGGTTAATATCCAGGAGGATGACTATATGTTTTTCTTTGGGTTCACCTTCTTATTTAGCTTCTCTAGGATCACGAAGTATAGGTTCAATGTCTTTTATTTATGGCTAGAAACCAATTATGAGTGAGTACATGCCATGTTCCTCTTTTTGGGTCTGGCTTACCAAAGAGAAGTTTTCTTGATTTGGGGTGAGGACTACACTTCTCTGTGGGTATAAGGACAATCATTTAGAATGTAGACTGTGCTGACAAAACAAAAACAAAAACAAAACCACTAGGAATGAGAAACCCTCTTTTGAATTGTTGTTCAGAGTTGTCCAAAAGACTTCCCCAAAATCACATGCTATTGCTATTTCCCTTGGTTGTTCCCCAGAGATGGAAGATAAGACCTTATTGGTGAAGCACTCCAGACACAGAGCCTGTACATCCCTGAGCTGGAACTGACCTGAAAGCACCATCCCTAACGACGAGGAGCCTGATGGGGAAGTGACCAATAGTCCTACATAGCTATGATGCCTATTGACCACAAAAAAAAAACAGTGTAGGAGGATAATCCTAAAAGTGCAATAGTGGCACACGCACCTTGGTGATGACCAAAGGCTCTCTAACTGGACTTAAGTCATGTCAATAAGATGGAAATCATGCCTGGTACCGAAAACTTAGCTAACTACCCAGGACTAAAGACATTATGGACCTTGGAAGATAACCTAGGACTGTCACTTTACTAGAGATACTTTTTATATGGTTTCTGAGGATTTTAGCATATGAAATAGACTTACATTCTGGACTACTTTTGCTATTACAATGAAAGGTCATCATTTAAAATTAATTTATTTCTAGTTAATATTTTGTTATAATGTTATAAGAGTAGATAATTTAATATTTAATTTGGTATATTGGAACATTATTAAATTCTCAAGAGAAAATCACCAGTGTTCAAAAAGAAAAAATGTTAGATTCAGAGTACTGTGCAACTTGTCATAAGTCAATATTTATAATAAAAAGTAATTTATAAAATGTATAATATAGTGCCATCTAAGTAAGTCTCTGGCAGGTGCGACATGATGAAAATGCCTACTCCCAGTAAGACCACACCTACTCCAACAAGGCCACACCTCTTACTCTTTTTCAAATAGTTCTAGTCCATGATGACCAAGCTTTTAAATATATGAACTTATAAAACCCATTCTTATTCAAACCAGCAAACCGACTATTTAAACCCCAACATAAATGTATATGATTTGACCAAATCATTTTGCTATTGCATGTATGAGATGTACTTACATATCAGAAAATGAGTCTGTTTGTGAACATTTTCACTGTCCCTTAAATTTGTGAGATGTCTGAAGTTTGGGGCTTTTGCCCATGTTGTAGATTTATTATTTTACCAAGCCTAGGATTTTAAACTTTGTTTCAAAATAGAAGCTAAATACACACACACACACACACACACACACACACACACACACACACCCTCTATGCAGTTATGTGTTCATTGTTCCAGGATTCTTTGTATGTTGAGTTTGTTTGTGCTCCTTAAGTAATGAAGTTTCTAGAGTAGAAGCTTAGGAGAACACTTTGGCATACTGGTGTCTTCCTAACTACAACTGTTAGGGTATTGCTAACCTCTTTCAAGCCTATGCTCACACACCCTTAATTGCACCATTGCAATCGTCTTGAAGCAAAGATAGTTAAGCACCCCGTACCACAATGCACTCCGGGTAGTGCCTACTAATGATTTAAAAGTATCAGATAATTGGTAGCCTAAGGAGAGTGCGTACAAACCAAAACATTTCATTTTGGTTTTTAAAATAGTTTTTAAGTGTTCTTTTTTTAAAAAATATTTTTATGTTTATTTAATGATGGGGCATGTATGTGGAAGTCAAGAGAAAACTCGGAGGTTCTGTCTTTCACCACTGAGCTTTCTGGAACTGAAGCCAGGTAGTTACAGTTAGCAGCAAGTGGCCTTGCCCAGCGGACCATCTCACAGCCCCACTTCTTGTTTATTCTTAGAAGACAGCATGAAATAAGGATTTATGCATGAACATAACCTAGAATTATGCCATTGTTTAATTGAAGCAATAATTTAAATGTATTTCTTCAAATAAGAAGCAAGTTAGGATAGGCTGTCGATCAACACATAATGCTATCACTCATAATCACTACCCCGAAGTAGCTATGTACAATGAAAGCATAGCTCACTCCGCTTTATCCATTGTTGAGCCCTGCAGAATTCTAACCCTGCTGATTCTAAGTCTTTTGTCAGCCACAGCCCTGATCCTTTTCTGTAGCACCCACAATCAAGTTCATGAAAAGTGACTAACAAGTAATTACTTTTCAAAATAGTATTTTTAAAAAGTGTGTGCTTGTTGGTTATATTTTCTATTTTCCTTGTAAAAGCCTGTAACTATTGTCTGTTGACATTTTGCAGAAGAACAAGCTCTCACAAAATAATTTCTTTTTGAGAGGCTACTATTTCAGGCCTGAGTCAGAGTTGAAAGGGCATGCACTGAAGTCTCCATGGTCTTCTTTCCCAGGACAAAGAATTGTTCCAGGGGTCCAGTGAGATGGCTCAGCGGCTAAGCCTGACCACCTGAGTTCAATCCCTGGGAACTTCATATAGAACAGTGGCTCTCAACCTTCCTAATGCTGCAACCCTTTAATACAGTTCCTCATGTTGTGGTAACCCCAAACATAAAATTATTCTCATTGCTACTTCATAGCTGTAATTTCGCTACTGTTATGAATTGTGATGTAAACATCTGTTTTCCGATGCTCTTAGGTGACTCCTGTGATAGATACCCATATTTCCAATAATGAAGCAGAAGGAGTTTGAAGCCAGCTACGGTTACATAGAAAAGACTTTCTAAAAGCCAATGGCAAAATGGAGTCATTTGTGGCAGTCATTTCAAAAGGAAGTAAAACTAAGAAATTACGAAGACACTGTTTTTATGCATAATTGTTTGTAGATACAAAAAGACAGAAAGGAAATTCTCTACTCTTTTACAGTCAGACAGTAGATGTTTGGAGCCTGACCTGGTGATTTAGGATGTCTTACACAACCAATTAAACCTTAATTCTTAATGAATTCTGGTACCTCACCCCAAATAGGCATTCTCAAGAAGAAAAAAATATTAAAAGTTTTTCTGAGCAGATGGTGAGCTTCCTGCCTCTTATCTGTTGAGCTGGACCAGAAGGCAAGGCCAGATAGCTTCTCTTAACTGACGTAAAGACCCCATGCCCCAGGGGAGCAGGTGATTATCTTTCTCTGATAAGTCACGTACTGGATTTCTGTTCACAGCCTACATTCCTTATGAAAACTTTCCATTCAATAGGATTATAAATACTGGGATGCTAAGTACTTTTACCCCTTCCTCTAGGCTCCTCCATCCTGGCACAACATTAGCTAACATTAATTTCTTTCACCAGAATTCATTGCGAGTAGTCCTTATTACATGAGTTCTTCTAGAGCAATGGATTCCCTCTTGGCTCTTGGTGAGCTCACCAGGGAACTAGGATGCCAGATGATTATGGTCACCAAAGCTACCCTGAGCCAGCTGTTTCTGAGCTTCTTGCTTATGCCCACGATGAACAAGAAAACACAGACAAGGAGCAGAGAGAATGTACATTTATTAAGGAACCCGAGAGTACTGCGAGGAGGAAGAATCCCAAGGGACATGACCATGCAGCCCAATTTAGATGGACACTATGGTGGTCTTTATCATGAGTTCTCATCCTTTGAGTGAATCACAAGCTAACCCAATGAGGCACCCACACAACCTACGCATGCTCCCTCAGCTCAGCCAGAGAGATAATCGTGTGTTACTCATCCAATCAGGGGAGCTGTCACACATTGTAGTCACCTTTATCCACTCATTTAATTTCCTCTGTAGGCTATTAATGGAGTCACTTCCTTTTTTGACTATTGGGCTAAATGATTAGTTCACATCCATCTTGGACCCATCCCTTACTCCATGTGGGAGTTAACTCTTGTCTCACTTGGTCAGAGACTAACAGTGAGCATGTCTCCCTATAGGAGTTATTTAATTGGGTGGTTTCTGAATTTGGCTTTTGCTTTATATGCTGCTTTACATCAGCATTTCTCTTTTCAGAAGGAGATACCTGGTTCTCTCCTCACTCGAATGCTTCACCCAGTCCAGTCCCTTCCTTTCTCAAGCACCAATTCTCCTCCAGGGCAGGGAACCTACAAAACCAGATTGGGTGTCATCCTAATTCCTAATTTACCCACAAAGGTGAAGATTATGGATTTGGGGAGAGATGGATGACCTGACTCATCTCCTTATAACTCTTCTACATTTTTCCTTTAATTCTCTTTATCAGAAGTTTATTTTATTTCACATAATAACTTTCTCAATATTTAGAAGTGATTATTGTAAAAACAAAGGAAGTTTTCTTCTTCCAAAATGAAAAATTAAATTGCCCCCTCCCTTCTTAGAGCATTTCTTTGAGATATTTACCTAGCATTTGTAAATCTGTCCCTTTGATGTGCACATAAAAATTTTTTATTGGCATCCTTGTAGCCCAAGAATGTTTAATTAAGTGTTCCAGAACCATCTCTTTGAAATGTAAATATCAAGGGAGATAAGACCCCCATCTCCTCACCCTGAGTATTCTGCCTACGGCTCTTACTTTAAGCATTAACTATGTGCTTCTCAAAGACATATGAAAAGTCATTATTCTTTCATCCAGAAGCAATTAGGTTTCCTAGATGAATTTGTGATGACCGCTGGGGGAAAGCACAAGAAAACAGTATTTATGAATTCTTTTACATGGCAAGTAATTGTTTACTTTGAGAACAGGTGTGTTGGGGATTTCATTTTCCAGGAATATGTATATAATTTACATGCTATTCTACGTAAGCTTATTCAGTCATATTGGTGTGAATTATGTACATTTCTGGATGGCTTTGTCTCATCAAACAAAAATGTTAATGTTTAAAGGTGGCCATGTACTCTTACATATATTCACAAAACATCCCATTAATATTGTAGTTGAAGATCTTTGCCAAAAGTCAAAACCCATTTTAGTAATTTAGAGATTCTAAAAATGCCATTTTCTTCCTTGTTTGTAAGAAATGTCCAGCTGTAGCTTTAGAGTGTATTTAGTACATTACATTAACAACAGTTATTAGCATACATTTTTGAGATCTCAAAAAATAAAGCTGTCTTTATTGTAGCTCTTCTGAACAAGTTTTTCAGCACAGTAAAATGAAGCCTGTTTTTGTTGTGAGAATCTCAACGGGCCTCGGCAGAGCACAACAAACATAGCTAGGAGTTCCTGAGAGAAGATTTTTTTCTGT
The DNA here is from genome assembly GCF_037038515.1 of Microtus pennsylvanicus. Lineage (NCBI taxonomy): Eukaryota > Metazoa > Chordata > Mammalia > Rodentia > Cricetidae > Microtus > Microtus pennsylvanicus. The sequence continues at coordinate 130,162,965 of NC_134601.1, read as the reverse complement.
CTCACAGCCATTATTACTATAGAATCATCTAGAGTCCAGCTTTAGGACACTTCTTGTCCTCCTTGAGCAAATTGCCAGTTCTGTCTGTGGTAGACTTTAGTTAACCAATCCTCAATGGTAGGTGCTGGCAGATGTGCTTTGTTTTGCATTGGTAAGCATGACATCCCTCATAAACTTCAAGATAGTATCTAACGCTGCTTGGTAGCTAATTAGGTATTATCAGGATAAGTGGGCATTAGAACTGGACCGTCCTGCATAATCAACAGCGTCCAAAGACAATCACTAAAATTATGGGGTTCTGACTACCGGTCAGAAGACTGGGATTTGACTCTTATTTCTGGACTCCGGAGGAGTCAAGATATCCTGGATTGCCCTACGGTCACTAACTGATAACTTTTTGACTCTGCTTCCAAGACTTCAAAACTCCAAAATTATTATCTAGCAGGAGACTTTCTGGTAAAAAATAAGGATAAACCATTGTCTCTTTAAACAGGAAAATGACCCTCAGAAAGCTGACTGTACCTGAGAACTTAGAAATAAGATGAAGCATGCACAAAGTGTAGGGGCACAATGGACACTTTGGCCATCGTCTGTCCATGGTCACCCTCTGAGAATATGCTGTCTTCCACTCTGGAGCTCACTCTGCCAATCTCCTACACTTCACTGCCTCATGGGAATTCTTCCTCTTAAAAAGTCTTTACGTTTTTTCATTAGAGTAAGTTTTCTTATATATACAGTAATGCATTTACTAAACAGTTTTGTGCAGAAATTATATACTATCCATCTAGGCACATTTTCATTACACTTTGTCTATTGATAGAGTACTTCCATTTATAATGCTTTGTATATCAAAAAGCTTTGAACTTGACCAGGCTATCCATTAATCATCTTGGGAAAAAGTCCCATTTAAAAGGAGAAAAAAAAATCCCGTTTGATTTTAGCTCTATTTTCAGCATTAAAACCATCTCCAAATATTATTTTTTGCACAGTGGCACTGAGTAGACAGAGCTCTTCATCCACCCAGCTCCACAGAGCCACATCTGAGCTCTTTGTCCACCCAGCTCCACAGAGCCACATCTGAGCTCTTCATCCACCCAGCTCCACAGAGCCACATCTGAGCTCTTTGTCCACCCAGCTCCACAGAGCCACATCTGAGCTCTTTGTCCACCCAGCTCCACAGAGCCACATCTGAGCTCTTCATCCACCCAGCTCCACAGAGCCACATCTGAGCTCTTTGTCCACCCAGCTCCACAGAGCCACATCTGAGCTCTTCATCCACCCAGCTCCACAGAGCCACATCTGAGCTCTTTGTCCACCCAGCTCCACAGAGCCACATCTGAGCTCTTCATCCACCCAGCTCCACAGAGCCACATCTGAGCTCTTTGTCCACCCAGCTCCACAGAGCCACATCTGAGCTCTTTGTCCACCCAACTCCACAGAGCCACATCTGAGCTCTTTGTCCACCCAGCTCCACAGAGCCACATCTGAGCTCTTTGTCCACCCAGCTCCACAGAGCCACATCTGAGCTCTTTGTCCACCCAACTCCACAGAGCCACATCTGAGCTCTTTGTCCACCCAGCTCCACAGAGCCACATCTGAGCTCTTTGTCCACCCAACTCCACAGAGCCACATCTGAGCTCTTTGTCCACCCAGCTCCACAGAGCCACATCTGAGCTCTTTGTCCACCCAGCTCCACAGAGCCACATCTGAGCTCTTTGTCCACCCAACTCCACAGAGCCACATCTGAGCTCTTTGTCCACCCAGCTCCACAGAGCCACATCTGAGCTCTCTGTCCACCCAGCTCCACAGAGCCACATCTGAGCTCTTTGTCCACCCAGCTCCACAGAGCCACATCTGAGCTCTTTGTCCACCCAGCTCCACAGAGCCACATCTGAGCTCTTTGTCCACCCAACTCCACAGAGCCACACCTGAAAGCTTTTGCTCCATACCTGGGACTTAGGAGACACCTCGCAGACTTCTTACTCTGACAGGTCCCACTGCCAAGGAAGACACAACTGCAGCTGGCCCGCATACAGCCGGGATTTGAGTAACAGGTCTGTGCCATCAGAGATGGCAGAAATAGGTACTGTCGTCATAATATCCAGGTAACTAAAGACCAGTTTTAAAAATATGCCAAAAGGAGTTAAAAAATCAAGGGTACAAGGCCATGGCAACAAACTGAATCCATGTGACTCAATTACAGAAATATTAAGACATGATTCAAAACCCTTTACGCAACCTGCAGAGCCTTGAGATCATCCTGCAAAATGCATACCAAAAACTACAAAGTTAAACATGGAACGTTTGACATAATGGCATCATACAAATCCAACTGGGAAGGTCATAATTATTTATTTTGACAGAGAAGCATCAGATCCTTTGCGTACACATTTAGTCTCACTGTAACAAAGCAACTTGCACGTTTTCCTTTTTTATTTTCTCTTTCCCTCACTCCCTCCAATCCCTCCCACATATCCTTTCTCACTCTCATTCAAATTCATGACCTATTTTCCCACTAATTAGTTCATGCATATTTATATATGCATATATACATTAAATATAACCTGTTGAGTCCATATCCAAAACCTGTATGTTTTCAGGGCTGACTATTTGGTATCAGATAATCAACTGATATGCTCTTCCCTAGGAAAGATTATTCTCTCTCTCTCGCTCTGTCTTTCTCTGTCTCTCTGTCTCTGTCTCTGTCTCTCTCTCTCTCTCTCTCTCTCTCTCTCTCTCTCTCTCTCTCTCTCTGCATTCTTCAGTTGCCTACAGTTCTTTTTGTAGGACTGAAGCTTCATGGGCTTTCCCCTTGTCCATTTTGGCATGTTCATTGGTGTCATCCTAGTTCAATAAATGTCTGAACAGTCATGCTGGTGAGACTCTGTGGGTGTAACTTTTAGTGTTTAAAATTGAGCATCTTTTCTATCCTTCCTAGTAAAATCAAAAAAAAATTAGAGAATATCAATTCTAAATAAAATCCTCTTGGTTCTTCTTGATTCTCCTAGAGTAGCAGGACTTGGGTCATCATTAGGAGAGAATTTTAGCTTAAAAGTGCCATCTTAAAGTGCAAGGATGTCCACTAAACATCACAATTAAACATGCCAAAAGAGAAGCCATGTTGTCAAAATGCCCATTTAACCCACCCACACATTTCAAACCCACTCTTTTGTTGACCTTCTTACCCCATTTTTATACTCTTTTCCTTTTTATTAAACAAGAGAAAGTAGAGAGTTACATGTTGATAAATGCCAACTGTCTGCATTCACTTAAAGACACAGTATAATCTCTGAGCCTGAAACAGAAAAGAGAGCGGGGGAGGGGGGCAGGCTAGAATTCTAAGCCTAGCATGCTCCAGCCTCAGCAGAATGAGCCCTCCAGAGGGGTTTCTTTTTCCCATGGAGCATTGTAGTGGTGTTGATTCACACACTTTTGGGGACAAAAAGGAATAAAAATAAATTTAGAAAAGTAGAGAAACTTTTTCCATTGGATTTTGCTCAAAGTATTTCTTACCCCAAATAAATTGAGAACTGTGCTGTTTCAAGACTTCATTGTAGATACTAAGATGCTATGTAGGCTGCTGGGAGAAAGGTATCGCTGTCTTACTACATGCCACAGTTCTGACCTGTGAGGCGGCGTGTGCCCAGTGGGGAAATAGTAACACGACTAGAGAGGGTGTCCAACTGCTTTCTCACTGGGTGGGAGGCCTGCTCCACAGGAGAGAATGTCACGCCTGATACTAGGAATATGTTTTAAAGCCTATGGCCAGGAAAGTCATACGGAGGCCCAAGGGTGGGATCAGCTGTTGTTTTTTTCTAAATGGTCACGTTGTCAGACTACCTTCTAAATATTTATGTTTATCCCATAGACTGGGGCTGTTCTCAAGCTTGGACAGAGAACCTCCTGTTCTGTAGTAGACAGCAGTCAATGTAGATAATCACAACTGACTCTGAGAATACATGGTTGTGTTAATCAAGCCCCCAACACCAAAACTCGGAGAAGGCCTTGGAAGAAGAATGATCAGAAGAGTCAGAAGTAGAAGGTGTGTGGGGAGATGCTGTCTTCTGGACCTGGTGTGCCTGGGGAACGCAGCAGCTCATGGGAGTTGTGGTTATTTGCATAAGATCAAGTCAGGCAAAACTCCCATACTGATGGGGAAGAGCTCCCTAGCTCTTCTTTGGGGATTTAGATGCTATAAGGTTGCTCCATACTTCAGTGAGTGGCCCCATACCTGTGCATTTATAAGAAACACTTATGGTGCTTAATGGATTATAAAAAAGAAAGAAAGAAAGAAAGAAAGAAAGAAAGAAAGAAAGAAAGAAAGAAAAGGAGGAGGAGGAGGAAAGAAGAGGAGGAGAAGGAAGGAGAAATGATGTTGGGAAGCAGACGTGCATGCAATACCTGTGGGAAGCCTGAAAGGAGGAACTGTGGAGGAATATAACCATATTTCATGGTATACATGCATGAAGCTCTCAAGGAAAAAAATTTAAGCAGTGTTTCATTGTCTTTAAACCAAAGAGGTCATAATTGTAAGCCTTAAACACTTATAAAACAAGTAATGAGACAGAACAGATTCCTATAGGAAGAATTTGCAGTGTCTTTTTATTAAAAATAAACAAATAAAAATTTAAGTCTTTATATGGCAAATGCATATGGACACATCTATGTAAAGTGCTGCATAAGTGGGAACCTCCTGAGGAAAACTGTGACAGAAATGTAGCTTGTCTTGTGAACCGTGTGGCTTGTGTTTCCTGACACCAAGTTTTCTTTCTCGCCTGCCTCTCTTGTTAAGCATTCTTTTGCTTTCAGACCCCCATGTTGCCCTATGTTTTGTCACAGTGGCTTCAGAACTGAATGTGTTCTATCTGACCTAAAGAACATTTAACATTTCTGAATTCAAACAGTTAAAAATCTCCCAAGTCCCCACAAAATGAGTATATACACATGTCCACACATTCACGTTTATTTCGTTATGTCTTACATAATATAGCATATTATATTCATGTATATAAATATCATTATTTCATTATATCTTCTATAATTCTAGCCCAAAGACCAAAAAGCCAATGATATTTTATTCTTAAAAACTCGGAGATTTATCATAGTTGTCTCTGAAGGCCAACGCATGCTCAATCTATGTAGTAGCTGTCTCTTTAAGGGAAGTCAACACATGAGCCTTACTATTCATTGCCCGAGGTAGGACCAGAGTCCTGGCTCTGCCTAATAAGCAGGTTCCACAGCACCACTAAAGACACATGGGATACTGTGAATTGCAAAAAGGAGACATTCATGGAGCCATTTTGGAAAAACAAAAAGGTCCAGTGATTCCCCTATACCAAATTTATCTTCAGGGTGCTAACATGAGGTTGAAGTTTAAATAGAGTGCCAGCACATACCTGAGCAGTTCCTGTGGAGGGCTAGCCCACCCACCTATCACCACTGCCTCACTTTCAATTCCTCAGAAAACTGGCCTGCCAAATCAGCACTGTGTGAAATCTTTCCTGTTCAGATAAACTCCTCCTTGGCTAGCCCCGGGCTCCCAAGCCTTTCCTTCTCCCAGGAGACTCTTGGGAAAATTCCAGTTTCTTGGAGTTCCATGTTTCAATAGTCCAACAAGCAAAGGGAAGGGCACATAAGTCTCTAATTTAGAGTAAATTTATTTCTGCCAGGACAGTTATATGCTTTGAAGGACTCCCTTCATTTCTGCTGACTAGAAAGTCTGATGGACAAGGGAACAAACTAAGGAGGTGGACTTTGTGGCAGGGAGGCAGCCAGGGAGGGAAGGACAGAGGGAAGAAAAAGTAGAGAAGAGCTTGGGCAGAGTTGAGGAGAAGAAAGAATATGATCAAAACAGACTGTATGAAAACATTTTCAATGAAAAATTAATTTTGAAGACTGCAGGCTTCTGGGGTGCGGGCAAAACCCTACAGAGAGGTTTCATTGTGAGAATTGGAGCCGGTCATTCACTTCCAAGCTGAGAGAAAGGTAAAGGGGCAAAGAACGAGGTTGAAGAGTTACTTCAGAGCCCCAAATGGGCCTCTGTTTGTCAGGAGCGATAAAGAAGGGTGAGTGGTGGAGGAAAGAATGTCAGGTGATTGATAGCATCTCCACCGGCAGCCCTTACAGGGAGCCTGCAGGGGGATAGTGGCAGGGATCTAGAGGAATAGGTTACTGCAGTCCTGGAATCTTGATGACTGTGGTTCGGGAAAACGGCCAGAACTTTTCAAAATGGTGGTTTCAGCTAACACTGACTTCATTTCCTGCTTTGTTCCTATAAAAACTTAGATTTCCCACCTCAATGGTGCCCACATACTCTGCAGAACTTATACTAACCTGTGTGTGCCAAGGTTTCTCACTTACTTGTTTCCTTCGAGATTTTTTTTAAGGTTATACTGAATGGGGGCTGTTTTCCTGATTTTCCTCTCAGTATGCTTGTTCTTTGTATATAAGAAAGCTGCTAATGTTTTATAATTTTTATATTCTGCCATTTTGTTGAAGGTTTCAGTCAGTTCCGGGAGTTTCCTGGTGGTGTCGTCTATAAAGCGTCGCTTGCTTTTTGTTTCATGCGTTTTTGTGTTATTGTTCTAGGTAAAACTCCACACACTGTACTGAACAGGAGTGGAAGGGGTGGACAGCCTCATCCGCTTCTTTATTGTAGTGTCGACGCTTTGAATTGTCCCATTTAGGGACAGGGAGCTCACACGACCTTTATTGAGATAGTTCCTTCTGTCTCTGTGTCCTAGCTTCTCCAAGGCTTTTTATCATTAAAAAAAATGTTGGATTTTGTCAAAATCCTTTTCTGTATCTATTTAGATGACCATGTGATTTGATATTTTTGAGGTAGCCTTAAATTCAGTTGTCAAGTATTGATTGCAAATTTTTGCATCACTGTTTATCAGAGGCGCCAGCTGCCATTTTATTTCATTTATTTTGCTTTTAAAATGAGCTTTCATTTTGAATGATCCTCCTGCCCACTTCTCTTTGCTCTCCCTTTCACTTTGTCCTACTGCCTTCTCCTCCTTCCCTGGAGTCTCTTCCTGTTTTCAGTCACAGGGCCCTTTTTTCTAGTTTCCTGCGCTTTCCCCTTATTGATTCCAAATGGGGATCCGCATAGGCTAACAAGTACATGTAAGAAAATATACATCATACTTGTCTGTCCGAGCCTGCGTTAGCACAATATGTTTTCCAAATTTCAATTTTTTTGAAGGAATACAATCCCATTGTGTATATGAATCATATTTACATTATGTATCCATCTGTTGATAGACATCTATGACCTACTTTTTTATCTTTTGCAGCTTTATCTGATTTTGCGATTAGCATAATAATGGCTTTGTTAAAAGAATCTGGTAATGTTCCTTCCCTGGTACTTTGAAATGGTTTCAGAAACATCGGTGTCTGCAATTATTTAAAGATCTAATGGCTTCTTTGCTCATGTTCTCCCTCCTTCTGCTCCTCATTGGGACCTTGGGAGCTCAGTCTGGTGCTCCAGTGTGGGTCTCTGTCTCTATCTCCATCCATCGCCAGATGAAGGTTCTATGGTGATATGTAAGATATTCATCAGTATGGCTATAGGATAGGGTCATTTCAGGTTCCCTATCCTCAGCTGCCCCAGGAACTAACTGGGGACATCGCCCTGGGCACCTGGGAGCCCCTCTAGGTCCAAGTCTCTTGCCAACCCTAAAATGGCTCTCTTAATCAAGATATGTGCTTCCCTGCTCTCCTATCTCCCCTATCCAACCTTCCTTTATCCCAATCATCCCGTTTCCCCAAGTGCACCCACCCACGGAGACAGTGGGGCTGATCTATTGGGAGCTCACCAAGGCCAGCTGGACTGTGACTGAAAAAGCATGGGATAAAACCGGACTCTCTGAATATGGTGGACAATGAGGGCTGCTGAGAAGCCAAGGACAATGGCACTAGGTTTTGATCCTACTTCATGTTCTGGCTTTGTGGGAGCCTAGCCAGTCTGGATGTTCACCTTCCTAGACATGGACGGAGGTGGGAGGACCTAGGACTTTCCACAGGGCAGGGAACCCTGACTGCTCTTCAGACTGGAAAGGGAGGGGGAGAGGAGTGGGAGGAGGAGGAGGGAAATGGGAGGCTGGGAGGAGGCGGAAATATTTTTTTCAATAAAAAAAATAAAAAAATTAAAAAAAATACTGGCAAATCGAATCCAAGAACACACACACACAAAAAAAAGATCTAATGGGATTTTGAATTGGGTGGACACTTTCTAATTGAAGTGGTTGTTCTGTTTTGTTTTTAATTCAGCCTCATTGCTTATTATGAATCAATTTCAATTGTTTATCTCATCTATGTTTAATTTTGCAACTGAAAGTTCATTAACTTTTTTAGGTTTAAAATGTATTGGAATACAGGACTTCAAGACAAGTCCTAATGGTTTTGATTTCACTAGTTTCTGTTGTAATGTCACCATTTTCATCTCTAATTTTATTAATTTGGGTCCCCTCTCTTTCATTTTTCTAGTTTGGCTGGGGGTTGTCAAACTTACCTTTTCAAAGAATGAATTCTTTGGTTCATTGATTTTTTTCTATTGTTTTCATTTCATTAATTTTTGCCCTAATCTTAATTATTTCGATGAACTGATTTTAGGTTTCTTTGTTCTTGTTTTTCTAAGACTGCAAGTTTCACTGTTAGGCTCTTTATCGGAGATCGCTCTTTCTCTTTCTTCCCACCCCCTCTCAATGCAGGCACGTGTAGGGATAAACTTCTTTTTTGGAGTGCTTGCACCATGTCCCATAGGCTGTTATATCTTGTGTTCTCAATTTCATTTGATGCATTGTATTCAGATAGAATACCAAAATAATATTTGAGTTTTTCTCTATTGGTGAAAACCTGCTTTGTGTTCCATTATGTAATCTATTTTTAGAGAACATTCCGGGGCTGCTGAGACGACTGTACTGTGCAGTGTTTGATGTTTTTTAGGTTTGTTTCATCTGCAGGTATTTAACTCAAATGTCCCTCTGTTATATTTTTTTTCCTTTTTTTGTTTTTTTGTTTCAAGACAGGGTTTCTCTGTATAACAGCCTTAGCTGTCCTGGAACTCGCTCTGTAGACCAGGCTGACCTCAAACTCACAGAGCTCTGCCTGCCTCTGCCTCCTGAGTGTTGGGATTAAACGTTGTGCCACCACTGCCCAGCTAGAGTACACCCACTCTTATTTTCTGAGGTTACCATGCATCTTTACATCCAGTATTGTTTGTTTTATGAAGCTGGGAGCCCTGATATTCAAAGCGTATAAGTATTCAATTTCTATTTTCCTTTGATTGTTTCCCCTGCATCTTTTAAAAACTAATTTTAAAAGGAGACTAATAGTTTGTAATTATGTGTGAATGTGTCTGCGTGTAAGTATGTGCATGTGAGTGCACATGCCATGTAGGCCGGAAGAAGGTATTGGATCTGCTGAAGCTGGAGTTACAGGTGAGTTGTAAGCTGAGCCACCTGGCGTGCGTCCTGGGAACTGAACTCCAGTCCTCTAAAGAGCAGTAAACATTCTTTACTTCTGTGTCATCTCTCCAGACCCATTTTCTGATAAATTTTGTTTTGACATCCATTTTTTTGATGTATGATAAGAGAACAGTGAGCCCACCCTGTTCTATACTTGGAATGCCCTTCTCTATCATTTGACTCTTACGCTTCTGCCACTGTTTACCTGTTCAATTCTTTTCAGCGCCTCCACTGTCCTAATTCATAAGCCTCAAAAAAGTTTCTGAAGATCCAGCTCCAGTGGATCCAACACCCACTGCGACAATAGTCCAGGGGCAGATTTATAATGTGCTGAATGGCATCCACCACAAGAAGTTTCATGAATCTCTGCTGCCACAGAACCAAAGAAAATAAAAAATCAATGCATTTACCAAATACACAGGGAAAACATCAGGTATGTGGGGTATGACAGAACAGTAAGGTCTCTGTTGCGGGTTTCCAATGCAATCTTGTATCCGTTTGGCTTTAGGGTTGGTGGGAACTAGTGGTCTGATAAGTTTAACAATGCATTCCAGAAGTTTTACCTAACAGCCACAAACTTAGATCAGATATAGGGACTGGGACTAGATGGTCACTATGTGGGCCAAAGATAGCCCACGATGATCTGGCTCCTGGTCTGTAGCATGCCACCTCCCCACAACTCATGAAGTTCCAGCAAGTTAATCAGTTTTCATAGTCTTCCACACAGATGTGGTCTTGAGAAAACTCCAGTTCACACTGCAGTCAGAAAGCTAACACTGTTGTGCCTTTCTTCGGAAACAAGTTTTCTTCTCGGAGATTCTACTCTAAGTCATCACACCCTGTCTAGCCCATCAAATGACTCACCAGATAAAGACATAACAACAAATGAAGCCATATATCGCAGCCCCTGTGAACTCAGATGCAAAAGGAAAATTTCAGCAAAATTTTTGTAAAGTGCATTGAAGAATTCAATGAAAACACACAACATACCAACACCCATGGAGAACAATGAAGGCAGTCCTAAGAGATAATAAAAAAGAAAGATCTCTCAAATAAAGAGCTTAATTATACACCTTAAGAAAAGAACAAACCATACCACCAAACCACTAGACAGGAGAAATAATTAAGATCAGAGTAGAAATTAATGAAATAGAAATTGAAAAATGGTGAGTGTAACAGAGTCAGTTCTTTGAAAATATAAACAAGATCGATAAACTCCTACGCCATTAATAAAATTCAAGATGAAAAGGGACACAGTCCAGTCCATGAAATTCAGAAAATCATAGGGTCATCTTGAACACCTTTATTCTACTAAATTGAAAAATATAGAGGGAATGGATGTGTTTCTAAATGCATATGACCTACTGCAATTAAAACAAGATAAAATAAATAATTTAAACAGATCTATACCAAGGAAGAGATTGGAGTAGCTATAAAAAGGCTTCAACCAAAAGTTATTCAGGGCCAGATGGGGTCACTGCAGAATTCTGTAAGTTCAAAAAAGCAATACCAGTACTTCTCAAACTCTTCTGCCGGATATAAGAGGAAGGAATGCTGCTTCCAAATCTCTTTTTATTAAAGCAAGAGGGGATAGGAGCTCATGAGCTCCACTCCCTGACTGAGGCATTGTGGATAGCTGATAGCTTCTGGGAGAAGAGTCAGTTTTCCTTTAGGTTATGGCTCCTGGTAGGTCGGCCATGTTGTAGTGGATATCTCCATGCAGACCATGAGTTTATGAACAGCACAATTTGGACTCAGGAGATTATAAAAAAACAAGAGGCATGAAGTTGGAAGCGGGTAGAGAGGAGGGAATTGAGTATTAGGAGATGTTAAAGAGAGGAGTGTGGAGGTAGATATCAAAATACATTATTTGCATGTAAGATATTTTTAAAATTAATAAAAATGTTGTTTAAAATGAATACCAAAATATCACTAACAATAAATGCTGCCATGGATGTGGCAAAAGAGAAACTCTTTTACACAGCTAATACAGCCACACTGGAGATCAGTATCGAGTTTCCTTAAAAAAATAAAATTGAGGGTTAAAGAGATGGCTCGGTGGTTAAAAGAACTGGTTGCTTTTCCGAAGAATCCAAGTTTGATTCTTAAGACCCACATATTGGCTCATATCTGTCTACAGCTACAGTCCTAGGGGATCTGATGCTCTCTTCTGGCTTCCAAGGGCACCGGGCATGCAGGTGGTAAACAGGCATATATGCAGGCAAAACTCTCAGACATAAATAAATACAATTAAATTTTAAAAAGCTAAAGATAAAACTATTACATGACCTAACTACAGCACTCCTGAACATATACTCACAGGACTCTTTATTTATTTATTATGTATACAGTGTTCTGTCTGTATGCTTGCAGACCAGAAGAGGATACCAGTTCTCATTACAGATGGCTGTGAGCCACCATGTGGTTGCTGGGAATTGAACTCCGGACCTCTGGATGAGCAGTCAGTGCTCTTAACCTCTGAGCCATCTCTCCAGCCCCCTACTCACAGAACCCTATACTCCATGATAGGGATATTTAAATAATCTTGTTCATTGCTGCCCTGCTCACAACAGCTAGGAAGGGGAACCAGCTTAGATGGACATCAACTGATGAATAGATAATGAAAATGTGGTACACAGCGGCTAGAGAGATGACTCAGAGGTTAAAAGCACTGGTTGTTCTTCCAAAGGTCCTGAATTCAACTCCAGCACCCACATGACAGCTCACAACCATCTGTAGTAAGATCTGTTGTTCTCTTCTGGTGTGCAAGCATACATGTAGGCAGAACAACATAATAAATAAGTTAATTTTTTAAAAAAATGCGGCACATATACACAAAGAATTTTTCAGCTGTCAGAAAAATGAAATTTTCTGGGAAATTAATGGAATTGAAAGCTGGATCCATAAAGATAAGTGACATATTTTTTCTCACACGGGAATCTTAGTTTCAATTCTTTAGTTATGTTTCTTTAACCAGAAGTATGTGTAAAATCCAGGAAACAAAGGGAACATGGCTGGTCAGTGGTGGCACACACCTTTAATCCCAGCACTTGAGGGCAGAGGCAGGAGGATCTCTGTGAGTTCGAGGCCAGCCTGGTTTAGAGGGCAAGGTCCAGGACAGCTAGAGCTACACAGTTTAGAAACATGGTCTTGAAAACTCAAAAAAAAAGTGGGGTAGACATGGTGGAGCATTGACATAAATGAGCGGGGAAGATAAAATAAAAGGTAAAAGGAAAATGAAGAGGGAGAATACTGTAAGTGGAAAGGCTAAAACAAGAAGGGATGTGGGCAGAGGCAGACTGGGGAGACGAGAATGCTTGGGGGAGGTTAACTTTGATTAAGGGAGAATAAAGAAACAATATTAAAACTGCTGTCTTGTAACTCAAATAGACTCTATGGCAGACAGATTGAAAGGTGCTACCCTGAATGGCTGGATGACCCTGCTATAAGAAGCACTGGGTTATTAAACATAGATCCTACTTCCACGTATAAAATACTCTACAGACTCCACAGACTCCACAGGGGTGGGTCATGGAGGCACCCAATAGCCCCAAATAATATAAGTTTTTGTCAGGCCTATTGGCTGCCCACCAGAACTAGATGATAAGGTCATACTATAGAAGATGACATATGCCTTGGTTATAAAATATGAAGAAAGAAAAAACAAACAAACAAACAAACAAAAAACCACCAAAGATTAGAGAAAGCAAGCTTGAGCTGGGAACTTTTTCTGCCTAATCTGCCTTCTGTTGCTGTGATAAAACACTGACCAAAGCCAATTTATGGGGGGCTGGAGAGATGGCTCAGAGGTTAAGAGCACTGACTGCCCTTCCAGAGGTCCTGAGTTCAATTCCCAGCAACCACATGGTGGCTCACACCCATCTATAATGAGATCTGGCGCCCTCTTCTGGCCTGCAGGCATACATGCCAGAACACTATATACATAATAAATAAATCTTTAAAAAAAAACCAATTTATGGGAGCAAAGGGTATATTTCAGCTTATAGGTTTTTTCGGCTTATGAGTCACAGCCCATCACTGAGGGAAGCCAGGGCAGGAACTGACACAGAGACCATGGAGAAACACCGCTTGCCGTGGCCGCTAAACTTGCTTTCTTATCCAACCCAAACCGACCTGCCCTGATGGTGTATATGCACAACTGGATAGGAACAAATTTAATTAACAAAACCAACTAATTTTAAATTAAATTAATTTAAATTAATTTTAAAAACCAATTAATTTTTAAAAATCGAAAACTATTTCCACCATATGGCCCAGCTATAATGCTATTTGGTGTATACCCGAAGGACTCCAAGTCAATAAACCACAGAAATAATTATCTATTCATGTTTATTGCTATACTATTTAAAATATCTGAGAAAGGCAGCCAATCAGGAACTCCATCAACAAGTGAATGAAATGAAATTGTGGCACACACCCAATGGGGCTTTAGTTGACTATGCAGAGTAACAAAAATGGTAGTTCAGAAAATAAATGGAGGTGGAAATCATGTTAAACAAAAAAAGCTAAACTCAGGACAACTCATAGAGCATATTTTCTCTATATGAAAACCCTAAATTTAAAAGTGTATGTGCATATATATTATAGTTATGCAATGTGGTACACACCAGTTATCAGTTGGTAAGGGAGGTGGATTGTGTGCTTAAAGCCAGTATAAGGTATGTAGCAGTTTCAGGCTAGCAAGCCATACAGGAATGTCCATTTCAAGCAAGAAAACACAAGGTAAAAACTTGAAGATATTGGTGATGAATGGCAATTTTTTGATAGGACTCCCAGGGCAATGAAGTGAAATAGACAAATGGGATTATAAAAATGAAGCTGCTTCTTCATAGAAAAGTAAGCAGCCACCGAAAATCAGATATAACATACAGCCAGGTGGTGGTGTTGTACAACTGTAATCCTAGCACTTGGGAGGAGGGGGCAGAGGCAAGCAGATCTCTGTGAATTCAAGGCCAGCTTCATCTAAAGAGTAAGTTACAGGACAGGCTCCAAAGCAACAGAGAAACTCTGTCTCGAAAAACCAAAAAAAAAAAAAAAGATATGACCACACTGCAATTTCTAATTGGTCTTAATAATAAAAACCCTGAGTCAGATATAGGGGTAAATGCTGGAAGATCAGAGAAGTAGAGCAGCCAGCCACCAGCCACCTGTTCTTAACTCTATAGAATCCTCAGACTTAATGGGAAATCCTGTCTCTAAGGTTGAAAGCCTTGAGCTCCTATCTCCTCCCACCTTATATTCCTCTCTCACTCTCTCCAGCCATATCATTCCTGTCTCCACCTCTCTAGCAATGGGATTAAAGGTGTAAACTCTGTTTCTCTTTTAAACAGATTCAATCTTGTGCAGCCCAGGGTGGCCTTGAACTCACAGAGATGCGTCTGCCTGTGCATCCCAAGTGCTGGAATTAAAGGTGTCCACCACCACTGCCTGGCCTCTCTGGCTAACTAGAGTGGCTAGCTCCACACTCTGATCTTCAGGCAAACTTTAGTTGTTACAGCACAAACACAGTTATCAGCGCATATAACCTACAAAACAAAAAGCACATGACAACAAAACACGAAGTCCATTTTGCTTTGGCTAACTACTCCTTGGTGTGGGTCCTGTCCTGGCTGATAATATTTAGTGGCACACCACTGGAGAAAACAGATTTTCCCTCTCCCAGAAGGCAACAATTACAAAAAGCTTCTTGGTTCAGGAGAGGACATCGCGTTCACTTCCCTTTCTTCATGCTAGGATTTTTGTCTGCTTTGAACTTGTGCCGACCCTATGCATGCTGTCAGTCTCTGGGGTTCCTACATGTATCAGCCTTGCGGGTCTGGAAGACACTGTTTCCTTGGAGTCATCCACCACCTCCGGCTCTAACAATCCTGTCCTCATCCACGTAGATCCTTGAGTCTCACTCTTGTCTTATTGTTTGTCTTGATCTCTGGTTTCTAATTGTTTTACTTTTGGGAAAGGGAGGAAGAAAATGAGAGCATAGAGTTGAGCAGGGATGATCTAGGAGGAGTTGGTGGAGGAAAAGTATGGTCAAAATATACTGAATACAAATTTTTTAGATTAAAAACAACAATAACAACAACAACAATAACAATAAAAACTCAGGAAGTAAAGGTAAAGACAAAGAGGGAACATTTTGCTAGAGAGGTATTCTTGATAAAAGTCTCATTTTAAGTGACTTAAATGACAATAAAGAACTGTCTAGATTTTTTAAGATAGAGCATACAATAAAAGATACAGTTACGATTATTCACTAGGTCAGGGATTGATACCTAGAATTTAATAAGGAACACAAAAGGTTAACATGAACAACACAAGCAATCCAATTAAACATGAAATACTTCTCAAAAGAAGATATGCAGATGGATAAAAAGTATATTTAAGAATCTTCAGTCTGGGAGGGGGAGGGAAATGGGAGGCGGTGGTGGGGAGGAGACAGAAATCTTTAATAAATAAATAATAAAAAAATGAAAAAAAAAGAAAGCTGTGAGACCAAATGATCTCATGGACACATTTGGAGAACATGGGAGTTTCCTTCCTGATTTTATAACTGCCTTCCGTATGGCTTATTCTAAAATAAACATATTTGTTTCCTACCTAAAAAAAAAAGAATCTTCAGTCTCCTAAACATCAGGTAATTACAAACAAAATTGAAAATATAAAGAGACACCATTATCACTTCAGTTAAATGATCATGGTTAAAATATAAAAATTAACAAATGCCGGCAAGCAGGCAGAGAAAAAGGACCTTTTTATACACTGATTGAAATCCATGCTTTATGGAAAAAAGTATGAGCAGGATGGTGGTGTCACAGGCCTTTACTCTCAGCACTCTGAAGGGAGAGGCAGGAGGATCTGAGTTTGAGGCCAGTCTGGTCTACAGAGCAAGTTCCAGGAGTCAGGGCTGTAATACAGAAAAACAACAACAACAAAACCCTGTGGTGACATTTTGTTTGTGCTGTAACAAATAAGGCTTGCATGAGGATCAGAGTGCAGAGCTAGCCACTAGTTAGCCCTAGAGGCCAGGCAGTGGTGGTGCACACCTTTAATCCCAGCACTCAGCAGGCAGGGGCAGTTGGAACTCTGTGAGCTTGAGGTCAACCTGGTCTACACTAGATTGATCCAGTCTCAAAAAGAAACAGAGCCAGGTCACAGTGGCTCACACCTTTAATCCCAGTACCTGGAAGTCACAAGCCTTTATCCCAACACTAGGGAGGTGGACACAAGAATGGATATGGCTGGGTGGAAAGAGGAATAAGGCAGGAAGATACAGGAGCTGGAGGCATTTAGTCTGAGGATTTGTAGAGACAGAATATCCCATTTGGTCTGAGGATTTTGTAGAGGTAAGAACTAATGGCTGGCTGCTTTGCTTCTCTGATCTTTCAGCATTTACTCCAATTCTGACTCTGGGTTTTTATTATAAGACCAATTAGAATTCTCCAAACAAAACCCCCAAACAGAAAATCAAACAAACAAACTGAAAAACTAGTACGGAGATTCTTCATAAAGCTGCAAGTAGAAATACCATAAAATCCAGTAATTCCACAGCTGGGCATAAAGGAGATGAAGTACCAAAGACATATGCATTCCCACTTGTAATGCAGCACAATGTTCAATATCCAAACTAGAGAATTTTTCCACATATCCTTCATAAATCCAGATTACAAAGAATGCAATTCTGTTCTTTTGAGTAGCATGGATAACACTTGTTATAAATGTTATGTTAAAAATAAAATAGCACAGTTCCCCAAGGGGCCTGTGTGCCACAAGAGGCAGCAAGTGCCAGGCCGGGAGCTGCGTGGAGGGTGAGAGACAGGAGACAAAGCAGCCAGTCCCACGAGGAACTGCAACCGCAGCTGGTGAGAGACAGACAGGTAGGCATGCCATGCAGAGAAAGTGGGTATTTATTTAGTGGGTTATGGAAGAGAAGGGGAAGGGGAGAAAAGGGAAGAGCAGAAAAAGAGAGAGAAAAAGAGAAATGGGGGAGAGGAGAAGTGGGGAGAAGGGAGAGAGGCAGAAGCTGCCTGTTTGAGAGAGAGACAGAAGAGGAAGAGACTTGGACTGCAAGCAGGAAGGAAGATCTGCTTGCCTCAGTGGACAGGAAAGGGAGTGGGTGGGGCTTGTCTCTTAAAGGGACAGGACAGACCATTATAGTCCCATCTCTTTTATATAATAAAAAGGCAGGAGGTTAGGCACAACAGGTTAAAGGAATTGGGATGGCAGATTCTCCAGACTGCTTCCTGCTTATTTGTGGGTGTTGTCTTGGGGGGGGTTAAGAACCGGAGAAATCTGGGTGCTGGTCACTTCCTGGGGTAGCTGGTCTCTTTGCTCCTGTCCAGTATTTGTGGTATGGAAATGTCTGGTGTCTCTTATACCTGTTTAAGGTAATGGCAGAACAAAGGACAAAGTTAAGTTTAGGGGAAAAAATTAGGACTAGGGAATTGAAAGGGATGTATCTGACCTGTTTAATTAAGGTGGATCCTTCAAGTCGGCTCCTTGGAACTCACAAGAATTCTTTGGGTTTGTGAAAACATAAGTTTTAAACAGAAGCATATTTATATCAGAATGACTGTGACAGGTATTTTTACATAATGAAACATAGAGGACAATGAGGAATACTGAGAACTCAAGAACAATCGCAGTGGGTTTTTGATCCTACTGCACGTACTGGCTTTGGGGGAGCCTAGGCAGTTTGGATGCTCACCTTAGGAGACCTGGATAGAGGTGGGCGGTCCTTGGGCTTCCCACAGGTCAGGGAACCCTGATTGCTCTTCGAGCAGATGAGGGAGGGTGACTTGATCGGGGGAGGGGGAGGGAAATGGGAGGCGGTTGCGGGGAGGAGGCAGAAATCCTTAATAAATAAATAAATTTAAAAAAAAGTGTCTTTATGACTATGAAAGGCAGCATGAGAGAAAAATTTGATAGCTTGTATTTGTACTCACACTTTTATAACTTGCAGGTATACACCTTAATAATTTGTATTTGTCTTTTGCTAGAATTTGTTTGGTGAGGTTGTCCTTTTAAGTTGACAAAACTTCTCAGCTGTCAAACTGCATCAGAGATCTTGGAGAAGGACAAAATTTTACTTGAGTTACTGATTAAAAAACGACAGAGAACTTACTTGATTGGCACCCAGAGCTACTCTTCAGGGTCCTCCATGGTCGCTGAAGGTCACATTTGCCTTTTGCTGTTTAGCACAGAGTCTGCCAGGCACCAGAAGATCCTGTGGGCTAAGAAATCTGTAGGAAGACAAGCCTACCTTGACCTGAGCAGCTAAGCTGTCAATGTCCATGTCTAGAAATTTTCAGCTTAGATGAAAGGCAGTTTTTCCCAGTGGTCAGCACTTGGCAGTTGAAATGAATTGAGGATGGTTGTTGTTGTGTGCCCATTTGTCTTATGTCTTCTTTGGAGGAAATAGAGTGCTGCTGCTAGAAGCCAACCTGCCTCTTTTTGTTATGAAAAGTTTTTTTAATAATTAAATATTTAAATGCCATATTCCCCAGGTCTCTGAGCAGTTGAGTGCTGTTTATGAGGTACAGCTACAGCATAGAATTTGTCTGGAGAGCTGGGTCTGAGTTTGACTGTACTGGCTCTCAATTTAACAGGTAAGATTTACACTCATAAAAAGACAGAAAGAAGAAAAAATGCTTGCAATAGGAGGTTAATGGCAGAACTGTCAATAGGAAGAACAGCCTAATAGATTTTAAATCAGGGTTGGATTACATATAGAGTATTTTTATAAGAGGCTTAAAAGTACATACCAGTTTAAATCATGAGACTTATTCCTTTCTTAGTCTAGAACGAGATATAATGGGCAGACAATTATAACATTTAACAGTAAACATAGGTGTATTTAAGTTACATGTGCACACACACACACACACACACACACAGAGTGAAGAGGAATTGGGCAAAGTGGATGCTCTTGGTGGGCCCTAACAAGGCATGCCACTGCACAAAACACACATGTAACAGAGTTAGCAAGAGGAATTTAAAGACAAAAACATAAGTAAACCGGGGGACTGGGTAGGGTATATCTTATTAAGGATGGCAGGACTTGGTCACCTGACCTGGCCATCAGTTTAGATGGCGGTAAGGTCACCTGACCTCAGTCAAAATGGCACCAGTCACATGTTGTATGGAAAAGCCACATTTTTTGAGCTGTTGGAGTTTTACCTAGAAGCGTAATATGTCCTGTTGCCGAGCCACCATGCCACAAAGCCACGGCAGGGAGTAAAGACTGGAATGGAAAACAGCTGTCTCATGGGTCTGACCAATCTTGTCGGCAGCAGTGGCAGGGACAGTTTGAGGAAAAGCAGAGCTGGCAGGACACCAGCAGGGCATAGTTTGAGGATTTATACCATAGCTGAAAATGTGAAAAATCCATGAAAAACACTACAGGGCCTATAGAAGAGCATCCTCTCTATATAAGTGGGGTGTTAAAGCCTGACTGGTTCAGGTCCAGGCGACTAGGAATCCAAAGAGGCTAGAGGCTGCTCCAATTTTCTCTCATGGAGGCAACCACTTATGAGTGGTCCAAAAGAAAAGAAAAGAAAAGAAAAGAAAAGAAAAGAAAAGGAGAAAGAAAATCTGAGGGACCCTGGGCCCCCAAATCGAATGCATGGCACAGTGTGTGCAGTGCTAGTACAGGAGGACCAACCCTGGTCTGTCCAGTCACAATTTTAACTTTGGAAAGCAACCAGAGATGAATGTCAGTGAAGGGCTCAACCTAGCCATGAAGGCTGTGGTTGGGGGCTAGAATAGGAAAACTCAACACCAAAGCTGTTGGCATGTGTAGAGGTCAGCATTCAGGCAAATAGGATGCAGAGCTATTGTAAAGAATCCTGGTTGCAGAGACCGGGTGGGTGGGAGGGAACGTAGAGAGCCTGGCCAAGTCACAAGGCACCAATGTAATGGTAAAAATAAAACGCTGCAGGTCCCCAAGTGGCAGCAGTGGGCAGAGGGCACGAGACCATAATGGGCCACGAAGGCAGTGAGTCCCAGGCAGGGAGCCCCCAGGTGACCCATGGGCCATGAGGGTCAGCAGGTCCTAGGCAAGTAGCCTAGGCAGGGAGCCACATGGTTGTGAGAGACCAAGATAGATAGGCATGTCAAGCAGAGAAAGTGGGTATTTATTTAGTGGGTTATGGAAGAAAAGGGGAGAAGGGGGAAGAGCAGAGAGAGGCAAAGAGAGAGAAAGAGAGTGTGGGGAAAGGAGAAGTGGGGAGAAAGGAGAGACAGAAGCTACCTCTTTGGGAGAGAGATTAAAAAGGAAGAAACTCAGGCTGCAAGCAGGAAGATCTGCCCGCCTCAGCAGACAGAGCAGGGGAGGGAAGGGAGAGGGCGGAGTGGGCAGGACATGTCTCTTAAAGGGACAGGACAGATCATTACAAAACTGGGACCCTTTATGCTAAGTGAAAAACATCCAGACACAACTTGTTCTTAATCATTTTTGAAATCTAATAAATCAATCTTATAGAAGACTGCACTGGACTAGTGGTTATTTCAGTCTAGGAAGGCAGAGTGTGTGGAAAGAAGTTCAGGGTGGGGTACTAAAGCATAGTTGGAGTGGAGGAACTACTTCTCTAACAAGTAGGGTAACTATAGAATAAAATATACAATGTATCTCAGATGTCTAGAAAGAGTGCACAAAATTGGCAGCATAAGAAAGCATTGTTTGAGGTAAAAATTCTTGGTTTTTTTGTTTTTTAATTTATTAGATTTTTTAAAAATTACCAATCCAAATTCCCTCCTCCATTCCCTCCATGTACCCTCTTACCCCATCTCCCTCTAATCCTAAGAGTGGGTAAGGCACTTTGCTTTGTGGAAGGTCTAAGGCCCTCCTATTACATCTAGGCTGAGCAAGGTATACATCCAAAGAGAATAGGATCAAAATTCTTATTGTCTTCATCTGAGTACTTAATTTTGTGTGGGGTGGTGTTGGGGTATGTATGTGTTGTATTTGTGTGTGTGTCTGTGTGTAGAACAGTCTCCCTAATCCTTGACCTGATTTGTACATTGTGTACATGTATTGGATTACCATAATATACTTCATAAATATGTATGAAGATGTTTCAATTTATGAAAAGCTGGGTGTGGTGGTACATGACTGTAACCACAATACATATGAGGATAGTATTGGAGGTCAGCCAGTGTTACACGGTGAGGCAATGATTTTGCACACATAGAAAAGAGAGAAGAGAGACAGGCAGAGAGGAAGAGAGGGTGGGGAAGGTGGGGCAGGCATGGTGATGCACCCATGCAATCCTAGTAATAGAGATATTGAGATAAGAGGATTGGAAATTAGAGACTAGCCTGTACAATAGAGTAAGACTTTGTATAAGGTACAAAGTCATATTATGATTTACAAATGTAACTTAGAATAATTAAAGTTTATTAACATATGCACCTCAAATGTATCTTTATCTATCTATCTATCTATCTATCTATCTATCTATCTATCTATCTATCATACATACATTGGTGTTTTGCCATGAGTGTTGAGTCCCCTGTAAATTACAGACAGTTGTGAGCTGCCATGTGGGTGCTGAGAATTGAACTTGGGTCCTCTGGAAGAACAGACAGTGCTCTTAACCACTGAGTCGTTTCTCCAGCCCCACCTCAAATAATTTTTATCATGAGAACATTTGGAATTTATTCGTAGCAGTTTGGGAATGCATAATACACCACTGCTAACTGTGTTCATCATACCGTACAAAGAATCTTTAACAAAGAAAAGAATAATAAACAAAAAGAAAAAAATCAATGAGGACTGAAGCAGAAAACTACAGGATGTATAACAGTGTTTATTATAAACTGCAGTCAAGGTGACTTCATCCTACAAAGAAAAAGCAGCTTGATACTAGGAACTGAAAATGTAAATCACCAAACCAATAACTTAAAGAATAAAAACATATGATGAGAGTTTTCTCACTAGGTTCTAACCTTTATTATACAGCTATTATGAATACTACTGCATCATCAGAACAGAAATGGAGCTCCGTGACACTTTCAGTGGGAAAATGATAAAGGTTTCAACAAACCATGTTAAGGCGAAATGTTTATCCATGTAGAATAATAATAAATAGTCCCTACATCTCATCATATGTAAAAACTAGTTTTAGGTGGAATCTGTATCTAAATTTGAAAAAAATGTAAGTGCAGTTATTAAAATATATATATATATATATATATAATATATATATAATATATTGGGATATGTTGTGAGGATGAAAATCCAGAGGGATGTTGAGAAAACAGCATAGAAGGCAATGTAGAACTTCAATATAACCACAGCAAAAGAGTCAGACAAATCCAAAAGCAAGTTTTGTTCCCGAATGGGGAAAGGGTGCCAGTTTTAACAGCTGCATGCATCAGCCACTGAATACAAGCTGGGTCTAAGCTAACTGTAAAAAGGGCATGTGCCTTTGAGTAGGCATGTTTTGGAGAAGAATCCATTGAGATGAACTGTTCTAGTTTCAGTTCTGTTCCTGTGACAAATACTCTGAGCAAAACAGCACAGGAGAGTCAAGAGTTTATTCACATCACAGCTCCAGGTTATAGACTTCCATGGGAAGTCAAGGCAGAAACTGAAGCAGCAAGTTATAGCACATCTGCAGTCAAGGTCAGGGGAAAGGAATGTGTCTACTTGCTGGCTTTCCTCATTCTAACATACTTCAGGACCCAGCCAGGGAAGGGTGCTGTCCGTAGTGGGCTGGGTCAGTTGACAATCAAGACAATCCCCCCACAGACATGCCCACAGACCAACCTGATCTTGACAACTCCTCAATTAAGACTCTCTTCTCAGGTGATTCTAGGTTGTGCATTATATACCCAGCCAATACAGATGCTATCACATGGATCTCCTACTAACGTCCCCAGTAATTTGAGACTAAGTACTTCTATCTTGGAAGCTGGTATCTGGGAGCAATCTTCAACAGATATTTTAATAGAAGACATCAAAAGGTAACTGTGACAAAAAAATCTCAAAGGGGATCAAGTAAATGGTAATGGAAGTCACTGGCATATTTTCATATCATGAAGTTGGCCAAAACAGGAATTCAAGAAATTCATTTTGCTAGGTATTAGATCATCCCTAGCATGTATTGTTACCAGGAACACAGGATCCCTTTCATAGGCTCTTAGTGTCATGGATAAAAAAAATAACTAAACACAGTTTGAAGAAAACTTAAGGACAAGTTTATCAGTTTAAAAGAAAACAGGTAGTGGTGCTTATGCTTAATCCCAGCACTTGGGAGGCAGAGGCAAGAAGGATCTTGTGAGTTCAACGCCTGGTCTACAGAGCTAGTTGCTAGTTCTAGGACAGCTAAGGCTATTACACAGAGAAAGCCTGTCTTGATAAACCAGAAAAAGAAAAAGAAATACAAAGGAAGAAAGAAGGAGAATGACTTCTAATCCTACTGTTGTGAGGCGCATGCTTTAACGCCAGGAAAGGAGGAGTGTCATGAGAAGTCAGGAGGCTGAGGAGAATCTGAGGATTTGAGAAGTACGGTGGTAAGATACATCCATTAGTCAGGCACCAGCAGGCACCCAGGTACACACAGGCTGTATACATGTGAGCAGACTGGCACCCAGGCCACATGAAGCTAAGTGCGCAGGCCTGTAGAGAAACAGGCAGGTGGGCAAAGGCACAGTCTCTTATGTCTGACCTCAGGGACATACTTATACAGGATCACAAAAGGTGGAACTCAGCCAACAGATTATATAGGTGTTTACTTTGGGAGTCCAAGGACATTCAGAGTCAGCCAATTGGTAGTGACTCACAGCCCCCCCTCCCGAGATGTCCAGTGTCTGCTGTGTTATAGCTGACTCATATCACATATCCATATTAGTACCATGTTATCTCTCTACATAAAGTAGTCCTTATGGTCTTCTTTCCCAGCAATAGTACCCTGGATTTGATCCTTAAAAAACCAAAAGCAGGGTGTAACATATTATCAGAGTTGTGATTTAAAACCTCACATATTATAAGTAGAAATCTAAATTGATGCAATTGCACTGAAAACTATTTTACAATGCTAAGCTAAGCTTAAAAAAAGCAAATGTCTGGGCTGGAGAGATGGCTCAGTGATTAAGAGTACTGGCTGTTTTTCCAAGGGACCTAGGTTCAATTCCCAGCACCCACATGGCAGCTCACAACAGGGGATCTAACACCCTCACAAAGACATACATGCAGGGAAAACACCAAAAAATAAAATAAACACAGAAAAATAAAATTTTAAAAATATTTAAAAGTAAACAAATATTCTATGCACCAGGATTCCCTTCCCTAGATAGAACTTCTTACAAATGGACATCAAAAGCCATTAAGGGAACCTTCCCCGAAGATGTGTTTCTCTAAGTATTGTTACATTTAAACTTGAAACAGTGTTAGGGGAACTCCCTACCACAAAAGGGGTAGTATATAGTATATTTGGAGTAGATAAGTACTTATTCCATCATATGTGTATGATGAAATATCTCACAGCAATAGCTCACAGATCATGGATGGGTCTCACAAACAAAATTCTAAGTAAAGGAATTCAGGCACAAAAGCACATTATGTGTGGTTCAAAAACAAGAAAAGGAACATAGTTGCATTTGCATTCATTGATGACAAGGACATTTTTCAAAAGAGAGGAATGCCATGACTATTGTTAGTCGGACAGAGCCCCTGAGCTAGAACTGAGCTGAAAGCCTCCTCCTGGAAGACTAGCGGTCACCAGAAAGGGAGCCATGGGAGTTTCCAAAGGAGGGAAGCAACCAACAGTCCTTCCCAGCTAGGATGCCTATGAACCACAGTGCCAGCATGGAACCATACACTAAGGTTCAGTAGTGGCACTCATACCTTGGCCATACCTAACAGCTCTTTAACTGGATTAAACCCCACTCAAAAATAGGGAAATTGTGCCTGATCCCGGAAACCTACCCTATCTTGGGAAGTGTCTTGGACCTTGGAGAAGAACCTACAATTGTCTCTTTACTAAACCATCATATTCCCTAAGTATATTCTAAATATTTATCCTTATTCTCACTGATAAATGCAAGCCTCACCCCTCATCATGGACATTTCTCTTTGCAACAGACAGTTTCCTGCAACGTACAACCAAGCCAAATGGAGACTTGCAGAGGCCAGTCCCAACAGACACGTCTATAATACAACTCCTGCACCTAAGGCTCAAGGAACATGGAGGAGGGGGAGAGAGGGGACTGTAAGCGCCAGACACCAGGGCATTTGCTGAGACTCTATCTTCTGGAAATGTCAGAAGCCACACCCATAAAGTCTGAACAAGGGAAAAGCATGCTAATGTGGAGGGTGGGCTACGTCCAACCTAGAAAAAAAGTTACAGGCAACTGAGAAGGGCTGGAAGCAGGAGAAACAGTCTTTATTGGGGATCAGTACACTATTGGCTATCCAATACCAAATGGTCAGCCCTGAAAACATATACATGCAACATTATATGGACTGAGCAGACTGTATTTATGTATTTAGGAATATGTATGTTTGTAACAATAGTTAACAAAAATGAGGCCATGAATTCGAAAGCGAGCAAGGAGGAATATATGGGAGGCTTTGGAAGGACGAAAGGGAAGGGGGAAATGATGTGATTGTATTATAAATTCAAAAAACAAAAAAACTTTAAAAATGAGAGGAATTATATGATGAGCATAGAAACAGGATAGAGGCCACTTCTTTGGAAGGGAAAAAAATGTGGCAAGTGTACATGGTGGCTTCGGAAGGTCTGAGCAATGCCTGTATTCTTTTCAGTCTAAGGACTGAACATGTACATGGGTTGGCTCTATTCCTTCAACTACAGATACGAAGTTCATTTACTCTTTCCCAAAGTTCTGATTACTTATCTAGATGGAAAACGTTTCTCCTAGACACCTAAATTGGCCCTTTCCTACAAGGCAGCCAGTAACAAAGGGCACTTACAAAAAAAAAAAAAGATTTGAAACTTTTTTTTAAAAAAAAAAAAAGAGGTTGAAAAATGGAAAGGACTTCTCTTTACAGCTTGGAAGTACCAGGGAGATGGTGGGTTATAAACAAGAGGGTTCCTGTAGCTGCTGATGTCTGTGGCAGCACAGGAGGCAGAGATGAGTCACCTTTAATCCACTCCTGAATGTAATGACAATCAATTTAAACACAGGAACTGGGAAAGTGGAAATCGTCATCATAGGCCTTGGAAGTTTCTATTTCTGGAGCACAGGTTCAATAACTCTGAATCAGTGTTCTGAAGGCGGGGAAAGTACATGCTTGTATTGGTGGGAGCTGCTGGAGGTTCAGAAATGGGCTGCGTGACTACTAGCGACATAAAGAGACTATATACGCAGGATGGACTGGCATATAGGAAAATTGCCTGATAATCTTTTGTTATGCGTGTTAGGCCCCCCAGGCACAATATAATTGTACACTCTAGTTACCACAGGTACTTGTGATGAGAAGGGGAGGGACTCAAAGCTCACAAGTCCTGCTTCCTTAATGACCACCCAACTTTCTTTCTTTCCTTCTTCCTTCCTTCCTTCCTTCCTTCCTTCCTTCCTTCCTTCCTTCCTTCCTTCCTTCTTTCCTTCCTTTCTTTTTTGTTTTCAAGACAGGGTTTCTCTGTGTAGCCCTGGCTGTCCTGGAACTCACTTTGTAGACTAGACTGGCCTTGAACTCAGAGATCTGCCTGCCTCTGCCTCCAGAGTGCTGAGATTAAAGGTGTGCACCACCACCACCCAGCTTGTAAAGCTCTTTTTATTTAAATCAAACAACCCTCTCTCTTTTATTTTATTTTTTAATATTTTATTTATTTATTTATTTATTATGTATACAATATTCTGTCTGTGTGTATGCCTGCAGGCCAGAAGAGGGCACCAGACCCCATTACAGATGGTTGTGAGCCACCATGTGGTTGCTGGGAATTGAACTCAGGACCTTTGGAAGAGCAGGCAATGCTCTTAACCGCTCTCCAGCCCCAAGCTCTTTTTAACAACACTTTCAAAATATTTTTTGCTTCTCACAAAATAAATAAACACTGAGGGGAAATCTGTAAACTTGTTTGTTCTTTTTAGGATCCATCATCCCAACAGCCTTGGGAAGAGCCACTTTTAATTTGTCCCTCCAACTTCTGGCCTCCATCTCCTTCACAGAAGGAGATCTCCCCTCCCCCCCTTCTACTTTTCTTCTAATGCTTCTCTGCAATGCAAAAGTTTCAGATGAGACTTCTTCCTACGAGCCTGCTCAGGACTAGCAATGTGTTCAGATGTCTTTGGACTTTAAAACTGTCGTAATAGCCTCCTTTACCTATTTACTTCCTCCCAAAAGGCCTGGACAGGAAAACCTAGCATTTGATTCCATACCCTCAGAACTCTTGGGGGATTCTCTATAGGAAATACAAAAACAGCACACAGTCTTCATCAAGTCTTATTCATGGGTATGTCTGAATATAACACAGCAAGAATTAGGAGGGCTTCATGTACTTAGAGAAAAGCATTTTTTGAGACCGTCTGACTTCCTTTGTTGCTGCACAATACTATATAGTACCCTCTGTCACACTTTTTTAGGCAGAGTTTCAAAAAAGAAAATAAGCTACTTGTTCCACATTGAAGAAATACAGTGAGAAGATAAACTGAACACCAAACCCATGGTTTCTGGTTTAAAATATTTTTATTATTAAAAAAGTACAGTAATCAGACAGAACAAGGTTGCTTAGTATTCAAGCACACACCCTGCCTGGAAGCTGCAGTAGGAGGTGCCCACTGAGCTACAACAGAGTAACCTCTGGGTGGCCATGCTTACTGAGACAATTCTCGAGAATCTTCAGGTACACAACAGACTCGGATATGAGAGAGTGCTCAACATCATACCTCTGAACAGGAACAAGTATAAAAGAGAGTGAAAATAGGTGCTGCTCTAAAGCACTAAGATAAGGAGGCACAAACAGAAGAGTTATAGAGACTAATACATAATATACTGTTTTATAATTTCTTTAAATAATGACAAAACTCCAATAAATCCCTTCACTGCAGGCTCCTTTCCCCACCACGAAAGTCAGTTTCTGGTACTGCTCTCCTGCTGCGACCTCCTGTCAAAACCAGGGTTGAACATCACTAGGGACTGTCTTCCCTTTTGATTCAGGAACACAATGAAAACAGCACTGTATACAACGTAGTTATAAAAGTAACATCCAACACGGCTATTTGTACTGACCCTAGGAAACATCTACTGGAAGGGAAGGAGAATTTGTTAACAAAATAGTTATCTCTTCCCTTGTCCCCAACCCACCACCAGAAAAAAAGAAATGGAAAGTATTCCCCAGTGTTTGAAAACCACCTACATAATTTCCATTCTCTTCCGTCCACTCCCAACCCAACCGTCCCACCCCACTCCCCTCCTAGCTTTACTGTTCAATGTACAGTACACGCAGAAAGAGAAAGCTGAACTGATGAAACGGAACTGACCAAAGACTGAAAAGCTTTGAGAAATTGTCTTTGTGCTTCTGACAAAGTTATATGTAATGCAGTCCAACCAGAGTAAGAAAGGGAGAAAAATATCATTTCAAAACTATGTATTTTGCCTCTTATTATTTTAGGTCCTAATATGCTTCAAGTCTGGAAACAGTTGACAATCCCATAGTTACAGGATGTAAGGAAAGTGAGGGTAACAGAACAAACAATATTACTTCCAGTGGCCACTTTTCACTGATCTTTCTTATTGATTTAAATTTCTCTGTTTACTGATGAGGGCTATTCTTCTTTCCCTAGGGTAAATATAGGGTACTCTAATTAGCATCATAGTAATGATTATAATACTTTTTTGCTCATTTAGAGATCACGCATCATATTTTAAACATCTATTAATAAGAAGCCTCACAACACTCCTGTGAGGTAGATATGTGGATCCCCATTTTTAGATGGGTTAATAGAGGCACAGAGAGGTGATGTGACTTGCCTAAAAACTTGGGAAAATACAGAAGAGAGGCAAATCAGGGGACCACCCAGTTGTCAGAGATCCATTTTAGTAAGAAAAAGACAGTGCTAAGTGTTTCTTTAAACTGGGCCCATGCAGTTGCCTTCCCACTCACACACAACGGAAGATCAACAAGCTTCCTTGACTTATTCCAGGTTAGGTCAATCACCAATGGTTTTTGCTTCATGTATGAGAAAGCATTTAGGGGCTAGAATAGAATTGAAAATACAGATAACTTTAATTCAAGAATCTTGTAGACCATTCCGGTTCAAGGAGTTGTGAAGTTCTAAAAATGTTACTACCATAAGCACCGGGTTCTAGTTGGTTGATTTTTCTCATGGGTATAAGGAATAACACTTAAGTCTCTGTTCATATGTATATAAACTAGACTTCAACAATTACAGAAGGTGGATCTATGGTTCTCACTGTTAGCATGGAAGGCTATGGAGATAACTAAGGATTGTAGACAATGGTATGAATTCATATACAGAT
Organism: Microtus pennsylvanicus; assembly: GCF_037038515.1. NCBI lineage: Eukaryota > Metazoa > Chordata > Mammalia > Rodentia > Cricetidae > Microtus > Microtus pennsylvanicus. The sequence goes on along the minus strand of NC_134601.1, from coordinate 130,133,031 downwards.
AATAAAGAAGATCACATATGGAAATGTTTATAGACACGTGCATATATATAGCATAATATATATGCATATATTTCTATTGGCTGAAAAGCCTTGAAGAAATAATATCCCCAACATAGCAAACACATATAGTGCACAGACCTTGGTTTCTGATACAATTCTTCAGTAAAAGGAATTAGAACTCATTGACGAAATGTCTGATTATGAAAGTGCCTCTACAAAACAAAAGCAAGATGAACCTGGAACATCTTACGACACTAAACCTCAAGCACATGCTGAAAAACAAATGATGGGGTAGGTAAAAAAGACTTAGGAATTAATTGAGCTCCTAACAGTCAAAGCTACAATTTGGGCAACAAAATACAAGTAGCATTGGATTATAAAATAAACTATAAAATAAATATCAATGAGTCCATGTTGGCATAAATAATTATGAAAATAAATAAATGGGAAGGAGGTAAAGCTCCCATGCAGAAGAATTCCAAAGAATTTATGGATTGCTCTCAAGAACATGGTTCATAACTCACCATTTCCACATGTGTGGGCTGCACATAGTAACTTCCTTCCAAACAGTATAGCATAATAGGAAAAGGGGTCTATGTGAGAAATTTCACATATACTATTCCAGCCATGTGACTGAAGATAACATGAAGAATGATAAGCTACAGAAATATGATGTTATGAAAATAGTAACTCACTTGTGTGCTTGTTCAGGCCCAAATCCACTAACCTAGTCTTTTCATGAGAAAAATAGCAAGTAAATTCCAACTGAAGAACATGCTCCCAAGGTCCTTGCGAGCAAGGAGATGCTGTCACAACTAAAGGAGCTGTGACGATTAATACAATGCAGTATTCTGAAGGAGATACTAAAACAGGAAAAGGACAGCAGATGAAAACTAAGGGCGTCTGAACACAGCACTGACTGCAGTTAACATTAACATATCAGTATTGTTCCACTAACTGTAACAAGTGTACCATACTAATGTACAATGTGCAGTGAACAGGAACTCTGCTCTACTTTCACATTTTTTTTTATGAAAACCTAAGAGTTCCAACATGGAAAATTTATTTAAAAAGAAATTCTTTTTATAAACATTTGTGTTCTGCACATAAGGAACCCCACTAATTCATCAAACCAATTTATATTTTCTATATTTTACAATGGCAATTATCAATAGTTATATTCAGCTGCCAAAACGTCTACAGGAGGAATTCCACTGTAATAAATTCCTGAATATTATCATCCCATTGAGATTTCCATATCTCGATGTAGGCAAATGTCATACTAACAGTGCTTTGCTGTTGTTAGCCCGTTAAACTTAGTTGAAGCTCAGATGTTAACCAAGAGAGATGCATTTCATTTTCTTTCTGCTCCACCATCTAGCAAACGTGCATGTGCTTTTGGTGCAGTAACTCTACACTGTACTGTGTTTGAATCTCTTTACTCTGTGAAAATTTCTTAATTATGACACATTTTTAAAGAATATGCTTGTAACTAGGAAGATTTTACCATTTTTGGAAAAAAGGGCAACAAGAACAGGGTTCAAATGGTTTCGTGACTAAAGACAACGAACCAAGCGTCTGCACAGTCTATTATCACTCTGCAGAAATATATTTGAATAAAGGCTCAGAGATGCTAGGAACATCAACACTTAGGATCCTAATTTGATCACCCTTATGAGTACTATAATTTGATAGTGCTCATTTGTAAATATATGTCTCAATGTTAATATTGTAACTATATGTCTCAATATCCTGAAGTCTAAGGGGCACATGCCAATTCTGAACTCTGGAAAACAAATCTTAGGATCTAAAGTGGGAAAAAGGTAGGTAACCCTTCAGACTCTGTTCTATAATATTGTACCAACTACTCAATTATAAGCTTAAGCCCATGCATGGTAGTAATATACATTTATCAATCTGTCATACAATGTGGTCCCCATTAATAGACTGACCCTAGATATTTATTAGTGCTTTAGTAATTAGTATACATACAGCTTGGAACTTGCATACCCCAAGTCAGGAAAAATCCTATATGAAGATAATGATAATAGGAAAACCTATATGTCATCTTGAAAAACAAAAGTAGGTCTTAACTTATGGAGAATTTATGGCCTGGAAACAACAAGGTAAATACAAAACAAAACAAAACCAACAAAATATGAGACTAGAACCACCGTGTGCATGGCGTTAGCGGCAATGGCCATAAGCACATTCTACCTACTTTGGCCTCAACTATAGATAAATTTTGAGGATAACATATAAAATTGGACAAATATTGCAACCAATCACATAATTATTCTCTTTAATTTGGTTTACTAGTGTGATCCCTGGGAGGAGTGTACAGGTCTGTAAGGCCTCAAGGAACTATCTGGAGAAAGAATTGAACCCGTATTTGCCTCATCTGGACAGAAGTAGACAGGACCCCTTCTAGATGGTAGAGTTCTAGGATTTAGATAGAAAGGACAGCCACAGGAGGTAGTAACCTAAAGTGTTCACGCTAGAACTTTCGAATATCTGCCAAGAAAAAAGGTTTAGTACAAAGACAACCTTTAGGCAAGAGGCTGCGTCCAATTCTACTGACACAGAGCCCCTCCCCTGTTTCCCAGGAGACGGGATATGCCACATGGAGGTAGATCTGAGGTCCAGGGCCAGGAACAGAGGGTTTTCTGCCCCAGAGAATATTAGGAACAGTCTGATTGGGCAACCAAATGTATATTATGCATCCTGCTGTTACGCCTAAAATAAAATGGCTTGGGGATTGATAGCAGTTCATATGTCAGTGTCGGAAAAACAATCTTTTCTATCTCACTAAAAACAGAAGAAGGAGAGCCAAAAAAATAAATGGCACGAAGTAAACAAAATTCCTTTAGTGCAACCCCTCACCTCTGTATAACATGCTCAGTGTGCAATTTCTCTCAGGTAATCAGACGAATGGTTGCTTCATGTAAACAAAAGAATCAACAGTACAATGTAAGCCATCGAGAGCGCCTTTGCAACAGGCTGCCCTTTGAATGAGGTTTGGGATTAACAGCAGTGCTAACACCTTATCCAAATAATTGCTCACAGGTTCCTCCCAGGTTTGCTTTTTCCTGTCACAGCCCAACACCCTTTCCTAGGATACGTCTCCCTATTGATCTGTCTTTCTGTGCTTTGAATATTTGTCCAAACTTAATCTAAAAAGAATGTAATTGTGCCATAAAACCTTTTATAATAATTATAAAGGAGCATGAGGAGGAAGAGGAGGTCGAAAAAAAATCCCTTCATTTCTTTGATGGACTTCAAAAAGGAGGGCTGGTATTGTCTGTAAACCAAACTGGTAAGAACAAGTAAAACTGGATCTACAAAACCTTTGGGGTTAGAATGAGACTCTGTATTTCAGACTCAATTCTCTGTAAATCTGACCAATCAACACCGTTATGCCCCTTGTACCTATGACTTTGAAAAAAAAAACCCTCATTTTAGGACATCACCAAGTGACTTTAAGTACTGGTTACAGTATATATATATATATCTACATAGATAGATATATATATCCATATATATCTATATATATATGGATAAAAGTTTTATAAAACAAGAGAAAAGAGGGGAGCAGCAGAAATTTGTTCACAGCCTTGAGTTTGATTCCTGTTTTGTTTGTTATTGTAGGAAAAATGTCTATAACATAGCATAAGGGATCAGGGAGGGCAACCATGGGCGCCGCACTAGAATTCAACCCAGGAAGAGGTTGACAAAACTGAAGTCTGGACAGTGGAGAGGTGAAAGCGGAATATGAAGAGCCACATGGAGACCAGCTAACTGTTTCTCCAGTCTCATCAACCTGGCTCAGTAGGCTGTTCTAACCCCAATCACAGGGGCAAGTTGTAGTCAAAAGAGGCAAACACAGTCTCGACCTCAGCACACACTCAGGAGACCAGTGCAGCACGTCTGTTGGGGCCTGGGATATTCACATGGTGTCATGGCGCCGGCGGTGTAGGGACAAGTGGTCAGATCGAGAAAAACTGCGATTGCAGTCTGTGCACCTGAACGGCTTGATGCCCGTGTGCTTACGGAAATGGCGAGTGAGCTCATCCGAGCGAGCAAACTTCCAGGAGCAGCCATCCCAGGTGCATTTATAAGGCTTCTCTCCTGCAGGGGGAATACGGCAAAATTAAGGTAATCAGCAAATGACTTGCTACCACAAACACAGCAGAATGCATGAGTTATATTTATATCAAAGCTCGAGTCCAAAAGTAAGACAATCACAGTAAAGGGGTACACTCATTCACCTTTTTAATTAGTTAGCTTAACAAATAAACATCATATTGCTTGTCTTCTACAAGTTTCAAAATACGCAGACACTGTGGACTGGTTAAATCTAGCTGATTAGCATATGCATTATTTCACACACTGCCTTTTGTAGTGAGGATACTTAAAAATCTACTCAACTACACAGTGCTGTTTGCAGAAGGTCTAAACTTAGGTTGAGACAGTAAAGTGGAGAGAAACAGTCTTTGAATCCTGCTTCTACCACACTAACCTACAGTACACAGTCACTTTGCCCTGGCCAAGTGCATTTTCTCAAATCTAAACAGAAGCAGAAATATCCCACAAGGTTGTTCAAAACATTTTAAAAGGTAGGCAGTGGAGGCTAGACATAGGAAAGCCTGCCGGCACTCCTAGCACTCAAGAGGGAGCGGCAGGAGGAACAAGATTACAAGTTTGAGGCCAGGCTAGTCTACATAGTGAGTTCCAGGCTATACAAGGATATATAGTGAGGTACTCTCTCAAAAAGAAGAAAAAAGAAAAAAAAAATTAGATTGCTAGTACAAACTGTATTCCCCTAGCTGTGACCCAATGCCTGGCAAGAAGCAAGCTAGGGAAGAAAGGATTTATTCTGGGTCATGGTTTGCAGGCATGCAGTTCATTAAGGCAAAGTAGACATGGTGGCAGGAGGCTCCATCCATGTCAGGTGCTCGGTCCAGTGTGTACTCACATCTCTGCAGATCAGGAAGCAGAAAGAGGAAAGTCGGGCTGGGCTGTAAGCCTACCTCCCCGAGATTCACTTTCTACAGCCAAGCCCCAACTGCCAAAATTCCACAACCTCCCCCAAATAGCACACACAAGCAGCTGGGGGCCAAGTTTTCAAACACAGGAGCCTGTAGGCGGAATTTGACATGCAAACTGTAACACAAATCCAGGTGGCTGCCACTTTCTACTCGACTACTTGAGTCTAGCTATAGTCTTTCATCGGATACTTCCTAATGGCTGATCTGAAATAAATCCATCGACAACAAGAGCACGTGATTCAATGGAAAGAGCACTCAGATGAAGCTTGCTTGCTCCTCTGTCCGGTCATAAACTCTTCCATGGAGAGGAATGGGGAGAGCTATCAAGCTCCATGCTCTGAATCTTACGGTTAAAACTGGATTATATATGGGACATATATGACCAGGAGAGGAAAAAATGGAAAAAAGTAGTACAGGAAGAACTACCAAAGCACAATCCCATTATATGCATGGGTCATATACCACACACTTATACACTCAGGATAAAGGAAACATCGACACATTGAAACAGAAATTATAGGAAAAGTATCAACAATGGGAAAAGTAAAAAAGAAGGATGGCAGGAGACTTTTTTTTTACAACTTTTTGTACTGTTTGAATACTTTAAAATCAGGATGTAGACATATATAACATATATGATAGACATCATATATATTATAACAAAAAAAATAAGCCAGGACTGGTAGTGAACACCTGCAATCCTAGTACTAAAGAAAGTGAGGTAGGAGGTCCAGGAATTTGAGGCTAGTCTGTGTTCCTAAGTGAGAAGGTATTGCAGAAGTTAATTAGTTGGGGCTGGAGAGATGGCTCAGTGGTTCTGAGCACTGGCTGCTCTTACAAAGGATCTAGGCTCAATTCTCTGCACCCATATGATAACTCACTACCATCAGTAACTCCAGTTCCAGGGGATCTGATGCCTCTATGCCTCTTTCTAGCCTCTGTGGCACCGGGCACACACGTGGTACACAGGCATACAGGGGAAACACCCATACACATACAATAAACATAAATAAATCTAATTTTTTTCAAAATACGGTTTCTCTATGTAGCCCTGGCTGTCCTGGAATTCATACTGTAGAACAGGCTGGTCTCAAACTCAGAGAGATCCTCCTGCCTCTGCCCCCTGAGTGCTGGGATTAAAGGTGTACATCACTACCACCCAGCCAAAACTTTATTTTAATTAAAGGAAGTATGCTATGTGAACAAATACACATTAACTGTGGATAAACACAGATCACAAATCATAGTAATATTTGTTTTTTCCTTTATATGCTTCTCTGTTTCTCATCTACTAGAATGAGTATTATTTTATAATAAAAGACAATAAATAATGCAGACACAGAATGTATTAGGAGTCTAACAGTCTTTGCTCTTCTATCCCTCTTTTCCCCATTATAAAATTTCTGAGGCATTTGCTTTGTGCTGTTTTAAAGTCTGGTGGCAATCAGATTTGCATCTTCTCTTTTAACTTACTGCTTGCCGCCTACTAACCCTCTCGAGTGTTCACTAATTACTTAGTAGATAATGGGCGACAGAATTAAATCTGGTCTATCTCACAGGTTTGGAGCATTACCAGGAAACTATTTGGTTGATTAAAGATGTTAGTTACTGATCATTTCAGTATTCAGAAATTGCTGCATTAGCCTTTAAGAAGAATGGCACACAGCTGGAAGCATTAAAGACTAAAGACAATCTGGGTGTAGTGGTACACACCTTTTATTTCAGAACCACAAGACTGCACAGGGAGACCTCTGAGTTCAAAGCCAGCCTGGTCTATATAGTGAGTTCTAGGCTAGGCAGTGCTACCCTGTCTATCTCTTTCACCGAAGAAAAGAAGAAACTGGTAGGTTATGCAAGATTATTAACATCTAGAAAGAACAACAGGATCTCAGAGAATGTAGGAAGTGCAAATGAGTTTTTTTTTCACTTTTATTCAACATAGTAATAGCCCATCTCCACACTCCGCAACAGTTTTGCTATGTATAGACTTTATTGTGACTGCTCAAGGATTTCTCCTAGGAGATCCTATTTTCACTACACCCAGATGAATTATAACCAACGTGTTGAGGTAGTGCCACCGTGTGGCAATCTGAGCTCACTGCTAGAACACTCATTCAAAATAGTTCAGGAAGAAGTCCCTTTTTCTATTTCAAGATCTTTGCCTTTTATTATGGTTAATGAAGCTTTTGTTCAAGTTAAGGTCAGTGTCATCTAGACACCAAAACTTGATGAGGACACATAAAAAAAGAAAGCAAACAAGGTACAGGACAACAGTCTTGATGAACACAGACACAAAAATCATCAACAAATTATTTTCAACTCAATTAAACAGCATATCAAAAATAAGCCATATTTAACTTGATTAAATTCTGGTGTGCCAGGATGGATCAACATACACAAATTGATAAATGTAACATAGTACATAGATAAGATCAAAGATAAATATGCCATGATAATCTCCAAAAATGCAGGACAGGACTCTGATACAGTTCAACATATAGTCATAATATAAGCCTTGAGGAAATTAAGAATAGGAGGATCATACCCCAACATTATAAAGACTATCAGCAAGTCGATAGCCAGCATAATATAGAATGAGGACGAACCGGAAGCATTTCTTTTACAATAAAAAAACAAGGCAAAGATGTCTATAATTCATACTCCCTTTAAATACAGTGCTTGAAATTTTATGCACAGCAATAAAACAAAATGAGAGAGAGAGAGAGAGAGAGAGAGAGAGAGAGAGAGAGAGAGAGAACTGAGATGGACTTCTTCACTTGGTAAAGGTGCTTGCTGCCAAGCCTGACAACCTGAGTTTTATTTTTCTAGAATAAAAATATAGGTGATACTCAAAAGGAAGCAAAAATAAAAGCAGAACCCGATACTGAGTAGATACCGTTATGACTGTTCTGCGTCCCTTTATTGTCACTTCATTAGCTCTATGCTGTAAACAGTGAACCTAAATGGCTTCCTAAACCCTTTTCCAGCACCGCCATGACTCTGGTTCTTATAAGCTATATAATAAAAATGATGTTGAAAATGTATGTGCTCCGCAGTCTTTTAATTTTATTTTCTTTACCTTCCTTCCTTCCTTCCTTTCTTCCTTTCTTTTTGTTTTTTAAGACAGGATTTCTCTGTGTAATAGTTCTGCTGTCCTGGAACTCACTCTGTAGACCAGGCTGGCCTCGAACTCTCTGCCTCCTGAGTGCTGGGATTAAAGGTGTGTGCTATCACTTCCTGGCTCACTTGAAATTGATAAGGATGTACAAAAGACCTAAATAGCCAAAGCAATCTTAAACAAAATGTTTATGATATTAATGCTGAAGGTATTACAAAATACACTACAGAGCAATAGTAACAACAACAACAAAAAAACAGTGCTGGTAAAAAAAAATCAGACACATAAACCAATGGAATAGAATAAAGAACCTAGAAATAAACCCACATGTCTACAGCCATTAAATTCTTGACAAAAGAAAAAAATTATGTTTTGGTACAAAATAACCCCAAGAGGTTATGTGGGGCTATGTGTTGATGACTTGTCCCTAGTTGGTAATGCTAGAAGTGACTGGATTATTAATCAATGCTTAATCCATTGACGCTCTTAAAACTTTACATTATTCATAAGTGATGGAAAACACAAGACAGCGCCTGCATAGAGGATGGGTGCATGAAGATATATATACTCAGAAAGCATATCTTGTTCATGGGCCTTCTTTGTTCATCTGTGTCTCTTGTACACCACCATGTGGTGAGCTACTCTCTTCCCTGACATATTTTCTCCACAATGTTCTGCTTCACTGGAAGCAACAGAGGCAGGTGGCCACACACTAAAACTAGAAACAAAAATATAATTTTCTCTTTAAAGTTTATTTGCTCAGCCAGGTGGTGGTGGTGCACACCTCTAATTCCAGCACTTGGGAGGCAGAGACACTTGGATCTCTGTGAGTTTGAGGCCAGTCTGGTCTACAGAATGAGTTCTAGGACAGGCTCCATGGCTACTGGGAAACCCTGTCTTGAAAAACCAAAAGAAAAAAAAGTTGACTTGCTTAAATATTTAGTTACAATGATGAGAAGCATCTAATGCACACATATTGGGGAAGATCATCTGTGACAATAACTGGTGCTAAGAAAACTAGATACCCACATGGGAAGCATTGAAAATTTATCCCTATTTCTCACTAAACAAAACGAAACTCACAATGGCATAGAAACTAATGTCAGAACCATAATTTTGAAACTTAGAGGAAATATGTAAAATACTTCAATGACTCTAAGAGCTCAGGAAATAAACTCAAGATGGGGTGAAAAATTAAAATGCATCTGCAGAACAAAGAAAAAATCAGCAAAAGACACAACCAATAACGTGAGAGAAACATCTCTGCTAGCTACGCATAAGAGAGAAGATTAGTATCCAAAATATGCAAAGAACTCAATATAATAGCAAATTAGTAATTCACTCACTAAATGGGAAAATGATGTGGACACTCACTACTGAAAAGAAGTACAAATGTTCCAGTAAATACATGAAAATATGCTTGGTTTTCAGCCATCGCAGACACATAAAAGGAACCCGTATGCTACCCTAGCCTAGTCAGAATAGCTAGCATAATAAATAAACAAATACAGCACACTATGGTAAGAATAATATGAAAAAAAAAGATTCCTGGTATACTGATGGTAGAAAAGTAAACTAGTACATAGAAAACAATATAGAGAATCCTTAAGCAAAACTCAAAAATATGATGGGTTTGGTATTGGATACTTAGAATTCCAGCACTTGGGAGATGAAGGCAAAAGTATTAGAAATTCAAGGTCAGTCTCAGTTATATAGCAAGTTTGAGGCCATGGGTGGCTACATGATATCCCATTTCAAAAAAAAAGTGAACAACAAAAGAAAACCAAACAAAAGCTCAAAGGGGCTGGTGATGTAGCTAAGTTAGTAAAGTGCTGATACCATGCATGATGCCTTGGACCTATTGACTACATGGCACTGCAAAACTAGGCCCAGCAGCACATTCATTTGGACGGTACCAGGCTTTCTGTTTCGCTAGACTGTTCTTGGTGTTAGGATAAGAACAATAAGATGAAAACCCATAAGTGATCTTCTCTTCCTTGTAGTTTTTCTCTCTCCCTCTAGCCTCCTCTATGTATGCAGGTGTGTGCTGGAGCTGGAACAGTGGGGGGGGGGTGAGGGACAGACCTGTATGGATTCTGCGGTGAGCTTTCAGGTGAGAGCTTTTGGTGTACACTTTGCTGCATCCGGCAAAGTCACACTGGTGAATCCGTCTTCTCTTTAAGTCGAGAGAGTCTTCTCCCTGCATTTGGGCCATTGTTGCTGGTCTAAATAAAGGAAGAAAGATTAGACTAATTACAGTGGTGGGATTTCAGACCATTTTATCATTTATGCAAATTTAATGCTAGCTCCCCTAAGAGAAGAAATAGCTGGAAGAATGTAAGCAATTCTTTCAACTAGGCCAGTCTGCTTAGGAAATGCAACTCACTGAGAAAGCACTGGAGGTGGTAATTTTTCTTTGAGTAGCTACGATGTCAAACAGTGTGAACATTTCACTTCAACATGTGCCATTATCATGCTTAACAAAATGTATTTTTCATATAACATGTTTGTTCATGAAAGAGATAGCTTGATAGAGGAAGCCATTATGGGGTTAGGGAGAAACTGGTGCTAGGGAAATTCCCAGAAATCCTCAAGGATGACCCCAGCTAAGACTCCTAGCAATAGTGGACAGGATGCCTGAGCTGGCCTTTCCCTGTAATCAGATTGATGACAACCTTAATTGTCATCATAGAACCTTCATCCAGTAACTGATGGGAGCAGATGCAGAGATCCACAACCAAGCACCAAGCCAAGTTCCTGGAGTCCAGTGGAAGAGAGGGAGGGGAGATTACATGAGCAAGGGAGGTCAAGATCATGAAGGGGAAATCTACAGAGACAGCTGACCTGAGCTTGTGGGGGCTCATACACCCTAGACCAACAGTGGGGGAGCCTGTATAGGACCAAACTAGACCCTCTACATGGAAGTGACAGTTATGTAGCTTGGTCTGTTTGAGGGGTCCATGGCAGTGGGACCAGGATCTATCTCTGGTGCATGAGCTGGCTTTCTGGAACCCATTCCCTATGGTGGAATGATGCCTTGCTCAGTCTTGATGCAGTGGGGAGGGGCTTGGTCCTGCCTCAACTTAATGTGCCAGGCTCTGCTAACTCCACATGGAAGGTCTTACCCTGTCTGAGGAGTGAATGGTAGGTGGGTTGTTGGAAAGGTGGGGGGGAGGAGCAGGAAGAGGAGAAGGAGGGAGAACTGTGGTTGGTAATTAAAATGAATAAAACATTTAAAACAAAAAATAAAAAAAATCATGGTTGCTTAATGCAAGCTAATTGCTTCCAATTCCTTTCAAGATTAGAAAGCCAGGCTATTAGAGAAAAACACTACAAAAGTACACACACTTATATAGTTCTTGGGGAAAGCAGTTAGCTTATACTTCGTTTTCCTCAATCTTTTACTGCTGTGTTCTGTTAATTCTAACTCTATACATGCGTGCGTGTGTGCGCACGCGTGCACACTTTAAATACTTACTCTTGCTGCAATCCCTGCAGACTATGTAAGGCTGAAGATCCGCTCTCAATCGCACTCTCATCACTATCACTTGGAAACTCCAGGGGAGACATGGAGGTGGGGTCAACTTTGACTAAAAAAAAAGAAAGGGAGTACTATAGACCAGGAAAATAACTGTGCACTGCTACAGTTATTTTCACCTCGACAATTATTTTCAGAATTCCCACATTAAGAAGTAGGAGATAGAAAAATCTTGGAAAAAAAGAAAGAGGAGGAAGGCAGTAACTACTAAACAATTTTTTAGCATAAGAAAGGACAGAGGTGTCTCTGAAGGAAAGGTAGCAATGACTGTCCTCCCATCACCAGAATGTGAATTTCTCCAAGACACGATCTAAGTATGATGTATCCATCCCTCTACCTCCAGCTCCCGGGAAAGGGTTTGTAGGAAAGATGGGTTCCATGTATTTTTGAGACACTGAAGTCTCTGAAGAGTTCCCTGACTGTCGTGAGAGAATTCCTAGGATTATCCCAACAATCACAACACTCAAAACTGATTGTAATATTACACACATGGTGATGACAAATATTTCAGACCATGTTAGAAGCAACAGATTTTCTTTTATCGTTTCTGATTATGAACAAAATCAACATAATTCTGGAAAAGGAACTTTTGTTGAGGACAATGAAAGACGGGGTTTAATTTATACGTTCTGAATTCTGAGCTCACTTCAAAAGTTAAATAAGATAGGCCTGGTGAAACAGACCTGTAACCCCAGCTACTCAATAAGCTGATGTGGAAGAATCACAATTCAACAACTGCTAGGGTGATATATGTTAAACCAGTCTGAGTACATTCGTGAAACTGTTATCTCAAAAAAAGGTTTGTTTTGGTTTTTTTTAATCAAAAAGAAGGCTGGGGGGTTTAGTTCAGTAGAAGAGTACCAGTAGTACCACCAAGCATAAATAAACAGATAGATGATAGCATATGAAACTCTTGCAAGCAAATTTTCAATCTTATTTGTTCAACAAATGATCTGTAGTAAAGTACTAGAGAGCCCTGTGCTGGGTGTCCCTAGAGAGGTGCAGAGTCACATCATAAAGTCTTCATGTAGGAAAAATGGCCTCATACTCTTGAAATCAAATAAAATCTTCAAAGCAATAAAATCTTAAAAGGAAGGTCACAGACGTCAAATAAAGGGCTTCCCAAGAAACGTGGCTATATTGCCGAGACTTTTCTATAGAGAACAGGGACGGTGTGGTGAGCCACCACCGAGCTCGGCTAAGTTACGGCCCTGGGAGGAAGAGTGAGTTTTCTAACAAACCGTTCCTAAAGGCACAGATAGCAAATAGCGCAGTAATCTGGGAAGGCCCAGGATGAACAAGGTCTTACTAAGTGCAGTTTTTCAATTTAGTTTGTAATTTAACTCAGAGTTCAAATTTTGCATTTTCTTTTAAAATAGCACTATTTTTAAATATAGTGATTTAAATTATTAATTACCAAAAAAACAAAGATTCTAGGAAGACACGTGCTATTTCACTCAAGAATATGCATCTTTGTTTGAGAAACATGTTCTATCTAACGGAGATCAATTATAGGTTCTTTTGTGACAAGGTCTCCTTGTCACAAGTTCCTTGCCACAGTGTGGCCTGGAGCTTGCAGTCCAAGGTTAGTCTGGGACTCTCTTACCCCAGCCTCTCAAGTGCTGACATTACAGATATGTGCCAAGACACATGGCTCATTATACATTCTTAAGCATTATAGAGAAATTATTTTAGAACCACTTTTTTAAAAATGATAATTTAAAAAAATCTCCTTTGAAACAGTGTCCCTCCCGATTGGAAGAGGTGAAAAGAGACAAAACAGAATGACTGAGAAAGCAAGTTCTCTGACTATAAGAAGCTGTAAAGCCTGCACTCACCTGACCCAGCATTTTTGCCGTCCCCTCCAATGAGTGGGACAGTAATAGCTGCAGGACTGCCGTCTGCAGGCAGACTGGTATAGACCATAGGCAAAGACTGCACCACCAGCGGGATTGTTTTTAGTCCACCCATCTTATTTGGCAAACTGACTGAGGGGATGGTGTGAATCACATGTAAAATCGGCTGGCCCGCCGTCCCCGGAGAGGACGCCAGGATAGAGCCTGGAGTGAGAACGGTAGGAATGGCCGGTGAAGGGCCTGTGTCAGATGAAGTGGGCATCGCCATGGCCTGGGCTGCAGATGGTGGCTTGGGAGGCCGTATTGGAGCTTGCAGCATGCTAGCAGGCTGGAGAGGAGCCTTCGGCTTGTGAAAGGAGAGGTCAACTGGTTCCACCTGGGGCAGGTTGAAATCACTAGCCAGGAGCTCTTCTGGAGGCTCGATCTTGATATCATTAAACAGGGCTGGGTGCTCCATTGGGCTGGCATCCAGGAGTGGGGAAGAAGTCATATTACTTCTGTGTGCTGTCACAGAGGGATCTCTGATCTGAACAGGGCCAGTGACCTAAAATAAATGAATATGAGGTGAGACAGCCACTGTTAGTATTCTACAGAGACACAGGAACAATGAAAGAAAGAAATCTCTACACTCATGGAAAAGATACATCATATTGAAAGAAATGAGACCGTAATACACTACAAAATAAAAAGGAAAGAAAATGGTACTATGCACCAGTGTTAAGTATTGACACTACTGTATCGTACAATTGATAAAAATCCTTTAATTAAATTTTCATGGCCGAGCAGTGGTGGCAAACGCCTTTAATCCCAGCATTTGGGAGGCAGAGGCAGGCAGATCTCTGTGAGTTCAGGGCCAGCCTGGTCTGCAATAACTAATTCCAGGACAGCCAGGGCTGTTACACAGAGAAACCCTGTCTCAAAAAAAAATTCACAATCATAGAGCTAAAATGAAATTCAATTTTAACTCAAAAAATCCAATAAAAGGGTGTTCATTTAGAAAATAGCTCTTGAAAAAAGGAGCAGAAACCATTTACACAATGGTCCTGCAAAGGCAATGTTTTAAGTCCAGTGATAGCAGTTATGAGTAAGACACAGCAATACTATTCTTAACTTACTTATGAATAAGGCACAGCTAAGTATATACTAACTAGAATGTTAGAATGAGTACCTTGCAAGTCATACTGAAATAAGTAATGTGATATATAAACAAGATGCTTCAGAGAAACGAGGAAGTAGATGTAGCACAGTGGTACATCATTTGCCTAGCAAAATCAAAGTCATAGGTTCCACTTCCAACACAGAAAAGATTTGCTTGGGGGTGGGGGGTAATCTGTTCTATCTAGACAGGGAAGGCTTTAAGGAGAAGGTGACATTTTAGGTGAGTCAGAGAATTAATAGGCTTTCCCAAGGAGAGAAAAGAGGTAAGAAGAGCACTTCTATTAGCAATGGTGTGTTAGTAGATAACAGGCACAGGGAATATGATACAGGGTAATTAGTTGAATTTACATGCAATGTTAAATTTTGTAAGTTCTAAAATGTGGAATAATTAAAAATTAAATGCACATCTATCTATAATCCCATCAATTGGGAAGTTGAGGCAGGAGAGTCTGAGGTGAGAGGACTGTGAGTCTGAGGCCAGCCTGAGATACACAGTGACTTGGCCTGCATGCATACACACATGCACACGCAGACATGCATGCAGACACACAGAGATAGAGATAGAGAGAGACAGAAATGCAGAAACCCAGGCAAAGACATTTGCACCCCCACAGTCACTGCAGCTGTTTTTCCAATAGCTAGGACATGGATGAACTCTGTTTAGCAATTGATAAGAGGATAAAGAAAACATGATAAATACACTCAATAGAATAGTATTCATCCTCAAAAGGAATAAGATCCTGTTATCAGTTCAACATGGATGGAACTGGAGATCTTTATTTTAAGGAAAACAATGGAGGCACAGAAACACAAGTATCACATGATCCTATTCATGTGCGGAAGCTTTAAATAAACTCAATTTGCACAAATTGGGAACAGAAAAATTGACTACCAGAGCTTAGGGACAATGGAAGGAAGATGGGCAAAGAATGATCAATAGGAACCAAGCTATGGTTTAATAAGCAAAGAACCCTGGAATCCTATCCCACAGCCTCCTGTGTGGCTACATATGACATTGGGCTAAAGAGACGGCTCAGCGATTAAACATGCTTACTGCTCTTGCAGAGGACGGAGTTTCAGTTCCCAGCACCCACATGGTAGCTCACAGGCCACCTGTGATTTCAGTTTCAGGGGGACCCCACATCCTCTTCTGCCTCTAAAAACACTACACGCACATGTACTCATGCAGGCTCACATTTGTAAAAATAAAAACTTAAAAACAGAAAAGAGTTTGACAATTTTTATTATAAAACAACAAATGTCTGAGGAAATGGCTGTGTTTAGCATAAGCTGCACATTATTCAATGTATACAGATATCCAAACATGACACGGCACTACATTAAAGTATATGAACTTTGTTTTTAATTTATTAGTTAAAATACAATCAAAAATACTAATAAATGGTCACTGAACATGTAATATAAACAGAAAAGTCCCAATCTAATTAAAATATCTCTAAAAACTTGATCAAATCAGATGTCAAGGATGTTGGGTACTGGGTAAACAACAGCCAAGCAATATAAATCAAGACTATGGCCTTGGAGATGATAGTGCCACTTCAGCCAATAATCAGAGTACGGCTCTACTTTCTGAAAACACATTTGAGTTATGGAAGTTTTAAACTATTAGAGATGTTCAAAATGCTTACTGAGCTAGTCTCCAGTGTGATTTGGAAAGAAGGGAAAGGGGATTCGAGGAAAGGCTGGGTAGCAGAGGAGTACAGTGACATGAGCAAAGCTATGAAATTTCTGCCAATGACCGGAGAGCAGTGAGAGACGAATTTAAAGAAAGGAAACTTGGAAAAACTCGACTGCTAACTGGATACGCGCGGTATGAATGAGCTTTGTTAATTATAATTATAAGGTATGATAACGGTACTACAGTAGTAACTATTTTTTAAAAATTGATGAGAGAAAATAAGGAGCTGAATTCTGAAAGGAAGAAATATAGAGAGGTAGCGTCCTCTTGCTGTGACTTCACTTACGGACCACACCCCAAAAGTATTAAGGGAATGAGTGTGGGCACAGAAAAAGAATCTAAATTCAACCATCAGAACTTAACCAGACTTCCATCTGCATTTCTCTTCTGTTTGCTAACTTGGAAGCCCCCAACTCAATTTGGGCCTTGTGCTAATCTTTTTTTTTACATTATGCATCTTCATATCCTTCCTTCCATCACTTCATAAGCATCTCAAGCAACCTGTAACTCACGTGTGGATTAACCCCCTTTGTGAAAGGGGCTCAGAAAAATCCCATTAGCAGGAGCAGGTGTGGCGTCAGGTGGAGACCAGAGTGATAACGTTATCAAGATCTGCTTCACTGGGGCTAAGGAGATGGGTCAGTGGTTAAGAGCACTTGGTGCCCATGCAGAGGACCTGAGGTTCAGTTCCCAGCACCCACATGGTGGCTCACAACTGTCTGTATAACTACAGTTCCAAGGGATCCAGTGTCCCGCATCTGGCACCATGGGCACTTGTATATACACAAACAGGCATGCACACATATACATAAAAACAAATTTTTGAAAAAGAATCATTTTAGTAAACATCTTTACTGATCTCTGGATCTCCCAAATCAATTTAAGCAACCATGTTTTTCTACATTCCTACTTGTCTCTGCCAGAGTAGCTTCATTCAGTGGTATCAAAAGTAGAATCAAAACAATCTGTAAGGCTGGAGAGATGGCTCAGCAGTTAAGACCCACTGGCTGCTCTTCCAGAAGTCGAGAGTTCAAGTCCCAGCAACCACATGGTGGCTCACAACCATTTGTAATGAGATATGGTGCCCTCTTCTAGCCTGTAGGCATGCATGCAGACAGAACATTACAATACTTACATAAATCTTTACAAAAAGATTCTTTAAGCAAAGCAGGAAGGTCACGCATTTCCACAATTTTTTAAATATTTATTTATTATGTATACAATATTCTGTCTGTGTGTATGTCTGCAGGCCAGAAGAGGGCACCAGACCCCATTACAGATGGTTGTGAGCCACCATGTGGTTGCTGGGAATTGAACTCAGGACCTTTGGAAGAGCAGGCAATGCTCTTAACCACTGAGCCATCTCTCCAGCCCCACATTTTTTTTTACGATGGCTTCTGAAGATACTGAGAAAAGAGCTACAATAAAAGTTGTTAGATGCAGGGCTGGAGAGATGGGTCAGTGGTTAAGAGCAGTGCCTGCTCTTCCAAAGGTCCTGAGTTCAATTCCCAGCAACCACATGATGGCTCACAACCATCTATAATGAGGTCTGGCGCCCTCTTCTGGCCTGTAGGCATACAGAAAGAACATTGTATACATAAATAAATATTTTTTAAAAAAGTTGCTAGATGCAATATTTTCTCTTTTTCTTTTTAAAGATTTATTTTTATCTTTAATTATGTATGTATGTGCACACATGTGGGTATGTGCACATTGCAGCTAGGTTTCTGTGGAGATCAGGCGCTAGGAACTGAACCCCAGGTCCTCTGCATGGGCACCAGGTGCTCTTAACCACTGACCCATCTCCTTAGCCCCAGCGAAGCAGATCTTGATAACGTTATCACTCTGGTCTCCACCTGACGCCACACCTGCTCCTGCTAATAAGATTTTTTTGAGCCCCTTTCACAAAGGGGGTTAATCCACACGTGAGTTACAGGTTGCTTGAGATGCTTATGAAGTGATGGAAGAAAGGATATGACGATGCACAAAGAAACTGAATTCCCTGGACCTGGAGTTCCATGTGGATGTGAGCAACCTAATATGGACGCTGACAGCTGAACTCAGATCCTCTGCAAGAGCTGCATACACTGTTCACCACTGAGGCATCTCCTCAGCCCTATATACAATATTTTCTCTAATAAGATCACTGGTGCTGATATATAGATAGACACAACAAAGAAGTACTTAGTTACAATTTTTAATGTGTTTTCTAGGGTCCGTGCTTTAGGCCTAGAATTCTAAGGAAGTCAAACCTCTGAGTCTTACATATAAAGTGGAGACTATTTGTAAATTTCCTCTTTTGCCAAGGCCATTGCTAGGACAAAGAGTGCTACCCGCGATACTAATATCAGCACAAGGGCTCGCACAAAGCTGGTACTTGATCTGCAGCTACTCAGGTTACTGAAAACATTATTCAAGAACACCCTAAATGGAAACTGAACAAAGAAAGTGTAGAAACACATTTATGCTTCTTGCTTTGATGAGAGATAATGGCACAGGCCCTGTTCAAACTCTCTATCCTGGGTTGAGCTTCTGCAGACCAAGCCTGCTTTGTGGATTCTCAATTTTTCACTCAAACTGTCTGCAATGGTGCTTAAATCATTGCTCTCTCTTGCTGTCATCACATAGCTCTGAAGCAAATGTTAGAAGGTGGTTATTTAGATCCTAGTGTTTTAATAACTTCCTTAATGAATATCATTACATTTTCCATCTGGACAGACTGATTTCACATATTACTTGTTATAGCAAAATGAATCCAGCCTATAACAAGTATTTCCTGGGTGTCAACGCTTCTACAAGTAAGCTCCTTAAGAAAATGTACTGCACTTGGAAGCAGGCATCAATTACGTTTGTGATTTAAAGACAGCCATATTTATCTACTAGTAGAAACAATGCTTTTGTTTGTGTGTACCTTTTAAATATGATCAAAATAGTAAGTATCCTGATGTGTGGTACGATTTATCCTACGTTTCATATAAAACAATCCACTATGGTAAAAAAAAAAAAGGAAAAACAAACAAACAATAACAAACACGTACTACCGCATTCTTTTCTTTTCTCACACTACACAGCATGCTACACCTGCAGATTCTAAAGAAGAATCATGTAAGGAATGAGGTTACAGCCCTAGCATTCTGGCGGTTGCCTAAGGATTGGCTCCCTATTCTATTCTTCAATGAACAGAATAACTACTTGTTTGAGAGCTCATATGGAAACTGATGTAAAGCTCGGAAATGAGATTTTTCTCCTGAACTCATCCTTTTCCTCCTTCAATAATGTGGGGGCAGTTTCAGGTTTTGAGTATTCTCCAGTTAATAATTAACCACTCCTCAAAGAAAGGGAATGGCTACTTTCTGAAGCTGCTATTTCAAAGCTTGAAGCTACAGCCTTCCAGGGCTTCAGAGTCTATGAAGGCGGCTGTGCATGGAAAAGTCCAAAAACTTGGGAGTGGCTTTTAAAGATGTTTTACTTCCCACACTCCTCCTCATATGCCTAGTATCCTAATCAGGCTTTTAAAAAAAGAATATTTGATTTGGCATTTTTCTTAAATTCGTTATTGACAAATTACCAAAGATCATGGAGAAACGCAATTCTACAAAGAAATCCAGAAAAAAAGTGGTCACTTTTATAAATATTTAAGCTCTTAAACATCTGATGAAGACAGCCTTGGCTTCAGGAGAGCGGGGAAAATCCAGTGAGGCAAACCAAACTGTTACTTCTCATTTATCTGAAATAGCTCTGATGTGGAGCTTTAAAGTAGGAAGGCAAGACAAGAAAGAAAATGAAAGAACAAAATACTGCAGGCAGCGCAGTAAGTAGAAAGGAGAGGAAGGAGTGTTGTCATGGTAACAAGATAAAACCCAGGCTCCTCCCCAAGCGAAAGATAAAAGCTGTTTTTGTACACAGGTCTCTTCTAGCTTTGCTCTGGGTTTCGACTAATCATTTTCATGCCTCGGTGCACTTGTGTGTGCGTACACATATATTATGCACATTCATTAGTTTGGTCGAAAAGCCAGTTTAACCCTCTGAAATTCCAGCCCTTCTCCAATAATGCCATGATGTGTTTCAGTATTAGAGAAAAATGGATGGAGATGAATATTATTAAAACGCTAAATTTAATCTAAACCTAGAGGAATGTTGAATCTTCTGTCTTCACCATCACAGTAGCATTAGGAAATAAGGCACTACTGGACAATTTCTCTTTATACAACCTAATGAATGTGATAATTAACACATTATATAACAAAAGGGGGAACCAAGATCAAAACTGCAAACACCTGAAATCTCAGAACTCAGGGGACTGAGGCTGGAGGATGTTCAGTTTCAGGTCAGCCTAGAATACATGACAAGAGACCGTCCCCAAAAACAAAGAGATAAAAACCACAGGATATGCATGAGCACATATACGTATTTGTGTATATATGAGTTCTAGGTACTTGCTTATTACACAGCATAGAAATATTAGTAGCTCATTTGAAATTTAAAGAAGAAAAAGAAAGAGAGGAAATAATTTCTTTTTAATGTATAATTACTTTTAATGATATATCAACAAAGTTACTTTAACAACTAGATGCTTGTTGTAACATTTTATACCAAGTTGATAGATGGTCACCAAAAAATATTTATCCACATCCTAGTGCCCAGAATCAATGAACATCACCTATTTGGGAAAAGAATAATTACAGATAGACTTATGGATCTTAAAGCAACCGCTCTGGATTACCTAGGGGGCCACAAAATAAGGTGATGTGAACACAAAACAAAGGTAGACAGATACCAGAGAGATAGGGCCACAAGCCAAGGAACGCCTGTATCTTCCAGGTGTGTGAAAAGGTAAGAAACTATGTTGTCACTATGACAACTGATATGACAATTTGATAGTCCAGGGCAGTGGCAGACTTATGCTTCTAGGATTCTGAGAGAATAGATTTGTTTATACACAGTGAGCAGCCCACGACCACCTGTCACTCAGGCTCCAAGGAAATCCGATGCCCCTGGCCTCCAGAGCTCCTGCATCCATATGCACATGGCCACATACAGACAGACATTTACATGCCACTAAAAAATAAATCTTAAAAAGAGAGAAAGGGGAAGCAAGAAATGAAAATCATCAACAGTAAGATGTGAGATATTTCCATGCTACAGCTGACAATATAGGGCAAGAAGTGAACGGAACGATGTGAATAACTGCTAGAAATCAATTAGCATTCTGGGACTACGAGTGCACTAGAGATCCATGGGCATTCGATTGTCAGGGGAAATTTTATAGAAGAGATAGAATTGAAATTTGGACTCCTAAATGTGATGAGGATTGGACAGACTCATTTAGGCACAGTCCCGGTGGGCAAAAAAAAATTAAGAAAACATGTCACTGGAAACCTCTCAGAAATACATATATATCTCCACTAGATATAGAAAAACTGTTCATTTGGGGGGTGTGGCAGTTCTGATGAAGTTTAACAGGAGAGTGTGATTATTTCCAGCTATTAAGGGACAAAGTGTCTTGATGCAGATCGAGAGAGAGAGAGAGAGAGAGAGAGAGAGAGAGAGAGAGAGAGAGAGCACGTGTGTGTGTGTGTGTGTGTGTGTGTGTGTGTGTGTGTGTGTGTGTGTGTGTGTGTAAGAAAGACTGTAAAAAAGTTGTAGAATGGGGCTGGAGAGATGGCTCAGAGGTTAAGAGCATTGCCTGCTCTTCAAAAGGTCCTGAGTTCAATTCCCAGCAACCACATGGTGGCTCACAACCATCTGTAATAAGATCTGGTACCCTCGTCTGGCCTCCAGGAATACACGCAGACAGAATATTGTATACATAATAAATAAATAAATATTTTTTAAAAAGTTGTAATATGCTAACAGTCAAAGGACATACATGGAAAGAGACATGTAGGTTATAATAAGGCACTCACAAGTTTCAACCAAGAGATTCCACTTCAAGAAAGTAACCAAAAACTAGAAACAAAAGATGGGTGACAGTCAAGTGCCGCTCTGCATGGTATGAATATATAGAAATCCAGAAAATGGAGAGCAGCAGGTGTCTCCTGAGTCAGAAAGCTTTCTCTTAGTACCACTATGACCATGCTCCAGCGATGTTTTGCACAATTAGGAAGTTTTTGATGTACTGATAGTTTCTAAATGGCAGCAGTTACAAAGATAAACAAGATATTCAATTCAATTTAACATCATTAAAACACTACAGAGGAGCCTCATCCAAATGCATACGTAACTTAAATCCAATTATACGCCATGGACCAATCATTCACTGCTTAAAAATAGGACTCATTAGCTGGCCCTGGTGGTACACACCTCCAATTCTAAATAAAACTTGACAAGAAGGAAGCAGGAGGATTACCCTGAGTTCAAGGCTAGCCTGGTTTATATACTGAGTACCAGGCCAACAAGACCTATATATTGAGGACTGACCTCAAGTCAATGATATATGTATATATACACACACACACACAGCATATATATGGCATATATGACTCCTAAATGTAACCCAGAGATTTCACCTGGGATGAAATAAGGATTAGCAACCCATCACTATGGACAGGTTAAAAAGATGGAAAGAATCAGATGAATAGAGATATTTGGATATTCAATTTCCATGCAATTTTAACAGATTTTTCAAGGTAATTCTGATTGTATTTGGGGCTCACTTATGCAGTCTTACGACTCAACCCTGAACATCTAGGCACCATACCTTGCCTGAAAGCCCAGAACTGAAGAGCCTGACAAGAGGGTTGCTATGAGTGTGAGGATGCCCAGAGTTACACAGCAAGCTCCTGTCCAGTCAGGCCTATGCAATAAAACCCATCTCAAAAAATAAATACTTCTTCACATCATTCAAGACCAGTTTTCTTTGCTGTAAAACGCAAACATCAAGACCAGTGATTGTTAATATTATATGAAAACTTAGTTGGATAGCAGTGTCAGATGGTTGGTTAAACAGTTTTCTACATGTTTCTGTTTGTTTGTTTGGAGACAGAGTCTCACTATGCAATCACTGTTGGCCTGAAACTTGATATGTAGACCAGGCTGGCCTTGAACTCAGAGATCTGATTACCTTGAGCTCCTGAATAGATACCACAACTAGCCTCTTTTTTTCCCCAATAGGACAAATATTTAAATCACTGGACCTGTAATAAACCACTTCCATAAAGTGAAGAGGCTTTAATAAATTATTAAAGCCCTAAATAAATCAATGACTAAGCTGGAGAGATGCTCAGAGGTTAAGAGCACTGGCTGCTCTTCCAGAGGTCCTGAGTTCAATTCCCAGCAACCATATGGTGACTCACAAACATCTATAATGAAATCTGGTGCCCTCTGCTGGTGCGCAGGCAGAACACTGTATACACAGTAAATAAATCTTTAAAAAAATAAAACAAAGACTAAGTGTCATAGACATACATAGAAAGATGGATTTTCAACTGAGAAATTTTCTCCATCAGATTAGCCTCTTAGTGGGGTAATTTTTTAATGTTTGGTTTGGGAGGAGCCATCACTGGGCAAATAAAGCCTGGTTACAAGCAAAGCAGGAGAGGGGAAGCAAGCCCTGTTTCTCAGTGGTCTCTGCTTCAGTTCCTGTCTCTAGATCCCTACCTTTAAATTTGTGCCTTGATTTCCTTGATTATGAACTATAATAAATAAAACCTGTCCTCCCCAGGCTGCTTTTTCGGTCATGGTGTTTATCATAACAACAGAAGCAAACCAGGACACTGACATCGATTTTCACAGTGAAAGAAAGAATTGCTTTTTTTTCCTTTTTAGACAGGATCTCCTTGGGCTAGAACTCATACTCTTCCTGGTTCAACCTTCTGAGTAGAGGGATTACAGACTTGTACCACCACGTTTGGTACAAGAATTCTGCCAACAGTGTTTGGAGACTCAAACTGCAGCTTTTTCTAACTCTGTAGTCTGCTGATCCAGTCCATTAGGTTTTGGACTTGCAATACCTTTATAATCATAGGAGCCAATTTTTTAAAAATTATATCTATGTATATGTGTGTGTGTGTGTGTGTGTGTATGTGTGCGTGCTTCTATCTTTTTTTCTACACACATACACACACACACACACACACACACACACACACACACACACACACACAGCAAAAGTATTGGCCAGGGTGCTCGAGGAAAACAGTTAGCAGGGAAGCAGAGTCAACAGGATGCTTCCTTCGAAAACCCTCATATACTCTGTTCAATTTGGCTACTGAAGAAATTAAATAAAAGAAAGCACACAATTTTCACCGTATCTGAAATCTGGGACAGTGCTAAATAAATTATCATTGTTCTTCGCCAAAGAATACAAGGACAATACAAAGCTGTTTCTTCGAGGCCACACAGAAATCCACACCCAGACATTCAATTAATTCTGTAAAAAGCTACCTTCTTTTATCCCTTCTCATTTTCCATACATGTCATTTAAAAATGGGGCTTCAATTCTGCAAAGCTTAAGAGATATTCAACTCCCCAAAACTCACCTGTCTGAATGCCTGCATTGAACCTCTTTCTGAATTAAGTTGGACCTCCAAGCTGTTCATGAGGTGATCCATATCTAGAAAAGACACAAAGGGAAAACATCTTTCAGAACAATGCTGACCCCATTATATGCATAGAGTGTGACATGTACACTTGGTTTCACCCATCCATCCTCTACAAACAGTTTTTCAGACGAAACTTGTGCTAAAAAGTTATTAGAACATTCTAAGTTAATCTACTCAAGGAAAAGACACTGGCTGCCTATATACTATAAGTACTTCCCTTCCTTCATGTAAGTGAACCTATTTCTACAAACCTCTCCAACCTGTCCTGTTTCAGTGATTATCAGCATACTTCTATAGTTCCAAAATATTTCCGATCCTGGTCCTGTCTTTGTTTTCACTAAGGACTTTTAACTACTATTTATCTGAGAAATATATGTACAAAGACAAACCAACAAACCATTTTTGTCTATGCATTTTAAATCTGTAAGCCAAGCATAGCTAAAAGCAGTTTTCATCTTCCTATATACTATACATAGCTGTCCCTCTTATGAAGAGATGGTGTTAATAGCTTCATTTCAATACCTTGAACCATCAGTCATCTTATAAAAAGCACCTACATTTTCCTCTGGAACAGCTTTTGTTTGCTTTATCTACAGTTCAGTTTCACCAGAGAGGAAAAGAGGTGCCAAGGAAACAAAGCAAAATCTACAGCTTACCTACAAATTAGCCAGTCAATTTCAGATCATACTTGTGCCTCCTCCGCCCTGTCCTATCTTAACCCATAGGAACCAAACAAAGGAGACCAGACAATAGATGCCTTGCAATTAGTCCTAGCTAGAAATAACAACTAGCCAAGGATGCTATGAATGCAAAGGAAATAATTCTGCAACACTTGTCCAAGCTTTCCTGGCAGCAGCCAATCAAATGCTTCTAGTTACGAGCGCCCCCTTTGGGTTTCAAGAGCATTATCTGACATAACCCTTCTTCTACCTCCACACCTCTTTCTCAAGTTAGGAACTGGAAACCGCTTAGCTAGTCCTCCCAGCACCTCTCCCTTCAAGTTACTGTTATCGCTCGAGTGTTTCATATGCAGCCTCTGCAGCTTTAGTTCACGCTTTCCTACATTTCCCAACTCTTGTTTTTACTAAGAAGCCCTCCTCTCCCTCCATTCTTTACTCCCTTTTTCTTTCTGTGAGAGTAAGGCAGGGTTTTATACTGTAGCCTAAGATGGCCTGGAACTCACTGTGTGGCTCAGCCTGGTTTCAAACACAAGCAAATGCTCCTGCCTTACCCTGGTGAAAGCTGGGATTACAAGCCTAAAACATGAGCCCTGACCCCTTGCTCCTTTTTTTTGTCAGCATTATGATAAGCCTTCAGAAATTTGTTGAGCATCTATTATAGTTTCAGACAATGTCCTTGGTCCTTAGACTACATCCAGGGGTGTGTGACAAGAGCTTCAATTCTGTTAGAAGTCAAAGTTTTCCAAGCTCTGGTCCTAATTGTTCTTATTCCTTAGTATACACTTCCCCCACTGATCTAACCCTGGGAGGCTCTATTGAAGCATTACGGCTCTGCAAACGATAATGTGAAATCCTGTAGTTCTAGATGGACAAATTGCGTTTTACAGAGAAAAACACCTTTTTCAAGTCAGAAAATGTGATTCATAGGCTCAGATCAATATCTCTGCTGCATTTGCTTTGTGCCCATATGCTTGACTCACCTAGAGTCCAAATTGGTAGTATTATGCCAAGTGTAGCCTCTGAATTTTCAAATGAAATTGGAGACAACAGTTTCAACTGTCAAAATTGTCTAAATTTTGATAGTGGCTCAGAAGTTTTCTTTTATATTTCCCAAGGAGGTTCCTTGTGTATTATTACTGCTTTTCAACTAGAAATGATTTCCTAATTTCCTGATAATCAATAGATGAAATAACTGATTTTAAGTTCAATGTTTACTTTTTATGTTGTTATATCTTGGCTCCAAATATGCAAACCACCCTCTCCCTACTGCATTTGCCTTCTTCTTTTCCTTTCTTTCCATTGAGATGGGGGTCTCACTATGTTGTAATCCATGCTAGCCTGGAACTCAGAACAACCCCCTCCCCCGCCTTGGTTTCTGAAGTACTTGGATTATAAACACCACCAGCTCAAAATTTTGTAATAACAAATTTTGCATCAACAACAAATTGGGCAAGAATTCTGAGTTCCTTATGATAATAACAGCACTAGCACATAGATTATTGTAGGTTTTCTTAAGTAAATAAATGTACAAGAGAGCTAGGCAGTGATGGTACACACCTTTAATTCCAGTACTCAGGAAGCCAGGGGCAGGTGGATCTCTGAGTTTGAGACTAGCCTGGTTTACACAGAAAAATAAGGGGGGGGGGAGCATGTTTTAGAATTTTGAGATTCCATTTTTTTTAAAGTACCACCTATATTTTTATTACTAGAAAAATAAACGACCATAGCACATATATATTTTGCACTTCGCTTTATTATATGTCTTGTAAGAAAATAGAGAGTCAGGGCAGTGCTGGAAAGGGGTTGCTTCTGAGTATCCACTGTGGTGGTTGGATTAGGTACCTCAGATGACAATTTTTAAGCCCCATTTTCTCTTACACAACAATAAAAGTGACACACGAAAGGAAATACAGCATCAAAGCGATTAAGCAATGCTAAAGCCATGTAAGATGGAAATGATTGAGCTGGGATTTGAAACCAGCTCAATACAAAAGTTCTTTTTCTACCTAAAAATACTTGAATGTTTTCTTCTAGAGATGGCATGGCTATTACACTCATGAACTCACAGCAGCTATGGTTACCTACACAAGACCTACAAAAGTTCAGCAGGAATGGAGAAGCCCACAAGGCTTGGCCTCTAACTAAGATGCTATTGTTGCTGAGTCAGAGAAACATTCTTTGGGGGTGTGGCCATTATTAGGTAGCATCCGCTCCCTCCAGTAGATGGCTCCACATCCATGCACATATCAGGAGCACTGAGTAGACTTAGTGGGTTTTTTTTTTTTTTTAAAAAAAACAGAGGAGGAGAAAATGAAGTTGAGATAGCATTCGGAGGAAAGTTGGAAAGAGGGAAATGAGAGGTGGATATGTTCATATTTCATTATATACATGTATAAAATTCTCAAAAACAAAATTTTTTAAATGAAAAAAAATATGAAAACCGTGGACTTTGGAATAGTTACGTAAAGTAGAAAACAAGAATGGAGGTCCTTTCATTCCGTCACAATAAGGTCTATTATTGACAAAGAGAGTAAAGGTACCCACTAATTGTGGGACTAATCATACAAGTGGCACACAGCACTTAAGTATCAATTGAGAAAAAGAATAAAAGGCCACAGCAGCAAAGACTCAATGCTCTGAAATATATAAAATCTTACCTTATTCTATCATCTAATTACTTAAGAGAAAATGGAATCTAGATTTTAAATGAAATCCAACTTCAAAATGTTGGCAATCAGCCAATTTTTAAGAGTATGAAACTAGGCAAAGTGCCTTCATGCCCCCCCCCATTCATGTGTGAAAGCCCTCACTCCTGAGCTATTAGAGATATGGCCTTTATGGAAATAATTAAAAGTAAATGAGGTCATACAGGTAGTGCTCTAATCACAGAAGATTAATCCCTTAAGAAGAAACACAGGAGAGTGCTGTCTCTTCACTTAAACAAAGGAAGACATTGGTTGAGTACACAGCAAAGAATGCAGCCATCTGGGAGTTAGGAAAGCGGCCCTCACGACACATCAGCCTATGCTGAAACCTTGATCTCTTGATCCTAGCCTCTAGAACTAGAAAAACAGAATTTCTGTTGTTTAAAGCACCCAGTTAGTGGTATTTTGTTCTAACAGCACTATATATACTACTTACTGAGTTTTCCTTCTTATTAAAGAATCACTACAGACATCTGGAAATATCCTAAATGCTGATCAATAGAAGAGTGGTTAAATAAATCATGGCTTACTCATAGAGTAAAAAACTCTACAGCGACACAGAACAACAACGAGGCATTTTTATAAACCTATATGGGTCTTGAACCATATGAAATGTTACCTATTTAAAATACATCTGTTAAGAAAAAATAAACAATCTGTTAAATGAGAAGTTACAACAATTTTAGAGAAAACAAAACATTTGTATGAGCTGTAATTGGATATATTAAGCCTTTGGTCTAAATTAAGGTTGCGGCAATTTTTAGGATAACAGAAAAGATGTTAGGAAAGAAAGACAGGCAACAAAGCAGTTAGCTAACTAGGTAGATAAGGGAACTAAGAAAGAAGAAAAAGCTTCTATTTTGTTCCAAAGACATGAGAAGCACAACTACATTTTCTCACTGTTTATACTTTATGCTTTCATATATTCTTAAAGCATTTTGACAAAATTAATTTTCACAAGCATTTCACTGTGAGCAATACGTTCCTCACTGCCATTCAACCACAAGTAGTCTCTACAGTGATCTCCAATTCACAGGAGAACATTCAAATGCATAGTTTAAATAACTTCACCAAGGTAATGTTAATGGCAAGTTGTAGAACAAGGAAAGGGAAAGTCCTGAATGAGCAGCGGCTAACTCTAGTGGTGAAAATAGGCCCTATTTTAGAAGGTGGTGGTTACAACAAAATACCAAAATTTCAGCGGTTTGAAATAAGTTGCTTTTGGGAGGGAGGGGGCGCTGGTCTTTCAAGACAGGGTTTCTCTGTGTAGCCCTGAATGTCCTGGAACTCACTCTGTAGACCACGCTGGCCTCAAACTATGAGATCGGCCTGCCTCCCGCCTGCCTCCCGAGAGCAGGGATTAAAGGAGTGCACAACCGCAACCACCTAGCAGGTTTGAAGTATCTTAACATTATCTAGCGTTACATTATTGAACCTTCAAACTCTCACAGACTAGGGACGCAGTTCGGTGGCAGAACACTTATATATGCACGACCCTTAAATTCAATTCCCAGCACCACAAACAAACAAAAAACAAAATCCACATTAGGCTTAAAAGAACCTAAATATACAGATAACATCTTTTAGCATATTATATATCTAGTATGTTCTGGACATTTATAAGTAACTTCTTGCTCAATAATTTATATTTGTCCCCTTTAGACACACAACATTAACAACATTAAAGTAAAGCACTCAAAACAGCAAAGTTGGTGAGACCAGTCACTTAAATACATTACTTACAACTAAAAAGGACCGTATCATTCTAGAAATAAGAGACTAGATGATGAAGTTAAATTGGGGTTAATAAAAAGAACAGAAACCCGACTTCTACTTATAAAATCTAAAGAAATAAAAAAAGAGTCCGTAAGTCAGAAAGAAAACCAAACGTGGTCTCACACTGTCCTCAGTCGAAGAGCCAACACCCATCTATTCAGACTCTACTTAGCAGTTAAATTGTAACCACACTGGATGATCATTTAGGTCAATCATACCCATCAGTTTTCCCTTCGCTTACAAAAAATATGGCAATAAGACCTTAGGCTCCCCGAGGCGGTGCTGGCGGTGGTGACTGCTTTTAATCCCAGCACAGGACAGAAGCAGAGGATCTCTGTGAGGCCAGCCTGGTCTGCAGAGTCAACTGCAGGACAGCCAGGACTGTTGTACAGAGAAACCTTGTCTCACAAAACTAAAAAAAAAAGAGTAAGACTTTAGATGATAATCTACAAACTATGTACCAAATGTTTCCAAGGAAAAGGTGATTGGGTAAGTACCATGAAGGCACAGTGAGTGTCATGGAGTCTCAACAGAACTGGGGACTTAGTTCTGAATACAAAGAACCAAAATGCAGCAGAACTTTAAAACAAAATGAGCTTTAAAAATGCCTCAGTGTGCGGAGCGGTGGTGGCACACACCTTTCATCCCAGCACTCAGGAGGTTGAGGTGGGAGGATTGCGAGCCAGGCCAGTCTGGTTACAAAGTAAGACCCTGTTGCTTTTGAAAAAAAAATTTCAATGATATACCAGATACTGGTTTCAATGTCCCAAAATACTAAGAAACAAACAAACAAAATACCATTTTTCTCCAGTTTCCAACATCCAGTATGTCAATTTGTAAGTGAATTACGTATCCCCAAACTCTTTTTCCCTCACTTAACAATTTAAGTGAGCTCATAAAGTAGAAGTGACTCAAACCTAAGGTAAACATAAATGTCCTGGGCTGGAGGGACCGCTATCTCTGAAGAGTGCTTCCTGCTCTTGTAGAGGACCCAGGTTTGGTTCCCCACAACCATGCTGGGCAGCTCACCATCACCAGTAATTCTGGTTCCTTCACACAAGCAGCAATTTGCTCATTTAGACACATAAAAAGGCACATAAATAAAAATAATAAAAATATAAATAAGAAAATAAATAAAACATCTAAATGTATCAAACATTAATAAGACCCTGCCAGAGTACAATAGCGTGAGTGCCCAATCTCTACCTCCTCACATGGAAACAGAACATTCTGGAAAGACTAATAATATCTAGTCTTGGTACCTTGGCAATAAAAAACAAAAACAAATAGCAGACCCACTAACAGCCTCATCTCTGAAATGCATATACCAGAAAAATAAGGGTAGTTGTGGCCATCATTTTTTCCCACCAATTTTCTTTCCTCTGAGATCCGAAAGCAAGAGGGTTCTCTAGCATTCTGATGACGTGAAGTCCAACGGGTCTGGAGAACAGACTGAACATGTCACTTACACTTCGGAAGGTAGAATTCTACCACCCTGTATTTCTGCCTAGTTGCCCTCTAAACTAACCTGAAGACACGCTGTGCCTAGACTGTCTCACCAGCAGTTCGCAAGGATTAATGTCTCTCTTATAAGGGTTACCCCCAAACTTTGAAGAAGAGGATGAAATCATTTCTGAATCACTGGTTTGCTGTCCAAAGGTCCTGTTGGTTACATCATATGGGTTAAACTGACCAAAGAATCAGAAGATAGGCAGATTAGTGGCCTTTTCTCTTGCAGCTGATAAAATCCAGTTTGAACAATGTTAAATCACAAATAAGACATATATTCCAGCCTGTCTTTGTGCAAACTACTTAAACTGCACAGGTCTTCGTTCCCTTCGTCTGAAATGTGTTTTAAGGACGGCAAAGTAATAATTCGGCTAGCAGTACTCCAGCGGGAAAACCACAAAGAATAGAAAAGGAAAGTGGAAATCAGAGGAAGTACTAGCAGCATATGTCATGTATATCTCCTGAGTGAGAATTTCCAATATGCATCCTACAGAGGAGAAAAGCAAGGTTCGTGCTCATGCAACCAGTTAGTGGTGGTAGTAGGCTTTCAAAGTAGATCTTTTTATTACCTCAAATCAACAATCTTCAGCTTACAATCCAAATTTAAATATTATTCTCTCTTTTCTCTTTTCTCTGTCACTATTACACTAAGTGGCATATAAATACTTTATATATATTTTTTTCGCACTGACAGTAATATTAGAGAAAATAAGGTATTGTTCTCTTGGCCACCTGTTAGGATGTGATTTAGTTTCTTCAAAATTTTTAAGGCCAAAAAAAGTACAAAAAAGCTTCACCTTGTAGCTAAGCAAATCCTTTCGCTCCAGTAATCACAGCAATGCTGGCTGATCATCCACCTACAGGAACTAACCTCTTGGCCACATCTTAAGGAGCCTAGACTGG
The DNA here is from genome assembly GCF_037038515.1 of Microtus pennsylvanicus. Taxonomy (NCBI): domain Eukaryota; kingdom Metazoa; phylum Chordata; class Mammalia; order Rodentia; family Cricetidae; genus Microtus; species Microtus pennsylvanicus. Next base: position 130,100,498 of record NC_134601.1, on the reverse strand, counting down.
GCTATGCTTTGGCTTCCTACTGCAACCAAGCTCAGCCCCCCCGAAAAAGAGCTGGCACACCCTAACCAGCTCCTCCTCAGAGGTTCCTTGAAGGGGGTCTTGCCATTAGTACTAAGAGACCAGGCTCCCAACTTAACTCTTCGCTGCCCCTCCTCCAGCTTTCGAGAAGCATCTCTACCTGCTACTGCTTGGGGGAAGGGAGGGGTGACGTAAGTGGGATCTGTAAGTGGGATCACCGGTCTTCCAAATCCTCTTCTCTCTAGCTGAGACTTTAGATGTATGGGGTTAAAACAAACCACTTAAAAAGAATTGAGAGCACCGAGACAGGAGAGACTGAACTAGACAAACCTATCCATTCTTGTTCCCTTTCAATTCTTCCACAAGGCCCCCCGAAGTACCCCCTCCTCTTAGTCTCTCTTCACAATCCTTAAGGGAAATCATTTTCCCTTGAGTTTAATTTGATTCCACATAATGTTCTTACCCCTTCCGCTCACACGCCCCCCATCCCACTTCACTGCTAAAATCCAAAGCCAAGTGGGTGTGTGCGGTTGGCGGCGGCGGCGGCGGCATCGGTGGCGGTATAGGCGGCGGCGGGAGGGGGAGAGTTAGAACCTAGGCTGAGGACAGGAGAGTGGGTTCTTTCCCGAGTCACTTACCGCCCTTGTCTCTAGCTGAGGACTCCTGAAGTGTCCGGAGCTCAAGCAGTCCTCCCGGAGACTCTTACTCCTGAGCTGATCTCAAGACAGCTGTTACCCTCGCACCCGCCCATGTCTGACAGCGCGCCTGGCAACGCGCTTTAGCCTCCTCTTCCTTGGTCCCCCACCTCTCTGTTTTCTCCGGGCTGGGAAAGGATGGGAGAAACGAAAAAGGGAGGGAGTCGATTCAGACCCAGCTGGGCCACCCTCAGAACAAGGGAAACAAAGCTTTCAAGCATCCAAGCCCCGAATCGGGGCGGCAGAGCAGACTTCCTAAAAAGAATCCTCCCACTGCAGCCTTCCCTGTGCTAAAAATACAGCGGCTTCTCTGGGGCGAAGTGGCCAGCGCTAAAGCTCCTGCGTTCCCCTTTTACCTCAACCGATTCAGTTCCGGCCAAGCCCATTCTCCACCCACCTCAGAACTCCTCATGCCCTCCCCGAGAAAGCTGGGGCGGGGTCCCGACCAAGCACCCAAACCTCAGATCACGACTTGAACGCAAAGTTGAGACGGAGAAGGAGTCAGTGAAGACCCACAAGCAGACAGCGCCAGAGGACCCCCCTCCCCACGCAGCGGTTAGCGCTGCACACCCGGCGCCTTCCTAAAAAGAAAGGAGGAAAAGGCGCCGGCGAATGGTCCAAACATATAGGAAAACACCAGCCCAGGGCAGGGGCTCCCACGCGAGTGGGAGGCACTCCCGCCGGACCTCGCCAGAGAGACTTCCCGGTGGTACCTGGCCGCCCCACTGGTACACCACGCCCGTGGGGTCAGAGCTTGGCGCGCTCGCCGGGCAACCTGAGTAGGTGGAGTGTTTAGCTCTTTCTCTGGCAGACTAGGCCCAGAAGAGAGGTGTGACTACCATGAGGACTCCACCTAGGGTGGAGTTCCTTAAAAGGGACAAGTGGCCGCTAGAGGGGAGTGGAGTAGGAGGGGGTGGAGATGGGTGGGGCAGAGAAGGCGGAGGGACAGGAGACGGGGTGGGGCGAGACCTAGGAGCTAGGAGCTGGCCTCGCCCCTGGCGGCCGCGTCTGTTGGCCTCCTGCAGCAGCAGGTACAACTGAAATCAGTTTCAGTGAATACTCAGTCCCTGACAGGTTTTCGGACACCCTACATGCTCACCTATCCACCAGGATTTAAGCTCTCTAGGGGAGGATGAGAAGGGTGTGGTGACTAGGAGTAAGGGATCTCCAGGAAGAAAAGGATGCGGAATAGGGAATGTCAGAAAGATGGTAACTGTAAGAGGATTTTTACCCTCCCAGTTCTCCATGGCAACGCGTGACACTAGCAAGGACAAGAGGGGTCACAGTGTCTTTTTAGGGAGGACGCTTAAGAGGAAAGGAGATTGGAGCTGAGTGCATTTTCTAGCAATAGATAAGAGAAGGTGAGAGTGAAGGAGAAGGTGGGAGAAATGAGTTGAAGATGAATTCCTAACACCTTGTGGCCCTGGCAGGGAGAGTTCAGAGAGGCTTTCTGAGTCTCCCAGCTACCAGCTCTCTAAGAATAGAGTTCTCAACCCCCTGAGACCGCCTCTCCGCCAAGCATTGGCTAACATCCCTGAAGAACTGAATCCATAGACTAGAAGCCACATTTCCAGCATTTTTTGCCCTTGCCTTAAAGTCCTTCTCTAGCTCATTTTAATGGAAACTCATGAAGTCACAGATAACCACAGCCTCCTTCCAGTGTCTCTTTCCTAGCACAGTTCTTTCAAAGGGGAAGGAAAAGAGAGAGAAGGAACAAAGGAGAAGAAGGGAAGGAGCAGCCAAGCAAAAGGAATAATAATAGGTTCCAAGTTTTCAGCACCTCATATGGGCAGTTCACTGGGCCAGGTACCATTATAGTCATCCATTTTCCTTTATTCCTGGTAACAACCCTGGAAAGTAGGTAGCACTATATTTTTATGCCCCGTCAGGGAGTACTGGGGATTGAATTCGGGGCCTAGTGTATTCTAAGCAAGCACTCTACCACTCAGCTGTATCCCCAGCTCATTTTTGGTGTTATTTGTTTGAGACAGGTAGTCTTACGATGGAGCTCAGGTTAATGTTATAGCCTAGGCTGACCTCAAACTCACCAGTCTCCTGCTTCAGCTTCATTAGTTCTGAGTTTACAGGCATGCACTGTCACACCCAGCTTCTTATGAAAAAGAATAAGGAAACTGGGGGTCACAGCTCAGTATGTGCCCCGCAGGTAGGTCCATTTTCTTAACTGCTCTTCTGTTCAGATGCATTTTTAACATCTCGTTTTCCTTCGCTCCCAAAACAATCTCTTCTCCCACTGGTAGTTCAGCAACCACCTGAACATTCAAGGCAACACCTCGGAATCCTTCCACTTGCTGTGACGATCCAGAGGCTGCCTTTATCTTAAGCAGCAGCGGTTTTGCTGTTCTACTAGATCTTACCCAGATTCAAAATCTCTGATAATCCCAGGCTTTTTCCAATCTTGGGGGCATAAAACACTTTACCTTCTCTATCTGAAGTGGCCCTTTAACTCTGTCTTACGTTTTTAAAAGGACTGACTAAAGGTCATCCCCTCTCCTTATTTAATTCGCTCAGGAAGAACTGACCATTTCCTGCTGCACCTCTAGGTCTGTTATAACGGCTTCTCCTTATTACTGCACCATAATGTCCTGGAGGTTAGGCATCAGATGTTACTCTGTAATGTACATGCTGGGTATTATTATCAATAATAGTTATCAAGCAATAGCTATGCTGAACTCTGTGCTATCACTACCACCTTCCTGTGTAGAAAAACAGCACATATATGTACTTGCTACGTGAAAGAATGTCCCTGTGGTAGGAGCTTTTATAAATGCCTCTTTCTATACACCATATTTCCACTGCTGCCCACAGCCCTACCCTGCTTACAAGGTAAGACTTTCTAAGTGAAAGTCATGCAATACAATGTACAACTGTACGTATTCTTTTTTAAAAGGGTCATTTTATCCCTTGAATTCTTATGTTCTTAACGTATAAAATCTGGGGAGTATTGCTAAAAAAATATTTTTCATTAGTCCAAGACTATCCTCAGTAATGTCAGACGGTTTTAGATTCAAGGATGTAAAACTTTTTTTTTTACCAAAGACTAATATATTTTTGTGATGTGAAAAATAAAGACAGGCAGACTTCTGTAATACATTCCAACGTCAACCGCCACTAGAATTCTTTATTTATGCTAGGTATACTCTTTGGTAATCATGAATTCTTTATTTAATCTATGCAGGCTCCACAAGAAGTTGTGTCCATTTGAAGATAGTAAAACAATCTATCCTCTTGCTAAAAGTGATTTATTTTAGACTCCTGTTTTTTGTCTGCCTCACCTGTTGTTTGTATAGAAAACATTGTATCAGATTGCCAAATTCTGTTTTTGGGAAAAAGGTCAATTATTAAGCCTTAGGTAAATAAGCTCAAGATTCTTTCCCATCCATTCCTCCATCCATTTAGTCAACGAAACATGCTTAGTACCTATGCCATAATAAGAAGCACGTTGAACATTAGAAGGAGAAATAAAACCTCCCATTCTTTCCCAGGAACTCCAGTGTAGGAGCCCTTGACTTCAAAACACCCAGTGTTTTGGTTCACATTTTTCCTTTGAAGTTTTTAGATATGATATCTGTCTTGCTTGAAGGAACTATGTACCCCAGCACCACAGTTCATTGTAAAGATGGAGTTTTTCTTGGGATTGTCTCTGTTGTTTTTCCATAATGTGGCCTGAACCCAGTACACTGTGTATGTTTGGTAAGCACTTCTCACTGAGCCACACCCAACCTTGTCCTTTGCCACTTGTCATATCAATAATCAGCATGCCACTTATGTCACATGGAAAGTTGTGACGGAGCAGACATGAAAAAGATGCAGTGTTTCTTCCTTGTAGGAAGCACCTCAGGCTCCCCTTTTCTTAGGTGGCTTAAGAAATGCATAAAGCAAATAGCAACAAGTATCTTCAACTTGTTCCATTCCACCCAAAGCATAAGGAAGACTGAGTACTTGAAAAAGTCGCCTAAACGCTCCTCTACATCACAGGGGTAAGGTGAGAGTTAAATTATATACTGAACTTAATGAAAGATGGCAGAAAAGCCTGCAGACACCCAGGTCTCACAAGATGCTGCTCTTTGCTGCCCTTCTTCCTTTTCACTCTCCTGACTCTCCTCTTCTTCCAGAATGCAAGCCAACAAACTACGAGGGTGGAGCCCGGAATGAGGGCTAGAGGGAGAAGAGGAGGAAAAGCCTCAGGAAGAGGTCTCCACCCTCCCTGCTCCCAGCAGAACAACAACAACAATTTAAAATACTTGAAGAGCTGGGGCTAAGGAGAAGGTGGGGCAGAAAAAAAGGGCAGAAGAGGATGATGAGGAAGGGTGGAGACCAGGGAGGGGACTTAGAGGGTCAGCAGAGTAGAGAAGCCTGGGGGACAAGGAGGCAGTAGTACGTACGCAAAAAAATCAGCCCTCTTATGATATTGTTGTTCCTGGAACAGCAAGAATATTGCCAAAACCAGTGCTTAGCTTAGACCTAGTGGGAACAAAATCGCCCCCCTCACCCACTTTTTTTTTTTGCTCTGCAGTTCCTCAGGGGGTATAATCTCCCTGCAAGCTTAGCTGGTCGCAGACCTTTTGCCTCCCTGCTAGTGGAGGGGCAGTGTTGAGTTCCTCCCATGGCTCAGAGGACATCACGAAGGTTACTGGCAGCAAAGGATAGGGACAGTAAGGAAGAAGGATGTCTATTTAGATGAGAAGAGAAGAATCTGGGGGAAAAAAAAAACTTGGTCTGTAAGCTGTGCAAAGGTGAGCAAAAGCTTTCACGTCTCTAAACACCAGTTTCTACAGTGATTTCTTTTACAGAGATACTGTTAGCGCTGGCTTCACAGAACTGTCAAAAAGATTAAATAAGACACAGAGGAGGCTTTGCAGTGACTAGTGAATTTAAGCTTTGGGGCTTCTTTCCCAGAATGGAAGGAATCAAACTGTTTTTCCCGAAAGTCTCCAGAGTTCTATCAGCAATCAGTCCCTGAAAAACCTACCTCAGCCCGATGAGATTACCGCCTGCAAAGCACAGTGCTCTGCACAAAGGAAGCTCTCAAAGGTTAACTAGTGTTACTCTTAACAATGGAACCTCTGAACTCTGAGTCTCCTTTTTGGCCACAGAGGTTGAAGCAGTGACCCGTATTCTTTGTATTTCCTCTCCTTATACACGTAAATACACTAATTTACAAAAATAGCAACCAAAGTGCTTGCTCTAATACACCCAGAGGCACCACTAAGTTCACCTTAGGAACATCCAATGGGCCAGGAGCATCTGGCCAGAATTTGAGATCAACCCAGGCAAGTTCTAGCAGGCCTACAACTCCTATAAATTTAATTGTGCCTTGGGCCACTAACTTTATAAATAAAAAGCTTGGTTAATTGTGGTAGTGCTGGTGGTGATGGTGGTGGTGATGGTGGTGGTGGTGGTGTATGTGTTAGGACAAGATGTTGGGCTCCCGTGGATTTTTACACCACTCAGACTACAGAAGTTACCACACCCATAAACTGGAGGAAGGAAGAGCCTTCAGAGTCAGCAACCAAGTCAAACCAGAAAAACTGGGAGTCTGCGCCTCACCTAAGGAAAGGGGTAATATAGTCTTGTCCCTAGAATGTCTATTCCGGAGTCAGTATAAGACTTGAATTCTTGCTTTCATATTACACAAATAAACATATGAGATTATCCAAGGAAATGTATAAATAGGACAGAAATTTTTTTATCACTAGGCTGATCCAGGAGTGCTAGGTCCCCAGAAGCAAAATGTCCCTGTAGAAGAGTATGGTCTAGCTCCCACTGTCCCCCAAACGAGTAAGGAATGGATCCTTACCCTGGGGACCAGAACAGTGTATCACAGTCACTCAGAAAGTGACACAGAAAATCTGAATAGGGGTTCTGCTTATGGTGCTTTCTTAATATCTTTCTTAACACACCTACTAAAAGTACTGAAGCCATATGCTTGATTTCCTTCATTCTTCCTTTCACCAAACAGTACTAGTTTTTATCCTCAAATCAATACCACAAACACAGTTAAAGCAGTTTGACAGGGAGTGACAATGACAGGGCATTACCCTCTCCAGTCAGTACATTGATGAATTTCAATGAGTATGTCAGGCAGATTAGCAGTAGCAATTCACTTCCTAAGATGAGATAAATGGTCTGATCAGGGATGAGAGTCTAATTAGTATGCCATGGGGATACACCTATTTACATGGTAGAAACACATAATTGCAATGGTCAGGACTATGTGGCCAAGTGGAGTAAATATACATGAATATGCTGAAAATAAAATGTGGGGGACACAAATCCTTGCAAGAGTTACTCACCCCAGTTACAGAATGTTGGTGTGGAAAAGGCCTAAAGATGTTATTTCAGTAAGTGTTTTTAACATGTGCCACGCATGCCAATAGTTCTAGGAAGGATCATTTTGGATGGCACACAGATAAATATTTTCCCATACTGTGTATTTATTTTATGGTTACCTTCTATTTACAGAAAATAAAACTGGCTTTCCATTTTCAGTCATGCTATTTTTGTAAAAATTTATTTTTATTGAAGTCAGCCCATTTAAGTAAGACGTAAGCAACGCTACAGATATGTTCTAAATCATGAAAGTAACTCAAACACAATTGATCTTTAGCAAGCCAGTGTGAATCTAATTATCCCAATCCAACAGTTCATTTGTTGGACACCTTGATTTAGAGGAGTGTGTTAACACCTCAGTCTACAAATAAAAATCAAACTTGCCTGTTTCTCCTGCAGCCATGGCAGAATTGACAATAGAGCATGGCATTTTAACACTGAACCTAGGGGAAAAGCCACCTGCCCCTACTTCTTGAACTAGTCCACTTGATACTACAATGCTTTCTTTTGGCTTTTACGCCATCGTGACATATGTCTCCCACAGGGCTTGTCACATTCTATGGAAATTCTTTTTTTTATGTGCAATTTACTCATTTGACTGCTAGCTCCTTGATGTCAGGAGTTTGATCACCATAGTTCAGTAACATCATGTTTTCATTTCTGAGGATAGTACCTGTACTGTAGCAAATGCCCAGTGAAAGTTGGTACAGTATAATAATTAAGAATCAGAGACAGAGATCTGCATATTAATACTGCCACCAATTCATTAACACTGCCCCTAATTCATCACTTAGCTGTGAGGCACTGGACAACTTACATAAGCTGCCTGGGTCTTGGTTTCCTTATTTCTTAAAATGAGGATTAGGGGAAGTTGCTGAAGGTGACACTGAGAAGATAAGGTGACAATACGTGGACTTGGTACAGAGTGAGTGCTAGCACATTTTACAGACTGAGAATCCCTAACCCAGAAATCTAAAGTGCTCTGGATTCTGAAGCATTTGGAGTGCTTAGACAGCAAAGGTGGAAATGGTCCTCACCTGCCATCAGAGAATTATACTCAAAGTGCAGTTCCACTAGGGGCTGGTGAGATGTGCTGGCTGAAAAACCAGATGCATTGAGTTTGATACCCAGAACTCGCATAACATGGTGAAAAGTCCAAACTGACTCTTGCAGTGTGTTCTCTCACGTCCACATGTGTACACGAGTGCATGAACATACTCACACCTTAAATAATACAAATGTAGAAAATACATTCTCACGAAATATTACATAAAATTACCTTCATGCTATTCCCATAAATTGAAACAAAAACAAATTTCATATTTAACCATGAGGCCCATACCCATGATAAATTAGTATATAAATATATAAATCTTCCACAATCTGAGGAAAAAGTGGAAAACTAAAACATCTGTTCCCAAGCATTTGGATAAGGGACTCAAAACCTGAATTTGTGTTGAACTCAATTATACTTTATTATTACTCCTGAGACTCAACTCTGGAGAACTACAGATAAGACTAATTTTTCCATCCATGATCATCCAAATGCCTCCTATTCTTTCCTTTCTCATTCCTAATGGCTCAATCCATTTCTGTAACATCGTTTCCACACTTTGCTATCTGCTATCTCAGTTGCAACAAATTATAGACTGCCCAGCCAGTGATGCCATCTCACAGAAACCAAGGTGCTTTAGCATATTAGTTCACCAGGTAATTAAGTGCAAGAGTAAGTCTATTAACAGAAAAACAGAAAGAAGGGCAAAGGAAGACCATCACTCCATACTTAGATGTAATAGGAGAGATTGAGTGTTCAACAATAAGATATTAGGGAGCTAAATTACAAAACGCCCACATAACAAATATACTGCTAGCCAGATTTCATATGTTCTCTCTCCAAAACTCATATCTTGAAACCTTGATTCCCAAGGTGATGTTATTAAGAGAAAGGACCCTTGAGAAAGCTATAAAACGGCTTAAGGGACAGACTTTATCCCCTTCCCCACTTTCATTCCTTTTGCCATGTAAAGACAATGCTCATACCTTCTGGAGAGCCAGCAACAAGGTTCCATCTTAGAAGCAAAAAACAGCTCTTATAAGACAGTGATCTGCAAGATCCTAGATCTTCTATGTACCAGGTTTCAGAACAACGAGACATAAACTCCCACTGTAAAATAGTCACTATGTGATATCATTTAGCAGATAAAGAATGATAATATACAGACATCAGAATTTATGCTTTAAGCTATGCAAAGTGGCAGGAAGATCATAAACTGGAGTCCACTCTGGGCTACAGAGCAAGTTCTCATCTCAAAACAGAAACACGAATAGGAATATACTTCAGTGGGAATAGGTTTGCTTAAGCTTTGGAAGTCAAGTCCTAAACTAAAAAAAAAAAAAGAAAAAAAAGAAAAGGGAGGGAGGGAGGGAGGGAGGGAAAGGGAGGAAAAGGAAAGGAAATTAGGATATTGTGTAGTATTGGGTTGAAAAGTAAGACACAAAGAAAATATATAGTGTCATTTAAATTTGCCTAAACACACATTTTTGTTACAAAAATATATTTAGCATTAAAAAAGAATGGCCTGTAGAATTATCTGAAAACTTCATAATATCTAAAATATTTTCCATAATAATCATGAATTATTTTTATATTTGGAAAATATGGGTTGGACATAGATTAGCCTTGGGCAGCACAGATTGTGGTGAATTTTATGTTTTATGTTTCCACCTGCACATGCACACAATAAACAGATGTAAAACAAATTTTAATCTCTCCTAATTGGTTTTCTTAACAACATTTGCCCTCCTGAACTGCAGCTATAATTGGCTATTCCAACTCAGAAATTTCTCAAAAGTGTCTGTTTCAAGACAAAACTTAATGCCACTAAATATGGTTTTCTCTTTCTACGGTTTTCTCCCTGATGGCTTTGCTTCAACGAGCATTTGCCACCTAATAAAGACACTGTTCTGTGAGCCAAAGTGCACAGATCTTGGCAGAATGTTCTCCCACACTTCCATGTTTAGCAGATCATTTCCTCTGCAGCAGTAATCCTGGTTTCTAGTTGGGTATACTGTGTGTTTGTGTGATTCCTGCTTCTCCTATCAGACCTCATTGAAAGAAGCAGAATCTAGGCCAGCTTTACTCAAGGATGTAACTTAGTTCTTGAAAGAAAGTAATTGCTCAATAAATATTTGTTAATTTCACTGACTGGATAACTGAATCATTGATTTCTTTAAATGTCATGTTCATCTATTTTGTTTTGAGAAAGGGTCTCTTTGTGAGACCCAGTCTAAGCTCTAACTCACTATTGTTCCCAGTACATATGCCATTATGCCCCGCATTTATCTTTAACTTCTCTGTTCTACAGTTTCCTGATGATATCTGGTTCGGATTTTGGTGGAAATCAGGTAGGTTGTAGAAGCTTCTTTTCCCAAAATGAAAACCAGGAAAAATCCTGAGGAAGAAATAACTCAAGAGGTTGGGTGGTTGTGGCACACGCCTTTAAAAGCAGCACTCAGGAAGCAAAGGCAAGCAGACCTCTGTGAGTTCAAGGCCAGCCTGGTCCACTGAGCCTGCCTCTGTCTCCCAAGAGCTGGGATTAAAGGCGTGTGCCACCACTGTCTAGCCAGATAAGAAACTTTTAAATTTATATAATTTTTTTAATGACAATTCTTTTTGCAAGCCTATATCTGTTCTTGATTGTTCTGTGCTGAAATAATAGAATGGGGGTGATTCCTCTAATAGCGAACAAATAAAAACAAAGCAAGAGGTACTTTTTCATGGCAATTCAGAAGGCATTTACTACACAATTTTTTGAATAGAAAAATTTCTTACAAACTAATCCCTGTGATTCCATGCAGTGTTGCTGCTCCCATTTCAGCATGCCAGAAAAGCATGTGCTTTTCTGCACAAAACAATTCAATATTGCTTATTATGTAGAATAAGAAGATATAATTTAACTTACATTATTTTCTGCCAAAGATACAAATGAGCACATTAAAAAAGGAAACCAAAAGATCAGCTTCCTTATTTGGCTAACTGTCTGAACTGTAACCTAGTACAGAGACGGCTCTGTGCTTAAGAGCACCTACAGCTCTCGCAGAGGGACTGAGTTTGGCTTCCAGAATCCACAAGTAACTGTAATTCCGGCTCAAGGAGATCTGACACCTCTGGCCTCTATGAGTACTTGTATTCACACACAGACATAGACACAGACAGACGGGCAGACAGACAGACAGACACACACACACACACACACACACACTTAAAATAATAAAAATATAATTCCTAAAACTTAGGGTTACAAATAATAAAGCCTATGGGAGTAACCAACCAATGTCTGTTTTGACTTAAGGCTCACTCCATGAGATGGAACCCATACCTGACACTGCTTGGGTAACTAAAACCAGAGACTAGATAGCCCAGAGACCTGGGGTAAACCAAACACTACTGCTCTAAAACAGTATCACTAAAATGACTCCTAATGATATTTTGCTATACTCTTAGATCAGTGCCTTGCACAGTCACCATCAGAGAAGTTTCCTTTTTAGCAAATGGGAACAAATACAGAAACCCACAGCCCAACATTAGAGAAAGAGAGCATGACCTTGGAACACACATCTCTAAATGAGAAATTTTCATCAAATCCCTTTCCTCAGAGCTCAGGGTACCTTTGGAAGAGGAGGCTGTGAAAAGAGCGCAAAAGGCACAGGGGGATGGAGGCCACCAGGAGAAGAAGGCTCTCTAAATCAGCTCAGCAAAGCTCATATGAACTCAGAAAGACTGAGAGAGCAGGCACAGGGTCAAGGCATGTCTGCACCAGGCCCTCTGTATGTATATTATAGCTTTCAGTTTAGTAATTTTTTTTCCCGGTTTTTCAAGACAGGGTTTCTCTGCGTAGCCCTGGCTGTCCTGGAACTCACGCTGTAGACCAGGCTGGCTACAGAGATCTGCCTGCCTCTGCCTCCCTGGTGCTGGGATTGAAGGTGTGCACCACCACTGCCCGGCTCAATTTCATACTTTTTTGGGACTCTTGATTATATAAACAAATGAGTCTCTGATTCTTGTGCCTTGTCTTGGACTCTTTTCCTCCTACTGGTTTGCCTTGAACAACTTTAACGTGATGTTTTGCTTTAATATTTTATTTTTCTAAAAAAGAATAAAATTGATTATTTTTATTTTTTAAAAAAAGACGACTGAATTATAATGATTTGTGCATAAAATATGAACAAATTAGGTAAAACAAAGGACAGAGGGGGGAGGACCTTGGACTTTCCACAGGGCAGGGAACACTGACTGCTCTTTGGACTGGAGAGGGAGGGGAAGAGGAGTGGAGGGAGGGAGAGAGGGGCGGGAGGAGGGGGAGGGAAATGGGAAGCTGGGAGGAGGCGGAAACTTTTTTTTTCTCAATAAAAAATTTTTTAAAAAGCTATGTAAACAGCATCTTTGTGAAAAATAAGTTTCTCATGCAAAACTAAGATTTTGTGACACATCTTAAGCCTCCAGCAGATTACGAACATCACACTTCAGCACAGATACTCATCTGAATGTCTTGCTAAGATCCAGCCTCACTCAGATATAGTGGATTACTGCAAGGAACCCCAAACTTCTCATGTCTCACAAGTTTCCAGGAGATGCTGGTGTTTCTGTCCCAGAGCAAACATGAAGTACCGTGGAGCCACGGGAACCTGCATTCTGCTACTGGGCTACTTACTGCTCTATGAGACTCAGAAACAGTCACCATACACACAGCAGCCACGCTTTGCTGCTATTCATAGCAAAAAACTTATTTCCATTATTAACTGTAAAACATTCTCTCCACGGAAGCAGCTAAAAGTAATGACTACCATATTAGCACACTATATACCATATGCTCCATTTGCTTCCTGCTACTTCACTGAGATGCACATTTTACAGTAAGACCTAGTGATACATGAGCAAGTTCCAGGACAGCCAAGGCTACACAGAGAAATGCTGTCTCAGAAACCAAAACAAATAAAAAAGTTGTTTCTTTTATCTTTTGCAATTATAATATAATAACATCCTTTCTCCCTTCCCTTTCCTTTCTCCGAGTCTTCCTATATACCCCTTCTTGTTCCATTTTAATTGCATGGCCTAATTTTTCATTAATTGTTGTAATATACATATATGTACATGCGTGTGTGTGTGTGTGTGTGTGTGTGTTCCTAAATGTATAAGCACACCCTACTCAATCTGTATAATGTACTTATATGTATGTTTTCAGGGCTGGCAATTGGTATTAGATATCCAATTGGTGTGCTCTTCTCTGGGGAAGACGATTCCTTCCACCCTCAAGCATTGCCTGTTGGCTTGGCACCTCATGGACTTTAACATGTCTACTGCTGTTGCCCTTGTTCAGTTCATGTTTAAATAGTCACGCTGGTGAGACTTTATGGGCATAACTTCTGGCATTTGGAAGAGACACAATCTCACAGCAAGCACCCCGTTCCTCTCTCTTAAAATCATTGTGCCCCCTCCTTGCCTTGCCCTCTCTTAGGATTGGTGGGGGTGGGGTGGGAGGAAGGAGTGGGAGTGGGAGGAGGGGAGGGAGTGGGAATTTGAACTGGTATTTTTTAAAAGTAATAAAATAAAATAAAATAATAAAAAAGAAAGTGGCAAAAAATAAAAAAAAGTGGCACACAGGCTGTCAATTTATTTCGTGTCTGAATTACTCTCTCTTCCTACGTATTGGATTATTTTTTGTATAATGAAGTTGGAACTGAATAAAGATATAATTTACTTAAAAAAATCGTTCTGCCCCATCTTCTGCAATAATCCCTGAGCCTTAGGTGTCATAGTTGAACTTTAGTTGGTTCATTTGGGAGGCAGCTCTACACCTCCACATTTTGATTGGTTGTAGTTTTCTGTAATGGTCCTCATCTATATAAAGAGAAGCTTCTTTGACTGAGGGGTTAAGACTACACTTATCTGAGTGATATCTTGATTTATTTTTCTATTGCTAAGCAGACACCATGACCAAAGCAACTCATAGAAGGAAGAGTTTATTGGGCCTTACAGTTTCCGAGCACAGCTTCGAGTCCTTAACATCATGGCTGGGATCATGGCAGCAGGCAGTAGGCGTGGTACTGGACAGTAGCTGAGGACTTAGAGCTGATCCTCAAGCAAGGGGCAGAAAGCTAACTGGAAGTGACTTGAAGTTCTGAAACCTCAAAAGCTCACCCACCAGGACACATCTCCTCCAACAAGGGCATACTTCCTAATCTTTCCCAAATAATTCTACCAAGTGGGGACTAAACTGTCAAATATATAAGCCCTGGAACAGTAACTGAGAGCTTACATCCTTATGCAGGTTTCTAAAAAGAAATTGAAAAAATGTGCAGTTTGAGGAGAAAAAGAACACTAGGAAATTTAATGCTGAAGCCGTGGTTTGTGCTGAAATAGATAGAGAAATGGAAGAAAGGGAGTGGTGCTCTCAGGGTGAGACCCCACCCAGCTAATCCTGCAATCTGGGAAAACAAAAGGCCCGAGGAATTATCTGTTCCAACCAAGCAAGGAATCAAAGGTTGTGCAAATGCGGTTCAAAGAGGCGGCCAGAGTCCAGCCCAAGCAGGCAGCAGAACTTGCAGCATGAGCCACCTGATTTTGGCTTAAGAGTCATGAAGGCTATGAGAATATAAACATTTTGGAATCTTCCTCTAAGATTAAGGAAAGCCTCCCTGGCAATTCTGAGGTCAGGTAAGGCCATTACAGAAGTAAAGCCTGGATTGTGTTGAGAATCCGGGATGCTGGAGATGCCAAAGACCTGGGATATATGCAAAGAAGAGCAGCATATGCAAAAAGGAAGCAGCCCCAAGAGGGAAGTGTGTAGCAGTCAGCAAAACTTGAAGGGAAGAACCATCCAAGTCCTTTGGTAGCAGACATAAGAGTTACAGGATTTGGAGTTTGCCCTGCTGGGTTTTAGTTAGGCTTTGGTCCAGTATTTCCTCACTCTACTCCCATTCTCTCCCTTTTGGAATGGTAATGTATATCTGGTGCCATTGTAAGTTGAAAGCACACAATTTGCTTTTTTATTTTATAGGAGGTTACAATTAAAAGATTGCTTAGAGACTTTGACTTTGGATTTTTTTTAAACTTGTGTTGAGACGGTAAAAGACTATGGGAACCTTTGAAGTTGTTCTAAATGCATTTTGCATTATGATATGGCCACAAGCCTATGGGGGTCAGAGACTGGAATGTGATAGTTTGAAAGAGAATGGCCCCTTAGCCTCTTCTATTTGAATGCTTAGTCCCTAGAATTTGGGAAGGAATAAAAGTGTGGCCTGGAGGAGGTGGGCCCCTGGGGATGGGCTTTGAAGTTTCAGAAGCCCACACCATTCCCAGCTAGCTCTCTCGGTCTTATGCTTGTGTATCAAATGTAGGCTCTCAGTTACTGCTCCAATGCCACGCCTGTCCGCCTACTGCTATGCTCTTAAGTCCCATAGACTCATCCTCTGAAACTGTAAGGCCCCATTAAATGTTTTCTTCTGTAAGTTGCCTAGGCCATGGTGTCTTAGCATGGCAGTAGAAAAGTAACTAAGATAGGATAAAAGGACAAATCCTTAGACTGTAATTCAGCTAGGGATTGTACTGGCTTTGTAAAGTGGCAGTTGTAGCTTCTCCTCCAAAATCCATGACTTCACTTGCAGCAGGCACAATTTCCCTTTTGTTAGTGCCCGCCACTGGCATGAATACCACTACTGCACCCTTAGGGCTATGATGTGGCTCATCGGTGTTATAGTTCAGTAGGCTGTTAGTTGCTTCCTTCCTTTAGAATACTGAATGGCACCTTCTGGTATCACAAAAACTAGTCCTCAGGAACAGGCCTTTTGGGTCTGCTCCAGTTTAGAGGCTCCTGGACTCTGTCTTAAGTAGATGGTGTTTTCAGCAATAGGGGCTTACCTTCCACCTCTATGGGTCAAGCAAGGAAAATGGAATAGCACATAATGTTTGGGGAGTCTCTTGAACGACCCTGAAAAGAAAGTCAGCTGTTGAGGTTTATGTTAAATCGTTTTTGGCTCTTGGGGGAACACTGTCAAACCAGATGGGAAAATTTCATTTAAAGTATATAGTTAGAACTGTATGGTATGTTTATGTGCATGTGTAATTTTTAGGTAGTATGATTCCATATGACTTCCTCAGACATCCTTTCTAGTTTTTAACCCTCCTCCTTCCTTCTGTATTTATTTCTCTCTATTCTCCCTAATTAGACCCTCCTTCCTCTTTTGCTCATTTCCATCATTAAATCACTTGGATCTTGCTCTGCCCCTCTCTATTGCTCCCCCCAAAGTCCCCACTCCAGCAACATCTCTTTTTCTTTTCCTGATTTCAGCAATTATTCCAGCATATGTCCACACATCTGAAGATTTGGAACTAGGACCCTCATATGATAGGCTGTGATGTTTGTCTTTCTGGGTCTGGGTTATTCCCTTCAATACAATCTTTTTACCTGCAAAGTTCATGATTTCATCTTTCATTACAGTTGAATGGTATTTTATAGTGAATATGTACCACATTTATCGTTGCTGGAGGACATAGAGGTTATTTCCATTCCCTAGCTACAGGCATAAACATGGTTGAGCAAGTGTTTGGATAGAAGCTTCACCTCAGCTCTTGGCATCCATATTCAAAGATGCTTGGAATGTTCAGGTGAAAGTTCCATCCCAAGCCCCCTCCCCGGGAAATTGATCCTCAGTCCAGATTCCACCCCTGAGAAAGCCCCCCAAAGAATGATCCCTCCCCAGAGATACTGAAAACCACTCCCACAGGGTATTTAAATCCCCTCCCAGAACAAATCGGTCTTCCTTTCCCATCTCCTATTCTGGGGGGGCTGGAAAACCATCCAGGAGCATTTGTATCCATTAAACCTAGGCTTTTTCTAATTTAGTTTGATTTGTTTTGATTTGAATTATTGTGTCAGCAGAGAGGCTTATTGGGGTACAGGAACTTTTCAGCAAGTATCTGTGGAGGATGATGTCAAACCTTTTGGGCATTGCCAAGGGGTAGGATTTCTCTCTTTTTTTTTAATTTATTTATTTATTAAGGATTTCTGCCTCCTCCCCGCAACCGCCTCCCATTTCCCTCCCCCTCCCCCGATCAAGTCACCCTCCCTCATCTGCTCAAAGAGCAATCAGGGTTCCCTGACCTGTGGGAAGCCCAAGGACCGCCCACCTCTATCCAGGTCTCCTAAGGTGAGCATCCAAACTGCCTAGGCTCCCCCAAAGCCAGTACGTGCAGTAGGATCAAAAACCCTCTGCGATTGTTCTTGAGTTCTCAGTATTCCTCATTGTCCTCTATGTTCAGCCAGTTCGGATTTATCCCATGCTTTTTCAGACCCAGGCCAGCTGGCCTTGGTGAGTTCCCGATAGAACATCCCCATTGTCTCAGTGTGTGGGTGCACCCCTCGCGGCCCTGAGTTCCTTGCTCGTGCTCCGTCTCCTTCTACTCCTGATTTGGCCCTTGAGAATTCTGTCCCGTGCTCCTCTGTCTCTGTCTCCTTTCATCGCCTGATGAAGGTTAATATTCATGAGGATGCCTATGTGTTTGTCTTTGGGTTCACCTTCTTACTTAGCTTCTCTAGGAACATGCATTATAAGCCCAATGTCCTTTATTTATGGCTAGAAACCAAATATGAGTGAGTACATCCCATGTTCCTCTTTTTGGGTCTGGCTTACCTCACTCAGGATAGTGTTTTCTATTTCCATCCATTTGTATGCAAAATTCAAGAAGTCCTTGTTTTTTATTGCTGAGTAATACTCTAATATGTATATATTCCATACTTTCTTCATCCATTCTTCCGTTGAAGGGCATCTAGGTTGTTTCCAGGTTCTGGCTATTACAAACAATGCTGCCATGAACATAGTTGAGCATATACTTTTGTTGTATGACAGGGCCTCTCTTGGGTATATTCCCAAGAGTGGTATTGCTGGATCCAGGGGTAGGTTGATTCCGAATTTCCTGAGAAACCGAAACACTGCTTTCCGGCACAGGAGACCACTTCCTATGTAGAACCCCAGCAGCACAGACACTAAGGGCATCATTGAATAAATGGGACCTCCTGAGGCTGAGAAGCTTCTGTAAAGCAAAGGACACTGTCACTAAGACAAAAAGGCAACCCACTTACTGGGAAAAGATTTTCACCAACCCCGCAACTGACAAAGCTCTGATCTCCAAAATATATAAAGAACTCAAGAAACTAGACCGTAAAAGGCTAATCAATCCAATTATAAAATGGGGCACTGAGCTGAACAGAGAATTCTCAACAGAAGAACTTCAAATGGCCAAAAGACACTTAAGGTCATGCTCAACTTCCCTAGCGATCAGGGAAATGCAAATCAAGACAACTTTAAGATACCATCTTACACCTGTCAGAATGGCTAAAATAAAAAACACCAATGATAGCCTTTGCTGGAGAGGTTGTGGAGAAAGGGGGACACTCACCCATTGCTGGTGGGAATGCAAACTTGTGCAACCACTCTGGAAAGGATTTCTCTTTTTGGTAATGTTCTATGCTGATTTCCAGAGCGGACACACAGACTGCAATCCTACCAACAGTGACGGAAGGTTCCCCTTTCTCCACATTCCCTCCAGCGTGTACTGTCTGCTTTTTCCGTTGCTGATCTTTGCCTTTGTGACTGGAACAAGATGAAATCTCAGAGGTATTTCAATTTTCATTTCCTTAATAGCTAGTGTCTTAGTCACCGTTCCGTTGCTGTGAAGAGACAGCATGATCACAGCAACTCATAAAATGGAATAACTTAATTGGGACTTGCTTAGTCTCTGAGGTTTAGTCCATGGTCATGGTGGGACACACGGCAGCATACAAGCAGACGTCTTGGTGCTGGAGAAGTTGGGAGTTCTACATCTGGATCTGCAGGCAGCAGGAAGAAAGAGAACCACCTACCGGGACTAGCTTGGGCTTCTGAAACCCTAAAGACCACCCACTCCCCCTTGGACAAGCTTCCTCTAACAGGGCCACACCTCTTAATCTCTCTCTAGTAGTGCCACTCCTTAATGACGAGGCATTCAAAGATTTGAGGCTATGGGGGCCGTTTCTATTCAGACCATAACATCTAAAGACCATAAACACTTTTTGAAACACTCTTAGTCAGTTTTTCCTTCTTTTCAGAGCTCACCGTTCAGGTCCCAGGCCCATTTTTTTTAATAGGTCATTTGGGTTTCTTTGTTTGTTTGTTTTGGCAATTTGTTTCTTGAATTCTTTACGTAGTCTAGATATTAATACTCTGTGAGATGTGTAACTTTTCAAAGATTCACTCCCACTCTGTGGGTTTCCTCTGTACTTGACTGACTCTTTAGCTATGCAGAAGCTTTTCGGTTTTATGAAGTACCACTATCAAGCGTTGGCCTTAATACTTGGGCGAATGCAGTCCTATTAAAAAAGTTCTACCCTTTATCTATATATCACATAGAGGACTACTTATATTTTCTTCTAGAGTATTTACAATTTTAAGTTTAGCTCTTTGATCAATTTTGTGTTTGTTTTTGTGCAAAGTGATAGATACAGGTCTACTTTTATTCTTTTGCACATGGATACTCATTTCTCCCAGAAGCATTTGTTGAAGATGCTTTCTCTTCGCCAGGCTATTTACTTGGTCAAATATTCAGTGGCTAAAGTTAGGTGTACCCATGTTTGGGTCTTTAATTTTGTTCCACTGGTCTACATGTCTGTTTTTGTGTCAGTACCATAGTGTTTTTAGTATTCTATCTCTGTGCTATATTTTAAGAACTAAGATGGTAATTGTTCTTTTGGGGGTGCGGGGGCAATTGCAATCATACTCCATGATGAAGGGAAGGCCGGGCAGAAACCTGGACACAAGAATGAGAGAACCTGAAAGAACACTGTTCACTGGCTTCTTCATCATGGCCTGCTTACTTTTTAACCTTGTATTGAACAAAGATTTTTTTTTCTCACATAATAAATCACGGTTACAGATTCTGTCCCCCTCCACTCCACCCAGTTCCTCGCCACCTCTCCTCCCATATGGATCCACTCTGTCTTGTCTCTCATTATAAAACAAACAGGCTTCTAAGGGATAATAATAAAATAAAACAAAATCTTAACACATTGAAATTGGACAAAACAAACCAACAGAAGGAAAAGAGCTGAACAGAAGGCACAAGAAACAGAGATCCACTGGTTTACACACTCAGGAATCCCATAAAAACACTAAACTGAAAACCAGAACATACATACAAGGGACCTGGTACAGACCCGTGCAAGTCCTATGCATGCTGTCTCCCACTACCACTGTGTGAAGGTCAATATGTGGCTTAAACTGTAGTAGTGTTTTTCTTTTACATATTTAGGTGCCCTTGTGTTTGGGCATAGATGTTAAGAATTGCATCATAATCTTGGTGGGTATTTCCTCTGATGAGTAGGTGGTGTCCTTCTTCCGATTAGTTTTGGTTTGAAGTCTATTTTGTCAAATATTAAGATGGCTACACCAGCTGCTTCTTAGGTCCTTTTGCTTCAAATATCTTCTCTTTCCATTTTTTTTCTACCCTGAGGTAATGTTAAAGTGTACTTCTTGGATGCAACAGAAGGATGGATCATGATTTCTCACATCCCATTCATAAATCTGTGTCTTTTTCTTGGTGAATGTGACCAATGATTTCTGATTCCCGTTATTTTGTTGTTGGTGGTGGTGGTGGTGTACATGTGTATGTACATGCACACTTCCCTTTCAGCTTTGCTTGTTTGAGATTATTTATTCCCTGTGTTTTCCTGAATGTAGTTAACCTACTTAAGTTGGAATTTTCCTTCTGGTACCTTCTGTAGGGCTGGATTTGTAGATAGATACTGTTTAAACTTTATAATGGAATATCTTGTTTTCTCTCTCTACAGTGACTGAAAGTTTTGCTGGGTATAGTAGTCTGGACTGGCAGCTGTTGTCTCTTAGAGTCTGCCGCACATCTGATCAGGCCCTTCTAGCTTTTAGAGTCTCCCCTGAGAGGTCAGGTGTAATTCTGACAGGGCTGCCTTTATATGTTATTTAATCTTTTCTCCTTGCAACTTTTAACACTCTTTCTTTGCTCTGTATACTTAATGTTTTGATTATTATGTGCCAAGGGGACTTTCTTTTAGAAAACCACTCTACTTGGTGTTCTATAAGGTTCTCATACTTTGATAGTTATTTCTTCCTTTAAGTTAGGGAAATTTTCTTCTAGATTTCCTTGAAAATCTTTTCTGTGCCCTTGACCTGGGTTTCTTCTCCTTCCTCTATTCTTATTATTCTTAGATTTGGTCTTTTCATGGTGTTCAAGATTTCCTGAATGTTTTGTGTCAGGAATTGTTTAAATTTAAGATTTTCTTTGATATATTCATTTCTTCTATTATAACTTCAACACCTGAGATTCTCTCTATCTTCAGAATTCTGTTGGTGAAACTTGCCTCTGTAGTTCCTGTTTAAGTTCCTAAGCTTTTCCTTTCCAGATTTCCCTCAGTTTTTTTTTATTCTATTTACAGTTTTGGGTCTTGAATTGTTTTATTCTATTTACACTTTTGGGTCTTGAATTGTTTTATTCATTTCCTTGCACTGTTTGCTAACATTTTCATAGATTTCTTTGAGGGATTTATTTATTTCTTCTTTAAGAATCTCTACCACATGCATAAAGGCTGTTTTAAGGTCTTTCTTGGGCTTCAGCTATGTTGCAATACTCAGGGCCTGCTGTGGTAGGACTGGGCTCTAGTGGAGACATATTGTCCTGGCTGTTATTAACTGTGGCTTTTATGCTGCCATCTAGGCATCTAGGTTGGGGAAGATTGTAATTCTAGGTGCTAATATTTGCTACTATCTGTGTTGCTTGGGTATTTTGTTCCTTGGTGGCTACTGCTCTGTCTGCTTCTTAGTAGAGTGTGACCTTCATTTGATAATCCCACATTTTACTGTCTCGGGGTGAAAGCGTAATCAAATCTTCAAACCCTTTTTCCAGAGCGACCAACTGGAACAGGCTAACCTAACATGTACAGTACAAATAAAGAAACCTTTTACTTTCAACTTTCCTAGGACTGGTTCCTAAGAAGCAAAACAGCAATTATAATTGTTTTGTTTTGTTTTTGGTTTTCGAGACAGGGTTTCTCTGTAGCTTTGGTACCTGTCCTGGCACTAGCTCTTGTAGACCAGGCTGGCCTCGAACTCCCAGAGATCCGCCTGCCTCTGCCTCCTGAGTGCTGGGATTAAAGGTGTGCGCCACCACTGCCCAGCCAGCAATTATAATTATGTGCTAAACTTAAGTTGTGAGGTCAACTTTTATGCTGTACGTTTTAACTTCTCTAGCACTAAACTAGTGGGTTCTCTTGATCTTCACATATGTTCTTCAGATAGACTGGGAATGCACTTACAACAAGGAAGAAGGACTAAGAGGAGACACTGACTTTATAGATACACTGTAGCCTTGCATTTTGCAAACAGCCAATTTACTGAAGAGTTTTGTCACCAAACGTTTTTAAATTACAACAGTAACTTTTCCCTTACAACTTAGTGTGTCTTAGATAGCTATAGCCAACCACTCTGACCAAACCACTCACTAACTTGCAGTAATAGCAAAGCGTCTAGCACGCCAGATACCTAGAGTTCTAAATTAGATTCCTTCAACCGCCGAGTTCTTCTACACTTGCCACTAGTACAGATATAGCCATGGCACAGATTTTTCTTTCTGCTTTGGTATATGACGGAGTTTGCTTCTGCCTCTCACTATGTCCACTACTGGAATGGTTGCTCGGCAGTCTCATCTCTGAATCAATGAGTTGCTGGGATTCTTCCAATCATATCTGCACTGTACTGATCTGCAACAAGTGACCTCACATGTCACCAGGGGCCTAGAATCTTGGTACTATCAATCACTTAACCCTTCTTCAGTGTGGAACTCATTTCTTGTTACTCCTGTACTATCTCCTTTTTCCAACATCCTGCTGAAAACAATATCTATTTATATTTCCATTGTTATTTTCTTACCCAAGGGCATATTTTCATCTGTTCAGAAAATTCACTAAAATTTTAGAAGCAAGTGCCAGTTGTCTACTGCAGGTCACAGTAAATCCTTACCCACAAAATCATCCATTTCAACTCACGGGTCTTGAGCCTTTTAAAGGAGAAAATGAGAACGGCATGGCAGAGTACTGAATGGTACAATTTTGATTATATGGAACTGAAACAATTACCTTATAATTTAGGATCTGATAATAAAAATATAAACAATGGATTCTTAACACATATCACAGAAATTCAAGGGGAAATCCAGTATAAGATGCATAGCACATATGAAATCTCTTCCAAGATATGGTCCCTTGTCCTTAAGTGTGCAACCAAGACAAAACATAAATGAGTATAAACTTTTCAATGAGTTATGTTCCCCAAATGTGCAGCACATATCTGACGGCCATGATAGTTGTGGAATATTCCTTTACACTGTACGAAGATATGTCACTGTGATTGGTTTAATAAAAAGCTAAACGGCCAATAGCTAGGCAGGATTTTTTTGGTGCAGAGAGAACACTGGGAAGAAAAAGGCAGATCTGTGAGGAGACATGGAGGAAGCATGACATGTTGGAGATTAATTAAGTAAGAAGCAAATAGTCACATGGCAGCACACAAATTAATAAAAATGGGTTAGGTTATTAGAGTTAGTTAAAAACAAACCTAAGCTATCAGCCGAGCTTTTATAATTTATAATAAGTTTCCATGTCAGTATTTGGGGGCTGACATGGTGGAGACAGGTATAAATTATCAGTTTTAGACACGTAGTCTAGCAGAGCTAGGTAAGAAACATCAATAAAAACTTCCTCTCAAGAATATATCCAACAAGAAAGTTTCATACATGGTATATGCTGTATGAATTAGAGAATACAGAGCAAGGTGGGATATGAATAAGATCCTTCAGAAAGTACTCCTCACGACCCAGGACTCCCCACAGACACAGGACTCCCGACAGACCAGGACGCCCCACAGACACAGCACTCTCCACAGGACTCCCCCACAGATACAGCATTCCCCCACAAACATAGGACTCCCCACAGACACAGGAATCCCCACAGACACAGGACTCCTCACAGACACACAGGAACAAGAATATATGCAAACTACTAGAACAAGACTAAAGGAAATTAACTTTTTATAATTAAAGATGCTTCTGAACCTCCTAGTAACTACAGGGTAAAAACTTAGAATAAAAAAATAACAAAGATTCAAATCATATCATAGGGTAAGTCATTTAATCACTAAGGAAGAGTATAAGAGGAGAAAGGCAGTACAAAAAAACTGGAAGACAGATTTCATAGTTGTTGAATCAAGGCAATGGTTGCCTGCAAGGGAAATAGATCAGAGTTCCAAATAAAAGACATTGTAACTGAAACAAGTTAAAAACTACTCAAAAGAAAGCTGGGCCTTGCAGGTGGATCTCTGTGAGTTCAAGGCCAGCCTGGTCTACAGAGTAAGTTCCACAACAGACTCCAAAGCTACAGAGAAAACTCTGTCTCCACACACACACACACAAACCTACTGAAAAGAAATTCACTTTTTCTGTTGAACGGTGATCCTCAGAGCTCCAAACTCCAACTCGTCTATCTCCCTCAGATAAGACAAAGACTTTAAAACTGTGGATAGGCAGGTCCTGTCTCTATCCATTTTCAGAAGTAAGAAACTTGAACAATGGGACTTTGATCATTATCAACTCTTACTGTTAGGCAAAGTCTTAGAGGGAGAAACTGGGGACGAAACAGAATGGCAGAAAAAATCAAGGAGACATGGCCAGAGAAAAGAATTCCTTCAACCCTGTTGGCTGAGAATCAAGAAAATCTCAAAAATACAATAATGAATCTTATTTATAGTCAAACCATGTCCTGATCTCTCTGTGACCTATCATAATACTTTAAATCCATTTTAATCTATATTTTTATCTTATCTGTCATTTGGCTTGTATATTATAGCTCATAAATCATGTTATTTACCAAAGAAAAGATCTTCAGGTATATATGAGCATACCAAAATGTTTTCACTTAATCTTCTATGTAATTTGAGTGATGTAACTCCAAAACCTACAAAAACTGTGTATATAGCTAGTATCAAGACAGTTAAGTGCAACTTTGCCAAATCCACAGTCTCTGAAGAAACCTTATTGTTTCCTTAAGTCACATTCCCTCCACGTCTCCTTCTCAGCTTATATTTAAGCTTATATTAAAAACTTTTTTGTTGGGCATGAGACACATGCCTTTCTTCCTAGCAATTAGGAGGCAGAGGCAGATGGAGCTCTGCAAGTTCAAGACCTTCCTGTTCTATACAGTGAGTTCTTGGCTAGCCAGAACTACATACTGAGACCTTGTTTCAAAAAGAAAAATACAAACAAAAAACCTTTTCTTAACAAAGTCTTCTTTGGCTTTACAAAAAAAAAAAAAGAAAAGAAAAGAAATCCACTTCATTCACTTTGCATCTAAGAACACAAAAAGATCCAGAAAAAAGGAATGGGATGAGATAGTCAGTGTGAATGGAAACCAAGAGAGATTAGGAGTAGCCAACTACTGAGGGACAAAATAGCATTAGAAATCAAATGCAGTCAGAAGAGAAACCAACCTAATAATAGAGATGTCAATTCAGAAGGAGCAAACAACAGCTATGAATAATATATAATATCCAAGTATACAAACAAATAACAGTATAAAACAAGTATCAATAAAGCTAAATGAAGACAGAGTGTAATATAAAGTAGCTCAGGACTTTAACACCCATGCTCATCAATGGGAAAAGCATTTAGACAGAAAATCAATGAAGAAACAAGAGTTAAATTACACACTTGGGGCTGGTGAGATCATTCATCAGGTAAAGGAATTTGACAAGCCAGCCTGGCAACCTGAGTTCAAACCCGAGGACCCACAACATGGGAGAAAAAAAAAACACAAAGTTCTCCTCTGACCTCCATATAAATGCCATGATGCATTCCTCCTTAACCCCCCCATGGTAATAATAAAAAATACAACCTCTAAAAATTAAATTTCCCCTTCACTAAATGGAGATAGTAAACATCTAAGGAACATCCCAAAGCAAGAAACAATGATAAATACCTGTAATCTGAGCACTTGGAAGGCAGAGGCAAGAAGATTATGATCCCTATGCCATACAGGCTAGCCCAGAACACATAGCAATACCTTGTCTTTTTAAAAAGTGAAAAAATACAGTCCATTCCACCACTAGGAAATCCATATTTGCCTCATCAGCACATGGAACGTGCTCTGTGATAGATCATGTGATAGCACACAAAACATGTACCAACAAGTATTTTTTAAAATTGATATCATACCAACCATTTTCAGATCCCATAATAGCAAACCCAAAAATGAATAACATGAAAAGATTTAAAAAGTATACAAGTATGTGTAAAATAACTTTCTTTTGAAAAACCAATGGAGACAGAATTTTAAAAAGAGCAGGTTTTTGAAGAAAAAGATAGTTAAAATAATCAAACCCATGTCTGTTTTTAGACCAAAGAAACAAAGAACTGCTTAAGAAAAAACAAAACAAAATAAAATTTAACAGGGCTGGAGAGATGACTCAGCAGCTAAGAGCACTGGCTATTCTTCCAGAGGAGCCAGTTTCAGTCCCAGCACCCACATGGCAACTCACAACTGTCTGTGACACTTTTATACAGACATATACACAGGCAAAACACCAATGCAAATAAAAATAAATTATTAAAAAAAACTTGACAACCCTTAAACTGGAGGAAAAGAGGAAAGACTCAATATAAGAGAATACAACAAAGAATAAGGGTTGCAAAAAGTCTTATTAGAAATTATTATGAACTACTATATGTCCAAATTTTGGTAACTTAGAAATGGAAAAATATCACAAAAACATAAACATTACCAAAACTACATTAGGGGAAACTAGAAAACATAAACAAGCTAGTGACAGGTAATAAAAGTTTATCAGTAATAAAAAGGTTCCCATTTCTGAGAAGCTCAAAACCAGAGAGTGGCATTCGTAAGTTTTAGCAAACATTTATAGATGAAATAATATAAATTTTCCTTAAAGAGATTCCCCTTAAATAAAAGAATTTGTCCAAACATATTCTACAAGGTTAATACTAGCTTTCTACCAAAATCAGATACAAATATAATAAATATTATAATCTTCTTTTTCACAGTTTTATTATTTCCTTTTTTTCTGAGATAGGGTTTTTCTGTATAGACCTGGACATTCCTCTGAACACCAGGCTGGCCTCAAACTCAGAGATCTACGTGCCTCTGCCTCCTGAGTACTGTGGGATATTTAAAAATATTTTCATATGATATATTTGATCATATTCTTTTTCTTCTTCCAAGTCCTTCCAGATCTTCCACAGATCCCTACCCACCAAGCTTCACATTCTCTCTCTCTCACTTAAAACAAAACCAAACCAAGAAGACAGCAAACACCAAACCAAAACAACAAAGACAAAAGCACATACACACACAAAAAAACAAAAAACATGCAGTCTGCTTTGTGTTGGTCAACTGCTACTGAGCATGAGGTC
The DNA here is from genome assembly GCF_037038515.1 of Microtus pennsylvanicus. Taxonomy (NCBI): domain Eukaryota; kingdom Metazoa; phylum Chordata; class Mammalia; order Rodentia; family Cricetidae; genus Microtus; species Microtus pennsylvanicus. The sequence goes on along the minus strand of NC_134601.1, from coordinate 130,072,895 downwards.
TGTCCTGGAGTGTGGTTGATATATTCAATTATCACTCCAGTGGAGAAAACCAATTTTCTCTCTCTCAACAGGTAGTAATTGGAAATAGTTTCTTGGTTAGGAGCAGGACTTTGTGCTCACTTCCTCTTGTCTATACTGGGATTTTTGTCTGGCTTGAATTTGTGCACATCTTGGGCATGCTCTTACAGGCTCTGTGAGCTCAGATGTGCATCGGTCCTGCTGTGTCTGGAAGACAGTGTTTCCCAGAGTTCTCTAGCACCTGTGGCAATAGTTCCACCTCCTTGTCCACACAGAACTTTGAATCTAGAGAAGAAGAGTGTGGTGTCATACAGACATCCACTTAGGGCTGAGTGTTCCAAAGTCTCTCACTCTCTTCAGATTATCTAGTTGTGGGTCTCTGTGTTAATTCCCATCTACTGCAAGAAGAAGGTTCTCTGATGAGGGTTAAGCAATGCAGTGATATGCAAATTTCATAAGTTATTCTTGATGAACATGAACACTCAAATCTTCAACAACAACAAAAAAACAAATCTTCAACAAAATACTTGTAAATGAAATCAACACACAAAATGATTATTCCCTGTGATCACAGGAATGGGATGGTGGTAGAATATACATGAGTAAATATATGTGATGCATCATTACCAACAAACGGAAGGATTAAAAAAAACATAGTCACCTCAATTCAGACAGAAAAAAGCATTTGATGAAGCTCAGCATCCCTTCATGATCAGTATGCAAACATGGCTGAGCATAATAAAGGCCACTGTTAGGAAGGCCTAACACTTGCCGAGTGAGGAGTGGAGGAAAACTTTCTGATACATCTGAACCAAGCAAGACAAGTGCATATGCTTTTACCACTTCATCCACCATGGCGTTAGGCACTCAAGGTAGAATGAGTAGGGAAAAGAAAGAAATAAAGGACGTCAGGTTAGAAAAGAAGGAAAACTGCCTAGGATGGGATCTTACAGATCAAGAAAACACTACTAACCTATTAGAATTAGTGAGAGAGAGCCAGCCAGATATTAGGTAAAGCCCCTTCTCACACAAACGCAGCAATCAAGAGTATGATCCTCTAGGATCCAAGGGGAGAATCAACTCTACAAAGTTGTCTTCTGAACTCCACACATATGTCATAGCAAGTGAGGCACCCCAACAACAATAATAATGAATAAAATGTCTTAAAATAATACAGAAGTGGAGAATGGGAATTTAATACACAAATAGCAGTAGTATTTTAGACTATAAAAAGAAATTCCATAAAACAAATCAATAACTAAAATAATATACTAGCTAGGAATAAATTTAATTGAAGAGATCAAAAAACTCTATAACAAAATTATAAAATATTGATGAAAGATCAAATAGATCTCCAAGACATTGCAAGATATTCTGCTGTAATTGACTGGAAGAAACAATAATGATAAACATTCATATTGCAAAGCAATGTACAATTCAATGCAATTCCCATCAAAATCCTAATTAGCATATTTCAAAAAGCTAAAAGACATTCTAAAATGCATATTGAACCTCCAAATATCTTCAGACAAAGCTATTTTGACTAAGATGAACAGAGGAGGAGGTACTACGCTACCTGACTTTAAAATATACCTCGAAGCTGTATTAATCAAAAGTGCTGACATTAAGACCACACACACAGACTAAAGGGACAGAGTAGACTGACTGAAAGGAAGTCTACACCATGACAGCAAACACTCAGTACAATTAACTACAGAATAGAATAAAAAATGGTCAACATACTCCATCCTTAGGTAATCACAATTCAAAGCCATGAGAGGCCAGAAGGTGAGAAGGTACAAAGACCCCAATTCAATCCTTAGCACCCACTGAGTTCCACAAAGGTCCTCTAACTTCCACATGCATGTTGACACACACACACACACACACACACACACACACACACAATTAACTAATTAATTATCTCTGCAGCTCTTTGGCCAACCAGCCTAGCTAAATCAATCAACTTCAGGTGCAGTGAGAGGTTTTGTCTCAAAAATTAAAGTAGGGTGCAATCAAGAAAGATATCTGGTATTGGACTCTGGAGTTCACATTCATGAACACAGTGCACATGTGCACACATGCACACACACAAAAACAAGTACACAAATGACTAAATATAACAAATGTTGATGAGGATGTGGCTACAAGGGAACATGTTGTGGGTGGAAATATAAATTAGTGCAGCCATTATAGAAAACAGAATTGGTATTTCTCCCAAAATTAAAATACGGCAATATATAGAAAGGAAATGAAACTAGTGGGTCTACACTCCTTGTTCTTTACTGCACTGTACAGAACAGCCAAGAAATGGAAAGAACCTAATGGGGACAACTGAAGGATGGCTCAGAAACTGTGGTCCACATACACAATACGGTTTTAGAAGAGGGTGGAGTTTGTAGCTTGTAGTAAGATGGGTGGAAGTGGCTATCCTGCTGAGAAGTGTCAAGCACAGAAATGGAAGCAGCACTTGGGCTCACTCATATGTGGAAGTTATTACAGAAGGGGAGAATGGCAGCTACAAGAACTCAGGGAGCCTAGTGTTCAGGAACGGAAGAAAGCTGACACTGGATAATCAATTAAAAGTTGGAGAGAAGCAAAAAGCTACAGTGAGGTGACTGGAGATAACGAGGATAAACTGCACTTTTCAAAGGCCAGAAAAGAGAATTTTGAAAGCTTACACCCTAAAAAAAATTATCATGTCTTTGAAATAAACATGATTAGCCTGATTTAAACATCATGCAACACATAAATGTATCAAACCTTATATATTACTCAAAAAGATGTACAGCTCTTTATGTTTAAGTATTAGTTGAAAAATAAAGCATTTCTGTTATTGCCAGGTAAGTTCTGGATAGCTAATATAACATACTGCCTACACAATGCCATATTGTATACTTAAAATTTGCTGGGTATAGGTCATTTCCTAAAAAAAGACTCTCCTGTCTTGGGGAACATCACAAAGACGAGGCAGAGGGGAACACGAAAAGAGAGGCGGCAGAAAGAATGTAAGTAATCTAGAAAAAAAGGAATGTTGGAGGTTGCTATGAGATGCTGTCTTCTGAACAAGACTGTTGCTTAGGAAACCACAGCAGCTCTGGTTACCTGCCCAGGACCTATACAAGATCACACCAGCTAAAATTCCATCATAGAGAGGGGGAGGGACTCACAAGGGGCCACACTCCAAGCCAAAGAGGTACTGGCAGTTGATAGCTACTGGGGGACGGAAACAGTCATTCTTCTTTGGGGGTGATTTTTAACAGTGGGACAATGACCATGATCAGCAAGCCAGCTGACTTCTGTTACTCTAAATGTTATTTTTAAGATCTGAATCTTATGGATGTTCCAGTTTTAGATTTTAAAGGGTCTTCACAGTGTATTCTATAGTGGCTACATTAATCTAAATTACCAACCACCAAGATCATGTAAGGCTCATAGCCCTCTGCCCCTGCATTTTCAGCACCATCTCTGACTTTTTTACTTGCTACAGTTTTCTTATTTCATCATACCCACATCTACTGAGGAAATGGAATATTAACGTAGTTTTGATTTGCAGTCCCCTAATGGCTAACAAGTTTCAACATTTTCTCATGTAATTATTGCCCATTAGTATTAAAAATTCCTGTTCAGTTCATTACCTGGATATTGATTCAATTATTTATTCTTTGGTTAACATTTTGGGTTTCTTATGCATTTTATCCTTATTCTTCTAGCAGATGAATAGTTTATTAGATTTTCCTCTCGTGCTGTAGACTATAATTTTGCTCTGCTGTTTCTTTTCCTGTATAGAAGCACCATTTGCCAATACTTGTTCTCATTTCTTCAGCCAATAGACTCTTGTTCAGCAAAGTATAGCCTGTGTCAATAACTTGAAGTATTGCTGCTATGTTTATCTCTACTTGTTTCAGTATTTTGCATTTTAGATTAATGTCTTTGATCCATTTTGAGTTGTACATGCAAATAGCCAGCTTTATCAGAACCATATGTTGTAGAAGCTATCTTTCTGAAATGTATGTTTTGGCACCTTTATCAAAAATCAGTTGATGTAAATGTGTGAGTCTTTTTCTGGGTCCTCTATTCTATTCCATTCATCTATTAATCTATTTTTAGACTAATATCATACTTCCTTTGATAGTATGTCTTTAAAATGTATTCTGAAACCATATATTGTATTGTCTCCTTCAAGATCATTTTTTGCTGGTGGTTAGGTTGGCTATTAGGGTATTTGGGGATCCATGTGCACTTTAGGATATCCTTATAGCACTATTAAAAATGCCAAGTATTTTAATTGGTAGTACATTGTATCTACTGAATCACATTTGATAGTATAGTCATTTTAAAAATGACTTTTCTGATTTTTTTGAAAAAAACTATACAAAATTATGTTAGAAAACTCCTCTCTTGAAGAGAAAAGGGAAAGAGTGCTTGGGGGAGTGGGAGGGTGGAGATGGAGGAAGGGAGGATATAGGAGCAGGGAAGAAGAGATCTACATTAAGGGAGACACTTTAGGGTTGGCAAGAGACTTGTCTCTAGAGGGGATCCCAGGTGTCCACGGGGATGTCCCCAGCTAGGTCCTTGGGCAGTGGAGGAGAGGATGCCTGAACTGGCCTTGCCCCACTATCACACTGATGATTATCTTGAATATCACCATAGAATCTTCATCTGGTGATGGATGGAGATAGAGACAGAGACCCTCATCAGAGCAAGGACTGAGCTCCCAAGGTCCAGTTGAAGAGCAGAAGGAGGGAGAAGATGAGCAAGGAAATCTGGACCGCAAGGGGTTGGTCCACCCACTGAGACAGTGTGCCTGTTCTTTTTTTTTAAATTTATTTATTTATTAAGGATTTCTGCCTCCTCCCGGCCACCGCCTCCCATTTCCCTCCCCGTCCCCCGATCAAGTCACCCTCCCTCATCTGCTCAAAGAGCAATCAGGGTTCCCTGACCTGTGGGAAGCCCAAGGACCGCCCACCTCTATCCAGGTCTCTAAGGTGAGCATCCAAACTGCCTAGGCTCCCCCGAAGCCAGTACGTGCAGTAGGATCAAAAACCCACTGCCATTGTTCTTGAGTTCCCATTCTTCCTCATTGTCCGCTATATTCAGCTAGTCCAAATTTATCCCATGCTTTGCCTGTTCTAATGGGAGCTCACCAAGGCCAGCTGGACCGGGACTGAATGAGCATGTGAACAAACCAGACTCTCTGAATGTGGCTGACAATGGGGGCTGAATGAGAAGCCATTGATAAAGGCACTGGGACCTGTTTCTACTGCTTGTACTGGCTTTTTGGGATCCTAGTCTATTTGGATGCAAAGCTTCCTAGGCCTGGATGTGAAGGGGGGGGCATGGACTTCTCACAGGGCAGGGTTCCCTGCCCTCTCTTAAGGAGGGAGAGGAAGGAAGGAGGGTGAGTGGGGGAGCAGGAGGGGAATGGGAGGAGGGGAGGAAGTGTATATTTTTGAATGGAAAAAATAAATTACAAAAAGAAAAAAATAAAGCAAACTCCTCTCTCTAAGTGTGGAGAAACTGAAAGCAATCCTATTAAATGAGTCAGGCCTGTTCCACCATCCCCACTCATTTCAATATAGTGCTGAAACAGTAAGAACAAGAGAGAAATTAAAGGGATACAAACAAGAAAAGGTGAAATCAAGTTATCACTATCTACAGATAATATGCTAGGATAGATAAGAGACCCCAAAACTTCACCAGAAAAACTTCTTAAAACAGGAAATGACTGCAATGAAGAAAGCGCCATTTAAGGGAATTTACATTTGACCAAACATTTGAAGGAAAGAACAGGGCGATCCGCAGGAAGAGTTGCAGGAACCTTTTTAAGGACATGGGACAGGTAATGCTTGAGGGGAAAGTATGTCTAAAGTTTTCCAAGATAAACAGGAAGAACAAAATGTGGCTAAAGTACAAAGAACGCAGGGATGGAAGAACAGCACTAACTGAGGTCAGGGAGTCAGAGCTCCCAATACCTTAGCGGGCATAGAGACCTAGCTTTAATTGAGATGTATGAAGTAGAAACCTACTGAAAGATGTTTCAAGGAGAAAAGCAACAACATTTGATCAGTGTTTTAAAGGCGAGCAGGGAGGCCTTTCAAGTCCCTTATTCCATTAACCCAGGGAAACAGCAACAAAGGGAATGAGGGTCGCATTCTGAAGGAGATGCCCTTGATCTGCTTTCTGATAATAGACAGAGCATCAGAGAAACTTCTAGAAAAGACTTGGGGTTTTTCTCCCCTTCTTGAGGTGCCCCTCTGCTCTGCAGAAGGTCTTTTTCCCTGTGTCTGCGGTATGTGTATGCTTTCTCGCCCTCAATTAAATGCCTTTCTTCAAACTGCTGACTCTACCTGCGCCCGTTTTCAGTATTCCAGATCCTCCACTACCATCTGCCTCGCTTGAGACTCTTATTGTTTTGTTTTGTTTTGTTTTGTTTCTTAATTCTTTAAAAAGGCAGAGAAAACAAACCCAACCAAGGCCCTTGGTCTGTATAACTTTGGGGACCTGTCTCAGGACTTCTTCAAGGTGAGTAAGAAAGGCCAAGCCTTGAAAGGACAGGAAGCTGTGTCTGTCCCATTAGCTGTAGCACCCTTCCCCCAGCCCGGATAGAGACTGGTGATTTTCTTTTCTTTAACCAGGAAGGCCCCCTTCGACCTTCTAACTCTAAGTCTGTGTGCCCTAGGAAGTCTGTTAAACTGTTTGGCGACTAGGGAGGGACCTGTGAACCGACACTAACACTACCCTGCTAACCTAAGCCCTGGCTCCAGAGCGATACAGTCTCACTCTGCTCAGGGCCATCTGGCTGCCTGAGGGAGAGATTTGGAGAGAGATTTGGAAGGTTCCGCTTAACCTGGAGACAAACAGACCTTTGGATTTTGCAAAGCGCCTGTGTCTCCTACCCTTACTTTTCTCTTCTCCAACACTGAGAGAGAGAGAGAGACGAGAGAGACAGAGAGACAGAGAGAGAGACAGAGAGACAGAGAGAGAGAGAGAGAGACAAAGAGAGACGAGAGAGACAGAGAGAGAGACAGACAGAGAAACATACAGAGAGACAGACAGAGACAAACAGAGAGAGAGAAACCCACTACTATTTCGAACTAAAATTAGATGGTGGTTAAATGTCTTCCCTCTCCCTCTAGAAGCTAGCTGAGAGCTCTCCCACTGATAGTAGCTACCCTGAGCTGAGACTGTGGAATTCCTTCCTCTGTTTTTGCTTTTGAGGGCCTACTTGCTGAGTCCATAGGACTATCTCCTACATCCACCCTCACCTAACTAAAGGGTCCTTCTAAAGAAAAGGGTGTAAAAGTCCACATTTAATCTGTAAGATGTGCGGATCCCACCCCTGTGGGAGATTATGAGCTCACCTTATCAGGGACCTGGGCTCATCCTGAGCAGAAAACAACTATGTGGCTTTGCTGACAACATCAAGATGGAAGCAGCCGTGTGACTTGGCTGCCACCTTTGCTAATGTTCTATTTTTAAAAAGACAAATGCCATGCAACTTCACCACAATCTTAGCTAATGTGACAATCTACCATAGACCAAACATAGGGCACCCATAAAACTTCCAAGACAGAGCTGGGTGGTGGTGGCGGCACACACCTTTAATCCCAGCACACGGGAGGCGAGGCAGGCGAATCTCTGTGAGTTCGAGGCCAGCCTGGTCTACAAGAACTAAATCCAGGACAGGCTGCAAAGCTACAGAGAAACCTTGTCTTGAACCCACCCCCCCAAAAAAAACTTCCAAGACAGTCCTACTGAGCTGCCTGATTACCATTGCCCCCCTCCCTCTCCCTCTCCCTCTCTCTCTCCCTCCCTCTCTCTTTTAAAACAGACTCTTAAAGAGGCAACACCAGGCCTCCAAGATGGTTTGTTTTATTTTATTTTAATGTTCAGTTTTGTTTTATATTAAATGTGAGCCTTTCAGTTAAATAACAGGTTAAGAAAAGAAACAAGCGAATACGGTGACCTTCTGAGTTTTTAGCTTTGTTGCTATTCTGTTGTTTTCTGTTTACTCTCCTCCAGATTACAGGGACTTAAACACAATTTACATATAGTGGATTGTGAGAAGCCTCTTCTAATTTAGATGATACTCTTTATTTATTTATTATGTATACAATATTCTGTCTGTGTGTAAGCCTGCAGGCCAGAAGAGGGCACCAGACCCTATTACAGATGGCTGTGAGCCACCATGTGGTTGCTGGGAATTGAACTCAGGACCTTTGGAAGAGCAGGCAATGCTCCTAACCTCTGAGCCATCTCTCCAGCCCGATATTCTTTAAATAAAAAGAAAATCACTTATCATGCTTGCTTCCTATTTGGATTAAGTTATTAATAATAATAATAACAATAATAATATGAATTTACAGCTTTAAAGAAAGAAAATGGACATGAGGTCTGGAAGACCCTATGGCAGAGCAAATAACCCCTTTTCTATTGTTCAGGCAACTACTTGAAATGCTCTGGGGTTCCTCTGCAGGAGTTAAAGGTATGTAAATCTATATCACAGAAAACAGGCCACTATTTAAGTCCTGGGGGAGGGAACCTCAATCTCTCTCTCAGAAGTCCTGGCACCCTAACCTTGATCTGTCCCAAGGATAAGGTTACATACAGAAGAGCTAGTGAGAGCCCCACCTTGATCAGTCCCAAGGACGAGGCTTGGAGGGAACTAGTGTGTGTCTCTCACAAGACAGGGCTTTCTAACCTTGATCTGACCTCCAATGAGGTTAGGAGAAAACTAAAATAATCTAACAATGATATCTGGGTTGTCAGTGAAAACCGGCAGGGACCAGAACTGCAGTCCTGGGTAAGAAGGACACTGAGAAGTGGTCCTAGGGTGTCAGAATCTGGCCGGTCACTCTCCTCTCTCTCTGGATGCTGGGTTGAGAGACTGCCGGAGGCTTAATTGAACCTCCATCAGTCTCTCCCAATCTTGTTCGCACTTTACAGATGGGGACAAAATCCTCCAAGAGTCCTTCAAGTTCCCCCACAGACTTGCCTCCTGCACAACTGGAGCAGGTTAGACCCTGAGGTACTTAGAAAGAGGGCCTTAGTCTTTTTCTTGACCCAAGCATGACTTAAACGCTTTTCTGGGAATAATGAAAGTGGCCCCCAGTGGCAACACTAAATTCTAATATCATCTAATAGCTAAAGCTGTTCTACAAATAGGAGGAAATGTCCTCTAAAGTTCCCTATGTCCAACTTTTCTTTTACCCACTAGATCATCCAGATATTGCTAGAAAACAAACAAAACCCCTACACGATGGATTACCTTATGCGAATCTAATCAAAGTTTATTTTTAACATGTTTAATTGCTGTTCAAGCTTCACCTGAACTTTACAGAAAGTGGTGCAACTGACCCTCCGGGTGTTCAATAACCATACTTGGAAGCCTATGACAATGTGGTCAGGCACATTGAAGGGGAGATCACTCCCCTCCCCAGGCCTTCAAGATCAACTGTGTCCCACAAAACTATGAGGCATGTCTCAAAGTGTCCTATAATTGTGGGAAGTTACCTGTTTCCTTGCTCAGAGGAGATATCATTGAATGGCCGCTAATCAGCATCCTGTCTGTAAAGAAGAGAGTCGACACAGGAGAAAAATTCCTCCACACATCCAAATGAAACACCGGTCAGGCAAGGCCTCACACAGATGGATTAACTGACAACAGAGAGATTAGAGGAGTCAGAGAGGCTCCTCCCAAGCACAAATGATCCCTGAGGACCAGATCTTCAATTGGCACTGAGAGTAAAAGAAAAAAAGTGGGGCCTAGAGAGATGGCTCAGCAGTTAAGAGTTCTTTCAGAGGACTCGGGTTTATTTCCTAGTAGCCACATGGCAGCTCACTTAACTCCCATTACAGGGGACCCAACACCAATGCACATAAAAAAAAAGTGATTCATTCTGGCCACCTATACTTCCTCGCCCATCAGAAAAGTATGACCAGGGTTGAAATGATGAAGATGATTTTTTTTTTGGTTTTTCGAGACAGGGTTTCTCTGTGGCTTTGGAGCCTGTCCTGGAACTAGTTCTGTAGACCAGGCTGGTTTCAAACTCACAGAGATCCGCCTGCTTCTGCCTCCCGAGTGCTGGGATTAAAGGATTGTACCACTACTGCCCGGTTTAGTATCATTTTTTTTAAATAAAAGGTTTTTTTTTCATTTTATATATCACCACAGTTTCCCCTCCCTTCTCTTCTCCTGCTTTACCCCCTCCCCCGCCACCCCACGTTCCCTAGATTCAACAGTCCTTAGACATTGTACTGAAAGAACCATATGAAATATCATTTGGACAACTATTTCCTACTAATTCATTTCTTCCTGATCACACTATCTCTTTGTAAAAGAGCACTTCTCACAGCTGTAATATGATGTCTACCCAATCATGTTCCCATTAAAGGAGGCTGCCAAATACATTGTTAACTCCCAGGCTTGAAGAAATATTCAAGGTAATAAAATGGTGTCTTGGGACATTGCTGAACAACTTTGAAAAAGATATGTCTTCTTTTCATTGTCTATCAAATGCTGTTGTCTGGTTGTAACTTCAATAAAGGAAATCTGGATTTCATTCAGGTTTGGTCTATAGTGTATGCCTCCACTAGACATTCCAGCTGGTGTATGGGCAGAGGCATCTCTTGCTGGTAAGGTACCGCCTATACGCCTCTACAGGATTCTGGTAAAAAGGTTCTTGTACACAGTTCAGTCAGCTACACAATTTGCTTCACCTTCTTATACAAAACTTATGTTAACCATGATGTTGAGGAGCTTTCCACATTAACCTTGTCTCTCAATGTTTCCCATGGTTACAGAAAAATACTCAATGGGTGACTTCTGAACTTAGGGCTGATGAAATACTCCTTGAACTCTTGAATCAAACAAATGGCCTCCTCCACAGGATACACCTTAAGCCTTACAATTTTAGCAAAGGAATCAATAGTCTCCTTGATACCTACGACAAAGCCTGTCAAGGATTCTTTGGATGGTTGTCTTGCCTGTTCTCTTCCTCAAATAAGGGCAGAACCGCCCCAGCTATTTTTCTAACAATGCTGTAAGAGTGGCATTTTCTATACGTTACAGATGCTACCCCCCTTGGGACGGCAAGCTTTAATGATATACACCACCACCACCTTGGCTATCTTATGTTCTGGATCATCACCACTGGTGAAGTTTTATCATGGCCCATGAGGTCAAGCCGTCTCAGAGGACTGACTGCCCACCCCCGTCTAGGCTGGTGAGCAGGAAGCAATTAAGAGCAGTTAGCAACCCAAACTGAGAGCAGTCAGGGTGACCTCTGAGAGGGAGTAATGAGAGGCTAGGGGTTGGTCGACAGACAGATAGGGTAAGGGGCTATGACTAGGAATAATGGAGGGGAATTTCCAAGATGGCAAAGATAGTGAGCTTCTTCCTCATCCTCCTGATTTGCGACAAAAGCTTGGCTGTAAAACAAAGTGCTAGTGGTCTTCTGTTTCCCACCGGCAGGCCCTGTGCTGATGGACTGACTCAACAAGTTCCGTTTGCGTCTGGATCGGGACATGTTACACAACACTTGTGAGCCAATCTACCTTCCCATCTTTCTTCAAACTGACCAACCCTAAATTAGGGAAGGAAAACTCTTCAGAGACTTAAAAAAAAAAAACAGGCCTCAAGAAAAGACCAAATTCTTCAGCTTCCCAAATCCTCCCTCCGTTTTGCAGAGGGTAATTTTGTGTGTGTGTCTGCAGCATGCCTGTGCTTCCTCACCCCCAATAAACAGTTTTTCTTCAACTGCTAAGACAATGAAAGAAAGAAAAGACTTGAGGGTTTGGTCCTCTGCAAATAAAAGGATGGGACTGTCATGATAAATGGATAAGATTACAGGTTATTGTCTTGCAGTTGTGGCCTTTACTCCCAACACTTGGGAGGCAGAGACAGGTGGATCTCAGTGAGTTTGAGGCCAGCCTAGTCTACAGAAAGTTCCAGGACAGCCAGAACTACACAGAGAAACCCGACCTAGACAAACAAATGAAGAAACAAGAAAGGCTACAGGTTTTACAGGGCTGGTGATAAGGCAAGGCAAACAAGAATCAAGTAGGTGGTAGACATAAGAATTGTGATTTTGGCCTAGTGGTGGTGGCACATGCTTTTAATTCCCATATTTGGGAGGCTGAGGCAGGGTCATCTCTGTGAGTTCCAGGCCAGCATGGTCTACAAAATGAGTACCAGGACAGCGAGGGCTACACAGAGAAAGCTTGTTTGTCGGGGATGGATGGGAGAGGAACTGTGGATTATTATTTTTATGGGCATGACTTTAGCTGGTAAAAAACTGAAGAATCACTGGCATGTACAGACATGTGAAGTCACAGAATTGGATTACATTAAAAGCGATTGTACGTAGAAAGATTGAGCCTTGTAGGACGCCAAAGTTTAAAGGTAAATAACATCTGAGTGGTTTAGCAAAGTAGACTGACAGACGAGAGCAGAGGTTAAAAGGAAAAAACAAGACGATGATAAAGTCTCGGACACCACATACGGGAAATGATTTCAGACAAATGGAATGACTAAGACATCATTTGCTATATTGCTTGGAGGTTATCGGTGACTGACTTTTACACAAACATTTTCAATAAAATAGCAGAGACAAAGGCTCATAATTAAAAAGATCAAAAGAACAAATAAAATCAACAAGGAAAAAAATCAAAAGTGTAGAAAATAGCATATTTCTTTCAGTAATAACTCTAAACATAAATATCTTAGCTCTCCAGTTAACAGACAAAAACACTAGATGTTTGAATTTTAAAAACAGATCCAACCATGCATTCTCTACTACAAACCCAAGTAAAGTCATCTGGGAAGAGGGAACCCCAAATGAGTAAATGACCTGTAGGCAAATCTGTTGAACATTTTCTTGAGCAATGATTGATGTGGGAGGGCCCATCCCACAGTGGTCAGTGCCACCTCTAGGCTGGTGGTCCTGTGGTATAGAAAGTATGACGAGGAAGCAAGGAGGCACAAGCCAGAAACTCTTCCATGGTTTCTGATTTGGTTCCTACCTCCAAGTTCCTGTCCTGACTACCCTTCATGGTAGACTGTGTTGGGGACATGTAAATTGAAAAATCCTTTCCTCTCTAAGTTACTTGTGATCATATCATGGCCTTTATAAAAGCAACAGAAACCTAACTAAGACAATACCTCACTGGCAAAGATATATAGGATAAAAATGGAAGCAAGATGGACTAGCTATATATATTCATATCTAACAAAACAGATACAAGCCAAAATTAGTCAGAAAAGATAATGAAGTTGAGTACATATTAATAAAGAGAATAATTTATCAAGAATATAATTATTGCAAATATATATACATCAAACTTCCATGTGCCCAGTTTCCTAAAATTTACACTACTGGATATAAACAGATTGATTTGTAAAGATACAATGGCTGTGAGAAATCTCAATTAACCCATCTAATAAATAGATAACCAAAACAAAAGTAAACAAAATAATCAGAATTGAATTACAGCATATTTAAGTGGATTAAAAAGACGACTATAGAATATTCCATTCAATAGCTATGGAATACACCAGTGGAACTTTCGTCAGTGCAGATCACAGTTTAGGCCATTAAACAAGTCTTAAAAATAGAAATATCTAAACTGGTATCCTATCCTATCATAATGGAATAAAACTAAAATTCAACATCAAGAGAAACTATAGAAAATACATAACCATGGAAAATTAATATTGTGCTTTTGAGTGAGCAGTGTGTTACTGAATCAAGTGGGAGATCAAAAACTTTCTAGTATTGAGTAAAATGAAAACACCATTAAATGGAATATTTTTTGATACAGCAAAAGTATTCCTAAGAAGGAATTTTGTAACTAAGGATGCGCTACCAGAAAAAGTTGCAGAGTTCTCAAACTAGTATCCTAATGGTGTGCATCCCGTTCTCAAACTAGTAACCCGAGGGTGTGCATCCCGTTCTCAAACTAGTAACCCAATGGTGTGCATCCCGTTCTCAAACTAGTAACCCAATAGTGTGCATCCCGTTCTCAAACTCAAGTGTGGGCATCCTGTTCTCAAACAAGTAACCCGAGGGTGGGCATCCCATCTTATAAAGCATAACAAGGCAAACTAGCAACTTTAAAGATAAGAGCTGAAATTGAAATAGAAAACAAAAGAACACCATAAATGTTCAAAGAAACAAAGTTACCTGAAAAAGATAAATGTGACCAACAAACCCTTAGCCAAATTAATGGAAGAAAGAGAAGACCCAAGTTAATAAAGTGAAACTTTTTAAAAGAAATATTACAATAAATATTCTTGAGATTCTGCAGTTAATTAGGTAGTATTTTTAAATAATGCTTTATTAGTTGGAAAATCCAGAAAATACAAGTAAATTTCTACATTATATGGCCTATCAAAGGTAAAACAAGAGCATAAAGAAAAACTGAGCAATGAGATAAACAATAGCCTCACAAAAGGGAAAAGGCCAGGACCAGATAGATTCAGTGCTGAAACCGAGCAGGTTTTAAAGAAGAGTTAATGTTGATGCACCACAAAACTACCCCATAAATTACTAAGAGAAAGAAAGCTTCCAAAGTCATTCAACAAAGCCAGGATTACCCTGATACCAAAACTGGGTTAAAAAAATAAAATGATCACAATTTTATATCTACATAAATTCATAAATTAATACAGATCTTAAAATCCTCACCCTAATACTCACAAACTAATGTATAACATATTATAGAGATATTTAGAAGAATCAAATTGAAATTATTTACTAATTCATTGTAATGCACAGATGTTCAACATATGCAAATCAATAAAAAATACAGTACATAAATCAAGAACAATGAACACATGGTAAGTTTAATACATGCTGAAAAATCAACATTTCTTTTTCATAAAAAAAAAACCTGAAGAGCCAGGCGGTGGTGGCGCACGCCTTTAATCCCAGCACTCGGGAGGCAGAGTCAGGCAGATCTTTGTGAGTTCGAGGCCAGCCTGGTCTACAAAGGGAGTTCCAGGACAGGCTCCAAAGCTACAGAGAAACCCTGTCTCGAAAAACAAAACAAAAAACTGAAGAAACTAAAAATAGAAAAACTAAAGTATGCCAGGTATGGTGGCACATGCTTTTAATTCGAGCACTTGGGAGGCAGAGGCAGGTAAATAGATCTCTATGTACCCCCAGGACAGCCTGGTCTACAGAGTGGGTTCCTAGACAGTCAGGACTTTAAGATCCTGAATTAAAAAACAAAGAAAAATTATACCTTGACTTAACAGTACTCTACATGATGAACTCATACCCAATACTCTATTGAATGACAGCAACAGAAACCATTTTCTTCAAAATTAGGAATGAAGGAAGGTTGTATCCACTTTCACTACGCCTAGTCCATAAAGTGCTTGAAATCTTAACAAGACAAATAAAGCAACAGAATGAAATATGGGTAAAAGCCCATGAGACCTCAATCTTACACAAAGAATTATAAGCAACTGAGGAAGAAATCTGGGATCAGGAGATGTGGTCATTCCCAGTGAAGAGCACACTGTCCAGGGCCAAGTGGTAAGTCCTGAAAACATACATACAGGTAAGAGTATACAGACTGAACAGGTTATATACTTCTCTGTGTGTGTGTGTGTGTGTGTGTGTGTGTGTGTGTGTGTGTGTGCGTGCGTGCATGCGTTCATTAACAAGTAGCAAAAAACAGATCATGAATTAGAAGGCAAGCAGAAAGTGTTTTATGGTAGAGTTTGGGAGTAGAAAAGGCAAGGGAGAAGTGTTGTAATTATAATCTCAAAAACATAAAAATAAAAGAATACAATGTATTATCAATAAATGCAAATGTAATTCTAATGAGATGTTTTCAGGCCTGAAATCAGCATTTTTCTTATACTATTTATATTGACCAGAGTGTGGTGAAACAGGTATATGTGCAGTTGAAGCATATGTTATTTGACCTAGCCTATCTATTAAGATTTAAAATATACTCTGTAGATAAAGCTCAGTGGTAGAGTACTTACAAAGCACTTCCAAGGCCCTGGATTCAACTCCTCAGCACTATTTAAAATACTTAAAATGGAGATACCTTCTTCTTCTGCGTAATGTCTTGACATCAATGAATCATCACCCCTGATGTCTCATGAATATGAACACACAGGGATGTGTGAACGAACAAAATGTTGCTGCATCTCACTTTCTAATGTAAAATGCATTGCCTCTTATACTTTATACTTCTTACAATTGTAGGCTTAAAAAGTTACTATCATATTCTTCCATACACATGTAATGAAGGCGTGAACAAAGAGCTGGTCAGATGCCTAGCTGACTGGGACACTGCGGGTCTTTTAGCAACCATCGCATTTAAGTCTGCTCAGTTGACTGCTAATCTAAAACCCACTGTGGATAAAAAGAAGCTTCTGAAGAGATGCTGCAGTGCATTTGCACTTATGAATGAACAACACACTTGAACCTCCTTAGGACTTTTGATCTTTATGAACAGAGTTCTCGGACTCAGAAAGGACCAGTGAGAATTAGTAGCCACCAAAATGTTGCCGTTGCATCAAACAAGAGAATAATTTTCTCTGAGCTCAGTAATAGCCAAGACTGAAAAAAATGCAGAAACCCTCATCCTGTCACCTTTCATCACCAAGAATGACTCCACTGTCTGGTTCAACTGAGCCTGCGGGAGTCAATACGTGCTATGACTGCTCCAGGGAAATACCTTGGCAGTGATGACGAACACTCTTTGACCTGTCCCTGTAGACATAACAATGGTTTACAGTTTATGAAGGCAGGAGTGGAAAGCACTATGTATTATATGATGTAAAACACATGAATAATTTCTATTCTTCAGGTAGAAAGCAAGTACAGTCTAGTGGTTAAGAGAGGGCTTAAGTTGTAGAGCGTCAACCAAGTTATTCAGCAAATATTTACTCTCCTAATATATACAAAGATAGCATAGGCATATCAGACATCTCAATGAACAAATGGTGGCAATTCTTACCTTTGGAAAATACGAGTGAATCTCAGCACTCCTCTGTTTCTAACAAGCCTCTTTGTCATTCCCTTCATTAAGCCAACGCTTTTTGTTTGCTTTTTTATTACATTGTGTTCAGGTGGGGAGTGCGCGTGGAAGTCAGGGAATAATCTACAGGAGTCATCTCTTTCCTTCCGCCAATGGGTCTCAGGGATTGAACTTGGGGCAATCACCCTAGGTAGCAAGTGCCTTCATCTGCTAAGCCATCTTGCTGGCCAATTTGTTTTTGAGATAGGGTCTCACACTGTAGCTCAGGTTAGCCTCAGTGTCATTATATAGCTTAGGCTAGCTTCAAACTCAGTGTGAATCCTCCTGCCTCAGCTGGCAGTAAGGATATGTCCCACCATTCAACTAAGTTAAAATTCTTCTTATAGACTTACTGCTGGCTTCTTCTCAAATCCCTTGCTTTCATGTGATAGAGGAATTATGACATTAAAGAAGTCAGAGGTTGTTTCTAGCTATCATCAATTTTAGGTCATGACTAGATATGATTTTGTGACTCTTTTTGTAAATTGAGGGGATTGCACTAGCTCTCTGCCTAATGTAGTTGGCAAGAAAGTTTAAGAAATATAAAAAGAACATGTTAACAGAAAGCAAAATGGAGAACTCTTATTCTAGACACTGAGATGTCAGCAGAGCAGGTACACTCCTACACAGCTTCTTGATTCCCTTAGACTTATTCAGTTATCCAATGTATGTGGCTTTTGGGTTGGGAGATGAGAATGCAGGAAGATGTGAAGAATAGAGTATGATAACCATCAGCGGAAGAAGAGGAAAGAAGCGAGGAAAGTACAGAAAAGCAAACGAAATGAGGAATTGAAAAATTACTTTCAAACTTTATTTTTAAATGGTATTTTATTCTTACTAGCATGTACTAATCATGCATGTTAATGGGGCTCAGTGCAGTGGTCCAAAACGTATTCACTGACCAGATCCAGCCTCTCTTGACTCACACTTGGCCTCTCTAATCTCTGGTAATCTGCACTCTACATTCAGGCTGACTTTAGAAAAAAAAAACAAACTTGAACATGTGAGTGAAAAGATGCACAACTTGTCATTCTTTGGCTTATTTGACATGATGTCGTGCAATTGCATACATTTTGGTGTAAATAGCATGATTTCATTTTTCTTTAAGGATGAATAAAACCCATTAGACAGACAGACACACACACTCAATCACACACACACACACACACACACACACACACTCACACACACTCATATTCTTTATCTTTCTGCTGATAGATACAAAGCCTAATTCCCCAAACTAGCTATTCTAAATAGTACTTATAACAGATGTTGCTATTGAATTATCTCTTTGTTAAGTTGATTTCAATTCCTTA
This sequence comes from Microtus pennsylvanicus, assembly GCF_037038515.1. Taxonomy (NCBI): domain Eukaryota; kingdom Metazoa; phylum Chordata; class Mammalia; order Rodentia; family Cricetidae; genus Microtus; species Microtus pennsylvanicus. Next base: position 130,054,515 of record NC_134601.1, on the reverse strand, counting down.
GTATACTCAGAAGTGGGCTACTTTGATCATTTCATATCCAAATTTTTTGAGGCACTCCCACACTGACCTTCCTAATGGCTATATTCATTTACATTGCCATCACCACTGCATCAAAGTTCTTTCTTCCATAGTCTCACCAGAATTTGTTATTCTTTAAATCTCATTATTGTTTGATTTTCAATTTCCCGGTCACTAATTATGTTGTCGTGGCATGTTTCTACACGCCTCATGGCCACTGCATCTCTTTTTTTCAAGAAAGACTTATTCAAACAATTTGCCCATTTACCACAACTTCGCTAGGCCACCATAATTCCTTACAACATTCTAAATCTTAGTCTTCTGCCCATAGATATGTGTAGCTACCACCACTTATCAAAGAAGCTTCTCTTTACAGTAAAATATACTTTGTGTGTATGGGTGTTTGCCCTGAATAAATGTCTGTAAAACACTGTAAAAAATAAAATACAAAAAAATCTGCAAAAATATTTCTCCTAGTTCCCACTCAGAAATAATTTTCAAGGTTTTCCATAGGTTACTTTCTTTGGATGATGACCCTTCCATTTGAGACCACATTTACTAAGTATTATCTGCTTTTTGATGTCTACTAAATGTACCATGTGCATGGCTGGTACCCACAGAGGACAGAAGAAGACATCATATCTCATAGAGCTGGAGTTACAGATTGCTGTGAACCACAATATGGATGCTGGGAACTGAACCTGGGTCCACTGAACTAGCAGGCAAGAGCACTTAGTAACCGAGCCATCTCTCTAGCCCAATTGTTCCATTCTCTCTAGCCCAATTGTTCCATTCTCTCTAGCCCAATTGTTCCATTCTCTCTAGCCCAATTGTTCCATTCTCTCTAGCCCAATTGTTCCATTCTCTCTAGCCCAATTGTTCCATTCTCTCTAGCCCAATTGTTCCATTCTCTCTAGGAGTATTAGGTGTTTTGTTCTTACTGGCTTTTCTGAGACCTTTCTATATTCTGATAACATTAATATTTATCCATATGTATTAATGCCAAATATATTAATAGGCTTCTTTCAACTATTGCCTTTGCTGAGCAGAAGGGTTTTTCACCCTGAGCTTGGTATATCTCATTTGTCTATTCTAGCTTTTGTTCTCTATACTTGAGGTTATGTAAAAAACAAACAAACAAACAAACAAACAAAAACCAACATTGCCTATACAAATATCATAAAACGTTCTCAAAGGTTTCTTTTGCAATTTCAAGTCATATATTCAGATGTTTGCTCCTTTTAAAGTTAATTTCAGGCTAGAATTATCTTCATATTAAAGCCAGATAAAGACACAACAACAAAAGAAAAGCTATACAACAATAATCACATTGAACATAGATGTTACAATTTTCAACAAAATACTAGCAAATTGAATTCAACAGCACATCATAAATCTCATTCACTATGATTAATTCACTTGCCCCAAAGTATTCAGCTGATAATAGTAGAGCGAGATTAAGAAGCCAGATTTCAACTTTTCAGTCTCCAACTTTTTCAATTTAGTATGTTTACTTCCAAGAATAACCTTTTCACATTTCATTCTCTTTTTTTGTATGTGAGTCCTACAGTTTCAGAAGATCAACCAACAATAACTGACTTTTTCCTCATTTATCCCATAGCTCATATCACAGAGTACAGTACATAATCAATATTATTAACACCCTCCCAGGTGCCCATGAACCTTTGTGACATTTATCAATATTTTAGCTGACAGGATACAGAAAAATAGTCAATCAATAACAATCTTAAGAGTAATAAAACCATCAAATTTTACTCAAGATTTAACTATCTATTGAGTATTGACTATGCACAAAATTGAAAAATAAGCACACATCAAGATATTTATTCTACGTTGAGGGAGTTGTGGTAATATATGACTAACCTCAGCACTTCAGAAGTAGAAGGAGGGACTAGGAATTCAGGGCCAGCCTTGGCTACAGAATGAGTCTGAGGCAAACCTGGGCTAGAGTAAACACTGTAAAAACAAGATAAAAAAACAATCTGTAAAATTATTCCTAGTTCCCACACAGTTAGAAATGATTTTTCAAGGTATTACATAGGTTATTTTATTCAGATGATGGCCCATCTATTTGAGAACACATTTACTAAGTATTATCGGCTTTTTTATGTCAACTAAATGTACCTCGAAATTATGTAGGTGCTATTGTGCTATTAAAAGCTATCAGGCCCTGACTAAAACAGCAGCTCTCTAGCTAAGTCTGAAATATGGCCAACATAGGGCATGTGGCTCTTTTCTAACAAACCTCCTACTAGACTGACTCTAAAAAGCTAAGTAAGGCAGAAACATGACAAGTTCCACCACCATTCTACTGCTCTGTCTTTGGGGAAAGCCGATTCTGGGAGAATCAAATGTTCAGGGCAGACAAAGAACTACAGCCCCATGAAAACTGAACGATTCGGCAATCCACAAATGGCAGATAGCACAAACAAACAAGGCAGTCTTTCCCCCACTCAGAGACATTTGTTCTTCCTTTTGTTTCCACAATTTTTTAACTTCACTGCTGTGGAATATTACTTTAACTATGTAAAGATGCGTCACATTTGCTTATGCTGCATTTTTTTAACAATGTAAAGATGTGTTATTATTATTATTATTTTGGTTTTGCGAGACAGGGTTTCTCTGTAGCTTTGGTGCCCATCCCAGAACGAGCTCTTGTAGACCAGGGTGGCCTCGAACTCCCAGAGTTCTGGGATTTCCCGAGTGCTGGGATTAAAGGCGGGCGCCACCACTGCCCCGCCAAGATTTGTTATATTTGTTTATGGCATATCTATTCAACAATGTAAAGATGTCTTGCTTTGCTTGCCTGAAGCACCTGATTGGTCTAATAAAAAGCTGAATGGCTAATAGGTAGTAGAGAGATAGGCGGGGCTTTCAGGAAGACAGAATAAGTAGGAGGAAAAGTCTAGGCATGAGAGAGAAGAGAAGGAAAGAAAACATGGGAGAAAGAGAGGAAGACACTTAGGGCCAGACAGGCTGGCAGCCACCAGCCAGCCAGACATGGAGTAGGACATACAGTAAGAAAGAAAGATAAAAAGCCCCGAGGAAAAATGTAGATGAAGAGAAACAGGTTAAATTAAATTATAGGAGCGAATGGGACAAGCATAAGATAAGGCTGAACATCTGTAACTAATAATAAGTCTCCTTGTCATGATTTGGGAGCTGGTTGGTGGCACAAACAAAAGCCTGTTACACTTCACTTCCTGTTGTCTAACTTCATCCTTCTCCCCTTCTAGTCTCTTTGCTTCCTTTCCTCCTGTACCTTTTCCCTTCTTGAATGTCCCCTTCACAGACTTGAGAAAGAAACCTTACATGTGAGAGGCTAAATGGAGTGCTTTCCTTCAGTCTGGTGCAGGTTACACTCACACTACTCAGAACTCAGCAAGAGTCCTTGAGCAAAGATGAGAAAGGCCAAACACTAACCCTCACTTGGAAACATGCCTTTTCAGCCTCATGGTGCCCATGGAGTAGAAGTGGGGTAGACTCTTTTTGTCTGATTTTAACAAAATGGGATAGGCAATTAGGTGTACATAGTGGGTAGAGACAGGGAGGGATGACCAAAGGTATTTTTCTGGAGCTAGTAATATATATCATACAACACCTACGCGACTACAGAAATGTATACAGTGATATTGTAAATGGAAAGACTGGGTAGAGACCACATAAACTGGGCAACTATTTTCTCTTCTCAGGCTTTCATACAAGCAACAAGACACAGAGATGTCTCTCACATTGCCTACAATGACCCTGGAATATGCTCTTTCTTAAGAAGAAGGGAAGCTGAAAATAAGGTAATGTTGTGTACACTGTGAAGGTGTGTTGCTCTCATTGGTTTAATAAAGAGCTAATTATATTTATATAGAGATATGCACATCAGAACATCATATTGTATACCAAAAATATATGTAGATTTTTTATAACACTATGATACTTCAAAGTTGAAGGATAAAAGTCCATATTGCACTGATGGACTATCTCCTCCTCTCCCTCCCCACCCTGTATCCATGTATGTATCTGCTGTCTCTTACTTGTCAGGGAGGATAACTGGTAGCTGCTCAATCCTGGGTGCCTTGGCAGTCCTAATTGCACAGAAGCCAAGATTCCTACAGAGGCATTGGACCCTAGTCAACAAAAGCTTGGAAACGCTGGTTCTGCTATCCATCAAGGAATCAGAAGCAGCAGCAACAGGTCAAATTAACGTACTAGCAATGGAGAAATCCAAGCAAACAATAGGCAGAAATGATGAGCCTTCTGTATAAGCATTTTTTATCTGTAACATCTGTAGGTAATGTCTAATGTCCAGGTGGATCTTCCCACATCAATCAAGGCAATGAAGGCACTTCTACTTTAGTTCATTGCAATTTGTGACAAGTTGACATTTAAGCCAATCATAAAGCCTTAAACATGCTACATGAAAACTTTCAAATTTTGTTTTTATTTTTTATGTGGGTGTCTGATCTGTATATATGCACCAGGCCCATGCAGGGCCAAACAGGACCTCCAGTCCCCTGGAACTACAGTTATAGATGGCTGTTAGCTACCATTTGGGTCTGGGAACCAGACACAGGTTCTCTAGAAAAGTAGCCACCCAGGCTCTTAACCAATGATCCTTAACAAAGGTCCACATACCTGGCTCTTAACTTTTATTCTGAAACAGGGGTTTTCAGTAACTGGAAACTTCTTTCCCCTGGCAATATTGAAGACTGAAGCTAGTAGTTTGAGAATGCTAGTTAAGTACTCTTATCACTGATCTATGTATCTAACACATTTTTATTTTGAGACAGGGTCTCACTGTGTTGCCGAGGATAGCCTGGAACTCACTCTGTAATTCCAGATAGCCTTCAAGTTGCAATCTTTCTGCTTTAATTTCCCAATTAGCTTAGGATTACAGTCATAAGCCACCCGGTGACCTGAATATAACTTGCAGTTTCTGAACCTCTGGGTATGATATTGATTATAAGGGGAAAAAAAGCAAGTTCATTAAAGAGGAGATGATCAGAATCAGCTTTTAACTGAGGAGATATGAAGATAGTTACTTTTCATTCATTAGTTCTCAGACCATTTTTTCTTCCTCTCACAGGTCCAGTTTGACAAAAGAACTAGTCTTTCTCTAGGAATTCCTCACTTTCTCAATACTGACAAATCCATCTCAGCCAGCTATTACTCACTACATGTATGTACTTAGGTACACAGCCAAGATCACATTGATCAAATACTTTGGTTCAGACTGCCAAAGTATCTTCATGTTGTGCACTACCACGTGTTACTGCTGAGCTATCTGGACGGCTGCAGTATGTATAAACTCATATGTACTCAATATGTTTCATCATTTTGTGAGGTGAAAACTACTGGAACATCACTCAGGGTATAGAAGGGATAAATATTGAACCTTTAATTTTTTCACAAGATACATTACTTGTAAAGGGTTTGCGATGGTCTGAATAAGATGGACTCCATATATACTTGAATGTTTGGTTCCCGTTTGGTGGAGTGTTTAGGAGGGATTAGAAGGTACTGTTGAAGTAGGTGTGGCCTTGTCATTGAGAGTGGGATTTTAAGTTTCCAAAGCCCATTCTAGGCTGCGTCTTGCTCTCTATTCTGGCTCCTGCCTGCTGATCAGGATGTAAGCTGTCAGCTACTGCTGCCTGCATCATGCCTGCCTGTCCACCATCACACACCCCATCCTGATAATCACAAACTAATCCTCTGAAACTGTAAGCAAGCCCTTCAGTTAAATGCTTTCTTCTAAAAGTTGCCTTGATCACGGTGTCTATTCTCAGCAACAGAAGAGTGACTAAGGCAGGATTCAGTATGACATTTCCATACATGCACAAAGCATACTTTAATGATAGTAGTCCCTTCAGCACATTTTGGTACCTGACATCTACATTTCCTCTTTACTTGTTTCTTTTCCCTAATATTATGTCATTTTATTTTTTATTTCTCTGTCATGTTAACCCTAAATTTTACATAGGGGAAAAACATCCCTTTTGTCTTTAGGAAGCTTCTACAGTAGTAGGCTTCCATATGACCTTTTTAAAAAAGATTTTACACACACACACACACACACACACACACACACACACTCATATCCCCATACCCTCTTATACTTGCCTCTTATCCCAACTTCATTATCCCCCCTTAACTCTTTATACCACTGACTTCTATGGAGATCCTCTCCCTTGAAAGCTATCCATCCCCACACCTCCTTACCGACTTTCTAACCTCCACGAGTATTCCAAATGAAACACACATATCAAAGCTAACATCCATAAATGAGAGAAAACATGTGACATTTGTCTTTCTGGGTCTCAGTTACCTTACTCAGGGTTATTTTTTTCCATTTCCATCTACTAAGCTATGCATTTCACAACTCTGTTTTTTTCTTAACAGCTGAGTATAATATTCCATTGTGAAAATACAACACATTTTTATTATATCCATTTATCAGTTAATGAAAAGCTAGGCTGCTTCTTTTTCCTGACTATTATTAACAGAGAAGCAATGAATATGGAATGAGGATGTATCTCTACTGTAAGTTTGCAAGGTCCTTTGGGTATATGCCCAAGAGTAGTAGAGCTGGATTACATGGTAGCTTTATTTCTAGATTTTAGAAGAATCTCCATATTGATTTTTATAGTGGCTCTAACAGTTTTCACCCAAACCAGCATTGAATAAGTATTCACCTTTCTCCACATCCATACAGCAAAGGAAAACTCCACCAACAGGCTATCATAATCCTAAGCATATGCACAACAAACACAGGTGGCCATCAAGAGAATAAGGGAACAGGAAAGATAAAACAGGGTGGTTGATAGGAAAAGAGCATAGAGAAGTAAATAAGGGAGGGATAGTTAAATTCTAAAGATATTCTGAAAAAGTCAGAACCTTCTTTTAAAAGAATTAAAATGAAGTTACACTATAACAGGGTGGCAATCACCCCACTAGATACAATAGGCAAACAAAGAAAATCCTCACTACCAAGATAGGTTCCTTCTTTTAGAGTCATTGCCCAGAAAGCTTCCATGGACCCTTAAACGTTATAGGCTATTGTTAATGCTATTGGTTACCCTCCAGAATGAAACAGTAAGACCTGATTATTGAAGGCACCTCATACTTAAATCATAAAACAGAAAGAAGTCAAACTTGCAGTCAAATAGAAGCTTCTTCTCTGCTGGCTAACTTTCACAGTGCTGAAAGGTTCTACAAATGTTATCAGAGTTGAAAGGTAATAACCAGTCTTACCCAGCTGTGAATCCTGTGAGCAACAATATTTTCTGGTCTGGAAAGACATGTTCACTGGCATAAACATCATGGATGTAACCAACTACTTATTGATTGGGTTTAAGTCCCACTCAGAAAGAAGAGACCCATACTTGATACTGTTAACAGGACCAAGAACCTATAGCTTGATAGGTCATAGGTTATAGGGGGAGAAACTAGTACCATTACTCTGCTAAATGGACACAGTATTAAATCAACTCTTAATGGCTTAACATTATTATACCCATAGATAAATGCATTTTTCAACATAATCAGAGAAGTGTCTTCTTGCAGCAGATGCTGACTAACACAGAGAGTCACAATGAGTCAAGGTGCAGAGAATAAGAGACTGTAGAATCCTTAGCCCAAATGGGACATCTATATTATAGTCCCTCCTCCCAAGCCACAGAGATCATTTCAGAAGGGGAGGCAGAAAAAAAATAGGAGACAGGTATGGTGAACGACTACAAGCAAGCAGTGTTTCTTTGGACACAACCAAGCAATTGCACATAGGAACTCATGGCGGTTGTGACGGCATACACAAGAGCTATGAAAGCTCAAGCCAGACAAAATTCCAGCACGGTGAAGGAGGTGGGCATGAAGTCTCACCCCTCACTGAGCATATTTTGTCAGTTAACAGTTGCTAGGAGGAAAGTCAGTTTTCTTCAAGAACTTGGCCTCTGGTGAGTAATTCACATTTCAGGGGAAGGCCACACATTCAAGACCATATGGACAATACAAAATGAACTTGATAGTTTGTTTATAAAAGATGATTAAAAAGTCAGGTGTGTTGAGAAGGGGCATGAACCTGGAAGGAGTTGGGGAGGAAGGGGAATGAAAATGATGAAACTACATTGTACAAAATTCTTAAAGAATTAATAAAAATGTAAAAGAAAAAAATAGCAACAAAAAGAAAACAATCAGAACTGACAATATCCTAAAGACAGGACACTCATCACAGAATAATTAAAGCACTAAATATATAAAGCATATTGAAAGTAGTAAGAGAGAAAGAACTCACATACAATCAGATTAATAGCAGATAATTCATTAAAACTTTATAAGCCAGAATGGCTTAGAATGTTGTGCTTCAAGTTGGGAAAGACAACTGCCAACACAGGCTACTATACTCAAAAAACCAGCAAACTGTCACAATTGAAGGAAAAATAAAAACTTGGCACGACAAAAATAGACTACAGGAATTTATGACTACAAACCCAGCTTTACAGAAGATAACGGAAGGAATTCTTTGGACAGGAGAAAAAAACCAATTCCATCAGTGAGGCCACAGGAAAGAATAAACCATGGTAGAATAATAGTTAAGCAGGAAAGGAAGAGGGAAGAAAACCCTGCAGAATCAACAAAACAAAACCAGGAATCAGCACAAAGTTTTTTATGATAATTGTGAATATTAATGGTCTGAATTCCTCAACCAAATGACACAGAAAAGCAGATGGCATCAAAACCCAGGAACCATCTATTTGCTGTCCCCTAAAACATGCAGCTCACCACAAAAGACTGTCATTGCCATAGGATTAAAGGATGGGTAAAGGTGTTCCAGGACAAAGGAACTAGGAAACAAGCAGATGTCGCTAGAACTAATATCTGACAAAACATACATCTGAACAAAAGTAGTGAGAAAAGATAAAGTCACTTAACAGTGATTAAGGGGATAGTCCAGAGTATAATACAATCCAAGAATATATGTTGTATACATAGATGCATTCAATTTCATAAAAAATATTATTAAATGTAAAGTCACAGATTAGTGCTAGCACAAAAGTAATGAGAAGTTTATGTACCCCATTCTTATCAACTGACAAGTCTTTCCAACAAAAACTAAATGAGAAATAGACTAATTATTTCATGGGTCATACTGACCTAACAGACATCTAAAGAAGATTCCATCCAAACAGCACGGAATACATACTTATTTTCTCAGCAGTCAGTGGAAATTACTCTAAAACGGATCGTATATTAGGGCACCAAACAAGTGTCAACAAATATACAGGAAAATTGAAATAATTTGTTGTATTCTAGCTGATCATAACATAATACGACTATAAAATCAACAGCAAGAGAAACTCTTGAACATACATAAACATGTGACAATTAAATGGCACGCTAGGAAATAATGAACTGGTCCTAGAGGAAGTCACAAGTGAAACAGAAATTCTTAGAATCAAATGAAAATGAAAACACAACACACTGAAATGCGAGGAACACAATGAAAGCAGAGGCAAGTGCCTACAGAAAGCAATCTTCTTTGTGGTTGCTTCTGTGTTTCTGCTATGCTGCTGTGTCTACAGAGCCTCACTTCTCCCTGTGGGTGCATGTGGTATGTTTATAAGCAAACTTATTTAAATATTACATGATCATTAACCTTAAAAAAAGAAATCAGATATTGGGGCTGGAGAGATGGCTCAGCAGTTAAAAGCACAGGCTGCTCTTCCAGAGGACATGGGTTCAATTCCCAGCATCCACATGATAGCTCACAACTGTTATATATCCAGTTCCAGGATATCCAACACCCTCACACTGACAACCAAGCAGGTAAAACACCAATGCACACAAAAATAGAAAAATATTTTTAAAACTCAACTAGATCTCAAATAAATAATGTAATGATACACCTTGTGCCCTAGGAAAAAAACAAGCAAACTGCAAATCAATAGATGGAAAGTAATTCGAGATCAGAGAAGAAATTAATGAAATGAAAAAACTGATATAAAGAATCAAACAACTGATTCTTTCAAAAGAGAAGCGAGATTGAAATCAAAAGAGAGGAAAGTATGGATGGAAATAGAAAACACTATCCTGAGTGAGGTATCCCAGGCCCAAAAAGACGAACATGGGATGTACTCACTCATAATTGGTTTCTAGCCATAAATAGGGTTCATGGAGTCTACAATAGGCGAATCTAAAGAAGCTAAGTAAGAAGGTGAACCCAAGGAAAAACATATAGTTATCCTCTTGGATAAGGGAAGTAGACAAAATTGCCGGGGGGAAAAATGGGATCTTGGGGGTGGGGTGGGATGGGGGTTAGGGGAGATGGGGAGAGAAAAGGTAGAAGGGAAGGAGGGTGGACTTGGGGAAACAGGAGGATCGGGATAAAGGAAGGTTGGATAGGGGAGCACGGAACCACAATTCTTAGTTAAGGGACCCACTTTAGGGTGGGCAGGAGACTTGACCCTAGAGGGGCTCCCAGGTGCCCAAGCTGAGGTCCCCAGTTAGTTCCCTGGGCAGCTGAGGATAGGGAACCTGAAATGACCCTACCCTAGAGCAATACTGACGAATATATTGCATACCATCCTAGAACTTGCATCTGGCGATGGATGGAGATAGAGACAGAGACCCACACTGGAGCACTGGACTGAGCTCCCAAGGTCCCAATGAGGAGCAGAAGGAGTGAGAACATGAGCAAAGATGTCGGGACCACGAGGAGTGCACCCACCCACTGAGACAGTGGAGATGATCTACTGCGAGCTCACCAAGGCCAGCTGGACTGTTACCAGAAAAAGCATGGGATAAAACTGGACTCTCGGAACATGGCGAACAATGAGGGCTGATGAGACGCCAAGGACAATGGCACGCGGTTTTGATCCTATGCCATGTGCTGGCTTGGTGGGAGCCTAGCCAGTCTGGATGTTCACCTTCCTAGATATGGATGGAGGGGGGAGGACCTAGGACGTACCACAGGGCAGGGAACCCTGACAGCTCTCTGGACTGGAAAGGGAGGGGGAGAGGAGTGGGGGGAAGGGGAGAGGGGTGGGAGGAGGGGGAGAAGAGTGGGAGGAGGGGGAGAAGAGTGGGAGGAGGGGGAGGGAAATGGGAGGCTGGTGGGAGGAGGTGGAAATTTGTTTTTTTTTCTTTTCTTTATCCTCCTTTTATCAATAAAAAAATTAAAAAAAAAAGCCATATGCAACAATCAATAGAAAAAAAAAAGCCATATGCAACAATCAATAGAAAAAAAAAAAAAGAGAGGAAAGATCAAAATTAGAGATAAAAATGGAGCCATTAAAACAGATACCATTAAGATCCAGAAGATGTTAGGTCTTAGGTAAAAAAAAATGTATATTCTACTAAAATGGAAAATCTAAAACAAATGAATACATTTGTTAATACGTATGACGTACCAAAATCAAATCAAGATAAGATAAAAATGTAAACATCTCTGTAGGAAGCTGTAAGACATAAACATTAATCAAAAATCTTCCCAACCAGGGCTGGAGAGATGGCTCAGTGGTTAAGAGCACTGGTTGCTCTTCCAAAGGACCAAGGTTCAATTCCCAGCACCCACATGGCAGCTCACAACAGTCTGTAACTCCAGTTCCAGAGAATTTAACACCCTCACACAGATATACATGCAGGCAAAACACCAAGGCACATAAAATATACATAAATAAATAATAAATAAGAATCTTCTGTGACAAGATTGGTTTAAAAAAAAAGAAAAAATCTTCTTAACCAATAAAGTCCAGTCCCAAATGAATTCAGTAGTGAACTTTATCAGATGTTCAAAGAACTAACACCAATGCTTTTCACAGTACTCCATAAAACGGAAAAGAACGGAACAGTACCATTTTTTTAAAACCAAAACCTGGTAAAAACACAACACAACACAGAGTGGGGGGGGGATGAAAATTACAGACCAATTTCTCAAGTAAACATTCATGTGAAAATTCTCAAAAAAAATACTTTTTCAGTTCCAGTCCAGCTGGCCTTGGTGAGCCACTAGATCAGCCACTGGACTTTCTGAATCTGGCTGACAAGGAGGGCTGACTGAGAAGTCAAGAACAATGGCACTGGGTTTTGATCCTACTGCAGGTACTGGCTTTGAGGGAGCCTAGTCTGTTTAGCTGCGCACCTTCCTGGACCTGGATAGAGGGGGGGAAGGTCCTTGGACTTCCCACAGGGCAGGGAACCCTGACTGCTCTTCAGACTGGGAGGGGAGGGAGGGGTGAGGAGGGAGGGGAGAGAAAGGGAAATGGGAGGTGGGGAGGAGTCGGAAATTTTTAATAAGAAAAAATACTTGCAAACCAAATACGAGAACACCATTTACCGTGCTAAAGTTAGGTTAACTCCAGAGATGAAGGAATGGTGAAAGAGACATGATCAGTAAGTGTTATAAATCATACAAAGGAACTCAACAATAGAAAGCACAATCATCATCCCAATGGACACACAGAAATAATTTTGACCAAATCCAATATTCCTTCATGTTAAAAGTCTTGAAGAAATCCAGAATAGGAGAAATGTTATTTCAACATAACAAATGGTATATGCAACAAACCTATAGTTAAGATTATACTAAATGGGAAAACTCAAAGCATTCCCACTAATACAGAAGGCAAGGAAAGAGTTCCACCTTCTGAACCTTTATTTAATATAGTACTTTAAGCCTTAACTAGAGCAGTAAGACAATAGAAGTAAATTAAAGGACTCCAACTAGGAAAGGAAGGAGTCCAAGTATCCTTCATTGTAAATGACATGACCTTATATATAAGAGCCAGTAAAGACTCCACCAGAAAACGCTAAGATCTGATAAATGCTTTAGGAGAAGTGGCAGGATGTGTACTTGCCATAAAACCCAGTATCCTTCCTATATACCAATAACAAACATACTGAGAAAAAAAATCAGGAAAACAATACAATAGTGTACAAAAGTTACAATAGTGTAAACAAAATACCAGAGAGCAAACCCAACCAAGAAAGTGAAAAACTTCTACAATGAAAACTTGAAAAGACTGACGAAAGAAATTAAAGAATTAAAGAATACACCACGGATTATAAAAGCCAAAATTGTGAAAATGGACAGCCTATCAAACAAAATCTATAGATTTAACACAACTCCAATAAAAACTCAGTGAAATTCTTCACAGAAACAGAGGGGGAAAACATAAAATTCCTGCGGCACCACAAAAGACTTCAGATAGCGCAAACAACAGTCCTGAAGAGTAAGCACATGCCAGAGATAACGTCCCCGATTTCACTGTACTGCAGACCCAGTTTAATAAAGGCAGCATGGTGCTGGTGCAAAGACAGGCGCAGGGTAGGAAAACAGCATAAGGGACCCAGATAAAAGGACAGGCAACTACTGCCGCCAGTTTTTTGACGAGGATGCCAAAATACATGTTGGAGGAAATATACCATCTTCAACAAGTACTGCTGGGGAAAGTGGGTATCTGCATGAGGAAGAACGACATTAGATACGTATCACTCATCCCCCACAAAAGATCAACGCAAAGTGGATTAAGGAAATTTAAATAAGACCTTAAACTCTGAAACTGCTGGAGGAGGACAGTACACTTCAAGAGATAGGGGCAGTTAAGGACTTCAGGAATAGGATCTGATCACTCAGGAAATAATGCCGAAAATGAACAAATGGCATCTCCTAAAATCAAAAGGCTTCTGCACATCAGATGCAACAATGAATTAATATCTAGAACATACAAAGAACTCAAGGAACTTTAATCCCAGTACTCTGGAGGCAGAGATAGGCAGATTTTTGTGAGTCCGAGGCCAGCCTGGCCTACAGAGCGAGTTCCAGGACAGTCAGCTACAGCCTGTCTCAAGCAAAAACAAACAAGAAGAATTCAAGAAACTAAACATCAAGAAGACACACAACCCAATCAAAGTCACTGTTTTGTTGAGGTGCAGGGGTATAGCTCAGTGGTAAAGATTTGACTGCAAATTCACTATTTTGTTGAACGTATTTAAGAGATCTAATAGATTTCCTGGGTATTCCTTGGGGCGTTTTAAGTGAAGATTATATCATTTAGATTCTTCATTTTTTACTTAGATGCTCTTTCTTTCATTTTCCTTGCCTCATTACTCTAGCTAAGATGTCAAGCACTACAGTGAGGAAAAACACACTTTATTCATGATTCTGAAGAAATGTTCCCAGTTCATCAGAATGTTTACCATGGGTTTGGGATATATATAGCCTTTATTATATTGGGTATGACCATTCTTTTCTTAATTATTTCAGGCCTTTTATCATGAAGAGAAACTTCATGAATTCTCAAATTAATCTTCCGCATCTATCAAAATTATATATATATATACAAGTCCATAGTTACGTGATAGACTATGTTTACTGATAGCCATTTTAAAGTATCCTTGCAAACCTGGAGTGAAATTATGTCAATTGTGGTATATGATTTTTAATAGATTGTTGAATTCAGTTTGCAAATGTTTTACTGAGCACCGTTATTTCCATGGTTGCAAAATTCTTTCTTCTTCTTTTGTTTATAAGATGTTTTTTCAGCTATCTTTTGAAATGCTGCTTTAATGCCCATAAATTGCTCTAGTTTGTGCTTATCTTGGAGAGTCTTGGCTTCTCTGTTTATTTTAAAGGATAGCATCTGCTGGACAGAGTAACCATGATTAGCAGTTCTATGCACTCAGGCTTGAAATGCACCGCATGCTTTCTTGGCCCTTAGGCTTTCTGCTGAGAAGTCTGATGTGATTCTGATAAGTTTACCTTTAGAAATAACCTGGCAGTGCTCTCTCACGGCTTTTAATAATTAACATTATCATTCTCTTATATACACAGATTAAAACTATGCAGCCAGTTACTGTTTAGGTTAGCATGCAAAGCTGGAATTTACTGTCATCTTCATACACATGTTGTTCTCATTAATTCTTCTTCCCTATCGCTCCCCCAACCCCCGTGCTCCCCACACATGTCTCCAGATGGTTTCCTTTCTCCGCTTAGCTCCTCCTTCTTTCCTAGTACTGTACTCCATTACCCTATTTTCACCTCTTCCTCCCCTCTCATGATTCTCTTTATAGTTTTGTTTGGTTTTTTGTTTTTGTTTTTCAAGACAGGTTTTCTCTGTGTGGTTCCAGCTGGCCTCGATCTGCCTGCCTCTGCCTTCCAAGTGCTGGGATGAAAGCTCTGCACCACTACTGCTGGCAATGCTCTGTCCAGTTTTCTTGCCTATAAAAACAGTCATATACAGAAAATACATATTTATATAAATTTTGATTTAGGCTTTCTTTTTTAGTTTTTCAAGACAGGATTTCTCTGTGTAGCCCTAGCTGTCCTGGACACCACTCTGTGTGCCTCCACTGCCTGGATAAAGAAAAATATTTTGTTTACTTTTTTGTTCTCCTCTCATACATTTCAACTACAGCATCCCCTCCCTTCATTCATCCCAGTCTCCACCACCTTCCCTCTTCCCCAGATCCACTGCTCTCTTATTTCCCTTCAGAAACATTCATCTATTCTATGTTTACGCGTGTTTTGCCTGCAAGAGTACATGTGCCTAAGTGTCCTGTGCTGACGGAAGTCAGAAGAGGGCATCAGATTTCCTGAAACTGCAGTTATAGTTACGAGATACCCTGCGACTGCTGGGAATCAAAACTAGGACTCTTCAAGAGCAAGAGTTGCTCTTAACCACTGAGCCATCTCTGAAGCCACTATGCAAAACTTGAGATCTAAGCTTGTGGAGTCATTAGGTTCTTCTTTTCCCTTCCCTCTGATCCTATCCTTATCTGACTAGTCAAGAGATGGTGACAACTCTATCTCGCATGCCTGGTACATATATAAAGAATCCTGTCTACAGGGTTATTAGCTGACGCTAAGCTACCTTCATCTCTTCCCTACGCTAGACCCTCAATTCATCCGTCAGTTCCACTGTACTGCATTCTTTGTGGGACAGACAGATCTTTAAAAATCCCATTAATGGCTGGGGAAGGGAATTAGCTTTTAAAGTACTTGCCATGCAGCAAGGAGACTAGAGTTTGGAACTCCAGAACCCATGTAAATGCCAGGTGGGCAGAGTAGTCCACCTAGAATTCCAGGCCTGTGGAAATGGAGAAAAGGGGTCCCCAGAGCAAGGGGGCTCGTTTAATTAGCCTGAACAGCAAACTCTGCGGATCAATAAAAGGTCCTACCTCAAAGACTAAAGTGGAAGAGCAATAAAGGGAGATTCCTGACATCAACCTCAGACCTCTACATGTACCTGTGTGTGTGTGTGTGTGTGTGTGTGTGTGTGTGTGTGTGTGTGCGCGCGCACACACACACGATATATACATGAAATGGAGAAAGGACAAGAAGAATTATAACAGCTTATACTACCCATTGGTCATTACTATCCAGTACTTCCAACTAAAATAAGTTTATGTATGACCAGTTTGTGGGGCCACTGGCAGTGGGATCAGGATTTATCCCTAATGCATGAACTGACTTTTTGGAGCTCATTGCCAGGGCAAGGATACCTGGCTCAACCAGAAGAACCTTGGTCCTGCCTCACGTGACACGCCCTATTTTGTTGATTTCCCATGGGAGGCCCCACCCTCTCTGAGGGGTGGGGTGGGGAAAAAGTGGGAAGAGTGGGAGATTGGGAGGGAGAAGCAACTGGGATTGGTATGTAAAATAAGATTGTTTTAAAAATAAAAAGGAGGGGTCACGTGTCAGCCAAAGACAAAGCCCAGGCTACCGGAGGGAAGGTTGTGGTGAAACCCGACCCAGGAAACTCTGGGCAAATACCAGTGGCTGGGAGGAGGGCGGAAGGTGCTGCAGGAGCGGTCCAAGATGGAAGATCAGAAACAAACTATCAAAGAAGACCTAATATCTGATATCATATCCAGAAAAATTAAACAACTTCCAGAATCAGAAAGGTATCTGTTTGAACATGGATCTGCATATATTGGACTTAAAGCTGCTTTCAGTGGCCTAATAGCAAACGGTCTTTTTCGGAGCAGCCTGCCCATGACACAAGCTTCTAGCTTACCAATGGCCTTGATGCCATTTATGACAGTGAGTCTGTCTTATGCAAGTTTTGTAAGTTTACCTTTGAGTACAGGTGACTTGAACTGTGAGACCTGGGCCATGACCCAGAATGCACTAGTGGGTTTTGGTATGGGTAGTTATATCCTATCCTTTTGGCTATACCTGTGAATGGAGGCCTGGCTGCCAGGTATGGCTCAAGCCCTCTACTACAGAAAGGAAACATCTTAAATGACTGGATTACAGTTTGTAAGCCTGTCTGTAGAAAGATATTTCCCATTGTACTTCAGACTGTTTTTGCAGCATACCTTGGGTGTAGACAATATAAACTCATAAAGGCCTTTCAGCTACCTGAACCTGGCTCAGAAATTCATTGACTTGAAGCAAATATTACAACAAAAATAAAATAATCCGTCTCTTATATTAAAAAATAAATACATAAATAATAAAAAGGAAAAATGTATCCGTATAACATCTATAAAAAATTTGTAATACTGTGGAAAAAAATAAGAAAAGCCTAATACTGTCTAACCTACTACCTCCTCAAAGTTAAATCCTTCTCTAATGTGTTTCTTCATTTAGGAGGCTCCAGGTACTTGTGTATTTTGGGTCTTTGCCACATACCCTCTTTCATCTCTACTTCAGGGCCTTCCCAGCAGCTATTCTTTCTTACAATAGCCTCATCTCAGTTTTGCATGGCACTACAGCTAAGGAATCGCTCTCCACTGTCACCTTGATGCTGTGTGTGTGTGTGTGTGTGTGTGTGTGTGTGTGTCATAGTGTCTAATCATATAGGAAAATTATTATTATAAACGTGGTCTTTTTCCCTTCATTCCAATTATTCAATCTCCACAAGGGAGATGATTTCTGGGTACTATATGCCTATTGCTAACAGTATTTAAGACAAAGTAGACACGATAAATGATTTCTACGTAATTAATCAGGGAATAAAAAAATTTGCTGTGTCCTAAGTATTGACAAAGTCTGACATGTACTTCACTGGTGATAAATGAGATGATGTTAGTTGGCAACAGATGAATTATTTTTAATGATCACTTTGATGCATTAGCACAAAATATTGCTGGCATATTCAATACATATGTACACGTACACACACACACACAATCACTGACAAGAAAATAAAAAGTCACTAACATTGTTATATTTTGTTGTTTCGAGACAAGGTTTCTCTACGTATCGGCCCTGGCTGTCCTGGAACTACCTCTGTAGACCAGTCTGACCTTGAACTCACAGAGAACTGCCTGCCTCAGCCCAGTGCTGGGGATTAAGGGCGTGCACCGTCACAGCCCAGGAACGCCCAGGAAAAATTTTTAAGAACCAACAAAAGAATACCAGGAAAGTACACTAATTCAAGCACATTAAACATAGCACATGAGTCAAAGAATCAATCAAATGAGAAATTTAAGACTTATTAAAACTATTAATAAAAATTTAAAAAAATGGCATACCAAAACCTCTGGGACACAATAAAAGTAGTCTTATAGGCAAAATTTATTTCTCTACGCTCCTAAATTTAAAAAATCAGAACACACAAATAAATGACTTAATAGAACAACTCAAGAATTTGGAAAATGAGAACAAACCAAACCCAAGTCCAGTAGCTGGCAAGAAATAATAAAAACCAGAGCAGAAACTAATGAAAAATAAAGAATACAATAAAAAAAGTCGAAGAGCAGGTTTTTTGCAGAAATAAACAGAATTGGCAAAACTTTGCCCCAACTAAACAAAAGAAACAGAATTATACACTGTATTAGTCAGGGTTCTCTAGAGTAACAGAACTTATAGAATGAATATATATATATGTATATATATGTGTATATATATACATATATATATATATATGGTGGGATTTATCAGAATCAGAATGACTTACAGCTAATCCAACAGTGGTTACCTATGAACAGAAGGTCCTAGAATCCCGTAATTGTTCAGTCCATGAGGCTGGACGTCTCCGCTGGTCTTCAGTCTATGCTGGAATCCCTAAGAGGTAGGCTTCAATGCCAGTAAAGAAAGTGAACTGCTTTCAGTATAAGACCAAGCAGACAAAGAGCGGAAAGCTTCCTTCTTCCAAGGCCTTTATAAGGGCTTCCAGCAGAAGGTGTGGTCCAGATAAGGCAGACCTTCCCAGCTTCAAAAGATCAGAATTAAAGGCGTGTCTTCCTAAGTCAAAGATCTGAACTAAAAGTGGATCTTCCTACCTCAAATGAAGCAAAAGTCCCTCACCGGTGTGCCTTTCATTTGGGGGTTTTAGTTCTTTCCAGATGTAGTCAAGTTGAAAACTGAGAATAGCCATCACAGACACTACAGCAATCTAGAATGTTGTAAGTGAACACTCGAAAACCTGTATTCCATTAAGGTGGAAAATCTAAAGGAAAGGGAAAGTTTTCTAGATTCATCCAAAGTGAAATGAGAACTCCACAACCTAAAGAGACACAGAACAAATAATAGGATCAAACGAGAAAAAAAAAAACCCACTTGATTGCAAAGCCAGTCCTAGATGGGTCCACGGCAGAATCCTACCAGACTTTCAATGAAGATTTACAATCAGTGCTTCTTAAATTACTTTTATTTTTTTGGCTGTGAGCCTAGCCTTTAACAGCTGAGCCACCTCTCCAGACAATTAATTTTAAGAACCAGAACAGAAGGAGCACTTCTGAACTCCTTCTAAGCCACTGTTACTTTACTATGAAAACCAGGAAGACACAACAAATAGAAAATTACAGGCCAATACCCTGATGAATAAGAAGATGCAAAAATCAAAAAAAAAGATTTGCAAACCAAATACATATGTAAGAAAGATCATCTGTCACAAACATATTGGTTTTATACTAGAGATGCAGGGGTGATTCAATGTATGTAAGCCAATAAATCTAATAAAACATGTAAATGGACTTAAACATAAAAATCACATGATCATCTCCCAATAATTTTCTGAAAAAAAAATCTTTGATTAAAATTCAACATGCTTTCATGATTAAAAAAAAAAGTCCTAGAGACTAGGATCGGAGGAAACATACTTCAAGATTATAAAGACTATATATGATAAACCCGCAACCAATATCATCCTAGTGGAGGAAAGCTTGAAGCAATCCCATTAAGATCAGGAGTGGGACGATGCGGTCCACCATCCCCACTCCTTTTCAATATAGTGCTTAGAGCACGAGCAGCAGCACCAAGGCAGGAGAAGGAAACTTGAGGTACTAACATGGAAAAAAGGATATCAAATTATCCCTATTTGCAAACAATACACTGTTATAAGAGATTTCAACATTTCCACCAGAAAACAACTAGAAATAATCGACAATTTAAACAAAGGGCTGAATACAAAATCAACTTTAAAAAAAATCGGTAAAATTCTATACACCAGCAAGAAGGAATAGCTAGGAAATGAAAACAACCTAATGTCCTTCAACTGAACGAACAGATAAAGAAAAGCTGGTGCATATACCTAAAGGAGTGCTATTCAGCAGGGAAGAAAAATAAAATCATGAAATTTTCAGGTAAATGTACAGAACTAGAAAATAACATATTGAATGAGGTGACCCAGGCTGAGAAAGACAAACAGCACATTTTCTCACATCCATGGTTCCTAGTTCCGAATCCTCAGATGAGGGTTTAGATTCTAGTGTACCTGCATAACCTAGGAAAGTAAAAGGAGGCTGTGGGGGCAGGCTAGAGAGGGGAATCACAGGATACAAGTGATATCCTGGGGGATATGGGAAGATAGGGAGGGAAATTTTAATTGGGGAGATGGTGGAACACTAATACAGGAGAGATAAGAGATAATAATGACAAGGACGTTTGTAAATGCTTTAAGAAATCATATTATATTCACCTATAATTACATATAATACACACAAACACACACGGAGAGAGAGATTTTGGCTGACTTTAAATGCAGTTACACCACTTTGGGTGGCAATACCAAATCCTACAGCCAGGTATAGGAAACCTTCCTTCAAGCTGTTGGTGAAGGGAGTTCAAGAGACTCCCAAAACAAAATACAATATTGCCATTGGTTGACTCCCAGAAGTTGAAGATAAGACCCTATTGCTGAAGAAATCTCACACTTTGGCCACAGGACATGGAGCAACCTAGGTGGCTCTGGCCCAGTAATAGTCTCTCTGAGGACTAACTAATACAAGCTGCCAACAGAAGAAAGTAATCAATTGTCCTACACCACTGTAACCTAAGTAAGCTACGAAGCACAACAATGATCAGGACAGAAAGATATCCCTAAGGGGTGCAAAAGTGGCACCCATATCTTGGCAGTTACCAACAGCTATCTGATTGGACTTAAGGGTCCACTCTATGGTGCGAGGGGAGGAACATCTGGTACTAGAAAACTAGCCAACCACTCATGGCTATTGAGGACATAGATCTCAGAGAAGAGTCTACTAATGTCGCTTTCCAAACCAGTATAACTCATTTCGGAGGAGGGTGCAGAAAGAAAGTAAAAGCCAGAGGATCAAGAAATCTGCTGCAAGTTTGTGCTTTCTAGATATGACAGAGAATCTATACCCAGGAAATCACAACAGCATGCCTGCTTAAGACAAGCCTGACCAAAGACAACATCAATTGACATGCCAATGTGAATGGGGGAAATTACACAGTTCCTTTATCCCCAGATGAAGAGTTACTCATAGCCAGGAGGTAGTGGCACACTCCTTTCAAGCAATTGGGAGGCAGAGGTGGGCTGACCACTGTGAGTTTGGGGCCAGCCTGGTCTACAAAGTGGGTTCCAGAACAGCCAAAGCTGTAACACAGAGAAACTCTGTCTCAAAAAACAAAAGACTACTCAGAAAGGGAGGATTGGTCTTCTCCAGAGTTGCGCGCCCTAAATGGTCATCCAATCCCAAGTAGTCAAACCTAAAAACATACATATTCAAACAACACTAAACATACTCAGCAGGTTGCATTTATATACTTAATCACTTACATACATGTAACAAAAATAAAAGAAAATGACATATATGATTAAATAAGAATTATTAAAATATTAGTAAGATATTATACTGCAAAATATCTGGAGATCATAATAATATGTATTTTAAAAATGTGTCAAATAGATATAAGAAATCATGAATGAAGGGTTAATTAGGTCTGAGTTCTTCCTGAGGAGCTATAGGTAGTTAGTTGTTATGCAGCTCACTGGTTCAGCCCCTAGAAGTTGCTCTTGCTCATGCAAGGAACCCTAATTAAATGCAGTGGGCGACAAAAAAAAAACACGTGAACAAAAGCAGGGGAACTTGTCAGAAAGAAGGGATTCTGTGGGAGGGGGGGAGGATAAGAGAATAGTGAAAGTAATTATATACCTATAAAACTTCGAAAGAATAAATCAGAGTTTCCAAACAGGTGGCTCCGGTGGCATGAGTTTAAACTGAGGTCTCTATTCTAGTCCATTAACTGACAAGTCTGGTTTGTGGCAGCGCATGCTCTTTTTATTATCTCATCTTCTAGTACAACTTGAAACAAGGTGCCATGATAGTTCAAGTACTATGATTAATTTATTTATTGTTAAGGATCCCTTTGGTTTCCATATGAATTTTAAGATTGTTTTGCTTATTTATATGAAAACTAGCATTGAAATTTTGAAGGGGATTGCTCTGAATCTGTTGGTACCATTGGTAGGATAGCCATTTTAACAGTATTATTACTGCTAATATATTTTTTCATCTTCCAGTGCAGTGTTTCTCAACTTGCACTAGAAGGTCATGATCCCTTTGGAATGGCATAC
The DNA here is from genome assembly GCF_037038515.1 of Microtus pennsylvanicus. Classification (NCBI taxonomy): domain Eukaryota; kingdom Metazoa; phylum Chordata; class Mammalia; order Rodentia; family Cricetidae; genus Microtus; species Microtus pennsylvanicus. The sequence goes on along the minus strand of NC_134601.1, from coordinate 130,031,716 downwards.
TGGATATCTTACATATTAGATATTTATATTAACAACAGTAGCAAACTTATAGTTATGATGTAGTAATAAATAATTTTATGTCTAGGAGTCACCACAACATGAAGAACTGTATTAAAAAGTTGCAGAATTAGGAAGGTTGAAAATGACTGTTCTAGTGTCTTCTTCAATTTCTTTCTTTAATGTTTTATATGTTCCTTTATAGAGGTCTTTCATTTCTGATCAAGGGCTGTTACTTTTTGCTTTATATATACACTTTAGGCAATTATAAGTAAGCTGATTTTTCTGATTTCTTTCTCTGTGTGTCTGTTATTACTATATAGGAAAGTCAACAATATATAGCCTTTGTTATGTTGAATTATATTCTTTCTATTCTTAGTCTCTTTGTGACTTTCATCATAAGGGGATGTTGATTTTTATAAAAATCCTTTTTAGAGGGGATCACGCATTTCTGACACTGTATGCCTTTTTGTTCTGTTTTGACTTCATGTCTCTTAAATGCCTTGCAACATATCATCTTAATTCCTTTGTTTCTTTTACTGATTTTTAAATATATTTGGTAATTTACAGAAGTTTTACTCCTATAAATTCCAATTCCTTCCCTCATCGTTTGTTGTTTAAGTATATTGCATGTATTGCATGTTCATCAATATTCCTGTAGACATCACTTTCCCCAAATTATCTTAAGTACTTTTATTAACCTATTCTTTAACTGAATACTGAATATATCACTTTGGCTGTACATGATAAATCTTTCTCTGACTCTTCAGACAAATTTCCCTGGGTGTAGAGTATTGAACACGGAGAAGATCTCAGTCAGAACCAATAGAAGACACATTTGCACATGAGGCATTCCAAAAGGCTGCCACAAAAGTTAAATAATGACAGTTTTTTGGGAATGGAACTTTAGAGAACTGACAACCCCATTCTTCCCTTGCTAGTGGGTGCCAAATTTCTGCTTTCACTGAATGCAGCTGGAGAAGAGAAATGGGAATGAGATGAATTATAATTATAAACTCACAGCTCTTATCAAAAGATTTTTTTCTTAAATAAATGCTCCACAAGCCCACATGAGACCGATCTTGGCCCTCTACATTTGTGAGACAGTTGTATTGCTTGGTCTACTTGTGGGACTCCTAGCAGTGGGAGGAAAGGCTGTCTCTAATGCTTTGGCTGGCTTTGGGGAACCTATTCCTTATACTGGGTTGCCTTGTCCAGTCTTAATACAAGGGGAGGTACTTAGTGTTACTGCAACTCGATATGCCATGTTTTGTTAATATCCATGGGAGGCCTGCTCCTTTCTGAACAGAAACAGAGGAGGAATGGATTGGGAGGCAGAGGTGAGGCAGGGGTGAGGGAAATACAAGAAGGGCAGGGAGGGAGAACTATACTCGAGATGTAAAATCCATTAATTAATTTAATTTTAAAAAATGCTTCATGGATTTTTGCAAGCCTCAGGCTATTCCTAGTATACTAAAAACATCTATTATGATTTTGTCCTGTATTCTTAATTTTTTATATATGAGTGACATTTTATACAGGTCCTTGTTCCAACATTTTCATTGATAACAATCAAGTTACAACATTCTTAAATTTTATGTATAATATTTATATAATCACCTGTGAGGTTTTGCTCTTTACATTTATTCTAATGACTACAACGGCTTTGAAGTTTTAATAAGATCCATTGTTTTACTCCATGTTTCTCTGCATGAGGTTCTTTGGGACCTCAATACTCCAATTTTTATTGTCCTGAATAAGGCCACAAAAGTGTATTTTGAGGATTATCCTGAATATGTACAAGGTATCCACTTGGTCAAACTCTGTGCCAAGGTGGGGAGATCATAAGTTCAGGTGCACATATGAAGCTGGATTCCACACTTTCATTGGAAGATAACTACCGTACCTACTCAGCTATTAAACAATATCTCAAAACTCTGTATTCATGAAGATGTAACTCAATTCTGCAATCTCTGTCATTTAAATGACAAAAAATGTAAATGGAGAAATAGTTTTTCACACAGGGAAAATAGAGAAATAGTTTTCACATATCAGTAAAGTCACATGAGAGATGTATGTGGGAGCATTGACTATACATGTGTGTAACCTGTAGGATAACTCAATTATTTTATATATACCCATGAGAAATAAGTATGCGTGCAACAAAAAACTACCTATTAAAGTATAAACTCATACAGCAAAACTCAAGACTGCACACAGTTCACATATCCATGAAATGTGTAATAATAACTAAATTATGGTATAGATATACAATGGAAATTTATGATAATATAAAAATAAATACAATGCAATATTATATACCAATGTAAAAGAAGCAAACCACTGGTACATACAACATCATCAATGAATCATAAAACCTTGAGAGAAATAAGCTAAACATAAATGAGTATATACCACATGGTGTCATTTAGATTTTATACACACACACACACACACACACACACACACACACACACATATACAGACAGTGCTAATAAATGATGCTAGAAATCTGCGTAGTGGTTTTCTGTGGGATACAGAAGCTAACCGTGGGTAGTGGAAACTTTTGGAAGTCCAGTCATTTTCTGTTTTGTCTGATGTGGTTTATAGGCGCATGTTCAGTTTAGGAGGCTCGCTACAGCTGTACATGTTTCTGTACTCACACTTCTCTTTACTAAAATGAACTATTGGCAAACCAGACTAACCTACATATTCTGACTCCAGAAAGGAAGGATTTGGGACAAAGGAAATAATGTTGATGGGGGTACTGTGATGTGGAAAAGCACCCTACGTTCTTGCAACGGTGACTGATTCAGTGGGGCTGGAGCTCAGTTATATCAACAGGTAAGAGATATGAGGCAGAGAAAGTTTTTTTTTATTTCTGGAATAAAATAAATGTATTTAAGAAAGTAAAATACTAATTCATATATTTACTAACATAGGCCATAACATGAACATAGGTTAACATTCCAGTACACTATATCATATATACTTTGGAACAAAATGTTGCAGTCAGGTACTATAACCATATGCTAGAATTGTTCTTCATTTGGTAACTTGTACCATTCTATTCCATTATCCAAGGCAAAAACTTAGGAGTCACTTTCACTTCCTCCTTGCCCCAAACTGACCAACTACTCAACCTTGTTGATACCAACTTGCCTCATTTGTATCTTCCATTGGTGTCTACTACCATAGGTTAGGCCCTACTTTTCACTTTGGAAATCAACCATAAATACCCCACTACTATTACTGTTTTCTCTCTGTCTCTGTGTCTCTTTCTCCTATTCTACCCATGCCCCACAATGATATAGCAAATGCTTCAAAAAGACCAAAATCCTTAGCATGTTGTATGGTGTGGGAAGTCCTTCTGTCTATGTGTTGATTTTATTGGTTAATGAATAAAAAAAACTGGCTTGGCCTATAGCATGGGAGGAGGAAGGTGGAGTTAGGAGAAGCCATGGATCCACTGCCTGAGACAGACACTGGGAACCTCAGCTGGTAAGCCATAGCCATGTGGCAATACACAAATTAATGGAGATGGGTAAAATTAAGATGTAAGAGTTAGCCAATAAGAAGTTAGAGCTAATGGGCCAAGCAGTGTTTTAATTACTATAGTTTCTGTGTGATTATTTTGGGGACTGGGAACTAACTAGCAGCCTTCTCCAACATGCTCTTTACTATCATTCACAGTATTTCTGATTGGAGTATTATTGTCTTCTTTAAATAAAGCTTTATTAATATCCTTTTTTTTTAAAGAGAGAGAGAGAGAGAGAGAGAACCTGAGTTTTTTTTTTAAATATTTATTTATTTATTATGTATACAATGTTCTGTCTGTGTGTATGCCGGCAGGCCAGAAGAGGGCACCAGACCTCATTACAGATGGTTGTGAGCCACCATGTGGTTGCTGGGAATTGAACTCAGGACCTTTGGAAGAGCAGGCAATGCTCTTACCCTCTGAGCCATCTCTCCAGCCCCCTATTAATATCCTTTTAAATAGCACGTTCAGCTAAAAATGTACAGATTTCAATTATCTTTAAAATTCTATTTACAGTGCTAAGAATAAGAGAGTGAGTGCTCGGCCCTAAACCAGACATCTAATTAACCCCAACATAAGAAACCTCATGGAGCATTGCAGAAGAGCAAGCAGAAAGAATACAAGAGCCAGATGCTAAGGGAGGAGTGAAGTGAAATGCTGTCTTTGGACATGACATGGCTATCACAATAATGAACTCACAGGAGTTGTGGGTTACCTACACAAGCTCTACACAAGATCAAACCAGGCAAAATTCCTGAATATACGAGGTAGAGGATCTCCAGGACCCATTCCTTACTCTGGGGCTATTGGCAATGGATAGTTGTTGGTGCGGGATGGAACTCATCTTTTTGTTGTTGTTGTTGTTGTTTGTTTTGTTTTTTGAAACAAGGTTTCTCTGTACCTTTGGAGCCTATTCTGGAACTAGCTCTTGTGACCAGGCTGGCCTCGAACTCACAGAGGTCTGCCTGCCTCTGCCTCCGAAGTGCTGGGATTAAAGGTATACACCACTACCACCCGGCTGGAGCTCATTCTTTTTACGGATATGACCATTGGTAAATTTCCCATGCTCCAGTGGGTGGCTCCACATCCATATACATATGGGCAGCACTAACTGAACTTAGTGGATTATTTTTAAAAAGACATGAAGTTCAAAAGGGAAATGAGGGAAGTAGAGGGAAGAAAAGTAGGTGGATATGATCATATTTTATCATAGACATGCATGAAATTCTCAAAATTAAAGAAAAATTTAAATATACTTTGGAAGTTCCTTTTATTTCATGCATGTAGAATTCTAGACCGACAGGCCATGCCAAAAAATATAACAGATGAATGTCAATCAAGATAACCCAAAAACCTTAAAAATTGACAGCAATAAGCAATTTGATGGGAAAGCAGTACATTTCATAGCTAGATGCTCTTAGTACTCTTGCCAAAATAAAACAAAATTGCAAAATATCAACCATGGATTTAACAAAGATACATTCTCCAAGAGAAATGGTAGCAGACCATCTCCAGGGATGGCACTATACATGAAATAGACTACCAAGATTTGGTTACATTTACAACATTTGGCACTAAGTTTTCCATTGCAGCTACAAGATTAACTGCCACGCACAACTGTATATTATTAATGCTTATGATGCTGACAAGTTATTTCTTTTCATTCTGTAAGATACAGACAGAATCAAAGCAAGATCGGTTTCCAGAAATGACCAAAACACATAGCAAACAGAACCTGTTAGAACAAAGGCGGTTAAAGTCCCTGTTCAAATCACTGAAGTTCAATGAGAAGTTGTTTCTTCAAAACACTAAGAGATTGGAGAGATAGCTTAGCAGTTAAGAGCACTGGCTGCTCTTCCAGAGGATCTGGGTTCAATCCTCAGCCTCAACACTGCCATCTATAACTCCAGTTTCAGGGGATCCAATGCCCTCTTCTGCCCTCTGGCACACACGTGGTACAGACACACATGTAGCAAAATACCCACACATATAATTAAAATAAAGATGAAAAATATAAAGAGCAAGATCCTACCTATGACAAATCAGTGCTGCAGAATCACCTGCTGACCGTGGGCTTCAACTTGCTGCAAAAAGAGAACTGTGATTATCATCCATAACCTCAGCAAGAACCAGAAGCAGAGGCTTTGAGAGAAGCAGAGCCTACACAAGGTGGACATCCACTGATATGGTACTGGCCATGGACATATTAAAGCACATGGCTTTCCTGAGTGACATAAAGACCATGATGGATACTAAGAAAATAACCAGTTTAGGGCTTCTCTTGCTGAACAGCCGCGTAGCCCACATCCAGATCCCCCCAGACTGTGGTATACTCTACAGAACTCAGTGACCTCCCCCCAGTCACTGGAGCTGGTAACACCAGGGAACTGACCACACTATGGCAAAATTCCTCCAGCAGAGAGATTAGGAACTGACCAGGCCCATGGGCAGCAAGCACATTATCTCCATGGAGAAGTCTCAGGTGGCTTTCACACGTACATCGCACACCTGCCCTGGCAGATGTGGGAAGACCTCTCCCACCCGGATGCCCAGGTGTCTTGGACATATAGAAAGAGATCTGTAGGACTAGCCCTATGACACCATTCACCAGAGCTCCCTTAGCACCTGGGGGCGCAAGGGACCAGCTGGCGCCAGACAGGAAATTCCATTTTGATTTGACATTAAAAAAGGAGGAAAGGGAAAATGCATTGGAAGCTCAGGATTGCCCAGGGCTGCTAAAAACATCCTTGGTTCCAGAAGAGATCATTGTCTCAGTTGAGAAACCATCCAGGGTCAAAGGCTATGACTGGAGTGGTAAAGGTAGAAGATGATTAGAGGTAGGCGGAAACTGCAGGCTGTGGCAGCCCCCCAGTCTTAGAAGGCTCCTTCTGCAGATCTTGAAACCCCATACATACCAGGAGCAGCTGTAGGCCTCCTAGGCTTCTATTCCATGAAGACCCCTAAGCTACTATCTTATTGGCAAAAACCAGCCTGTTTTGCCTACTTGTGAATAGCAAGCAATTATACAGATAACCTAGAACCTACATCCATTATCCTTGGGCCATTTCTACGCCCTCCTCCCTCAGTCTACTACTGACCTCTTTCCCTGCTGCCTCAAAACTCCAGGCCATCCTAAGAATAACGAAAGCGGAAAAGTGAAAAAAATGTATCCAGGGCAAATGTTATGCTAGTTTTCTAAGTCAGCTCAGGCAAGCAGTCATGCCTACAATTCTTAGTATATGCATGGCTGAAAAAGAATTCGTCCTAAATTCAGATCTACAGATTCCTAAAAGTTGTAAATTTGCTATGTACATACACAACATACACTCCTTTCTCTATTTTCCTCATATCTCTACCTTGTATTCATCTTGAAATGTATATACAACACAGACATTCACACACATCCTAAATATTACATGGACTTTCTGATAGGCAACACAACTTGCCCTATAAAAATGGTTCAATTTCATAAAAAACAGTAAAATGATTAATGTTACCATGGCTTGAAGAATGAGAGAAAATAAAGAGGGACAAACAAATTTTTAGGGTATGGATCTATTCCGGAAGATGCTAGCATGGTTAATACTCCTATGTGTCTATCAATACTTACAGGTTCGTGAAAGTGGCAGAGTTCATAATGCTACATCAATACTGCAATCACTGTATTGGTTGGTTCAGTACTTGCAACAAGTACTACACAGCAATGTAGGATGCAAATGACAGTGAAACTGTAGTGGAGCAGGGATATGCTACATGATCAGTTTTTCTCTAAATCCATAGGAAAGTGGGCATGGGCAGCTGCAAATCCACATCACAAGGCTCCACTGAGGTCAGAGAAGACCCAGGGAAGTGCTTCTCCTTAAACACACTGGTCCTTCAAGGATAGTTAGTTGAATGAGCAAAGAATGGACACATAACTAACAGTAAGGCCTGGGAGCTGATAATTTTGAAGCACAGCAATGGGCTTGCCTGAGATCAGTGGCTACCTACCATATGCTAAAGGTCATAAGCCCCATCACACACAAAGGCACCATAGAAGACCAAGGAAAGACAGAGTTGCTACAGATCCAAACTATATGTGAAACCAAGGACCCTATACACTTCCATGGGAAGAAAGCACAGAAATCCATCCTGGCTGTAGAAGCTGTGGTCAAAGTGAGATACTGCAAGACCTATGCAGACTTGTTGCTAATTCCACTAAGGTTAGCGAGGGTCTTCATGCTCCCCTCCCTAACACAGGACAGATCCAGACAGAGCATCAACAAGGGACCTGAGAACTACACTGCTCAACCTAGTACAGCTGTGCCAAAAACGCAAGCCAAATGCCAACCATGTTAACTCCACTGGGGCAATAAATAACCCGAATCTGATCTTACAGGTTTGAACTGCAATTACAAACTGTACCTTCTTCATCAGTGCAATTTGCTGCATGAAAGAAACACCACAGGGAAGGAAAAAATTTAAACATATTCCACCAAACCATATCTACTAATGTGATCATTGTACTTTAAATGTATTTTATTATACTTTGTCTTAGCTTTTCTGTTAATATTTTATTTCTTAAAACAGTTTAATGTTTTACTTTCATTCTTGTATAAATATCTCATAGTCTGCCCATCACTGGGCTGCGTGTGCTCTGTATTTCTCAAGCCAGCCTACTGTGCAGTGTCTACAATGCTACTCTGCTCACTTTCTTTCCCTCTCGTTCCTCCTTCTTTTCCTCCTCCTCTCTTCCCTACTGCCTTAGGGTTTCTATTGCTGTGAAGAGACACCATGGCCACAGCCACTCTTATATGGGGGCTGGCATACAAATTCAGAGGTTTAGTCCATTATAGTCATGGTGGCATGCAGGCAAACACGGTGCTGGAGAAGGGGCCAACAGTTCTACATCTGGCTACATCTACATCTCTGTAGGTGCAGGAAGAGAGTGCCACTGGACCTGGCTGGGGCTTCCGAAATCCCAAAATGCACTCCAAGTGACAGACTTCCTTTAACAAAGCCATGCCTATACCAATAAGGCCACCCCTCCTATTAGTGCCACTCCCTTTGAGCCTATTGGGCTCATTTGCATTCACACCTCCACACCTACCTTCCTCTTCTCTTTACTTCTTAACTATAATATTCCATAGCTTCATTAATCCCTAAAACCTATGGGCCTTAACAGTACCCCAATTTTCCCCTCCCACCTGATACTTTTCTTACCTTAGTTTTTTTCATAGCTGTTAAAATATTAACTCTTATCCTTACCATGTCTACTTCTCTTAGGCTCCAAGCACTTTAAATAATAATAACTATTATTATCTACTATATTATTGTTGTTGTTATTGTTGTTGATGTTGCTACTATTATGTGTGCATGTGATACATGGGGAGGATGCGCATGCCATAATGCACACATGGAGGTCAGAGGACATCTTTCTGAGCCAATTCTCGCCTTCCACCTTTATGAGCATTCCGGGGATCAAGCTCAGGTCATCAAGCACTTCATGCACTGGACCATCCTGCTGGCCCTTCCCTCTTTCTCTCAGTCATTTCTATTCTAGTATAATATTCTACCTCTCACAGCTAGAGAAGTTAAAAGAAGCACTGTATTTGCATAGTGAGCCTAGTCAGTAGTAGTGCTTTTCCTAAGTTAATTCACTCTGGGAGTAATACACAAGTAATATACCTTGAATATGGATGGAATGACAAACTTCTGAACACTTCAACTCTACCATAACCCCACACCACTCAAATACTGTCAATAATTCAAATGAAAATTAAAACTAATCTAAAACTCCAAGCGAAGAAAACCCACATATGTGTAAATCCCAATGAACTAACATAATAAATAAAAAAAAATTGAGGCTTGTGACACACACTCCTGAAAATACCAATTGAACGTGAACAACTTCCAAAAACAGTGAAACCAATGACGTCTCAAAGAATTGCAAAGAATGATTGGGAACGTTTGATAAAATCAAAGGGATACAAATAAACTAAAAACTCAAAGCGAATACAAAGTAAAAACTGACTTTAGAAAATCAATATGGGATATAAAGCAGGATTCCATGCCAATAAAATACTAAAACAATATAATTTAAAATTTAAAAATGCAAAACTCAGTAAGTCTAATTTAAAAAACTCAGCAGGAAGTCTTACCAATAAAATGGCTCAAGCAAAAGAGAAGTTATCAGAAATGTAGGAAAAAAATATATGAATTAGGACATTCAGACACTGACAAAGACAAAACAAATGAGAACAGAACATAGGAACTTGGAAGAACACCATTAAAAGATCAAATTTACTCATCCTGGAGATGGAAGAACAACAGACCTAAGGCACAAAAATATATATTCAATTAAATGGAGCACTTGATACCCCAAATATATTTTTCTTCCTAGAGATTTAGACAATACAAGTTTCTATGAATATCAAACCATTAAATTTGGAGTGACTATCCTAATTCACCTTTAATTATTTGCTGTATTTTCCTTTTGTGGTTGTTGGTCTTTACTGTCAATTTAAGAGGATTTAGGATTAACCTAAGAGACTGTGAGGACATTTCAGGGAAGGCTACCTGTGTGGAGAAGAGCCATTCTGAAGTTGAAATCACATCTCAGTGACAAGGTTGAGGGAAAACTTGCTGCCTTTCTGACAGTTCCTCTTGATGAACGCAGGAAAGCCTAACTACCACTGCCATCTTCTGATGCTGCAGGAGCACAGCATCCACCATGTACTATCTCCGACAGCCTCCGCGGGCCTTCTAAGATGTACGGTTAGCGCTGTTTAACATATAATATACACTACACATAATGTACACTACGCATTATATACATATATACACACATATATAATATTCTACTGTTACAGAACTCTAATACAGCTTTTCCTCCAACACACACACTCATATTCCCAAGAGTGAACTCCAAGCCTTTCGCATCACAGCAACCAAGAGCTATGACAAAGACGGGTTGCTTTTCTCTCTTCAAAGCAGCATATTTCTACTTGCAGTTAATAGCACAGAAATTAAAATTAAGAAAAAGAAATAAAGAGCTCAAAAATTTAAAAGAGACTGCTAACAGTAGAGAAAGGGGTAAAGCAAAAATGCAAATAGAATTCTATCCTTTCACTCAAAATGAACACAAGTTTCAGTTACTTTTGTTAGTTGTTAAAAGAAAAAAGAATCTTTCTGTGGCCTCAGAGATGGCTCAGAGGTTAAGAGCACTGGCTATTCTCCCAAAGGATCGAGGTTTGATTCCCAGCACCCACAGTCATACACACACACACACACAATTAATCCTCTTTCTTTTACTGTGAACTGACGAGAGAACTAAAGAAAGGATCAATATCTAACTTTAAGGTGAACTGTCATTCCACTTAAGGTTGTCACAGCCAGCAATGCTGATTACAGTGGCGCACACCTGTCATCTCAGTACACCTCTGAGGCAAGAGGCTGACAATTCTGAGGTCAGCATGCCTTATATGGTGAGATCTAGTTTGACGTAGGCAATAAAGATCCAGTATCTACAGAAACCCCAACAATTATGACACTAATATATTCACTAATGCCTATAAGAATTCAACCCTTCACTAGCAAATGTACACCACCAGCATTTTCATTCTCAACATTACCCATAATCCACTGGGGAGCAACTTGCTCATTTTTCATTTGAGAGTAATTATGACTATAGCCCAACACTCTGGCTCATGTCACTCACAGACCCACTGATGTACCCTACACTACGTGTCCCTATTCTCCTCCCTTATACCAGACACACACACATCCTTCTTTTTGTCCAAAATGTTTACTGTGTCCTTTACTTTCTCCAAAGCAAAATGAATGTTTTCATTGCTGGCCGGTAGCTCCAAACAGGGCAAGGAAGGAGACTGTATTCTGAACTTACTGCCATTATACTTCAAAATCTAATTTTACCTTCATTATACCATCTTCACAGCAAGTAACACCAACGTCACGACCTGTAAGTTTGGTAGGTCCCACTAGTAGCCCTAAATGACACAGCCTGAATATCTGTGAGCTTGGTAGGTCCCACTAGTAGCTCCATCTGCTTCTGTGTTGTAGGAAAGTAATAACAAAAAATGAAAATGTATTCTTATGAGTCTTGCTGTTATTTCTTTCAGTCAAGTCTCCGACTTGAGACTGGGGGAGTAAATGGATTTCTAGACTAGGCACTGTTGTATTTTCCAGAATAGAAAGCTCATTCTCGAGTTTAAAGCAAACGTTAATCTTTATGAACATTTGGTATCTATTTTAATGTTCCTAAAAGCTATTTTAAATAGGTGTGAGATGAAATCTCACTTTTGTTTTAATTCGTATTTTTCAAATTGATTAGTGCACATTTTTGAAATCTTAAGTGGCCTATCTGCAACAGTAAATTTGGGAACTAAAATCTATGACAGGAAAATAAATAAAATATAGGATAGCTGAACAGCTGTATACAGAGGAATGACTGAGATGTTTATATATTAATATGGCTGCAGTGCAGAAGCCACAATGTGTAGGAACAACATGAAGATTATTAGCATTGCAACGTATTTTTATTTATATACCTTAACATTATGCATTCTCAACTATATGATCTATAGCTGAAGAATCCATACATAGGCATGGTAAGGTATAAAATGGGCCACGGAGACAGGCTGACTGGGAAACGCCCTCCATGCGCTTGCAGTGGTGCTATTTAGGAAGGCTGGAGAGCCTTTTGGAGGTGATACCTTGCTGAAGGAAGTGAGTCACCATGGCACGGTGAGGGTTGAGGTGTAACAGTCAGGCTCTACTCTTCAATATTTGCTTCCTGGCTGCTTATGCAGTGTTATATCAGCCTGCCTCCTGTAGCCATACCATCCCTGCCATGATGGTGTGTGTTCCCCTGGCTGTGCATGCTTCTCTCCTCAGACCACTTCTCGTCAAGAATGGAGAAAAGTAACTAACACATACACCACCTGACCTAAAAGATTACTGGGTAGTGGTGGCGCACACCTGTAATCCCAGCACTTGAGGGGCAGAAGTAGGTGTATCTTTGTGAGTTCAAGGCCAGCCTGGTCTACAGAATTGGTTATATGACTGCTAGGACTGTTACTTAGAAAAGCCTTATCTCAAAAAACAAAAGCAAACAGAAAAACCTGAAAGATTACTGTAGGGTGATTGTTACATTTGTTCAAAGATCATAACTCTATCCAGTGGACACTAATAGATCTAGGTATTAATTCTCAACTTTCTAGGCATCATTCTATATGCATGCACTATCGAATATAAGAATAATAATATCACTTGGTATTAATTACGCTTAGGAAATGATAATATCTGCCTTAGTTAGGGTTTCTATTGCTGTGACTAATCATCCTGACCAAACAGCAAGTTGGTGAGGAAAGAGTTCATTTGGCTTATATTCCACACTGCTGTTCGGCACTGAAGGAAGTGAGAACAGAAACTGCAACAGAGCATGATCCTGGAGGTAGGAGCTGATGCAGAGGCCGTGGAGGGGCGCTGCTCACTGGCTTACTTCCCCTGGCTTGCTCAGCCTGCTTTCTTTTTTTTTAACATTTTTTTTTATTGATAAAAGAAGAATAAAGAAAAAAAAACAAATTTCCACCTCCTCCCAGCCACCCCTTTCCCTCCCCCTCCTCCCACTCTTCTCCCCCTCCTCCCACTCTTCTCCCCCTCCTCCCACCCCTCTCCCCTTCCCCCCACTCCTCTCCCCCTCTCTCTCCAGTCCAAAGAGCAGTCAGGGTTCCCTGCCCTGTGGTAAGCCCTAGGTCCTCCCCCCTCCGTCCATATCTAGGAAGGTGAACATCCAAACTGGCTAGGCTCCCACCAAGCCAGCAGATTGCGTAGGATCAAAACTGCGTGCCATTGTCCTTGGCGTCTCATCATCCCTCATTGTTCGTCATGATCAGAGAGTTCAGTTTTATCCCATGCTTTTTTTGGTAATAGACCAGCTGGCCTTGGTGAGCTCCCAGTAGATCAGCTCCACTGTCTCAGTGGGTGGGTGTACCCCTCGTGGTCCCGACTTCTTTGCTCATGTTCTCCCTCCTACTGCTCCTCATTGGGACCTTGGGAGCTCAGTCCAGTGCTCCAGTGTGGGTCTCTGTCTCTATCTCCATCCCTCGCCAGATGAAAGTTCTAAGATGATATGCAAGATATTCGTCAGTATTGCGCTAGGATGGGGTCATTTCAGGTTCCCTATCCTCAGCTGCCCAAGGAACTAACTGGGGACCTCAGCTTGGGCACCTGGGAGCCCTTCTAGGGTCAATTCTCCTGCCCACCCTAAAGTGGGTCCCTTAACTAAGGATTGTGGTTCCGTGCTCCCCTATCCAACCTTCCTTTATCCCGATCCTCCTATTTCCCCAAGTCCCCCCTCCTTCCCTTCTACCTTTTCTCTCCCCATCTCCCCTTACCCCCTTCCCACCCCACCCCCAAGATCCCACTTTTCTCCCCGGCAATTTTGTCTACTTCCCTTATCCAAGAGGATAACGATATGTTTTTCCTTGTGTTCACCTTCTTACTTAGCTTCTTTAGGTTCGCCAATTGTAGATTCTGTGACCCCTATTTATGGCTAGAAACCAATTATGAGTGAGTACATCCCGTGTTCTTCTTTTTGGGTCTGGGATACCTCACTCAGGATAGTGTTTTCTATTTCCATCCATTTGCATGCAAAATTCGAGAAGTCATTGTTTTTTACCGCAGCGTAGTACTCTAGTGTGTATATATTCCATACTTTCTTCATCCATTCTTCCACTGAAGGGCATGTAGGTTGTTTCCAGGTTCTGGCTATTACAAATAATACTGCTATGAACATAGTTGAACAAATGCTTTTGACATGTGATAGAGCATCTCTTGGGTAAATTCCCAAGAGTGGTATTGCTGGGTCCAGGGGTAGGTTGATCCCGAATTTCCTGAGAAACCGAAACACTGACTTCCTCAGCCTGCTTTCTTATAGAACCCAGGACCACCAGCCCAGGGATGGCACCCCCCCACCATGGATTAGGCCCTCCCCCATTGGTCACTAATTGAGAAAATGTCTTAGGCTGGATCTCATGGAGGCCTTTCCTCAACTGAGGCTCCTTCCTCTCTAGCTTGTATCAAGTTGACACAAAACCAGCCAGGACAATGTCCATGTGATGATTTCCCTATCCCCTACTTGGAACTTTATAAGTAGTTACAATATTAAACTCTCCGCAAATTACTCAGTATGAGTTGGACCTACATTTTTTAATAGGACTGTCATTTGTATAATCAGAATCACTATCCACGTAATAATACACAGCATTTATTGAGCAGTTACTGTGCATCGGTTTGATGTGCAGACATAATGAGTCACTTTAATGATGATTCTCAGAAGGAAACATAGTTTCTTCTATAAATTACCTCATTCCTCCTTTATTTTTAATCCCCATGTTTTCCTTCCCTTGTCACTATTAAAAGAAATGTATTACCTCTCTGTCCATGGTGCAAAGGAGTGAAATGGATAAGCAAGCAGTCCACCAAGAAATCCAAAACTAATAGGAGTAAGAGAAAGGACACGTGTTGGTGACATTCAGAACAGGATGAACAGAGCATGCGTAGGAAAACTACACAAAGCCAACTGCATAAACCACTTAACAACCTGGGGAAGGTTGTTCCCCACCTTCTACTCTAGGAATTTTTTTGTCCTTCTGTCACAGAGAATTATTTTAAGCCTAGAAGGGATAAGGAGAAGTAAAAGGAAAGACAGATTATAAGGGGGATGACGCTTATGATAAGGCAATGACAGAAAGAAATTGTATAAATTGGTTTAACAGAGTTTTAAAGATAGTCACTGGGAAGAGGAATAAAAAGGAGTACACCTTCAAACTAGCTAGACAGGCAAAGCGTCAATATCTAATCAAGAAATGAGGTCCTTTACCACTCTGTCTCGGGCTTTGCAATGGGAACAATACCACAGACCACATGTGCGTGTCTGTGCATTCTATACAGTCATGGATTGTTGTTCATGGATGTTCTTGTTCTCTCGCAAAACAGAAGATCCTTGCTTTTATGTTGAAGCACAGGTCACTTTCTAAAATGGTTCCAATGTGCCTGGAATGCTACCTACTCTGTTTTCAATGGTTCTGCTTCTCAGTGTGCCAGGGAAGAGAGAAAGGAGGGGAACACTTATTGACTGGTTTGGGAAGGCTAACAACAAAGAACGGTTTTTGTCTCCATTAATTTGACCCTTTCAATCTCATTTTGAATCACACTCCACTTTAGCTGCTTTATTCCAGGGTACTAATCCACTTGTGAAACACAGAGAATCTCCATTTCCTTTCATATCAAGGGCTTTAGTTATCACTCCCTTTGTCCTAAGACAAAAAGACAAATACACGAATCCAATTACAGAGTAATTATATAGGAATAACAATTAGGTATCAAAAAAGAAAATTTCATTAATTAGACCAATCATCTTATGGATTCTTCAAAGCTATAGTGAAAAATATAATTGAGGTTATTGGGGTCTAAGATGTAGTTTATAGGAATAAAAGAGCACTTTAGAACATATCCATTACGTATTGACATCCATTCATTAAGCAAGTGTTTCTTGCTGCTTTGTGCATATGTGTACACCTGTGTGTGTTGGGGAGGGGGATACGTGCATGTGTGTGCATACCAAATTATTTCCCAACTTTATTTCTGACAGGATCTCAGTGAACCTGAGTTCAGTGATTTGACTAGCCTGGCTGGCCAGAAAGCTCCAGATATCCTTCTGTTTCTGTCTCTATTTCTCCAGTTTTGGGATTACAGAATGTGTATGTAGGTGCAGGGGATACAAACATAGGTACACATGGTGGCATAGCAAGCAATCTAACTATTAGTGCCTTCTCCTTGGCCCCACTAGGCAAGGATCGAAGCTCCTATTTCTTACCAAAACTCAGGTGCAGAGCCGTGGAAACGGCCAGGAGGTTTAAGAGCTTGCCCACCAAAGCGTAAAGCCTGGAGTACGGAGTCCCAGAACCAATGTAGTAGCCAGGTGGGCATGGTGGTCTTCCTATAATGCCAGCCTTGGAAGGTGGAGAGAGGGGATCCCCCTAAACAAGCTATGAAGACTAGAGACATCAACAAGTACTCGGTTTGATTAAGACAGCCTGCCTCGGTGAATACGGTGGAAGATCAAGTGAAGGTGAGTCTAGAAAATGACCATGGATGTACACATGAATGCATGCACACACATATTAAAATGGGAAAAAACCTCAGATGCTTCAGGAGTCGTACTCAATTAACCAACCAATATACTGGAGTAAAAGCTATGTATAAAAACTTATTCTTTAAATAATAACTTTTTAATTTTCTGGAATTATAAGCGATCCTTATTCTTGTGGAGCATAGTCTAGTGAAGATGTTAGTTATTAAAACAACACAAATTGATTGTTTTCAATATTATCTGTACTAGAAATAAGAAGTACAAAAAGCAATGCATCTTGACCACAGAGAAAACTCTGGGTATATGAAGCAGTTTCATTAAGAAGTGACATTTGAGTCAAAAATAGAAAGATGATTAAGAATTAAGAGGGTAATAGGAAGTATATGCACAAGTTACATGATATACAAATATGACACTATCATAATGACACCAATTTATTAAGATTTAAAGAAGACAGCTGACTCCCTGGGAACCCATAGGCACTGCAGTCGGGGAAACAGGGCTGGCTGCAGATTGTCACCTCTCCCTCTGCTCAAGTCCAATCCCATCTCATCCCTAGCTTGGCAGGAGACCTATGGCACCTTCCTCCCTCCCCTTTCCCCATCTCCAGCGGATCCTACAGATCCTCCACTCCTGACTGCCCTCCCCGACTCTTGCTTTCTCCCAGTTCCAGCCCCCTAATTCCAACAGGCCACTCTGAGGGAAACAGGAAGCCTGGCTGCTGATCTCCATCTCTCCCTCGGCTCCTCCAGACCCATCCCCCTGTGTCACCCCCAGCTTTGCAGGAGACCTTCTGCTGAGGCCTCCCATTCCCCATCTCCAGTGGATTCCACCCATCATCCCTTCCTTACCTCCCTTCCCCAACTCATTCCTTTATCCCAGGCACCATCTCGAGAACACACAACTCCAAACACACAGGCCACCCAAGCCAGGGAAGCAGGAAGGCGAACTGCAGATCTTCACCTCTCCCTGGGCTCCTCCAGATCTAATCTCCCCGTCTCCTCCCCAGCTCTGTTGCAGCCTCCCTTCCCCCTGCCCCCACCTCCAGTGTATCGCACAGATCAACTCCTCCAAATTTCCTTCCCCATGCCCATTGCTTTGTCCCAGCCCCCAACTCTAGCAGGCACCCCCTGGGAATTCACAGGCCACTCAGACCAGGGAAGCAAGTAGGCTAACTTCAGATCAGATAAGCAATTTAAACAGACTGGTAACCCCCAGCGAAATAGAAGCAGTCAAGTCATTAAGAGTCTCCCAACTCAAAAACAAAACAAAACAAAAACCAAACAACAACAAAAAAACAACAACAAACCCAGGGCTAGACAGTTTTGCCACAGAGTTCTACCATAGAGCACCATTAATGTCAATACTCCTCAAAATGTTCCACAGAATAGGCACACTGGGAAAACTGTTCATTTTATGAGACCACAGTCACCCTGATACCCAAACAACATAAAGACCCAAGCAAGAAAGAGAACTACAGACCAACTTCCCTTAAGAACATAGATGTGAAAATATTCAGTAAAATACTTGCAAACCCAATCCAAGAACACATCAAAAGATCATCCATAATGATCAAGTAGGCTTCACCCAGACGTGTAGGGATGGTTCAACATATGTAAATGAAATTCAACATATAAACAAACGGAAAGAAAAAAATGCATGATTATCTCATTAGAAGCTGAAAAGGCCTTTCACAAAATCCAACACCCTTTCATGATAAAAGTCTTCGAAAGATAAGGGGTACCGGGAGCATAACTAAACATAATAAAGGCAGTTTACAGTAAGCCTCTAGGCAATACAGAGAAACTCAAAGCAATCTGCCAAAATCAGGAACAAGGCAAGGTTGTTCATTCTCTATATATATTCAATAGTACTTGAAGTCTTAGCTAGAGCAATAAGACACTGAAGTCAGAAATTGGAAGCAACCTAGATGTTTCTCAAGAGAAAAATGAATAAAGAAAATGTGGTTCATTTACACAATGGAGTATTAATGAGCTGTTAAAAAATGACAACATGAAATTAACAGGCAAATGGATGGAACTTAAAAAATCATCCTGAGTTAGGTATCCAGGAAGACAAATATGGCATGTACTTGCTTTTATGAGAATATTAGGTGTGAAGTCAATGATAACCAAGTTTTAGTTCAGACAACCACAGAGAGTAGTTATAAGGAATTGGAAGGAACAAAATTCTTAGGAAAGGCAAATAGAGGGTTTGAATGCATCGAGGGGGCTGGAATGGCAGGATCAAGTGGGGAAGGAGGGAATTGAGGAAGGGACTACGGGGAGAAACAGCTAAACTTAAGGGACATTTGAGGAATAGTATGGAAACCTAATACAGTAGAAACTTCTTAAAATATATACATTCATGATACAGATGACATTGCCAAATAACGGGGAAGACAAAGTCCCAACTGGCCAGCTCTTTTCACCAAAGGAAGCTTTCAGTATCTGAATTAAATTACATTTAATTGAGTTATTAGCCAAAAGGGTCCCTTGGGAATCCCCAAACAACCCAAACTGTTGCCAAAACTATAGGCTGCTTCCCACAAACATACAGCCAGGCCCTACTGCTAAAGATAATACTTATACAACTCATTGAACATGGAGACGACTAATCAATGCCTATACAGAGCCTTCACCCTACTTTTAGGTGTCTTTGTTCCAGGAAGGTACTCTGCATGCTTCCAGAGGACAACCATAAACACCAAGCCAGTCACAAACCCTCTATCTACAATGGTGTCCTGCCTGCAAGATATGCTAGGGTAATGGTGGCACAAAGCACTGGGAGTAACCAACCAATAACCGATGTGACTAAAGACCTACTCCTTGTGATGGACCCCATACCCAACACGGATTAGGTGACCGAGAACCCGAGACTAGATATCCCAGAGACCCAGAGTGAAACCAAAGACTAATGGTCTTAAAAAATAAAAAAGTAGTGACAAAATGTCTCCTAATAACATTCTGCTATGCTCACAGATCGGTGCCTTGTTCAGCCCTCATCACAGCAGCTTCCTCCTGCAGCAGATGAGAAAAAACATAGAGACCCACAGCCAGACACTGTGCAGAGCTTGAGAGACCTTAAAATAGAACCCTCAGCCCTAAATGAATGGGCTATCTCCATCAATCCCTTCCCTCAGATCAGGGAACCCCGTGGAAGAGAAAGTGGGAAAGAAGCAGAGGGGAAGGAGGACACCAAGGGAAGAAGACCCTCTAAATCAGCATGATCAAAGCTCAGATGAACTCACGGAGACTGCAGCAGCATGGACAGGGCCTGCACCAGGTCCTCTGCGAATATATCATGGCTTCTAGTTTAGTCAAACAGGATTCTCCAATGCGTAAAAGAGTGGATTTCCGACTCTTCTGCCTGCACTTGGGACAATTCTTCTCCTGCTGGGTTGCCATGACAACTTTGATTTTGTGTCACCTTGGTACATTTATTTTGTCATATTTGGTTGTTATCTCTTAAAAGCCTGTTCTTTTCCAGAGACTTAGAGAAAATGGATCTGGAGGAAAGAAAAAGTAGGGAGGAACGGGGAGGAATAGAGGGAGGGGAAACCATAATCAGGATCTATTATGTGAGAAAAGAATCCATATTCAATAAAGGGGGGAGTTGAAGGCCAACAGACTAGGGGGGGCAAAGGGAAGAAAGGGATAGAAAGATCGATGAGGGGGATGCTGTTTCTGTACATTTCAAAGTTACGTTGTTAAGCTAAGGCAGTACAGGAGCATGTGTGTATTAGATTACCACTTGTATAATATGTACAATCCAGATGCCTCTAAAGTGTGTAGAAAACAACTGATTGCCTATGTGCACGAAGATAACAGAGCGATTAGATGGGTTTTTAAAAGGGCTTGGCTATTCTGTGCTCTTTATTAACTGAACAATGTGATTATATTTATTCAAAAAGATAAGTAAAACTTGAGGGGCTGGAGAGATGGCTCAGAGGTTAAGAGCACTGGCTGATTTCCATAGGTCCTGAGATCAATTCCCAGCAACCACATAGTGGCTCACAACCATATGAAATAAGATCTGGTGTCCCCTTCTTGGCATGCAGGCAGAACACCATATATATAATAAACAAGTCAATTTTTTAAAAAAATTGAATTTTCACACTTACAACATTAAAAAAAAAGAAAGGCTGTAAAGTGGGCACACAGCATGATATGTAAAAATTCAAGGGCCTTGACATCAAGAGCTGGGATTCTAACACTACACAGTCCCAATTACTGTGTGTGACTATGCTACCAGTTGGTCTGAGGGCAGATGTTTTAGTCTTACCACAGCTACAGCAGTTACAAGGGCTAGAGGAACTGGAAAACATCAGGGCTCATTCTAGCCATGTGACTAAGGAAATGACCATTGGTGGAAGAGTGTTACCATTCCTACAGCGCCAATGGTCACACAGGAGGCTTACAATAACTTCTGCATATCCTACCCAATTCTGAGTCACAACAGTGTCTCCACATCTGCATGTCCCAGAAAGTCAGTAGTTCTATGGCTGTGCAACACAATACATTCTGCCCATAGTCACTAATTACAGGCAAAGAAGTTATAGGGCCATTAAAGTATGTTAATCATATTTAAAATCAAATGTGACATTGCATTCTATAATAATTTGAACTTAGGTGCCCCCAAAGGTTTATGTGTTAAAAGATTTGTTCCTAATTCAAGACTACTTGGGAGTGTCAAAAATATTAAAAGATAATAAACAGGAAAAGGTCATTAGGTTATTATGAACTGTGCACTCAAAGCAGAATGTGGACCCCTGGCTTAGCCTGGGGTTTCTATCGCTAGGATGAAACACAATGACCAAAAGAAACTTAGGAAGGAAAGACTTATTTCATCTTACACTTCCAACTTCCACATTACAGTCCATTATCAAAGGAAGTCAAGGCAGAAGACAAGGTAGAAAACATGGAAGAGCACTACTAGCCGGGCAGAGGTGGCACATACCTTTAATCCCAGCACTCGGGAGGCAGAGGCAGGTGGATCTCTGTGAGTTTGAGGCCAGCCTGGTCTACAAGAGCTAGTTCCAGGACAGGCTTCAAAGCTACACAGAGAAACCCTGTCTCAAAAAAAAAAACAAAAAAACCCTTCCAATTTCTCAAGGAAGAGATTAGAAAATGGGAAGACTCACCCCCCACCACACACACACACACACACACACACACACACACACCATGGTCATGAATTGGCAGAACTAACACTGAGAAAATTACCATTCTGCTAAAAGCAATGTACGAGTTCAATGCAATCCCAATCAAAATACTGACAATATTTTTCAACAGAAATAGGGAGAAAAGTCTAAAAAATTCATATGGAACCAAAAAAGACCCTGAATAACCAAAACAACCTTGAGCAAAAAGAATAATGATAATTACTGCAATGATAATGGGATTACCATTCTAGATTTAAAGATAAATTAAAGAGTCATAGTAATAAAAACAGTACAGGGCTAGCACAAAAACAGATATGTAGACTAATGGAACAAAATTGAAGGCCTACCTAAACATGACTAATCAGCACTACAGCCATCCAAAAGCTAACCAAGAGACCAAAACCATCAAATTTTCTTTGAAACGCCTCAAAATTAGGAATTAAACATAGCTCTTTATGAAAAACTGATTCAACCAAAACTCTCAACCCCGTTATCATTAAGCCTGAAGCAAAATGCAGTATCCTGTAATGCTTTGTCCTTTTCCACAACAACCACCACTGTGATGACTCCACAGAGATACATTTTCCCTATCCTTTTCTTTCTTTTTTTTTAATATTTATTTATTATGTATACAATATTTAATCTGTGTGTGTTTGCAGACCAGAAGAGGACAGCAGACCTCGTTACAGATGGTTGTAAGCCACCATGTGGTTGCCGGGAATTGAACTCATGACCTTTGGAAGAGCAGGCAATACTCTTAACCACTGAGCCATCTCTCCAGCCCTTCCCTATCCTTTTCAAATGCCCCTTCCTGTACTCTGGATATGTGATTATGTCAATTTTACCTGAGAGGTTACCTGAAGCTCTGAGAAGTTGCTATCTGTCCCAAGGATGAATGAGGCAACACATTGGGCACCTAGCTAGTAACAGACACTCAATTCACGCTAGCTCCTCCCTATTCTTTTTTTTTTTTTTTTTTTTTGGTTTTTCGAGACAGGGTTACTCTGTGGTTTTTGGAGCCTGTCCTGGAACTAGCTCTTGTAGACCAGGCTTGTCTCGAACTCACAGAGATCCGCCTGCCTCTGCCTCCCGAGTGCCGGGATTAAAGGCGTGTGCCACCACCGCCCGGCACTCCCCCCTATTCTTGAAAATGATTTCGTCTACTAAGCTATCCATATGACCTCCTCTACGGACCTCCTTTGCATATTTACTCTATTCATCCCAGCTTTATAGGCAAACCAATCATTCTAAAACCTCACTTGCTTCCCTCCTGACCTGCAGTTATGTAATTCGATGACACAATAGTTTATCCACTAGAGCTTTTCTGCTTTGGGTTTCCCTAAGCACCGAGTAATCCTTTCTAGTGGCGTCTACTTTTCCTAGACTGATGGTATTTTCAATGAAGTGCTATGCTTCTTGCTCTTTTTCTTTGTGTCCCCGGTTTAGTGAATTGCAACCTATAAGGATGGTCAAAATAATGGGAATCATTTTAGCTCGTCTCTTTCTCTCATTTCCCATGTCTATTAATTAATTATCAAATCCTGTTCTGTAAACTTCAAAATCTCTCTCATGCCCAAACTCCCTTCTTTATTTGCACGGACATATGTGCTAGTCCTATAGCAAAAATAATCTTTGAATAAAAGCACAATGCTGAGTACATTACACTATTGGATTTAAGTTCTACTACAAAACAATAATGATAACAGCAAGAATGGCACTGATACAAAAATATGCAGACCAATGAAATAAATGAATGAAAAGAGAGCCAAGAAATTAATCTATACCTTTATGATCAATTTTGTAGGAATAGGAGCGGCGGGGCTGCGTCCCCAACACCCCAGCCGCCTGCTCGGCTAGCTTTTGCCCCGAAATAATTACACGGACACTGTATTCTTTTAATCACTGCTTGGCCCTTTAGCTCTAGCCCTTACAGGCTAATTCTCACATCCTGATCAACCCATCTCTAATAATCTGTGAGCACCGGTCTTACCGGGAAAGATTCAGCATGTCTGACCTGGTGGCTTGCTTCATCGTGTGCATCTTCCCGGGAGCGGGGAGAATGGTGTCTCTCTGAGGCGTCTGCTCCCGAGAGGAGAGCTGTCGAGTCTGAGCTCACTTCCTCTTCCTCCCAGCGTTCTGTTCTGTTTACTCCTCCCACCTATCTTCTAACCAATGAGGGCCAAGCAGTTTCTTTTTTATTTAACCAATGACCTTCCTCCATCACAATTTATCACCAATAAACGTGCCAAGGACACACAATAGGAAAAGAAAAGCTTCTTTAGTAAATTATATTGGAAAAACTGATATCATGAGCAAGAGTAAAACAATACCCTTACCTCACATTATATGTAAAAATTTACTCACAATCTAATTAAGACTTTGGCATACAGTGTGCAATGGAAATCACTGGAAAGAAAGCACAGAAAAGAACTACGGAAAATTGTGTTTTGGACATGACCACCAAAGCACATGTAACATAAGCAAACATGGAAAAATGTCAATTTTTCAAAAAATCCTCTTGTAAAAACAAGGAAACAATCATGATTGTGAATATATACTTACAAGATGGAAGAAATTATAAGTCATATTTCTGCTGAGGAGTTACTATCCAAAGGAATACAAACAAATAAGAAAAAAATAACCAAGTTAAAAATGGGCCAAATGACTTGAACATTTTTCAGAAGAAAACATATAAATGATTTACAGGTACAAGAAAAATACATTCAACATCAGTAATCACTAGTCAATATAATTCAAAACTACAATGAGATAGAAGCTCACACTATTCTTTATTAGTATATTTAGGTTTATGAGGTAAGGTCTGTTCTGTAGACCTGGCTAGCCTTCCTAAGAGAACTAGTTTGCCGGCTTTGAACTTGCAGCATTCCTCCTGCCTCTGATATCTGAGTGCTAGAATTGCAAGCATAAGCCAACATATCCAGAACCTCACCCTTTTTAGAATGGCTAGCAACTTAAAAATGGAAGGTTTGTTTTTGCAAGGATGTAGGGGAGGAAAGAAAAGTATTCAGTGCTGATATAAATTTTAATTAGCATAGCCCTTACAAGAAACAGGTTGGAGCTTTCTCAAAAATTTAAAAATGGCTGGGTAGGGGTAACATAGGCCTTTAGTCCTAGCACTCAGGAGTGAGATGCAGGTGGATCTCTGAGTTCAATGCCAGGCTGGGCTACAGAGTGAGCTCCAGGACAGCCAGGGCTACACAGAGAGTTCCAGGACAGCCAGGGCTACACAGAGAAACTCTTTCTCAAAGACAAAAAGAATATCAAAACCCCTAAAAATGGAACTATCATAGAGCAATCTATTCCACTTCTGGTTGGACAACCCCAGCAACCGAGCTGAGGATACAGAGGGACTACCTACACTCCTATGTCTCTTGGTAGTTAGGACATGGAATCGATTCAAGTATCAATCAACAATCAAAAAGAAGATATGGTAGGTGGACAAACACAGCTACAAACAACATGGAATATTATCTACTTTTAAAAAAGAAGACAATCCTGGAATTTGGCACATGGATGAACCTAGCAGACATTATACTAAGTGAAAAGACAAGGTACAAATACTGCATGATCTCACTTGTAGCATCTATAAAGTTAAACACACAAAAGCAGTATGAACTCAAGTTCCCAGGGGGAAAAGCCAGTCCCAAGTGAAAAATTTTACAAGACCAGTTGATTAGAACTTCTGTGACTATGGAGAGGTTAATGTCTCAGGTCTGGAGCCAAATTATCTTGCGCTATCTTTAGCCCCTTAATAGCCATTTATTGCCTACTTGTGTGTTTGACCCAATATCCACTGACTATTAGTCAAATCCTTTTTGAAATGTAAAAACAGACACTTAGCTTTCATCAAGCCCAAGGTTAATAAGGCAATCAGATAAAATCTGAGGCCTAGAGCAGAGGCTCGCTCCACCAGAACCTGTCTACTGGATGTTCCCACCTATCTTTAATTAAAATAAGCGAAACCTTGATTTGTGACTTTCTTTGTTGTTATTATAAAAACTTCACTCAACTGTTAATGTGCTTGCTGGTCATGGCTTCTGGGGCCACTCCGACTAAGGTAACAGCTATGTTTTTGTGTGGACAGTGAAGACTAGAATGGTGGATGCAAGATGCTGGAGGCTTGGAAAACCAAGATGTTGCCCAGAGAGCAGTGTTAGTTATGAAGAACTAAAAATTCTGAAGATACAACATAGAGTATTGCTACTTTGTTAATTATACTATAATACATTCTGTTGATTATACCATAATGTATAATTTAATTTAAATATGCAAATAATAAACTTAACTATACTTGCCAAAAAAATATGGTAGCTGTATTATGATGGTGGATATTTTTAGTCTTTACTGGGATTTATTTTTAATTCTATGTATGTGTGTGTGTCTGAGTGTGGCTGTGAACACGTGCATGTGGTGCCTGAAGTGGCTAGAAAATGGTGTGGGATCCCTTGGAGAAGAAGTTGGAGAAAATTGTGAGCTATCCAACATGGGTACTAGGAACTGAATTTGGGTCCTCTACAAAAGCTATATGTGGTCTTAACCAGTGAGCCATCTCTCTAAACCTCAAATGACAAATATTTTAAGTAACTTGATTTTGGTAATCATTTCATAAAATATATAAGTATATCAAACTAAATGTTGTATACTACAAAACGAAGTTTTATATGTGAACTCCAGCTCAATAAAAAATGATTTGTGGCAAAAGGTTAATGAAATTTAAATGTGTCATATATAGTTTTATTAAATTATACTATACAGTCACATTCAAATACAAATTGCATTTGTCCTAACATAATAAAAGGTCATAGGCATATTCAAAATTATGTGTGATATTTACATATGGAAAAAAACTCTGAAAGGTTAAGATGAGAATAAAACAAAAAATACTTTATCATCTGAGAAATATATTAAAAATTAAATATTTCAATACAAATTCTATAGCCCTACAGTCCTGTCTTTCTCATCGTCTCTGCCCCTTTCTCATCCTCTGCCATGTAACTCATTCTTGCCTCTCTGCCTTGCCTGTTAGCTCCCCTCTCAACTTCCACTTTGCAGGGTTGCTTTTATCATTCAGATTTCAACTCAAATGTTATTTCACTGAAGATGCGACTCTACTTTAACACAACCTACCTTTCCTCAGCCCGTTTCACGACACCTTGCTAATTTCCTTTGGAACACACTTCACATTTTACATTAAGCTGTTCATGCAATAGTTGTATATTTGTCGTCTTTATTGTCTGTCTCCCTCTACTAGACGGTAAGAGCCACCGATGCAGAGACCAAGCGTGACTTGATCACTGCAGTCTCTCAGCAGTTATTTCATCAGCTGACACACCTGGTGTGTGTGTGTGTGTGTGCGCGCGTGCGCAGGTATGTGTGTGCCTGTGTGTGTGGTGAGGGTATGACTCAGAAGAATACCCTTTGGAAAGTATTTATCCAGGTTTTATGTTCATGTATGAAATCACTTACAAATGAAGATATCGTCACTATTCCGCAGAGGAAATGAACAATACACAAATGGTTTTCAGCTACTGAAACCTGAAGCCATCTCATTGCACTTAATCATAGATTGCGCAGATGACAGGACTCTTATCTATGCTACACTCTATTCAATGCATAAGTCCTCTCCAGTATAGTAATAAGTGACTTTTCTGCTGTTGCACAATATTTCTAGACAAATTCAGAGTCATTTTAGTCAGATTATGTGTTTTCTTCCTAGTCCATCGAAGTATTTCAATTAATTGAAGAATATCTCCAGGCATATGAGAAACATACTTAACCAGGATATGGAAAATATTAAATTTGGGCTAAAGGAACAAAAAAGGGAACAATATTGCACAGAAACACCCCTAACCCATTCACTTCTTTCTGATGCCAAACGGACATTAGAACGGACTGAGGGTTTTCTTCCCACAGATACTACTGCTCCTAAATATAAGGCTTCTTGTTGGACACAGCCACAATGGCTCACTCTTCCACTAACCCACCTCAACATCTGTCACTTAGCTTCTTGTAAGGGACAAAGGCAGGAGGCCAGGCACAGTCTCATCACCGTCTGTAAACTAACATGCCTTTTCGATTCTAGAATGTCTTGGGCTTTTTGAGATTTATTTATTCTGATGTCTATGTGTGTGTGCCTGTATAAATTTATGCACCATGTGTGTGCAGGAACACGCAAGAGGCCCAAAGAAGGCATTGAAACCCCTGGAACGAGAGATGCAGGTGGTTGTAAGCTATGATATGTGAACTGAGAACAAAATGTGGGTTTTCTAAAAAAAACAAAAAAAACAAACAAACAAAACAGTTAAGTGCTCTTAACCCCTAAGACATCTCTCCCAAATCCTTCTAAAAAGTGTTTGAGGATACATAAAGCTATGCATATCACTGAAGAGAATATGGAATATTGTAATACACTGTGTAATACTAAAATCAAGTTAAACTTAGCTATCTCCTCAAACATTTCTTTATAGTAAAAATATTCAAAATATTCTCTTCTAGCCTTTTGATATATACAGCACATTTCTGTTCTCAACAGAAATCCTACTACGCAGAGCACAGGAACCTTGTTCCTGTGTCTGTAACTTCATTGACCAGCTATCCTCACCCCTGCACTCTTGTGGGCCCCTGGGAACCCATGTTCTGCCTTTGGCTTCTCTGATAACAACCTTTTTTTGAATTCTACATATTTAAGATCATACAATCTGTGTGTGTGTGTGTGTGTGTGTGTGTGTGTGTGTAAAATTTCACTTTGCATAATTACTTCTAGTTCTATCCAAGTTGGCACAAATGGCAGTTTCATTCAATGGTGTAAATATCTTAATCCATTCAACAGCTATAATGTTCATTTAGGTTTCTCCCATTTCTTGGCTATTATGACTCTGTACTCCCACGTTAATGTAACACTGTGCACAAAATATGCCTTTTCCATAGCAGATACTGAAATTTCTCTACCCATGCTCCATTTCTGTTCACGAGAAATAAAAGAAGATCCTGCCTGGCCCTTCTCTCTCATAATTACATCAGAAGTGAAGTATAAGATGCTAGGGATATAGCTCACTGGGACAGCATATATAGGCTCAGTACCTAGCATCATTAAGGGGAAAAGTGGGTAATACTTTTCCTTAAAAAGCAGAAAAGGGGTAAGAGTCTAATTTCCATCAACTACATCATTTCTTAACTAATGCAAAAATAATGTTGTGTTCCTAATCCTATGTGTGTATATCTTCTTGCCTGTATGATGCTGAAAAAGTACATCACATCTCCATGCCTTAATTTTCTTCTTTTTTTCCATACCTCTAACTTTACTCCATTGTTCAATAGTCTTAGCCTCTTCTCTGAACCAGGTGGTCTATTGTAATTGTGGACCAGGCATCCAGTCTTTAAAGTGAATTGTATTATAAACTGACCACGAACGCTTGCCATATGCAACTATTGCTTCCTTGAATCTCCATAAATCTAACATTGGCACAGGAGTTCATTCAGCTCTTACAATGGCCTCTAGAATTTGGCAATTCCTGTAAGGTAACTGGATATATTGAGGTTCGTTGTTTCATAATGTTCTATTATGTTAAGTTAGAAGAGTAAGAGGCTATACACTGGAGGATTTTTAGAAATTAAATGAGTTTATGGCAAACATATAATTCCTGACATATAGTAAATGCTTATTGTGTGCCATTATTAGAACTGAAAGTTTTAAGACTAAAGGAAAGATATACTGTACCATATAGGAATGTCACTACTGGATAAACACAGAAAGGAAGTAACATCAATATTTCAGTAAGACCCATGCATGCCTATGTTAACTGTGGCATTAGTCACAGTAACGAGGACATGGAATGAATTAATCAAAATATCAATCTATCAATCAACAGATGAATGGATGGAGAGAATGTGAATGTGAGTGTGTGTGTGTGTGCGCGTGTGTTTGTAAAATACTGTTCAACATGAAATCTGGCAATTTATCCCAACATGGATAAATAGGGAAGATGTTATTATGCAATTTCATTTTTACATGAAATCTAAAAACAGTAATATAATAGAAATCAAAAGTAGAATATGATTAGACACCAAGGAGAACAAAAAGTAGAGACTGGTCGACAGACGCATTGTTAACCTTAAACTTAGGATGAATTAATGATA
Organism: Microtus pennsylvanicus; assembly: GCF_037038515.1. Classification (NCBI taxonomy): domain Eukaryota; kingdom Metazoa; phylum Chordata; class Mammalia; order Rodentia; family Cricetidae; genus Microtus; species Microtus pennsylvanicus. Next base: position 130,001,704 of record NC_134601.1, on the reverse strand, counting down.
TTCTACAATAATGTGTTGTATGGTTATAAATATAGTTATAGAACTGGATTTTAAATGTACAGGTTAATTATTCTGATCCTAACATCACCATGATGCTCCCCTAAGTATAGATACATTAATCAATGAAAACTATAAAAACAAAACAAATTTTAATAAGCAAATTTTAAAGTCAACTTGATTTTTGACAGACACTGTGAATACAGTGTGAAGAAATAATAATTTCAATCAATAAATCGTGCTGAAAAAACTGGATATCTTCATACAGAAGAATAAAACTGGACCTTTTTACACAACATACGAAATATAAACTGAAATGAATGTACTGACTGGTTCTGTGGGACAAGTTGACGCAAGCTAGAGTCATCAGAGGAAGGAGCCTCAGTTGAGGAAATGCCTCCATGAGATCCAGCTGGAAGGCATTTTCTCAATTAGTGACCAAGGGAGGAGGGCTCAGACCATGGTGGGTGGTGCCATCCCTGGACAGGTAATCTTGGGTTCTATAAGAAAGCTGGCTGAGCAAAACAGAGGAAGCAAGCCAGTAAGCAGCTCCGCTCCATGGCCTCTGCATCATCAGTTCCTGCCTCCAGATTCTTGCCCAGTTTGAGTTCCTGTCCTGCCCTTCCTTCAGTGATGAACGGCAATATTGAAGTGTAAGCCAAATAGACCAGACCTTTTCCTCCCCTGCTTACTTTTTTGTTCATGGTGTTTTGTTGCAGCAATAGAAACCCTAACTATGACAATGAATGACTACATTTATATCTAAAAGTGGAAATAATAAGGCTGCTAGAAGAAAACTTAGAGAAAAATTCTATAACTATTTTTTGATTAATGATTTCTTAGCTATGACTCCAAAAATACAAGCAAAACCAAAAATAGAAAAAATGAGATTATATCAAGTTAAAATGTTTACCCAGAGCAAAGAAAATAATTAACTGAATGAAGAGACCAAACATTTGATAAAGGGCTAATATACAAAATACTCAAACTTCTCAAGAACAAGTAACATAATTTTTATTTTTAATAAATATATATCTTATATAAATAAATATCTTTGAGAATTTCATAAACATGTTTTATCATATACACCGCCAATTCATTCCCTTAACTTCTCCAGATCTCTCCATACTTCCTTACCCTTAAAAACTTCATGTTCTCTCTCTCTCTCTCTCTCTCTCTTTTTAACTTCATAACCCATCAATTCCAATTTGTGCTGTCCAGAAACTTCTGGGTATATGGCCAGCCACTGGAGCATAGTCCACCTACCAAGAGACACAGCCTTAAAGGAAACTACTCTCCTGATCCCAGAAGGCACAGACCGTCCAAAGCTCCTCAGCTAGAGGAAGAACTCATGAAGCTCCTCCACCCCCATGCTGGGCCAGTGATTTGATGAATTCTGTGTAGGTCTTGTCCAGGTAGCCACAGTGGTCAAGAGTTCAAGAGTGTGGTGATTCTGTCTCACTCTGTTCCTCCCTCACCTATGGCTCTTAACAACCTTTCTGTCCCCTTTTCCATGATGGTCCCTCAGCCTCAGTGACGGGGGTTATACAGGTGTCCCATTTGTGGCTAAGCATTCTGTAGTTTCTTGATCGTTGCACATTGAATGACACGATTTTCAAATTGGCAAAAGATCTGAACAGATGTTCCTTAAAGAACGACAGCAATGACCAACTTTTATATGAAAAAAATAATGTTACCATCTCTAAATAGCAGAGAAATGCAAAATAGAACCACAACAAGTTAACCTTTCATAACTATTGGAATAACTTATTATAAAATTTGAAAAGCTAGACATGGTGCTTTTAATCCCAGCACAAGGAAGGTGAAGACAGATGGACTCTTGGGGCCTGATGGCCTATCTGGTGAGTTCCAGATTAAGTGAGAGATCCTGTTTCACTACAAATGTAGATAACACTAGAACTGACACACAAAGCTGACATTTGGACAACACACACACACACACATAAACCTAACCACATAGCTGAATACATGTAGAAAGATAAGTGTTGGTTAGGATGTTGTGAAAACAGAATCTTACGCTTACATTTTGTAAAATGTAGACATGTCCCTTATAATAATTATTATAAGTTCCTTATAATTGCAATATGATCCAGCAATCCTAGTTCTTGGTGGCATATGCATACATAAAGGAGTTTAAGCTATTATATCAGATAGATAGATAGATAGATAGATAGATAGATAGATAGATAGATAGATAGATAGACGTATATTCCAATGATCATTTTAACATCATTGGCAATAATTGAAATATTTTATATACATTGGTATCCACCAATGGATGGATAAATAACTATATATATATATATATATATATATATATATATATATATATGATAGAATACTACATAGCTTTTAGAAATAAGGAACATCTTTCATTTGCAACAACATGTATGGGAATTAGAGGAAATTACATTAAGTGAATTAATCCAAGTACAGAAAAATAAATGTCAAATGACCTTACACTTTATTCAGAGTCTCAAAAAAAGTAGAACTCGTGGGGTCACTGAGAGTGAGACCAGGATTATCCCTAGTGCTTGTACTGGCTTTCTGGAACTATTCTCTCTGCATGGATATCTTGCTCAGCCTAGATATAGGGCCTTGGTCCTGCCTCAAAGCAATCTGCTAGACTTTGTTTACTCCCAATGGAAAGCCTTATCCTCTCTGAGGCGTGGATTGGGTGGGGGTAGGATGGGAGAGAAAGGTGGAGGGAGGGGGAGGAGGGGGAGGAGTGGGAACTGGATTTGGCATGTAAAATAAGAAAAGATAATTTTTTAAAAAATAAATTTAAAAAAAGAAAAAAGTAGAACTCATAGAAATATAGTTGTGGGGGGGTGGCGAGATGGGTTAATGGTTAAGAACATCTATTACTCAACTAGACGACCACAGTTTAATCCCCAGGCCCGCATTAGGCAGCTCTCAACTGCCGGTTCCGCTTCAGAGAATCTGACACCTTCTTCTGCACTCATTAGCATATACTCACACACATACACATAATTAAAAGCAACGCTTTTTCAAAAAAGAAAGAAAGGGAGTAGGAAAGTGCTCAGCAGACACTAGGGGATACATGGAAGGATCGGGAAAAGGAAGGCATTAGATACTGAAAATTGCAAAAATAAGTTTTCAGCATCTCACCACAAAAATAGCAAATTACTGAAGTAATGGTTCTGCTATCCCACTTGAAGCTTTCTATAATATGCATGTATATCAAGACCAAACGTTCTATGTATCTCATAAATACATACAATTATTGGTACGGTCCATTTTGGTTGTCAACATGATGTGATTTGTAATCAACATGGAAACAAACCTTTGAGCAAATTTGTGAGGGATTTTCTAGATTAGATTAGCTGAGCTTGGATTACACTAAATGTGAGTGACAACATTCCACAGACATCCCAAAAAAGGGGGGAAAGCAAACTGGGCACAGCATTCATCTCTCTGTCCCTCGACCCCTGCTCCTATGACTTGCCCACCATGATGGACTGTACTCTGGAACCTTGAGCCAAAAGAACCCCTTCCTTCTTTGAGGTGCTTCTGTGGGGGTATTTGTCACAACAAGATGAGTACCTAACACAAGAATTCATCAATAAAAATAAATGTTGAGGAACTGGAGAGATGCTCAGTGCTTAAGAACACTCATAGCGATTGTAGAGGACCCGAGTTTGCTTCCCAGCACACATGACAGGAAATTCCCAACCACCTATAACTCCAGTTCTAGGGGAGCCGGGGCCTCTCTTTATGGGTGGATCATGTTTATTGACTTACATACACTGAACATCCCTGCATCTCTGGGACGAAGCCAACTGATCATCATGATGGATGATCTTTTTAATGTGTTCTTGAGTTTGGTGTGGAACTATTTTATTGAGAATTTGTGCATTTACACTTATAATTTTCTTTGCTGTTGCTGTTGAATCTTTGTGTGGTTTTGGTATTGGGGTAATAGTGGCTTCGTAAAAAGAATTATATGTTCTTTCGGTTTCTATTTTGCAAAATAACTGAGGGCATACTGGCCTCAAATTAAGGTCTGAGAGAATGTTTCACAGTCCATCTGTCCCAACAGCATGCCCCCCCACTCAAGGATCAGAGTTCTATGAAGAAGCTACAGTGAATGCCAAAACACCCAAATAACCCTGTTTTTATTACCGTAGTGCATGGCTAGTGCCCCAGAATTTGGCTCTATGCCTTCTCACAGCTTTATGTTTTTCATGTGCATTATCATTTTGAGGGGTTTCTGTTTTCAACATTTCAACTTTCAGGATTTTAATCTTTCATGACTGTGATTTTCAAGATTCTAGACATGAAAAAAATATCAGGAGTTCAGCCTTCAGGAATATGGCACTCATGCCTGGTCTTCTGGCAAATACTATACGCCATTCTCTGTATATAATAAGCAGCTCGATGGTGCACCCCCAGCTGTCATTTTGGATACTCTCAGTCGCTTTAGTTTGCCTTGAGTCACTTAGCACTGTGTTTTGTAATTACACTCGGGTATCCTCCTTCAGAATATGGACCGACTGAGACCAACTACCTTGTCTTACTCACTGTAGCTGACACTTGGTGCACTCAAACAACTGTACTACTTACTGTATGAAAGGCTAAGCTCTAGAAGTCGGACACCAGGGAAAGCAGTCACACACTGTGCTTAGAACACTAAACTCAAATCCATCTGGGCTTGAGATCTAGCTTCACCACTCAGTTGATATGTGATTTTGAACAAGTCACTGTATAGATACTAACTGCAGCTGTCTTCTAAGTTTAAACAGAGTTCATGTTAACAGTCATCACAAGCCGGTCCTGCAACTTCTCTCTAAAGGCATTAAGTGTTTGTGCTGTGGTTTAGAGGACATGAAGAAACAGTAGCTGTAATAGTAGAAGTACTGCCATTGTTAGTCCTTGTAGGAGGCCAAATGAGAATTCTTAAATGATCCCACATCTAATCCCTGGAACATATATATTATTATACACAGCCAAAGAAATTTTATAAATGTGGTAGAAATCTGAAATTGGGGTAGTATATAAGATTACTGCACTGGGCCCAATGTAATCAAAGGATACTACTTATGAGGAAGGCAGGAATCCGAGAGGGGGGATGGAAGAAGATTACCGCAGCCTTTGAGCTGAAGAACACGAATAGCCTTGAGAAGCTAGAAAATGCAAGCAAGATTTGCCCTGGAGTTTCCAGAAAGGGCAGTCCTGTGAACACCTTCATTTTAAGCCTTCTGACTTTGAGAACAGTAATAAAATAAATTTGTGCTGGTCTAAATCACTAGTTTTGTGGTAACTTGTTAAAGCAACAATATAAAATTAATATAATCACTGTCAATATTTCATACACAAGTGAATTCCTTTGAGTTATGGCAGTAATTTTGTTATTTAAGAGTGCTTTACACTCTAGTAAAAAGGATTACATGTCCTTGACAGAAATGAACAGAATGACTATTATTTTACTACATCAGAAGGACTGACTATAACTTAATAATCTACTTGAGCTCCTCAAGGAAACATGACTCTGTAGCCATGACTTTCAACTTCAGCTACAGAGCTAAATCACTAGAGTGGCTTAAAACGACCCCAGTTCCCACATACCAGCCTAGACCAATCACATGAGAACAGGGGCAGTTGGGATATAGCCCTCACCACTTTAAACCACTCTCCAGGTGTTTCTAAAGAACATCACATGCCGCTTTCATTAGAGACCTAGACCTGGAACTTCTCGAAGTTTCCTTTTTAAGCCAGAAAATAAAAAAAGCAAAAATGTAGTCGTTATAATTAACCTTTTACTTTCCTTCAGAGATTTACATGTCCCCATAAACCTGCCATAGTCTTTTACACATAATAAGCCAAAAGATGTTGCTTTAATTGACTTGGCAATGGTTATTATCATTTTGTTCCACTTCCTAGGAACTTTGGGAATTCCTAATTCATATCTATGACATAATCTTGAACTATTACCATAGACTATATGATGAATCTCTGAAAATAAGGAAGAGAGAACCAGTGAGATGGCTCAGTGGGTAAAGGCACTTGCTGCCAAGCCTGACAACCTGCAACCAATGCCCAGAAACTATACGATGAGAGGAGGGAACCAACTCCCACAAGTTATACTGTGACACACACACACACACACTAAATCAACCAATCAATCAATTCAAAAATTACAAGCAGTGAGATAAAAGGTCACTGTCACTGTTGCCACATGATACCAACGGTCACTATACTTTGATAAGTATACTTTATACTGTAAACTTAAACTGTTTGAGCTAATTCAGCTCAACAAGTACTGAGCAGCTAACATGTCTAAAGGACTGTTGATCACTGTGGCAGATATACACAGCCACTGCTGCTTTCAAGATATGTTTTCTTGTGAAAAGAGGACAATGCAAGAACATTTACAATTTGAATTGTAAGACAAAAGAGAGATGGATCCATGTATGCCTCTTACCAAAAAGTCCTATGAAAGCAAGGGCACTTTTGTCTGGTTGCCTCTGTATACTTACCTGTTTTGCATTCAATAATATGTAAGCCACTTGAAAATGTACAAAAATTAAAGTAATGAAAATCCATGTTAGTGCCTTAAAACTTCGGTGAATTATAACCCACAATGTTTACTTCAGCTCCTTTTTTGGAAAAACAAAGCACTATACATGTCCTTAGAGTTAGCCAATCAAGTAACCATCTCATTTCTTTTACTCCCTGGAGTAATTTTTCATACTTGCATACATGCACGTGTGTGTGGGTGTGTGTATGCCTGTGTATGAATTAATTTATCCATGAGGCTCTAGTTCATTGTTTAGTATGCCTTACATGCTATCAAAATATCAGAATTAGATTTTCTCCTACTATTTAGATGGTTTCTATTTTCTTTTCCTGTTACACTGAAGCTGGAAATGCATTTTATCAGGTCTCCTTGTACACATGTTTGATTATTCCTCTAGATAAGGCTCAAATATTAATGTATATAAAGAACACTTGGGATCTTGTCAACTTGCAGATTCTGATTTTGTAGGTCTGTGGTGGGCCTGCGAGTCTATATTTCTAGCAAGCTCCCAGATGATATTGCAGCGATTCTGTGGACCAGATTTAAGAGTGGTGAACCAGCCAGGTGGTGGTGGCGCATGCCTTTAATCCCAGCACTCAGGCGGCAGAGGCAGGCAGATCTCTGTGAGTTTGAGGCCAGCCTGGTCTACAGAGAGAGTCCCAGGACAATCAGGGCTACACAGAGAAATCCTGTCATGAAAAATCAAGGGTAGTAAGCTGGATTTATTCTCAAGAAAAAAAGAAAAAATGGTGTTTTTACAGTGTAGACACCTGGCACACCACCAAGTGATCCAGGTTAACAGCACCAGTAACATCACATGAATATCACGTGCTCTCTGAAATGACACAAAGATAAGGTCCAACAGCTCTGTTTTATTCTGCCCCACAATCCAAACCTCAATGTGACCAGGAGATAACATCAGACCATCACAAATTAAGTGACAAAATAAAAAGTGAATGCAGTGTGTATTTCTGGATTGGACAGAAAGCAGGCCATCAGGTAACAACTTGGGAAAATTCATATGACATTGTACTTTAGATAATAGTATTGTTATCACTTCAGAGTTCATAGGGAATTGGCTAAAGCCCAAAGCCGTAATCTTCATGTTCATCCAGTCTGTTGTGGTGTATGCTCAGTACATCAGTTTATAATTCCTATCCACAGGAGAACTTCTTAAAACTCTAACTCCTCTCTGTACACAAGCTTTCATCTCCCTAGAATTCATATTCTTTGTAATGCTTGTTCATTTGTACATCTGAGGATTTCAACCAGCTTGGGGAGCTCTAAGTGAGCCACAAATCCAATTTGGGTAAGATCTAGCCTCTTTGGTTATCAAATCATAAAGGGAGATCAAATGGCCTCTTAATCCTAAAGTATAGTATGTTCCTAAAGTTATTAAAATGTTCTTTTTTCAAACAACACTTTCTTCTATGGTATAGCAATACAACGTCGATATCAATAATAGTACAATAAAATGAAAAAAGAGATACCTGTAACTTGGGAAAAATGCTCTTTTTATTCAAGTCCAATTTGGGGTAAACATCTTAGCTACACTAATAGTAGAAAAGTTTATCTTATTTTTCTTTATTAATTTCTTTTGTTTTGTAGGGTTTTTGGCTTTTGTTTTTTTGTTTGTTTGTTTTTTGAAGACAAGGGTCTCTCATGTAGCCCTGGTTATCCTAGAACTTTTTCTGTAGATCAGGCTGGCCCCAAACTCAACAGAAATCCACCTGCCTCTGCCTCTTGAGTGCTGAGATCAAAGGCGTGCGCGGAAGGGGGTACCTTTAAAAGGTGGAACATAAGATATTAAACCCTGACTCTGATTCCAACTTTTAACCTCCACATACAAAGGGAATGATCAATTTCTAGAAAATGTGTAACTGAATACAGGAAAGAGCAAATGGTAAGAGAGAAACTGGGTGTCTGGGTAAAGAGAAGGGTGGGAGGCACAGGCAGAGCACAGACTCTACACCTTTACAAAGACAGTCTTCACTGGGCTTCTGGGTGCCCTCTCCCTTTCTCTTGTAAAAGGAGCACCCTTAACGGGGAATCACCAGTAAGGGAACTTTATACAAAAGATTTCCTACAACCGCCCCTCATTTCTAACTGCTCACTTACAGAGACTGTGTGCTCCATCCAAATAGAAATGCAGAGGTGTCACCGTGTGGCCACAAATACTAGCAGCACTCTCTTATGTGGCACCAAGAATGTGGTAAAAACAGACAGGCTTGTTTCGCCCCCACGGAACTCAGAGCCAGGCAGGTTGAGTTCAGATCACTCCTCGTTCTCACAAAATCGTCCTCCTGCTTGCTTCCTTGACAAAAATTTCATCTTCAAAGCTTTAACTCAAGCCTTTCCATGTCATTGAAACATTTTTTTTCTGACCGCCATTACCCTTGTCATTTCCCTTAAACCTGTCTGTTCTCTTCAAGTTGGGTATTCTGCATTTCCTGGTTGTAACTACTTCCTTGTGGGCCTCCCCCACTCAAGTGGACCATAAATATCTTCAGGGGACATATTAAGCCATATTCATTCTTACCCCTAGGGCCTGGCACAGTGCCTGGCATGTAGTAAATGCAACAGATGGTCCAAGAGCTGCTGCTGTTGCTGTTGATTAAGACAGTGTAGTCCATTGTGGGGTATTTATAGTCGTGATACAGTATGCCATTGCTTTCCGTGCTTTACACCCACACCCTTATATTTACTATGCCCTTGCTGTTTTCAGGCCACTATCCACGCCCCTTTAAAAAACAAGCAAAATGCTTCCTTCTTTCTGCACCAAATTCTTTGCTCCTTGAGGAAAAGGCCTATAGTTTCTTAATGTGAAACTCTACATTACAACCTTTAATCGGATGGAACCACCAGTCACTGACATAATAAGAGAAGCTGCTGTCACTTTGACCTAAGAGACAAAGGGATGGACCTGATTTTTACACATGCTTTCACTTGATCCTCCCTTGTTTATTTGGCGGTTATAAAATCTCTCAAGCACAGTTCTGTGATTAATAGCCCTTGCTCCAGGGGCTGGGGAGATGGCTCAGTGGTTAACCACACCAGTTGCTCTTCTAGAGGACCAGGGTTCGATTCCCAGCACCCATACATGGCAGCTCACAATTGTCTGTAACTTTGGTTCCAGGGGATCCAACATCCTCATACAGACAGATATATATGCAGGCAAAAACATGAATGCACGTGAAATAAAAATAAATCATTTTTAAAAAAGAGCCCTTCCTGCTCTAGCAGAGGACCAGGCTTCAATTCTCAGCACCCACATGATAGCTCAGCACCATCTGTAACTCTAGTTCCAGGGGCTCTAGCACCCTTTTCTAGTTTCCAGGCATACACTAGATATGCATACATACATGCAAGCAAACAGACACAAAATAAAAAGTAATAAATAAATATAGAGAAGTGGGGTGAAAATACCCACCATCAAATCGATGCTCCATAAAAACCATCTTCCTCTGTGCATTCTTTGCATGAACAGATATTGAATTCTAACAATGGACTATGTGTCATTTCAAGTTCTGGGGAAAACAACATTGAACACTAAGAAACAAAAGGTATAGCCCTCATGAAGTGGTAGTCAGTGGTGAGAAGCAAACAATAAACAAAATAAATATATAACAGTTGGATACTCCAGTGTAAATAAGTATACATATATATAATACACACACACACACATACATATATGTGGGTTAGATATTCAACAAGTTTGTGAGAACCCCATGCCAGCAGAAGCATTATTCGTCTTGATTTAAAGGAACAGAGAAGAGCAGGAATGAAAGAGGGAGTTGAAGGGCCAGGGCGTGGCTGCAGAGGCCTGGCCAAACCCATCACTTCCGTCAGCAGGGACGGCAGGGTCACTGCCCCTCTGGCTGGGAGGGCAGAGCTTCCAGGCCAAGGGGACAGAGAATCACACCACAGGATCATTCTCAGGCTTTGACCTTTTCGACAAAGTTCCTTGACCTGCTTCGACCCCACGATTCCTTTCATTCTTTTAGTTTGAAGGATTTTGGAATGACAATGCCTGTTTTGTCCCTGTCCTGACTTCTTAATTTTTCTTCCAGGTTCTACAAGTCTGCAAATGGAAAAGAATTCTGCCCCTGGAGGGACCTCTCAATCAACCAACCAACCGTATCTTATTTAATAAATGACAGATGAAACTTGGGACTTTTGTATTGATTTGGTCTAGTTGACGGTTTTTGACTTAGACTGGTGCAGGACTGGGTTAAGACCTTTGAGAATACTGGGATCGGTTGAAAATCTTTTCCTATACGAAGGGCATGCATCCTGGCGAGTCAGAGGATATGGCCTTACAGGTTGAATTGTATCCCTCAAAATAAGTTTTTGCTATGTTGTGGTTAGTTCTTGCCAATGAGACCTTACTTGAAAATCATTTAAGTCTTTGTGAATAAAATCAAGGTGAGGTGATTAAGGGAGACCTTGGTTTAGTATGCTCTTACAAGAAGCCATCATGAGATGAGAGAGAAACATACACACAAATAAAGGACAGAGAAATCAGTTGTGCTGTCACAAGCCAGGGAATACATGGGGCTAGAAGAAGCTGGAAAAGCCAACCAAGGTTCTTAGTGTAGAGGTCTGTGTGGGACCCTGGCCTTGCCAGCATGTTGATGCCAGGCTCTTATCCTATGGAACTATGAGAATGAATTTCTGTGTTTTAAGTCACCCACTCTGTGGTCATAGAAATATTCTCCTGAGGTTCCACCCAGACCTTCTGGTTCTAACTGTACTGTAATCAGAGAAACAGATCATTTATGCACAGAAAATTTGAACTGTACTAACAGCTCAAGTACAGGAGACTGAAAGAATGAATCACATCAGAAAGTTAGGAGGCCAAGTTTAGAAGCAGTATGAATTCAGTATAAGATACTATTTGTGGGGGCTGGAGGGATTTCTCAGTGGTTAAGAGCACTGACTGCCATTCCAGAGGACCCTAGTTCAATTCCCAGCACCCATATGGCAGCTCACAACCATCTGCAATTCCAGTTCTAGGGGACCTACCACCCATGGCAGAACACCAATACACGTTTAAAAAAAAAAAGCTAGACAATGCTGGCGCATACCTTTAATCCCAGCACTAGGGAGGTAGTGGATCTCTGTGAGTTCGAGGCCAGTCTAGTCTACAGAGAGAGTACCAGGACAGGCTCCAAAGCTACAGAGAAACCATGTCTTGAAAAATAAAAATAAGACACTATTTATGGTGTAATTTTTTATAACATCAGAAAACCAAGTATATTCATTTATGCAATGTATCTTTTTAAAATATTTTTATGGTTTATTTAAGTTTATTTGATGTGCATTGGTGTGAAGGTGTCAGATCCCCTGCAACTGGATCTTCAGACAGTTGTGAGCTGCCATGTGGGTGCTGGGAATTGAACCCGGATCCTCTGGAAGAACAGTCAGTGCTTTTTAACCACTGAGTCATCTCTCCATTCCCTATGCAATGTATCTTTATAAGTCTGTGTATATCAGGATAGCAATTTCTGAATGAGTATGTTTATCTGTGCCTATAGACATACATAAATATGTATTTTCTGGAATCCTCTTACATTGTAGGCATTCAGGGCAGACATGACTAAGATATTTCTATATAACTGAGTCTATTACTATAGGAGTCCAAAGGCCCCTGATCTAATTTTCACTCTCTGTAAGGCAGTGAGAAGAAAATGGGTAAATCATGGGAAACCAGCAAATATGTTTTAAAAGCCTGTGACTTTGAATCTGTCATTTTGCTAACTTTGATGAGTAAAAGTGACATGATCTATCACTTAAAGTACAATTTATGTGATCTAGAGGAAGATATTTAGTTAACTTCGCTGATTCTATATTTTCTTATTCATAACACGGGAAAATGGCGTTTCACGGGTTTGTATTACGTTGATTCAACAAAATAACATTTACACGGGGGGGGGGGGAGAAACAATGCTGGGCATTCAGAAGCTCGTGCTGCCCTGACCCTTGACTACTCACCAAGAGGCTGCTTTGCTTGAATATTTTCCTCCCTATGAATGTACTGTTTCTCACTAGCAGAAGGCTGAATACAAAATTAGCTTCCCAAGCATAAACCTACCCAATTATGAATATTATATTTTAAATCCCCTGAGTGAGTCAAAAAGGACAAATTTAACACAACTGCACCAAATGCATTTTTACAAACGAGAAAAAGCTTGCAGGTTGTTAAAGGTGCCACCAGGCATTATAAACATGGTCACACACATTGCAACACAGCTGAAGACGAAGAACTCAAGTGGCAGATTCCAATGATACCCAAGAGGGTTGTGCAGGTTCTCAAATGTCAGATGCCTGGGCTATCAGATTATCGGAAGTTCATCAACTTGTAGGTATTCTGGGCGGAAGGACCTGGCAATAAATAGCTTGAAAGATAGCTGCTATCTAATAAGTAAGTTGTCCATTGACCCTCCATGCACTGAGACAAGAGGACCTCAGCCTCATTCGGATAGAGTAGGCATGCTTTCAGACCAGAAGTAAAAGCACATTTTAAAGAATTTTACCTCTCCCTCATCAGCAACTATGAATCTTATCTTCAGATATTTGAATCAGCCTCACTTCTCCTTTTTGACCAATAAAACTGTATGAATAGTGTAAGAAGCAGCCTTCTATGTTACTTAAAGGTTTCATAAAGTAATCATCACTCGTGTTCAATGAAATTGACTTAATCTATTTACAAGGACACAACAGTAAATAAAGTAATAATTCAACAAAACAAAATTGTATTCAATGAAGACACAATAAAACTCCTCTACTGTACTTTCATAGGCTAAGGTGAGATAGAAAAAGAAATTCAAAATCAAGGCATTGCTTCGAGAATTGATTTTAAGCAAAGACTAGTAAGCACAGCATAATAAACAGCAGTTACTAGGACTGAAGTCTGGACTCTGTCACTGACTAGCTCTGTGACCTTGAGAAAGTCATTTAACATATTTAAATAGCAATCACTTCTCCTGGAAAGAAAACAGATTTGATGAAATTTTAACTTTTCCCTTTACTATACACTGTGCAATCCATTCAGGCCAGTCAAGCAGTTAGAACGGAGAGAGCTTCCAAGGCTCCAGTCCGAATCTCCAGGCTCAATTTGCATTACAAACAGAACTGAAGGAATTTATGTGCACTAAGGTTTGAGCATATCTCGGGGAAGTAAAGGATAGATGAAGGAATACATACAGTTCATCAGCAAATTAGGGTGTCAAATTTGTAAGTAGGCTGAACAGGGTGTGACAGATATAAAAATGTCTCAGAATTTGAGGTGAGCTTGAGTGAGAAAGCATGTACTTATAGTAGGCCCAATCCAAGTAGGTTTTAATAGGAAAGAGCAGGAAAAGGGGTAGAAAATCCATGTATGTAACATTTATTGACTGAATGTTCTATGCTAGGTACTTATATTCATCTGCTTTCTATTGCTATAATAGAATAACAGAGACTGGGGAAATTATCCCCTGGAAACACCTCACTGGTTAGCAAAGCTGTGAGCCCTGGTCATATTACATGGTCCTAAGAACCCATCTAGCAACCCAGAACTGATCAAAGCTAGGCATATCAGAGTCCCGTGAGTTTGGAAACAGAATGATGACATCCAAAGTCTTTTCAAGTAACTGAACCATAACAACTGTAACATGAACTCAGCACACAAGGAAGTTATCTCTTGCCCACTAGGGGTTATTGCTTTCTAAAAGTGGGGATAACAACAGATACACACAGAGAGAACAGACTTTGGAGTCCCACCAATCTCCTATCTCTTTCCATACAATCTCATTTTTTCCTGAATGGGATTAAACAAATATTAGTTTACTTGAGTTAGTTTAAATGACAGTGCCTACCCCCATGCCCAGTATTAGAGGGACAGATTTATCTTGGTCATGGTTTTGGGTGTCTGTCCACCGTGGTAGGACTGGTGTTGTAAAACGGAGCAATTTATACCATGATGGGCCAAGAGGCAGAGACGGGGATCCCACCACGGCACAACTTCTCATTTCTTAAACTCAGTCCATGCTTAAGACTTAGGAGACAGGGGCATAAGGATCTTGGTGAGTTTGAGGCGAGCTTGATCTACATAGTAAGTTCCAGGACTGCCAAAGGTACATAATGAGACCCTGTCTTAAATAACAACAAATCTTAACTTTAATTATAATCAAAGATATTAACTTTAATTAATAAATTAAATATTTAAGGTTGAAGCACCTGCTCAGGGTTCTGGTGCTGACAATGAAGTCTAATTCTGAGAACACATTCTTCAAAAACATGGACATGTGCACCCTGATATCGGTGTGCAGGTCTTTGAACTGTGACCTATCAAGAAGTTTTCTATCTATTGTCTCACTTTTCAAATCTTTCATCTGTCTGAAAAAAAAAAACAAACAACAACAAAAATTGCCAGGCGGAGGTGGAATACACCTTTTTAATCCCAGCACTCAGGACAAAGAGTCAGGCAGATCTCTGAGTTTGATCTGAGACCATCCTGGTCTACAGAGCCAAGATGCAATATAGCCAGGGCTACACACAAGGAAACTCTTGAAAAAACAAAAAAATGAAGAAACAGCATTACTATATTCACACTACCTAAAGTAAGGCACACATTCAATACACACCCTGTTATGATATCAATAACATTCTTCTAGCTAGAAAAAAATCATAACATATATATAGACAAAAAGCCCTAAATACTCAAAGCTACCTTATAGAATAAGAACAACAAAGGCATCATCTTCAAAATATACTATAAAGCTATATTGTCTGCATAAAGGCATGAGTAAGACCAGCTGTTAGAAATGGTATAGAAACAAATAGATACCAATGGAACAAAACAGAGACAAGTAAGTCCATCCAGTTGCAGACAATTGATTTCTAGCAGACGTTCTAAGAGAATGACCTGAAGAAATGACAGTCTTTCTATAAATGGTGCTAGGAAAATTGATTATCTACATGCAGAGGAATGTAGATGCAGTCCCAATCACCAGCTACAGAAATCAACTCAAAACTGATTAAATAGTTAAACGTAAGACCTAAAACTGAACCTATTAGGAAAAAACACTTCCAGACATTGGAACAAGCAAGTAATTTTGGACAGGTACCCAGAAGCATGAGAAGAGAAAGTAAAAGACAAGAATGAGATTGTATTGTCAGGCGGTGGTGGTGCCCACCTTTAATCCCAGCTCTCAGGAGGCAGAGGCAGAGGCAGGCAGATCTCTGTGAGTTCAAGACCAACCTGGTCTACAGAGCGAGCTCCAGGATAGCCAGGGCTGTAAACAGAAACTTTGTCTCCAAAAACCAAAAGAAAAAGAAATGGAAATTCCACCAAAATGGAATTATCTAGTCATTATAAAGAATGAAATGCTGCCATACACCACAACATGCGAAAGCTAAAGGACACTATACTAAGTGAACTAAGCCAGGCATATCAAGTACTACCACACGAGTACACTCATATGTAGGATCTGAAAGAGTGAATGCTATATAGCCTGAGCGTTCTGTCTTCTCCAGCGGCTGCCTTTGCTTCAATCTCCTTCAACCCACATTATATTTATTATATTTCTGCCTTTGTTTCCATGGTTATGTTGTTCCTGATGGGAATATCCCTTTCCCATCACCCTGACTACCCAAGTCCTACGTATACTTTTAACAACAGCTAGACTTCATAGAATTTGAATTGGAGCTCATGATACACCTAGGAGTTTGCCGGAAAGAGAAAACTGAGATGCAAGGGTGGGCTGAAGTAGAAAACGCTAATGGAATGTTTGCACTGCTGGAACGGGAACGCGCTGGCTTAGCACTCCAACACAGAGGTACACTCCTAGCCCAGGAAAGACACTAGGGAGAAAGGGAAAAGCAAGGATTAAAGACAGAATTTGTGGGAAAAAATATGGCATATCCAAGAAATATTAATAAGTTTAACAGGAGTCCTATGGCGGGGAAAAATCTGCTATCTGCATAGCAGGTTGTAGACAAAAGTGTCTTATGAAGAGGCATGGATTTAATCCTATGACAGGGCATCTCTGAAAGATTCTCAACATTGGACAAGAAAGGGTTAAAATCTCAGAAAAGGCCTAAGTTATACAACAGACTGGACTCAATATTAGTTTATAGAGACTACCATAAGAAAGCATCACACACTAATTTAACAGTACAAACACACTGTCCTACAGTTCTCCGGACCAGCAATCTGAAGCTAAAGCGGCAGCGGGAGGTTTCTTCTGAGGGCTCCGAGGGAGGGATTAGGTATAGACCTCCCACTTGTCTTGCAGATAGCTGTCTTTGCTGTCTAGCTTTTCACTTAGCACCAATGTGTGAGTTTTGTGTCTAAATTTCTCATCTTATGTTTCCAGTAATTAAATCAGTACGGTTGACCTCATTCTTACTTTACTGCCTCTCTTTAAAAAAGTCTCCCATCCAAGTGAACAGAAGCAGATGTATCTCTGTGAGTTCGAGGCCAGCCTGGTCTACAGTGCAAATTCCAGGGCAGCCAGAGATGTTACACAGAGAGACCCCGTCTCAAAAAATCATTAAAAAAAAAAAGGTCTCACCAGATGGTGATGACAGTGGTACACACCTTTAGTTGCAGAATCTGGGAGACAGGGGCAGGTGGATCTCTGTGAATTCAAGGCCAGCCTAGTCTACAAAACAAGTTTCAGGACAGGCAGAGCAGTTATGCAGAGAAACCCTGTCTCAGAAACCAAACACAAAACAACAATCTTCAAATACACTCACATTCTAAGGCACTGAAAAAGTTAGGGCCCCAACACATTTTGGAGCATACAACTCAACAGGAAACACAGATACGCAAGGAAAACAACAGCAAAAGAGCTGTTTTAATATGCCAGGTTAGAGACAATGAAAAAACATGATTGGCATAATTGCAAAGGGAGGAAAAGAAAGGGTAACTGAGTCCGTTAGGGAAATGGAAGGTTTGACAATACATAAAGGGTGTTAGACACACCACATGTGAGATGCTGGAATGTCTGTCCAGTTAACAGATGTGTGGTCTAGGCTCGGGAGAAACATTCCGTTTGAAAATGGAGACTTGCCATGCAGACAGATGTCATCATACAAGTAGCGGCAGAAATACTGAAGGATTCCAGAGTAGCGAGAGAAGAGAGTGCAGAGAGCAGTAAGAGGCAAGTGGAAATCTAAGAAATAACACTGACAGAACAGACAAGCAAGGGGAGGCTCTGAAGAAAAGACAGCCTGCAACCCTGAAGGCCATAGTTGGAAGGGTTAAAGATTTACCACTAGGCAGGAGAGAGCCTGTGGTAACTTCGATGAGCACAGCTTCAGAAAGGATTTAAATCAAAAGTGAAGACAAAGTGGATGTTAATTTGCATGCTATAGAGGAAAGATTGCTTGAGACCCGGAAAGAAAGTATGGCTAGAAAGGTGTATTCATAGCTTTCCTGTTGCTTGGGACAAAACAGCATGACCAAAGCAACTTAGGGAAGAATGGGTTTGTTTAGGATTATGGCTCCAGAAGGCTAAGAGGCCATCATGGCGAGGAAGCATGGCAGCAAGTGGCAGCCATGGCGGCTGGAGTAGCAAGTTCAAAGCTCACATCTTGAACCACAGCACTAAGCAGAGAGGGCGAACAGAAAGTAAGGGTGAGACTAGAGACACTCAAAGCCTGCTCCAGTGATTTCCTTCCTCTAACAAGGTTCCGTCTTCCAAAGGTTCCACAATCTCCCCAAAGAGTGCTACCAACTGGGGACCAAGTGTCTAAAGACCCAAGCCCACTGGCCACATTTCTCATTCAAACTACTGCCGATAAGGCAGTATGACGAAATGATCAGCGTGCACACTTTGCACACTCCACACCAGATGTCTTTCTGCCACTTACAAGCTCCGGAAGCTTGGGCAAATTGCTTGGTTTTCCTGTGCTCCAATTATAAAGCAGGAAAACAACAGCACCTCCTTCAAGGGACTGTTGTGACCAGGGTATGAATTGACGCATCTAAAGGAAGCGCTTAAGAGAGAGTCTGGAGCAAGGTAGTATATACTGTGTAGGCATGTCAGGATAGGTGGGAGGACAAAAGAAGAAAAAGTGAGGAAGTCAGGACAGAAGGACATCAGCTGACAGAACAAAATCTCCTAGGATACAACAGAGAACATACGGTAGCTAGAATTTCAATTGTTCTTAACAGAATCCCGGAGTCAGGTATTAGTGGGTGAAAGCCGAGAGAGATAGGAGAAGCAATAGCCGCTAGGGAGACCTTTTACCTCTACCAATGCTCAGACTGAAGGGGCAATCCTATCCGCAGACTGAGCCTTCAGACTAAATCCTCCCACTACACTGAGCTCTAGTCTCCCCCTGCCTTACAGTCATCTCTACCAGGCAGAACCCTTCCTGTCTCCACCTCCCTAGTGCTGGGACTAAAGGCGTGGGATGAAAGGTGTGAGCCACCACTGCCTGGCTTCTAGTGGCTTAGCTGTGTCCTCTGATCTTCAGCCAAGCTTCATTTGTTAAAACACAAACAAAATATCACTCCAATCTATCCTTCACTAACTAGTCTGTATGATCTTTAGTAACGACTCTCCTGAGCCCCAGTTTCTTCATCTGTGAAATAGAGATAACAGTATCTGTCTTACGAAGTTACTGGGAAGATTAAATAAAGCAATGCACAATAAACAAAGGTTTCAGCTAAAAATAAAAAAAGAGGTGGGCACATGATGCATGCAATACAATCGGTGGGGTGATGGCGTGGGAATGCAGCCCTGACACGGGGTGGGAGCAAGCGCATCTTTCCTGCCTATCACCTACAAGCACAGAAATCTTCAGTTACTGAATGAAGTCGATTATATCCTCAGGTGTGTTGGACCTGGAACAAATGTTTGAGATCCTCTAAATTCTAAAGCAATGAGCCACCTAGAGGCTTGTTAAAATCCATATTACTGGGTCCCACCCATAAGAGTTTCTGAACCGGATCATCTAAGTCAAGGCCTGAAATTTGACATGCTTTGTTTATTTGTTTTGTTTTGTTTTCTGAGACATGGTCTCTCTCTACCCAGCCCTGGCTGTCCTGGAACTCTCTCTGTAAAACAGGTTGACCTCCACCTCTGAGATCCACCTGTCTCTTCCACCTGCCTCAACCTCAACCGCAGCTATTAAAGGGATGGATTATATACCATGTCCAGCTTAAATAACAGTTGTCCATGCCCACTGCTTATGGGAAGGTTTTGTTCAGAGTGGTTGGCACATCTCTGATCTCTGGGTGATTGGGGAGTGTGTGTGTGTAAATCACCTGAAGACTGATTTTTACACTACCTTCTTTCAGGTTACTCCCCAGGTACCTAATCCAAATCTATACAGATAGGCAAAGATATCCAAATTTTCATGAAGTTGAGTCTACTATGTGGCCAAACTGAGAATTATGGGGGGGCAAGTAGTTCTCCATGCATACATCCAACATACACACCTACTTCACTCCTAAAGAGGATCTGTAATAAGAAGGGGGATTTTCAAGGCCTAAAAACTATAGAATTTTCAAACTGTAAAATGGAGACACTGAAAACTACCTTGTTAGAGTTTCCACTATGAACTCTGGTCCTTTTTCTCTCTCCTTTAACTCCTTTCTTCTCATTCTGTCTTTCTGAGTTCCCCAGGCTAGTGAGACATCTAAACATGGAACGTCTTCTTAGAGGACTTGAGGAAAAGCACATTGAACAACTAACTGAAAAGAATTGATGTGGCCCGGTGGCGGCCTTTAATCCCAGCACTTGGGAGGCAGAGGCAGGCGGATCTCTGTGAGTTTGAGGCCAACCTGGTCTACAGAGAAAGTTCCAGGACTGGTACCCAAAGAAATCCTGTCTAGAAAAGCCAAAAAAAAAAAGAAAGAAAGAAAAGAAAAGAAAAGAAAGAAGAAATAATGTTTGCAGTACTGAACGTTTAAAAAAGATTTCCAAACAAATATTTCACATTTCCATGATAAATAGCATTATAAAATCTGTGACACTTTTGTAATTAAAGTTAAGAATTTCCCTAGTGCTAATAAATGTATGGTGATATTTTTGTTAAAATGCACTGGAGCCATTTGTATTTTCACGTTGAAACCATCCTCAGATAATTATGATAATAAGGGCCACCGTGAAAATTAAGTACTAGTTTGTAAGAACAACTCACAAAAAATTCCTACTAAGTTTTTTGTTTTGTTTTGTTTTTTGAGACAGGGTTTCTCTGTACCTCTGGAGCCTGTGCTGGAACTAACTCTGTAGACCAGGCCGACCTCAAACTCATAGAGATCCACCTGTCTCTGCCTCCCAAGTGCTGGGATTAAGGGCATTTGCCGCCACCACCACCACCACCTGGCTTCTACTAAGAATTTTTACAATGAGCATTGCAGCCAAACAGCAAAACAATATACCTCAACTTTGTCAAGATCAACAGCTCAACAGCTCAGTGCTCTCGCTCTCTCTCTCTCTCTCTCTCTCTCTCTCTCTCTCTCTTTCTCTTTTGTTGGTTTTTCGAGACAGGATTTCTCTATAGCTTTGGAACCAGGCTGGCCTTAAACTCACAGAGATCCACCTGTCTCTGCCTGGTATAAAAGGCTTGCACCAGCACCACCACCCTGTGCTATCAATTTGTGGGAATGGTGAAAAGGAGGGAAGTAATACAATTCTGTTTCAACTTAAAACAAAAAAGATAATTACAATATTAAAGAACAGAAGAAAATGCATCCTAACTCCTTCAGAAAAAAGCCAAAGTCTTTACGTCCTATTCTGCAGCATCTGCCTTCCTCTGTCTCACTGACCTCATGTCCTATCTCCAATGATGCTCGCCCCCTCTCTCTCCCTCCCTTCCTTTCTTTCTCAGACAGCCTTGCTTATGTACCTCAAGCTAGCAAAGGCTGTCCTTCAGCTTCAAAAGTGCTGGGATACCAGGTATCTGCTACCATGGTTGCAATAATGGGATTCTTGCTAGTCCTGGAACACACCACATAAAACACCCTTCTCAAATATCCTCATAGCTACCTCCCTGATTTCAGGAGATATTCTGTTTTGTATCAAAGAGGCTTCCTGTGACTATTTTGGATTAAGTAGCTCTCCCCCAGCATGCCATACTTTATTCCTACTAATTTAGATCTTTACCCAACACATATCTTTGCTGTCTTCCAAGAGCATCTCCACAATGGTAAATGAATTAATGAATGAATTCATTAAAAATTGAAATACATGAAATAACTAAATGAATAAATGACTATCATGATACAATACAAATTTGTGTTGAAATTTTTCTCTTTTGCAGCTTTCTACTTTTGTGGGCTGAATAAGAACCAAAACAGGACTTAAGCAAAGCTGTCCAAACTTTTCTAGTATAGGAAAGTCTAGGCATTCCAAAAGGCAATTTGAGGGTTGGAACTAGTGCTACGGAATTACAAAAGCAGAGGGAGGCGAAGCAAAGGCAGAGGGAGGGGAAGGGGGAGAAAGAGACAGAAGGTGGACAGAGACAAAGAGAGATACTCTTTTGTTTTTGTTTTTTTACAATTATCTCTCATGAAGCCCCTTTTCCTTGTCATAGATGAAAATCCAAGGAAGCAGAACGACGCCAAATAACGCAAAAGCCACTTAAAACCCTTGGAGAAAATTTCTACTGCTTTCCTTGAGTACTTCTTAATAGGTTCATAAAGTTTCCATTGTCCTAGAAAGGCATTAAGCATATTTCAGCAACAATATGACAGCTAAGCGTTTCCTAGTTCCCAAATATACAACTAGAAATTCCCCACAAAGAAAATCCAACAAATGTGAAACAAGGGACAAGCAAATGTTAAAACAGAAATACAACAGCCCCTAATAAATGACATAAATACCAAAGGCGGAATAGTGGCTGCGGAATCAACACACAGTTCCTTCCCCTCCCTCCATTCAAGGGGAGGTTTGGTATGCACAAGTGGCTTTTGACTCAATGACAAGACTACACTCCCTCTGTCAAAACCAACCAGGAGTGGTTCTTTTGAAGGTGTTTTCCTTTGTTTTCAGGAGGCCACAGGAAAAATGTTGAGTCGTGGGGGTTTTTTTTGTCTTTTTTTTTTAATCTGAATCCAGCCAACTCAATAATATGGGCTGTTTGGAATAAGACTGTTTGAAATTTAGAAGATGTACAGACGAGACACAGGATAGAGGCGAGGAGACACAGGATAGAGAATTGTTATTCGCTTTAAAATGTTGCTGGGGAACCTAGAACAGACACCTTTTCTTGCTGAGAACTGGTCCTAGAGACACAATGAAAGCCAGCGTATTACAGAAGAAAGCGACTCTGTGCATTTAAACTAGAGACAGATAACTGGTGGACTGTGTGTGGAGACATCATTAAGTTCCATCCTCAATCCTGCCACCCTCACCCTCGCTAAGCAGAAACAAAAGAGAAACACATGTAAAAAATGTCCCTGGTCCATAAAAGCCATTTCTCCTGAATTTTTGTTATACCAATTCTTTTTAGCTAATGGGAGGGAGGTAGTGAGGCCCTCCTTCCCAACACAAGGTAGTGGATAAGACACCAACGTGAAAATGATCGAGCATACAAGATCTGCCCTGTTCTCTTCCAAAGCTTGGTTTTTTTTTTTGTTTTTTGTTTTTGTTAAGACAGTGTCTCATTCTGTAGCTCTGGGGGCCTAGATCTTACTATGCAGGCCAGACTGACCCTGACCTCATAGAGATCTACCTGCCTCTGCTTCCTGTGTGCGGACACGACAGGCATGTACCAACACACTCACTTTGCAAGCCATTTTGACTAGCTATCCTGTTACCCAGCCTGTGCTCCCAGTTCCTTTGGTTTGAGTATATGGATTCCCAGCATCGATAGGAAGAAAATACATATGAACTAGGAGTGTGTATGTTAGAGATGCTTGGCAAATGTTGGAATCAAATTCAACATTCCTCTCCATATCCTGGGAGGAGGTCTTGGCCAGCAATCAGCTAATAAAGGAGTCACTGACAGCATTCTGCAGGGCCTTGAGATGTTATACACATCGTCCAGCAGCATAATCAGCCACAGGCAATAAAGTTGGCATTAAATATATATTTGTAGAATGAATTAATTTGTTCAAGTCATCTAAACTGCAGTGTTATCTCTTAAGAAATGGAAATGTTTCCCTTTAGCTAAAACTGCAGAGCCAATTGACTCTGTGGTTAACTAATGTGCACATTGGCATCAATGCCCACGCTGCACCTCCTAAAATTCCACTGGATATTACAACCAAGTTTGAAGGGGAAGCTGGGGGAGGGAGGTGCCGCTCTCTGCACATAAATTCCTTCCAATAAACAGGTAGTGTTAAAACAAGGTAAGACACAGATAGATATTCTTTTTGAAACTGAATTGCCAGTCCAAGTAGAGACATCCCCTAGGTAAAATTGTGCACTGCCCCTTTAAGAAGCCAGGCAAGATGGAGCCCTCCCAGCTCGCAGCTTGAGGTTTCAAGCAACCTGATAGGGATGCTGGAGTGTGACAAAAAGAAAGAATGCTAGAAGGGTGGCAGGGAAGCAGTAACACCAGGAGTGGAAACCCAGGCTGTAAACACACAACACGCTTCAGTGCGCACGGGCTGGCCGCGTGGCCTCTCTGGGCGCGAGAGCACCACCCTCCACCCGTCTCCTCCACCCTACTCCACCCTGCCCCACCCTTCTTTCCTCCTGGAGTGAGCCACCCGAAGAAATGCGGCCACGTCCCCGCCCCGCCGAAACCCTGCGAGGGCGGCCGAAGGCGAGGTGCTGGCCGCGCAAAATGAAAGGGACTTACTTTGGGGTTCCGCGCCTCCGAAGGCATCCTCTCTTGCCAGCCCCTTCCAGGGCCAGAGCGCGCGCGGGTCCTCGCCGCCTCGCCCCGCGAGCCAAGCCCAGGGAGACTTAGGGAGATGCCGGCACACTCCGTAGTACTGATCTTAAGACGAGACAGAAGGGTGTGAGGGAGTTAGCCAGTGGTGTGAGTGGTGGTAAGATGGAAAACCCTCCTTTCCCCTCATTCGCAGGAGCGTCCCTTGCCCAGCCTTAGCGATATCTGGGGCAATGGTTTGCTTGTTTCTCCCTTTTGGTTTCTCCCAGCTGCCTGTCCCAGACCCCACCCAGCGGCTCCACCCCATCCACTGCTACACATTCTGTCAATCACCAGCCCCTTTAAAGCTGCATCACACAACTGGGGTTTTCCTCCCTCTTAGATGGGCGGACAGAATCCTGGGGCCTTTTTAACAATGCCCCAGACCTTTTTGTTGGGTTTATGAAGCTGGGGTTAGCTCCTAGTGGAAGCCTCCCCTCCTCACCTCTGTCCAGAAGCTGGCTCACTCTACCCCACCCAAACTCCTTTCGGCCAAGCCAGGCTCAGCCCCACCACACCAGGCCGGGTCACTTAACTTTGCTTCTGGTAAAAGCTCTTCCTTAGCCAGCCAGAACTCCAGAAAGTTCCTGTTACGCCCTCCTTGGCACCGCCCACTCTTGTGCACTTTCTAGACTGAAGGGGCTTAATAGCTCTCCTGGCCTTTGGGGCTTCTCCAAGTTATGCCTGGTGCAGGGGCGGAGGGGGGATACTGTCATCACCTTTCATCCATGTGACTCCAAATTTCTGACTAGAATGGAAAAAGAAGCTGTAGTGATACCCAGAAATCTGCGTGATACCTTTACCAAACCATAAAAAGCCTTCCAGTACCACCACCCCACTCCACAAAACAGGCAACTCAGAAGTCAGAAGAGCATTGCATAGGACCTATCCCATGGGCTGAAAGTGGAGCTCTACAGTGACCCATCAGAAATTATATTTGTTGAGAGGCAGTGGTGACAGATGCCAATCCCAGCACTCGGGAGGCAGAGACAGGGGGATCTTTGTAAGTTTGAGGCTGACCTGGTCTACAGAGCTAGTGCCAGGACTCTGTCTTGAAAAACTTAAAAAAAAATGTGTTTGTTGCTAGTGTTCTTCTTAGTTCTTGATAACACCTGGTTTCAATACCAAAAAACAAAAAGAAAATCTTAGAGCCAACTTTGACCATTTTCCCCTCCTGGGTCACTTTCAATTGTTCAGAACATCCTTTTGTCTCCATCTGTAAAATATGGCCAGGAACCTGGCAGTGCTGGCGCACACCTTTAATCCCAGCACTTGGGAGGCAGAGGCAGGTGGATCTCTGTGAGTTCCAGACCAGCTTACTCTACAGAGCGAGTTCAAGGACAGGTGCCAAAGCTACACAGAAAAATCCTGTCTCAAACGAAGAAACAAACGAAGAGTGCCAGGCCGCAGCAATGGTGCACACCTTTAATCCCAGCACTCTGGAAGCAGAAGCAGATGGAACTCTGTGAGTTCAAGGCCAGCCTTTTCTACAAAATGATTTCCAGGACAGCCACGGAGAAACCCTGTCTCAAAAAAAATGTTTGAAAAAATAAAAACCAAATATATATACTTGTATTTTATAAGATTATATATCTAAAAATAGATATATATCTATTTTTAAAATATATATATGAGTATTGGCTGCTGTATAGTGGGAAGCCAATAAATATATGTTTGAAAATATTGGGGCTGGAGAGATGGCTCAGCATTTGAGAGCACTGTCTGCCCTTCCAGAGGTCCCAGGTTCAATTCCTAGTACCTACATGGCAGCTCACAATTGTCTGTGACTCCAGTTCCAGGGCTTCTGACACCCTCACACAGATGTACATGGAAGCAAAACACCAATGAACATAAAATAGGAAAAACAAATTTAAAAAAATATTATGGGCAGTATTTTCAGAGATATATTGGGTAACATCTATTTTTATTTTATTCAATTATTGGTTTTTTGTCTATATTGAGTAATGCCTATTTTTATTTTATTATTATTTGGTTTTGGTTTTGGTTTACTGTTACTGTTTTTCAAGACAGGGTCTCAGTGTAGCCCTCCCTCCTGCCCTGGAACTCACTCTGTAGACCAGGCTGGCCTCAAACTCAGAGATCCACCTGCCTGTGCCTCCCGAGAGCTGGGATTGAAGTCATGTGCCACCACCGCCCAGATTAGTATCTATTTTTAAACATGCCAAAAAAGACATAGATGCCTTTTATAAACAACTTGCCTTTATTATCTCTTAAAATATCTGCCTAGATACTTTACCCTTGGGCTAACATTGAGGTTAACTGGTAGAAGCTGTGGTCTACTAGCAGTGTGATTTTGGGTTGTCTTTAGGATTTGCAGTTGGTAGCTGATTTCTCACTTAGGGTTCTTAATAGTTCCAGGGAGCATAGTTTTTTGGAGACTTAAGACCATCTAAATTAATAGAATCTTCTCTGCTTTATAGTGAGATTATATTCGTTCACACCCACTAGTGTATATTACCTCATTTAACTATACAGCATCACAATGAGTTGGCTATTATTATTATTATTATTATCCTCATTTTCAGATGAGAAAACAGAAGCCTTGGGAGGTAGACTTGTCCAAAACTCCAGCCCAAAGAAATGGTAAAGCTGGAATTTAAATGTCAGTCAGAGGGCTCTGAAGACAAACACTTTCCCATATAGTTCTTAAGGAGATCTGTAGTGTACCATGATATTAGAAAAACAGGTAAGCTGTTTTGCTGGAGTTAACTGGTCAGAGATGTAGGAAAGGCAAATGAAGGGCATTAGGTATGTAAATGCAAGGATCGTGTGAGTAATTTTATAACCTCTGACCTTGATGCAAGGTCATCAAAAACCCCCACCTTCCTTCACCAGCAGAAGGACAGAAAGCTATTTAGTCTCAAGCCAAAAAGTCTTACGAGAATAAGAATCCTTTTTTAAAGAGCTGTCTTTAGCCATTATCAAGACATTCTCAGCTGCTTACCCATCATAGGTTCTAAACTCAGTATTGTTTTGCTTACAGGTGTTACCAGGCCCAGTTTCCAGACTTCTGGTAATGGGTGCTCTGAATTAAATCGTAGTTTGCTCTTAGAAACTTGTGATATAACTGGCAAAATAAGGGCGTTTAATAAATTCATCATAGAGGTATGAGTGAATGAATGAATGAATGAATGAAAAATGAAGTTCTCTCTCTTGCCAATTTCCTAGCCCCAAACTAAACCAGGTCCTGATTTTTCTGATCTTCCAATACTTTCCAATTTGTTTTAGACTACAGATATTTAGATGCTGTTTTACTAGACCGCACAAGCTTCCTTATGAGTTTGGTCTGAGTCTTGTTTATATTCAAACATTCTGCAGTACAGCGCTTTGGCGTGTTGAACGGAATATATGTAGTATCTTATTTAGTCGTGCAGCAAACAAACAAAAATATGCCTTGATTGATGCAGAAGACAGCTGTGCTACAGTGGAAAGCATTACATCTCAGAAACCCAGGACAAATGGCTAAATGAGACTTCTATTAACATAGCAAAGTCAACTGGGACCAGTTCTGTCAGCTGTGGCTCCTCCCAGCTCTCACAGCAGTCCCAATACCTGTGGCTCCTCCCAGCTCTCACAGCAGTCCCAATACCTGTGGCTCCTCCCAGAACTTCTCACCCCACCCTCTATCCTAAACCTCCCTCTCCCAGGGGCTGGTCTTCACTTCCCTTTCCCTAGCCTGATTACTAGCTTTTGGGTAGGTTGCTCCTCTCTTGCTCTCAAGCTCCCGTTTAGTCTGCCAGGCACGTTCAGCCTGTACCCTTTCGTCTCTCTGTTTTCTCCCTTATATATACACTAAAAATCTTCTTCCTATTTTAGGAGTAATTGTCCTCCTTTTATTTCATCCTTTCATTCAGAAAAGAGTGGACTTGGAAGAAAATCCTCAGTCTGGCAGTGGTGGCACATGCCTTTAATCCCATAACTCAGAAGGCAGAGGCAGGCAGATCTCTGTGAGTTCAAGGCCAGCCTGGTCTACAAGAGTTAGTTCTAGGAGACCCAGGACTGTTACACAGAGAGATCCTGTCTCGAAAAAAAACAATAATTGAATGAATGAATGAAAGGAAGGAAGGAAGGAAGGGAGAAAGAGAGAGAGAGAGAGAGAGAGAGAGAGAGAGAGAGAGAGAGAGAGGAAGGAAGGAAGGAAGGAAGGAAGAAAGAAAGAAAGAAAGAAAGAAAGAAAGAAAGAAAGAAAGAAAGAAAGAAAGAAAGAAAGAAAAAGAAAGAAAGAAAATCTCCATATCCTGCAATATCATTGCCTTCCATGTAACACAGAAGTATGGAGGAAATAATGTTATCAAGCTTCTCTACATATACCCCAAAGTGGCTAAGATAGAGACCTTAGCTAAGAAGTAGCTATTGTAGAAAAATAGGAACCTCTTATAGTTCTTGTCATCAAAAAATAAATAAAAAAAACAGCCAGCATTGTTTTTGCTTGCTTGCTTTGGGTTTTTTTTTGGGGGGGGGAGGTTCTAGTTTTCATTTTTCAAGACAGGGTTTCTCTGTGTAGCACCGGCTGTCCTAGAACTCGCTCTGTAGACCAGGCTCAGAGATTCACCTGCCTCTGCTCACAAGTGCTGGGATTAAAGGTGTGTGCCATTACTGCCTGGCTCCAACATTGTATTCTTTGGGAAAATCAGAGCAGGCATGTTAGTAAGGATGGTGGAGAAACTCCCGGCAGTCTGGTAGCAAGAGTTAAAAGTGCTCTAAAATGGAGCTCACAAATCCACAATTCATAGGTTAAATGTCAACAGATATATTTTATTTAGCCTACAGTATATATGTGCAACTATGTTCACAAACATACATGTGTATGTGTCAAATCGAAAAGACTACCAGCATTGGAAAATACTATGTAAAAGTTAATCTCTGTATAAGAATTAGATTTCTGGGCTGAAGAGATGGCTCAGGGGTTAAGAGCACCAACTGCTCTTCTAGAGGACCTAGGTTCAATTCCCAGCACCCACATGGCAGTTTATAACTGTCTGTAACTCCAGTTCCAGGGACCTGATACCCATGGTAAAACACCAATGCAAATAAAACAAAAATTTTAAAAAAGGCTGACCCATTGTTAATAAAAATAGATTTCTGTATAAAATCTAGATGTCTATATAAAACTTAATTTTCCATGTTTATACACACTTTCCAATTGGCCACTAATTGGTTGGAAATAATCAGTGCCTGGCCTCTTCAGATGTCATTTGATCTTATGAGCTCACCGGAGTCACTACTAGAACATTCCACACACTTACTTATGCGACACATTGGCTTGGGAAGGCATTTTAGTGTTTAATCCTTAATAAATAATAAATGGCCACAAGATGGACATCTGAAAGCCCCCAATGTCCTTAGATATCCAAGAGCAGTTGAGTATTTTTCAGAGGGACTTTGGCTTCATGGATACGCACTCGTTTTGAAGGTACATTCAACATGGGGCAGAGAACATGCCATGCCGCCATGCTGTGGTTGTGCCTCCACTCTGATTGACATGCAGTTCCCTAAGAGAGGGAGTAGGAACTGCATGTAATTTAGTTCAGCTCAAAAACATTTACTGCACAGCCATCAAGTGGAAGAACTTTACCAGCTGCTCAGAGTTAGATGTTTTCTTTCCCTTTAGAAGCTTCCAGTCTAAAATTCTTATGGTTTCCATCATAATATTTCCTGTGAAAACTTAATACTCTCTGAGAGTTTCTATTTACTTTTAAATATAATTCAGCATGCTTTTCTTCCTTGTGATGCTACTTAAGTGGTCATTTTTGTAGATCTACAGTGATGTCCCTATTTCTAAATCAAACTATCATTTTTCAGTCCTTAAATGTCTTTGTCATTCTGAAACATTTAGTATAACTGACCAGGAAGTGATGTGGTTCTTTTCCTAATGGTTTTCATATAGAAATACTCGTTTCTCTTTCTTTCTTTCCTTCCTTCCTTCCTTCCTTCCTTCCTTCCTTCCTTCCTTCCTTCCTTCCTTCTTTCTTTCCTTCTTTTTGGATTTTGTTTTTTCCCAGACAGTGTTTGTCTTTGTATCCATGGCTGTCCTGGAACTTGCACTATAGACCAGGCTGACCTTAAACTCACAGAGACTCCTCTGCCTCTGCCTCCAGGTGCTGGGACTAAAGACTTGTACCACCACTGCCCAGCATAGAAATACTCTTGTGTTTTGACTTTTACCTTGCTGGCTGCTCTTCAGACGGCTTTTCTGCTAAGCTCTAAATAATAGAGAACCTCTAGTTTTCTCTTGTCCTTTTTATTCTATCTATATTGTCTTCCTGTGTGATCTCTTACAGTACCGTGGTTCTGCATATGAGCCAATGAATTCCTAAGTCTGTATCTCAAATATAAACCTGTCTAAATTCTACCTGCATCTATGGTATCACATTTCAGAGGACAGATTCTGAAGAATCCTAGCTACATTCTATGACTGTAATACAGACACCACCACCAAAAGCAACTTGGAGAAGAAAGAGCTTATTTGTTCTACACACACACCCTTCTCACAGTCCACCACGGAGGAAAGTCGAGGAAGGAACTCAAGCAGAGCAGGAACATGGAGGCAGGACTAAGGCAGAGAGCATGAAGGAATGATATTTCCCGGCTTGCTCCTTGCTCTTTGCTCTGCCTCATTTTTGATTCCACCCAGGACAACCAGCCCCTGGGTGGCAGTGCTTACAGTATGCTGGGCTGTCCCACTTCAATTATCAAGAAAATTCCCTATAAATTTACCTACAGGAAATCCTATGGAGGTACATTATCAGTTGAGGTTCCTTTTCCCAGATGACTTTCAATTGTGTCAGTTGCCCCCCCCCCAAAAAAAAACCTCTAATCAGAACATTTGACTACTTGCCAACTTGATGCACCACTACACCATAGTTAAACCATAACCTTTACTTTCTTGCTAATCCACAAGATCTTACATTAATATCAATACCACAATACAAAGCACACTCTTATTTTTTTAAAGTCCCACAGTCTTTAAAACTTCAAACACTAAGGGCTGTAGAGATGACTCAGCGCTTAAGAGCCCTGGCTGCTCTTGTAAAAGTCCCTGGTTCAATTCCCAGCACCCACATGGCAGCTCACAACTGTTTGTAACTCCAGTACCAGAGGATCCAACACCCTCACACAGACATACACACAGGCAAAATAACCGGTGCACATTAAAAAAGTCAAACATTAAAAGTTCAGTTTCTTTAAAATATTCAGTTCCTACAATATTTCAAGAGGGAAGAACCAGGGCACAGTCATAATCAAATCAAAGCAAAACCCAAGTCCAGAGGTAAGAATTCCCAGTCTCCCGGGCTCCATGGGGATCAGGAAGCTCCTCCAGTTCTCTGCTTCTGCAGCCCACTGAATGTGCAGTTGTCTTGTAGATTCAAGCCAGCTCCACTTTCCACCTGTCAGTCACTAAGGTAGCCGGTGTCCTATGGCACTGGTACCTCCAATATGGTGAGGTCTCCACTATTCCTGAAGCTTCCTCTTCACCAATGGCCCTTGCCATATCTGTAAGAATTCTAATCATGCTACATGGTGCCAAGCTTTAACATCTCTCCATGATTTCTTCAATATTGGGGTTTCCACTGCAATGGGTGCAGTGGAAACCCCTTCACCAGTGGTCTCTCCTGGCCTCTCACAAAGCTAAGCCTCAGCTGCTCTGGTCTCCATGACCCTTTAGTACTGCAGTTTGCATGTTTGTCAAAGTCAGTAACACCCAGGAGACGTTTACACATTACCAAGTTCAGCTGCCAGTCTGAGATGCAGTCTTGGTCCTGCTCTGGAAAATACTTTGTATATTAACCTTGAGGAAACACTTTCCAGAAGATTTCACCTCAATAATGCTGATCTCATGTTAATTATAGGTGGGGTTGTTTGTTTGTTTGTTTGTTTGTTTGCTTGTTTGGTTGTTTTGGGCCCCACCTAACTAGCATCAATTGTCACAGTAAAGGAAAATGGTGTTTGTTTTTTTTTTTTGTTAATCACAATTATCCTTAAGCCCCCAGCTGACCAGAACGAAAGATTTGTAATTCAAAATGTCACATCCATTTGTTTCCTTAAACCTTTAAATGCAGACCTCCGGTTGTCTGTATTGCTCTCAACGTTTTTATCTTTCACGCTCCCACAGAACGGTCCACTAAACTCTGATCACTCAATGACTTTTTACACACAAAGTTCCAAATTTCAACATAATCCTCCCCCCCAAAAAAACATGGTCAGGTTTCAGAGCAATACCACACAATCTTGGTAACAATTTCTGTTCTAGTGTGTTCAGAACAAGTTTTACACATTTATATATAAAAGCCTATTTTTGAGTTCTCTTTCCTTTATATCTTTATTATACAATGTATCATTGATTAAGATAATATCAGTGTTTACTTGGTATAAACCTATATTATTGTATTTAAGTTACGAAACAATAAAATATCAAGCATACTTCAAGGGACTATGACATCTATTCTAAATTATATAATGTGTCTATAGTTTTAGGTGGGATAATTATATCATGTTTGATGGAATTATGGCATGGTTATTGTTTTCATTTAGAAATTAAACATGATATGAATAGATGAAAGTTATGTGTCAAGTTGACAATGGATGAACTTGTGATGGCTAATCTTGGTTGCCAATTTTAATGAATCTAGCATCAACTAAAACCAAAGATACGAGGCACTTTGGTGTACAGTTTTCTGAACTAGATTATTTGAAGTAGGAAGACAGACCTTAAATCTGGTACACAACAGAAGTGGTGACAGCCCAGATATAAAGGGCACTGAAGAAGGAAACTGGCTTTTGCCTGCTTGTCCTCAATCTTGCTGGCAAACCCATCTATCTTGTTGCTGTGAAATTCCTTCACTGATTTTCAAACCGACTTCCTCAGTATTTCAACACAAATTGCGGACTAGCAGCTCTCAAAGAAACCTCGAGACCTTCAGGGCCAGATTAGAACAGCTGAGACCTCCAGCCTCATAGACTGAACAACCACTGAGGACATTTCCTCTGTGAGACAGCCTTTGTTGAACTACCTAGACCACATCCTGTCAGCCAGTTTAGTAAATCAATTTCTATCGGTACTGTTCCTTTAGAGAATTGTAACATACACAAAGTATAATATTTTAACATAAATCCTTTCTGTTCTGTATGCATTCTTAGGCAAGTCACCCAAAAATCACTGAGTCTTAATTTCCTTGTCTTTTCTAGTGGGGATGAGAATAGAAACGACTTCAGGATTGAATTGCTAGCACCTTTTCTTCTCAATTTATTCGCCATATGTAGTCAAATTGACTTTTTAAATTAAAGACCAGAGTGTGTCATTATCCTGCCTAATTTCTCTCATCACACTTAGGACAGAAGCCTGGATCTTTACCATGGCCTCCACGCCCCTGTGTGATTTGGCCTTTAGGTGATGGTCTAAAGTCATCCTCTATTGTTTTTTCCTCAGGCCTCAGGGTCACTGGCCTCCCTTGCTATAGATCACGCATGCTCTACTTCCATGCAAAGCACTCATTTCTTTATTGTCTTAATTGACCCATGATTATTAGCAGAAATTTATGGGCTACAGTGGGATAACTCAATACATGTGTATAATATATCAAATCAAGACAACGCAGAATTTCTACCTTTTCAAACACTTACTATTTCTATGTGGTGGGAAACTTTGGGAATCTTGTGCCAGACTTTTTCTTTTGAAGTACCAACCAGCTCCCAAATTATGATACAGAGACATTAGTTATGAATGCTCGGCCTAGCTCAGGCTTGTTTCTGGCTAGCTCTTTTAAATTAACCTGTTTCTCTTTATCTTTTGCCCTGAGGCTTTTTGCCTTCTTTTCCTCTTGTATATCTTACTTTTACTGCTTCTCATATCTGGCTAGCTGATGGCTGCCTGACTTCTTGCCGTGGGTGTCACTTTCTTTCTCCCTCGTTCTCTTCTTCTTCTCATTTTCTCCCGACCGACTTTCTCCTCCTATTTATTCTGTCTGTCCACCATCCCCACCTATTCTTCTCCTGCCTAGCTAGTGGCCATTCAGCTTTTTACTAGACCAGTCAAGTAACTTAGGCAGGCAAGGTGAAACAAATGCAACGCCTCTTCACATAATTAAATAAACGTGGCAGAAATCAATGCAACACATCTTTGCACTGGTAACAAAGGCAGAGGAAACAAATGCTCCACACCTTCACATAGTTAAAATGATATTCCACAGCAGACCCTCTTTTCTTAAAAAAAAAAAAACTTTTTTTAGACCAATTTATTTTACTTTATATATTTGAGTATTATGTCTGTCTGTACATCAAAAGCTTGCACTGGAAGTCAGAAGAGGGACTTGGAATTGGAGTTACGGATGGTTGGGTGCTATCATATGGGTGCTTGGACTTGAACCCCAGTCCTCTGCAAGAACAACAAGGGCTGTAAACCACTGAGCCATTTTCTCCAATCCCAAGATCCTCTTTTCTAATTATGATAATGTACCATACATTTTTTTCTGGACCGTATTTTCCCTAATGTGCTACAGGGGCACTAAAATGAGTTCATCATAAGTGGCTATCATCTTTCAGTAACCAATATCTAACATCTTTCAACTCCTGTCTACCCAACATTTCCTGGGCACTAGTGACCACCTATGCTACTCCCTTCCTCACTTGAAATACTCCGATAGTCACTCTTTCCTTGGTTGGTTTCTATTAATTATTCAAAAGAAGATGAACGAATTCTTCAATGCAGCACAGTACACAGTTGCTAATAACCTCATGCCGAGTAAATAAAGTGTGGAAGTGAATCTTAACTGTCAGCTTGAGGAGCTCCACCGTCACCAGGGAGACAAGCCTCTGGGCCCACCCGTGAGGGATTATCTTGATCAGGTTAACTGAAGTGGAAAGACCCACCCAGTATGAAGGGCACCATTTGGGGGCTGTATGCTTGACTGTATGAAAAGGAGAAGGTGAGCTTAATACATACATGCATCACGCTCTGTTCTGATCATGGATGCCATGTGAGCAGCTGCCTTAAGTTCCTGCTGCCTCGACCTCCTGCCACGGTGAGCTGTACCCTCAAACTGGGAGCTAAGATAAACCCTTTCTCCCTTAGGTTGCCTTTGTCGGGACACAAAGGAAGTCCCAGGAGACATGGCTGAGCAGCTGTGAACAGAGTACAAAACCTACCAGAATGAAACAAGAAGACAGTGTTTTCACACACACGCAGAACAAAACAGCAAATGCATAAAACATCAGGCCATTTCTGGAGAGATGGGAAAAGCTAAGCAGAAGTAAATTATTAGCAATGTCCCAGCTTTGGGGTTGGATGATAAATAGGTTAACAAATATTATTAAGACATGACCAATACCTGTGACAAATGCCCAAGAAACACCTGAAATCAGGGAAGGTTTATTTCACACACCTTTAATCCCAGCACTCAGGAGGCAGTGGCAGGTGGATCTCTGTGAATTCATAACCAGACTGATGTACAGAGTGAGTTCCAGGACAGCCAGGGTTACACAGGGAAACCTGCCTCAGGAAAGAAAAACATTGGCTGCATTTATTGCCTTTGAGCCTGTGCTGAAGCAGACTATGCTAGAATATACTAGAGGCAGACATAAGTAGTAGAGGAATATACTAGAGGCAGACATAAGTAGTAGAGGAGTCTGCTAAGCCCATGATTGCTGGGACACACACACACACACACACACACACACACACACACACACACACACAGAGAGAGAGAGAGAGAGAGAGAGAGAGAGAGAAAGAGAGAAAGAGAGAGAGAGAGAGAGAGTATTGGTGGAGGATGGGAGGAGAAGGGTGAAGAGAAGGGAGTGTATGGCAGGAGGAAGAAGGGAAAGAGAGAGGGATAGCAAAAAGGAAAAAAAGGGCTTGGCAGATGGAAGGAGGGGAGGAGGAGGAGGAAGATGAGGAAGGGAGAGGAGAACCTGAGGAAGAATGGGGAAGACAGAGAAGGAGAGGAAGAGCGATAACCATTTAGAAGATAGTGATACAAGAATGACCTCAGTGAGCAACTCCTCTAGCAGGCCCCTCTGTCAGAAGTTTCTGAACCTCCAAAAAGAGTGGCACTGGTTGTAGACCCAGTTCCAGTACATTCCCTGCGTGAGGCATGTGATTTCCAAATTATAGCTGTCAGTAAGGACACACACGTGTGTGCGTGCACTCACACACACACACACACACACATCGAATGTGAATGAATTAAAAAGCTATCCCTGCAAATACCTAAAGAGAACAGAGTTAACTAAACTTAGCTTAGCTGTTAATGGCAAAGCTTCATTAAACAGCTACCTCTTCCAGGAGACCTTTCAGATCTCTAAGTGTTCTGTTTCGGTGCTTCCAAAAACAGCCAAAGAGCTTAAGATATCTGATAAATCCTGTCTCCCTCTTGTTTTAGAATATACTTGGGATTTTAATATAGCTAGGATGTAGATATGTTTTCAAATCAAAACTACAATGACAAAATCCTTGCTAGAATGAGACTTGTGAAAGTGTGTGGATAAAGCTCCTGCATTTTCTGGGCGAGCTCATGAGCGTATAAGAGTTGGGTGCCAAGAGTAAGAATCTAGGAAATTTAGAGTCACTAAGCCAAGTCTCTACGGTACCTGGCCAACTTTAACAGAAATATCAATTAAAATAATTGGTCAAAGAGAGGACATGGTGCCTTTAATCCCAGCAGTTGGGAAGGAAAAGTGGGTGGATCTCTGAGTTTGAGGCCAGACTGGTGTACACAGAGAAACTTTGTCTCAAAAAGAAAAAAATAGTAATTGGTTGACAGTTCTAGAGAAACAACTCCCTGGTTAAGAGTACTAGCTGCAATTCCAGAGGACCTGGGTTCAATTCCCAGAACCCATATGGTAGCCACAACCATCCAGGACTCAAGGTCCAGGGGATCTGATGTCCTTTTTCAACACTGCATGTATATGGTGCACAGACATACATACAGGCAAAACTCCCACACACATTAAATTAAACTAAATTAAAAATAATAATTAGTGGCATTTCTCAGAGGCAATCTATAGTTGTTTGTTGGTGGTGGTTTTTTGATGTTGTTTTTTTACAATTTTGACTTTTTGGGGACCCACCACCCAGCTCCCAAATAAATCACACATGGATGCTTATTGTTTCTTATGAATGCATGGCCTTAACTTGGCTTATTTCTAGCCAGCTTTTCTTAACTTAAATAATTCCATCTACCTTTTGCCTTTGGACTTTTTCCTTTTCTTACTTCTGTATATCTTACTCTTTTTTGTTTTTTTTTTTTCCGAGACAGGGTTTTGCTGTAGTTTTAGAGCCTGTCCTGGCACTAGCTCTTGTAGACCAGGCTGGCCTCGAACTCACAGAGATCTGCCTGCCTCTGCTTCCCGAGTCAGAGGCGTGTGCCACCACTGCCCAATTATCTTACTTTTACTCCATGGCTGACTGTGTGGCTGGGTGGCTGGGTGGGAGGGGGAGGGGGAGGGGGAGGGTGGGAGGGGGAGGGGTGGCAGGCCCCTAGCGTCCCCCTCCCTTGTTCTCTTGCTCCTCCTATTTATTCTCTCAGCCTGCCAGCCTCACCTATCCTTTCTTCTGTCTCACTATTGACCTTTTAGCGCTTGATTAGAGTATCAGGTGTTTTAGACAGGCAAAGTAACACAGCTTCACAGAGTTAAACAAATGCATCATAAAAGACGCAACACATCTTTGCATCATTAAACAAATGTTCCACAGCATAAACAAATGTAACACACCTTAAACCAATATTCCATAGCAGCAATCTATGCATGGGCTTCAGTTAAATATCTTTAATACCTTGCTTCTACTGCTTGTACGTATGCTCTAGTGCCTCGTGTCTCTGGGCCACAATTTCTGCAGTTTTTGGTGAATCAGTCCAACATATCTTCATATGACTATAAGGCCCTTCTCCTTTTCCCACTCTAAATCTTAGACAAAGCCATCGCCTCAGCCATCTACTCCCACCTATTGCTGAGAAAGCTCTAAACAACACTTCTTCCAAGTCATTTCATGCCTAGGCATGACAATTTTTCATTCAGTTTTCCGTACCTAATTCTTCCCACAAATGATCTGTTTGAAAATCACAGCTCAAGTTGCATCATTCTGAAATTTTTTTAATGGATTCAAATTATTATAGCTGCGTTTCCAAACATATTTTTGGTCCCTGGTATCAGCAGATGTTCAGAGAAATTTGTAACTTCGGCACGGCTTCTTAATTGTGTTTTCAGTTATGATTAGTATTCACTACGGATCTCTCTATTACAGTTCAAATTGGCGGACCAATCTAAGTAAACATTAGAACCTTCAGAATTTTCTGTTTGATGTCATGACTATCACTTTCAAATTGTGGGCAATTTGTCCTATTTCCCAGGCATTAGAGTACCCATGGTCCTGGGCGGTTATTTTGGAACACCATGACATGCTCTAATGCTACACCTTCTTGATTTCATCTAACGCGTTTCCGGTGGTTCTGATCACATAGTCCTAAGGAAAGATTTTACTTTTTTCTTTTTCTTAGGAGAAAAAACTTGATGGAAAGCTTCTCATTTCTTCCCTCCACTGTTTTACACCCAGAGTTGGAGATGGACCTTGGAGTCATCTTATCTTCTTTGTGCCTTTCCCCACACTGTGCGCATGCGCATGCAGAAGCCCGAGGTCACCATCCAGGCTCTCCCTTCTTTACTCATCTCAGTTGAATCAAGAGCTTGCTCCAGGGCTCTGCTTTGTCTTTCGTGCCCCCAAATAACATGCAGCCTACCCCATCCACCCAACATGTCCAGGGGTTCTGGGGATCTGAACTCAGGAAATGTAGACTGGGTATGATGGTACACACCTAGACTCCTACTTGTCTACGGCAGGAGGCTAAGGCAGGAGGATCATGAGTTTGAGGATAGGGTGCTATACACAGACTCTATCTCAAAACAGAAACCAGCACTTAAAAGCATATCATATTCAAGGTGGAACTGCCACTCTGGATCTTTGTTCTTGTTCAGTAAAGATTTCGATGTCTATAACATTTTATCATCTCTCTTACTTTAAGTGGAAACCAAGTGCATTCTAGTACTGCACTATCGTAAGGACCCAAATTTGAAGGCCTTTAAAAAATATTTTTAAGAAAGGACTGGACAACTTTCTGGAGTCGGTTCTCTCCTTCTGCTACATGGGTCACAGGGATCAAATTCGGGGTTTAAGGTTTGGTGGCAAATACCCACCAATCCATCTCACCAATTCTAAAAAATATATTTTTAAAACCTGGAAGCTATTATGTCAAGACCACAGAGTCCCCCAGAAATCAACTAGGAGCTTCTTTTTCTTCTGGAAAACACCAAATGGCGGATGACGCCAGTGCAGCAGAAGGGCCCGGAGGACCCGGGGGCCCAGGATTAGGAGGCCCTGGCGGCTTCCGCGCAGGATTCGGCAGCTGTCTGAGGGGCCACGGCCTTGGTGGAGGCCGTGGCTGAGGACGAGGCTGCGGGGCTCGCGGAGGTAAAGCTGAAGACAAGGAGTGGATTCCCATCACCGAGTTGGGCCGCCTGGTCAAGAACATGAAAATCAAGTCCCTAGAGGAGATATACCTGTTCTCCCTGCCCATTAAGGAATCTGAGATTATTCACTTTTTCTTGGGGGCTTCCCTAAAGGATGAGGTTCTGAAGATCATGCCCATGCTGAAGCAGACTAGGGCAGGCCAGTGGATCAGGTTCAAGGCTTTCGTCGCTATTGGGGACTACAATGGTCACGTAGGTCTCGGTGTCAAGTGCTCCAAGGAGGTAGCCACTGCCATCCGAGGGGCCATCATCTTGGCCAAGCTTTCCATTGTCCCTGTGCTGAGAGGCTACTGGGGGAACAAGATTGGCAAGCCCCACACTGTTCCTTGCAAAGTGACAGGCCGCTGTGGTTCTGTGCTGGTGCGTCTCATCCCTGCCCCAGAGGCACTGGCATAGTCTCCGCTCCTGTGCCCAAGAAGCTTCTGATGATGGCTGGCATTGATGACTGCTACACATCAGCCAGGGGCTGTACTGCCACCCTGGGCAACTTTGCCAAGGCCACCTTTGATGCCATCTCTAAGACCTACAGCTACCTGACCCCCGACCTCTGGAAAGAGACTGTGTTCACCAAGTCTCCTTACCAGGAATTCACTGACCATCTTGTGAAAACCCGCACCAGAGTCTCTATTCAGAGGACCCAGGCTCCAGCTGTGGCCACCACATAAGGATTTTTATACAAAAAAAAAGTGAATTAAGTCTGTTAAAAAAAAAAACCGACAAGGAGACCGAGTCGTGTAAAAGCAAAGAGCCCTTATTCTTATTCAAGTTCAAACTCGGACTCTCTGTGTGTCCAACTATTGGAGTGACCAGGAGAGTCCAAGCTCAGTTAGGTTGGGGTTTTCATAATAGCAGAGGTTGGGGTAAGGGATTTCTAAGGTTCAGGACCTGTGGCTGGCTGACATTTGTCTAGGGGTGTCCCGGTGGAAAAACAATGGGTGTGTGCTGGCAGGTAATCCTATCTACAATGGTTGGAACGTTAGGAATTTCCTTTGGATGGTCTGTTCCTGGGTGGTACCTGGGTGGTCTCAGTTTGTGTCTTTCTCGGAACCAGATATTGCCTTCGGGTAAACTACTGAGACTCAGGCCTCTTTTGAGCTTGTCATTGCTGGGTACAGAAGCCAGCCAGGTAGTCTTTGTATTATTTAGCCTTCTAAAAGAGAAAGGATTCACAAATACACACCCAAGCACCTATTTTACATTAACCATCAACTTCTGTTTGCATCCTCAAGTTATTTATGATTACTGAGATTGCAACGTAAGACCAATCTTCATTGTTATTTTCATCCTGGAGATGTAAGCTTGTCAGTGGCTGACAGTGGCATCCTAGCAGCTGCTCAGTATGGAATGAGAAAGCTGAGGATAGCAGGCTTTTCCATTCTAAAGCATGAAGGTGATGTGGAGAAAGACACTCACATTCCAACAGAGAAAATGGCTGGCGGAAAGAAGCAGGACTGACTCAAGATACAACACAGAAATTCCCACCAAGTCCTGAGTTCAGAATTTTAATTCAGGCCACTCCAAAAGCACCTAGGGTCAAGAAAAATGTTCTCCCTCTGTCATAAGGACCCTCCCAGGATCCAGAAGACACACATGGCTTCCCCAGCCCAGAGATGAGCTGGGACTGTGGGGCTCTTACTACCATCTTTTTTTGAGATGATAGCTCTTTTTTTATATCCAGGAATCAGCAGCTCCTACCCATTGTGAGTTAGTTAAATCATTAATTAACTTGAAATTTGTAATTATCTTTGTTTCTCTTGTGCAGCTGTGTGTGCACGTGTGTGTGTGTGTGTGTATGTGAGTGTGTGTGTTCATGAACATGCTATAGTGCTTGTTTGGAAGTTAGAGTACAATTTGCAGGAATCAGATCTCTCCTACCATATGGGTTCCAAGGATTGAACTCCAGTAGTGAGGTTTGGCAGCCAGTGCCCTTACCTGCTGAACCATCAGCTTTCTTTGCTTCCTTTGTTAGACAGACTGTGATCCTCTTTGGGGATTACCACCGTACATAGTCCTTCCTTCTTATCCTGTATTTCCAATTCACTCTTGACATCATCGACATAGACACAAGATTCTTTTATTTTATTTATTTCTTGGTTTTTTGAGACAGAGGTTCACTTTGGAGCCCGGTCCTAGAACTTACTCTGTAGACCAGGCTGGCCTCATACTCAGAGATCCACCTGCCTCTGCTTCCCAAGTGCTGGGATTAAAGGTGTGTGTTTGGGTGGAAGTTCCATACCAAATCCCCTCCCTTGGGAGTTACCTCAGTCCAGACTCCACTCCCAAGAGAGCTTTTCAGTGTGCACCACCAGCACCACCGGGCTGTTCTTTTCTTTTTTTAAGCAAACACATTTTGATAGTTATTTCTAGACTAGAATTCAAATTTAAGGAATAGGAATAATATGGACAAAGAGATACAAGGCACAATGACGCAATGTTTGTGCTGAAGTTTTAAGAACAATCAATCTAACAAATGTTGGAATATTGTATAGTCTTTAATATTATGTTTGCAAAGTGGCTAATGACATGGAGAATGACTTCGGATATAATACTAAAACAAAACTCAGTTAAAACAGTCTATAGTTGCTGAGTTCAGTTCTCTGACATAAAAAGTCTATAGAAAACGAGTAGAAACTTGTCCAAGGTTTCGTAATAGACACCTCTGGGTCAGTGAGTCTATCTGTGATTTTAACTACGGCATACTATCTTTCTTGTTTTTTTTTCCAGGTTTTAGAAAAAAAATAAAACCAAGAGGAAATTCAATTGCAGGCAGTTGCCTCTGTGGGCCACTAGATGGGAATATAGATTGAAGAATGTAGATATACTGTTCTTAATTAAAGAAAAAGTGGGGTAGAAATTTATGTAATTCAAATGAGAATTTATAGACATTGTTAGATATTTTTACACATTATAACGTTGCAAACTGCCCTTCTGTTCAAACATCTACAGTGTCTGCAGTGCTTGAGACGTGAGAAGGAAGTAAAATACCATTTGTGAACGCTTACCATGTGGTCAATGCTAACTCAGGCAATACTTCTTAGATTCCTCTCCAAAATCTTCATTGAAAATTTCTTGTGATGAAGTTGCCACAATACAATAGCAAAGCTTACTATATGCAAATTTTGCTGATGAAATTCACATAGAAATTGTTAGGCATGAAATTGTAAGTAATAAATTCTGCCACGATTGAAAGCTAAAAACTCCATCACCAACTGGGTAATGGTGGTGCACCTTTAATCCCAGCACTTGGGAGGCAGAGGCAGGCAGAGTTTGAGGTCAGGCTGGTCTACA
The DNA here is from genome assembly GCF_037038515.1 of Microtus pennsylvanicus. Lineage (NCBI taxonomy): Eukaryota > Metazoa > Chordata > Mammalia > Rodentia > Cricetidae > Microtus > Microtus pennsylvanicus. The sequence continues at coordinate 129,958,494 of NC_134601.1, read as the reverse complement.
GAGTGAGTTGCAGTACAGCCAGGGCTGAGAGAAACCCTGTCTCAAAAAAAAACGAAAAGTTCCCGATAGAACATCCCCATTGTCTCAGTGTGTAGGTGCACCCCTCGCGGTCCTGAGTTCCTTGCCTGTGCTCTCTCTCCTTCTGCTCCTGATTTGGACCTTGGGATTTCAGTCCGGTACTCCAATGTGGGACTCTGTCTCTGTCTCCTTTCATCGCCTGATGAGGGTTAATATCCAGGAGGATGACTATATGTTTTTCTTTGGATTCACCTTCTTATTTAGCTTCTCTAGGATCACGAATTATAGGTTCAATGTCCTTTGTTTATGGCTAGAAACCAATTATGAGTGAGTACATCCCATGTTCCTCTCCAAGGCCAGCTGGACTGGGTCTAAAAAAGCATGGGATAAAACCAGACTCGCTGAACATAGCGGACAATGAGGAATACTGAGAACTCAAGAACAATGGCACTGGGTTTTGATCCTACTGCATGTACTGGCTTTGTAGGAGCCTAGGCAGTTTGGATGCTCATCTTACTAGACCTGGATGGAGGTGGGTGGTCCCTGGACTTCCCACAGGGCAGGGAACCCTGACTGCTCTTCGGGTTGATGAGGGAGGGGGAGTTGATTGGGGGAGGGAGAGGGAAATGGGAGGCGGTGGTGGGGAGGAGGCAGAAATCTTTAATAAATAAAAAAAAAAAGTTAAAAGGAAATTAAAAATCCTACATACTTAATCTCAAAATCAGAGTTTAAAGGAAAAGCAAACTATTGCACGTAGTGAGTCCAGTTAGGCTGGTAAACATAGATACCTTTGTACTCTGTCAGTGTCCTGTGACTTGTGCGCCTTGTGACTTCTGGGAACAATCTTTGTGATACTTTTTGGTATTATAATTACTATAGAAAAGATTAGCAACTAAAAGCTGTGAAGAAGTGTATACAGCAGCATAATTACGCTCTGAAACTCCTCGGAGCCAAGACTGCAAAGACAGACAGTCGCACTGAAGCAAAACAAACTGTTTAACAGGAATTCTCACAAGGAAGCTGGGCTTCAATCATGCCTTAGCGTTAGCCTTCATCTCTTGAATAAAGGGGGCAATCCTGTTGTGTCTACTTTAAACATATGGAAACGGACTCAGAAAGGTTAAAAACTTGCTCCAAACAACACACATAAAAACGTCCTGTGTGGCAGACTTGGCTGATAACCTCTCCATCTGTCTTTTAGCATGATGTTTCTTTGACACTTTTGCCTGTGGAAACCTCACTCAAGCCCCGGTTTCACTTAGCCATTTCTCTGTGTGCTTATTGTCATACCTTTATTTCCTTGACTTTAAGCTTTCTTCTGGGCTTCAAATCTATGTGGGCCTTCTGTTTACTCAGTTGACTAAAGCTGTGTACTCACATGTGATTAGTGAGAATTGACTTCACCTCCAGGAATTAACAATAATAATGTGTATGTTATTCTGTAATGTATTGGTGTGTGTGTGTGTGTGTGTGTGTGTTCTGTGGTGTAATTGGTGTGTGTGTATCTGTCTGTCTGTCTGTGTGTATTCTGTGGTGTAATTGGTTCTCTCCTACTTTTATGTGACTTTAGGATATTCAACTCAGCCGCATGGTAGTGGCACACACCTTTAATTCCAGCACTAGGGAGGCAGAAGCAGGAACTCTCTGTGAGTTCGAGGACAGCCTGGTCTACAAGAGCTAGTTCCAGAACAGGCACCAAAGAAACCTTGTCACCAAAACAAAATGAAAAAAAAAAATCCAACTCAGGTTGCAAGGATTTCAAGCCAGTGTTTGATCTGAGTTTTCCTGAACTCCCTTCCAACAGTTTTGAAATCTGGCTCTTCTTTTTACCCCTAGATACTTGATCTTTTCATAAAGGATGAGGGGCACCAAGACCTCAACCCTATCTTCCTAGGGTTCCCATTTGTTTTATATTTCAAGCACAAGAAATCACTGTTTTTCTAAAAGAGTCATAGAAGAGACATTTATTTCATGCCTCTGTTTTACTTTCTTTGTTCCAAGCATGTGTTCTTTCTTCTCATGACCCTAACAAGTGTTCCTTCCTGCCCGTCTCTCAGTGAAAAATATCTATGTGCGCGTGCACACACACACACGGATATACAATAATGATGCCTATTTCAGAAAGTGGCTGCAAGAAATAAACACATGAATATATGCTGGATCCTGTGCAACTGGGTCCTAGAAACCTGCCTGGGGCTACGAGGGAAGGAAGAAATGGCAGACAATGAAGAAGAAACAACACACACACACACACACACACACACACACACACACACACAGAGAGAGAGAGAGAGAGAGAGAGAGAGAGAGAGAGAGAGAGAGAGAGAGAGAAGCTGGAATCAGCTGGATTCTGCTGGCTCTGATAAACTGATAAACAGCCCCTACCAAACAAACTGGTAAGTCATTATGCACAGAATGAGGAGGGGTTGCAACTCTCAGTGGGAGGTCTCTGTGGGAGAGCAGGCCCAGGCTGTAAACAACTGGAAGGAGGAAGCTGCTGGTTGATGCTTTCTGCACACAGTCAACACTGGTACTTGCACATGGACATGGGAAGGCTTTGCCATTTCCGTGATGGTAACCTGGAGAGGGCTTTGTTATTTCCGTGGGTCCAAGCGAGACACTAGGTCCTTGACATGCTAGTGTTCGTGTTAAAAACACACATTCAATACTAAGGGATTTCTGAATTCACCACATCTCCCTGGTTCTTACTTTTTAGATATTTAGGATCAATCTTCATGATTAGTCCAGGGCAGTTCACTACAATGCTCAACACCACACTGTGAGGATGCTAAGAAAGGCCAGAACAGCTGTTGTGCACAGCAAAAACAAAAGGAATACTTTAACAAGTTAAAGGGAACAAAGCCTCGAAGCTCATCAAGTATCATTTTTATAATAATAGCAAGAGGAACAGTTTGATCATAGGCCTTTTATACTGCTAGGATGTGCTGACATAATTGGGCCACATCCATGCTATCATTATTGTGAATTCAAACACCCAGCCGATTCCCAAATATATCTGCTCTCAATTAGAAGGAGCTGTTGTCATACATATGTGTTGGTAATGATTCTTGTGATATATTAAATCCTGTCCACATTGCAAGGCTGCAGCCTACCCTGATGAGCTGAATGGAGGCCAGGCAGTCAGAGGAGTACCCTCAAACTCGTGGCACCAGCTGAGGCCCACTCCTGCATTAGCTCAGGGTATGGGCCAAACCATTTCCTCACAACAGTATCTTGCCATTGCACACAGGTTTTTATTCCAGTTTCTTGGGAACCAGTAGCACTCCTTGGCTGCCAGATCATCTTCTGTATGATTTAAATTTTTAGTGTACATAAAACTTAGTTTTGAAAATTAGGATGGTAGAGAATTCTACCCCCTCCCCGTTTACTTTTTCTAATGGTTGTTTGAGCCATCAGAGGATCTTTCTACACTAGCCTGTCCTTGTGGGTTATAAGCAATGCACATATTGGGAGCCATTTTCTGTTGGGCACAAAGGTTTTCAAAGGTGGAAGGGCTATAAGCTTGAGGCACTGAAGGCAAATGAAGCAGGGCAGTGAGTGAGTAGTCATATGTTTTGCAGCCTCCTCTGTGTGAACAGAGGCATAAACAAAAGGAGACTACATATCTACAGAAACATTCACAGATTTGACTCTCCCAGATGAGGAGACATGAAGAACATCTACCTGCCAAAGCAACCAAAGAGCACTGGAGGGAGACAAAAATGGATGGCTTTCAGTCAGGGTGGCTGACTAGAATATCATCCATATAACGGATACTATAAGCCTTAGGGATTGCGCTGCATATGGGCTTGATAGCTTCGGCAACAAATTCCTGATGCATAGTAAGGTTGTTTTTCAGACCCTAAGAAAAAATATTCAGTTGGAAATGCTAGGCAAGAGACAGGTAAAAGGAACATTTTTACAATCCCAGGACGTGGTGGAACGGTGGAAAGCTACTCTTTAAGTCAACTATAATTTACATGAAAACAAGATGGACTAGCAGTAAGCCACAACAGTCCTGGCTGCAGGGGCCCCATTGTCTGTGTGACTTTATTTGTACCTCTTAAATCCGGCAGCAGCCTACATTTACTCAGTTTCTTTTCTATGATGAAGGTTGGGATGTTCTAAGGATAACTGGACTGTTCTATGTGTCCGGCTTGTAATTATATCTCCACCAAAGCAGTGGTAGCAGTTAAGTTTTTCCTTCAATCCACTCTGACTAATTTCTCTAATAGCCAAATGATCTGGGGCTAGAGACCTGCTTCAGTGTGTGTGTGTGTGTGTGTGTGTGTGTGTGTGTGTGTGCGCGCGCGCGTGTGCGTGTGTGCGCGCAAGCATGTGCGTGTGTGTGTGTGTGTGTGTGTGTGTGTGTGTGATTTCAAGTCACAAAGAGGATGTTTGGAGTCAGTGAGGGGGAGGATAAGGAGAAGACAGACACGATCCAAGGGTGAATCTGGATGGATGCCAGCAGCCTTTAATTAAAAAAGACTATGCCTTTTATATTCTATAGTTGCACATAGGATTAAACAGGAGACAAGGGGCAAATGAGCTGAGGTGTGGCATGAGATCAGCTGTTGAGGACTCTAGTATTGACCTTGACAATAGGCAGCAGTTACTGGAAGGGCCACAAGTTCCTTTTGCTAGAGATAAGAAGGACTGCTTTCTCTTCTCAAGTAGGAACTTTCCTCAAGATCCCAAGGAATGGAAATCCTTATCCAAATGCCTGAGGATTTCTGGAAAGCAGACACAATACTACAGTTTATTAGTCTTACTATATGGGCTTGTTCTCCTTAGTACACGCTCTCAAAAGGGAAAGTCTCTTTTTCCATTTTACTGTACTGTAACATGAATTCTAATTGGTCTTAATATAAAACCCAGAGTCAGATATAGGGGTTAATGCTGAAAGATCAGAGAAGCAAAGTAGCCAATCACTGGAGAGTTCTTGCCTCTACCAATGCTCAGATCAAAGGGGCGATCCTGTCTCTTCGAATCCTCAGACTGAATGCTGTCTCTACAAAACCTCAGACTGCATCTGAGTGCTTGTCTCCCACCTTATATTCCTCTCTCTGACCAGCCCTATCACTCCTGTCTCCACCTCTCTAGTGCTGGGATTAAAGGCATGGGATCCTAAATGCTGGGATCACCTTTGTGTGAGCTGTTTCTTTTAGACGCTTCAGTCTCAAGGCCTAAAGTGGCCCCTAACTCACAGAGATCTGCCTGCCTCTATCTCCCGAGTGCTGGATTAAAGGCGTGCACCACCACTGCCTGGTCTCTATGACTAACTAGTAGTTTAGCTCAGCACTCTGATCTCCAGGCAAGCTTTATTTGTTAGATTACGAACAAAATATCATCACACTGCACCATTCTGATTTCTCTACATTTATTAACTGAACACTTGCTCTTGATGGCCTCAGGCTCTGGATATGAATTGTAGACATTTTATCCTTGGGAATCATTCTTGGTGGGTCTAATAAATCTCTACCTAACTTTCCTGGGTTTCATGTAATTAGGAGGACACAATGGAATTCCCAGTTCCATGGTGGCGGGGATTTTTTCCCAAAGAATTATTTTGCTTAGAGAGGCTATCATTGTACATATTTTTATCTTTTACCGAAGTCCACACAAAATTTTCCAAAAGGAAAGACATTAATATTTAGAACCATTAAAAATGAAAGTTAAAATGTGCTGGACAAGTATGGTCTGCAATGTCAAAATGGTAGAACTTCGTCAAGCAGCAATGGTCACCATGCCAGTCTGGGAGGGAAATTTCCATGGGGAGTGTGCCTTGTAACATTGACCAGGGATGTTCACTAAAATAGTCAGCCATGGAATACACTAATTCCAGCCTTTTATACTTGGAGTATTTATGAGCATGGTTGTACCTCCCTGAATTTACCCAACCCCCACAAAGGGTTAAATCCCTGGTGTAGCATCTGATGAGAGAGAGTATGGTTTGGGTTAAACAAAGGAACCCCCATTTGGTTCAAGATGTATCAGCCCCATAAATTCACAGGCATATTGAACAGGGCATATGGCCTCAAGACACCTTAATGACCTTTGGCATCTCAGCAAATCATGGCAGAACTTAGTAATGGTAACCATGCCTTCCCACTCCCTGTAAGTCAGTAGCAGCTGGCTGAAATGTCCATGCTGAGATCCAGTGTAATCCTGCAATTACAGATGCATCATCCCTGGTCTCAAGAAGCCCAAGAAAAGCTGTACCATATAAGGGCAGTTTTATTTCTGGGCAATTATTCATTATTTTTTCTATCCAGTAAGCATGATTCGAGGACTGACTGGGGCAACTTGGGGAAGAAGATACAACATATAACTCATAAATGTCAGATACACATACAGAAAATCTGAGATTGGTCACTCTGATGGAGGGCACTATTACACAACTGAGAAGCACAAGGTATTTATTGTGTGTAGCAGAAGGAGGAGGGCTTAGCTTCTCTGCGAGGAGGTCTTTGTAGGGGAACAGCCTCAGGTTGCAAACATCTTGGAGAAGCATGTTGCCGTTGATGCTTTCTGTACACACTGTCAATATTCCTACTCTAAAGAAAAAGACTGCCATTTCTCTGAGCATGAACTGGGGAGGGCTTTATCATCTCCATGGGTCTAAGGCTTTGGGTCCTGGATATGACTGTGTTCATGGCAATGATACACATTAGCTCAGGATTTCAGTCACTCCTTACACAATTTCTCAGAGAATCCTCTGCTTCCCACAAGTATATATATGGACATCAAAGACCACCAAATATCATATATATATATATATATATATATCACATATATATGTGTGTGTATACATATATATATATGGACATCACAGACCACAAAATATTACATCATCATCATTATATGATATGATATTATATATTTCACATTCAGGAAAGAAACAATTTGATATTTTCTCAAATAAACTTGTGTATAACCCAAAATTTTATTATTTGTACATTTATTAATGTATATAATTCCTATTTTATGGGAAACTTGGTGAAAGGATGAAATATGATAGTGAATAGAACATAAAAAAGGAGCCAAGTAGTGGTGCACTCCTGTAATCCCAGCACTCGGGAGACAGAGGCAGGTAGCTCTCTGTGAGTTCGAGGCCAGCCTGGACGACACATAGTGGAAATGTTCAGTCACCCAGGCTCTTGCATATTTAATACTTATTATGGTAGACTAGTCATAGATGCCAGTTTGCATCAAGGAAGTTTGGAATAACATACGATGGGTATTGGAATAGAACTCTGAAACATGTTAGATCTGAAAATACCAGTCAATCTACTGTAGTTCAACTCCTTTACCTTTAGACGCCACTAGAGAAAGGACTTTAGCAAGGACTTCCCACAACATGTGGGAAGTTTTCTCTTAGCATTCAACATCAATGACCAAAGTAATCAGACATCTTCCATGTTAGAGGAGCATGCATTTAATTGGTAAGGCCTATTAATTCTGTACTTTTGACCATCTCTCTCTCTCTCTCTCTCTCTCTCTCTCTCTCTCTCTCTCTCTCTCTCTCTCTCTCTCTCAGACATCAGGACAAGACTTCCAAATTTCCATGCTGGCCTGTTTAGTAAAGTTTTTCAAGGGGCTGAGGCTTGGGGAATTTTGTTTCTTTATTCACAGACAGTAGCAACAGCAAGGCCCATTTGACAATGTGAAATGAGCCTCGAATACAGATAAGCCTGGTCTCTCAGAACTGCTAAGTCTATCCATCTGCTCTGAGGAAAATGAAGTGAGATATACTGTACACAAGGAACCTAATGCTCAGAGCCCTGAAAACAATACAATATTTTTGTATTTCAAATTCAATCATATTATCTGAAATCTCTCTTAGTTGATCTTTACTGAGCACAATAGGGAACATTATAGACAATAGAACCCTCAGTCTTTAAAGCTGTAAATAAATCAAGAAATTTGTCTTTCTGGGGTTGGAGAGATGGCTCAATAGTTTAAGGCACTTTGGGCTTTTCCAGAAGACCTGAGTTCAGTTCTCAGAACCCACATCAAGTAGCTCACAACCAACTGTAATTCTAGGTTCAGGGGATCTGATGCCTCTGGCCTGTGCAGGCCCTTATATGTTGTAATATGAGCGGCGGGGCTGCGTCCCGCCACCCGGCTAGCTTTATACCCAAAATAATTACACGGAAATTGTATTCTTTTAAACACTGCCTGGCCCATTAGTTCCAGCTTCTTATTGGCTAGCTCTTACATATTGACCTAACCCATTTCTAATAATCTGTGTAGCCCACGAGGTGGCTTACCAGGGAAGATCTTAACCTGCGGCTGTCTGGAGTGGGAGAATCATGGCGACTCACTGACTCAGCTTTCTTTCTCCCAGCATTCTGTTCTGTTTACTCCACCCACCTAAGGGTTGGCCTATCAAATGGGCCTAGGCAGTTTCTTTATTAATTAACCAATGAAAGCAACAGATTAGAAAGAAATCACTCCCACATCACTTATACTCACATCAACATAAACACAGAGAGGCACACATCAGATGCATACTCATAGATAAAAATAAAATAAAATATTTTCCCCAAAACAGCTGTCTTTCTAGAATACAATACTTATGTCAGAATTCTCATTTATGTATTTAAAAGATTCTTATATAGCATTACGGAATCATACAATAATATATCTGATCAATGACTCATTTTATAAAAATAAACATATGTAACAATGTTTCTATGCTTGTGGATTTGTTACTACAAGGGTACCCTTTACAATGTAGGAATTTGGCCTTTTGAAAATACTACCCAGACATATAAAGTCGATATACGATGCTGTTTCTACCAAAACTAGACTTCATATGTCTGGGTATCAAGGAATGGATATGTGAATGTACCCACAGTCACCCAATGCAAAGTTTTTGTCTCCTGTTCAGGCATCTCTGATTTTTTGTTTTGTTTTGTTTTTGTCCAAATTGTAGAGGAAAGAATGCCTTCAACATCTGTCTGTCTGTCTGTCTGTCTGTCTGTCTGTCTGTCTGTCTCTCTGTCTCACACACACACACAGGGTGGGAAGACAGTACCTTTTACAGCTTTTATATCAGAATATATCAGAATATTTATATCAGAATAATGCTGAACTAGTAGAGTGTGTTAGAATTAGTTCTTCTTCATCAATGTTTTAGGTAGTTGGTACAGATTGTTTTAGACATCAGATCCAGAGGTTATTTTAGTGATACTCATCATTTTAATATCCACATTTGACCAAATGTGATGGAGGAAGGTCATTGGTTAAGTAATAAAGAAACTGCTTGGCCTCATAGGTTAAAACATAGGTGGGAGGAGTAAACAGAACAGAATGCTGGGAGGAAGAGGAAGTGAGCTCAGACGCCATGCTCCCCTCTCCCGGGCAGACGCAATGAAGCAAGCCACCAGGTCAGACATGCTGAATCTTTCCCGGTAAGACTGGTGCTACTCAGATTATTAGAGATGGGTTGAGCGGGATGTGAGAATTAGCCAGTAAGGGCTAGAGCTAATGGGTCAAGCAGTGTTTAAAAGAATACAGTTTGTGTGTTGTTATATCGGGTAAAGCTAGCCAGTGGCGGGAGCTGGGTGGTGGAATGCAACCCGCAGCTCCTACAACACAAATGTTTTATTCTATAATAATATTTATAATATTATCTATACTAATACATAATATTTATATATATTTAAGCTCAATATGACACCTGGCTGTTGCCTCTGAGTCAAATAACACAACAAAATGGGTTTTCTCTCTACTAATGACCCATCCAGCAGAGGAGTCACTGTCTTATCAAAGACCCCGACTGAGTTTGAATGTGTTCAGCTGGGAGCAAGCTTACCTTGAGGACTGGCCAACCAGGCATAACTGCTGGAAGCAGTTGTCTCTCTCCACTCTACCAAGGAGCTATACTGCCCATTTGTTCCTCCCCCTTTTGGGCATCCTTTTATTTTCCTTGTGGATTCCCAAGCCTCTCTCTCATATATGTTTCTCTGGTCATAGGTTTGGACCCAGTATACAAGGCCATTTTAGGATCTGCAGAGAAACACTTGGGCTATCGTGTGGGCAGCAACACTCAGAGATCTCAGATCACAGGAACTGGAGTCAATATTCAAGGTGATTTCAAGGCCTATAGCTAGGACTGAGATTTATGTGCCTGTCACCTAAGGGATAAATAAGCATAGCTTCTACCAGGTGTCTCGGCAGATAGTTCTCATAAAAGAACTCAGGCCCAATGCGGAGAGCTAAGTCTACAGTTAATGAGCCTGTCATCTGGGCTAGGTCTCTCCTCGCAAAAGACCTCTGCTATGCCATAGTTCCACAAAGATACCTACCTCAATTCCAAAACTCTCGAAAAGGCCATGCATATCTGTGAACTGATTGTTGCCCTGGGGGGAATATAAGCAGGGACTTCCTATTCTGCCGTCACACCGCATCATCCCTCCATGTAGCTTGAATTATGTGTATTTGTGAGTAGAGCAAAGCTGAGAATTTCTTCATAACATAACCAGCTGGGCCTACAATTTGGCAAATTGCTTATAAATATCCTCTATTGAATGTCCTGAGTTTTGGTTGATTTATTGCTTTTTCATCCTTCCATTATTTATAAGGAATTTTAATGGAAATTTCATTAAATGTACAAATAATTTGCGAGATAATTAATATTGTTGTTATATTATCTTGTCTCAGTCATGAATATGATATATTTTTCCACATTCAGATCTTCTTTATGAAAAATAACTTCATTAAGATAAAACTTATCAAAAAATTCACCCATTTAAAATACCAAGTTTATTTCATTTTTGACTTGTCACCACTATTGAACATTGCTTAATTTTTCATAAGCTCATTATGTTGAAATAATATTTTGCATTTTCAATTTTATAGTAATTGTGTAAACAGTAATGCATGCTTAATATTGATCTTAAAATAATTGTATTTCATCTTTAATACAAGCAATTTATTTGTAAACACGCTGAATTTTGATTTCACCCAATACTTTATTATGAAATTTAAAAACACCTCTAAAATGAAATGCTGTCATTTCAGTATTATGCAAAATAAATACTGGTATGTCCCTTTTGATATTTGTATTGCCTTCTAAACATTTATCTGTAAGTCTGAGGATAAAAGACATCAGGCTGAACAAGGAAGTGAAGTCTGGAACACACAAAAAAGCATGGGAAGTAGCACTTGCAGCAGTAACAAGCAGAACTGGAGACTGTGGAGAAGGAGAGGGAAAAGGACTTGGAGACAATTTTCATTATGATGATAGAGGACCTTCATTAGGAGCATCCGGATGAGGAAATGACTCCCTACATCATATTCTAGCTGAAAGATGGATGTTAGCACTCATACAAGAGCAGTGCATGTAGGGACAAAAGTCAAAGAGACAAAGCGATGACACCAGTACCTAATCGAGTGACACTTATGTCCAGACAATTTACTGCCACACTCTGTTTATATCTACTCCCTCCCAAATCTCTGCTGGTAATAATAAGTGAAGACTATCTTTGGAGAGCTCGTTGGAGACCTCCATACCAAGCCAGCTCCATTCACACTCTTTCTCCTCTTTCTTTACTTCTCCTTCTGTACCTCTGCCCCCTGCCTGCCCCAAGAAAAAGCATCAGGAAAAATAACAGAAAACGGACATCAAAACAGTCAAACTGAAAGAAAGAAGAAAAATCACTAAGACAAAAAATACCAAAGCAGAACAAAGCTAAAAGGGTGTACATCTGTGTGTGTGCACACATGCACAAACACACACAACAAAACATGTAATCCATTTTGTGTTGGTCAACTACTCCTGGGCACAGGGCCTGCCCTGGGCTGTGGTTGATATATCCAATGACTTTGCCTTGGGAAACACTGAATTTCTCTTTCCTAGGAAGTGTGTAGCACAATTAATAAAAAAAATCCAGAAACAGATATTGGGGTTCAACCTGAAGGTAAGAAAAGCAAAACAACCAGCTACTGGCTCTTACCTCTACCTCAGTCTGAAATGGTGATCCAGGAACCTCAGAATGAGACTGTGTCTGAGAGCTGTCTTTTCCTGTCTTATATATTCCTCTCTAGGGCTGGGATGAAAGGCATATACCACTAACGCCTTTTTTTTATGGCAAACTAGTATGGCTACTGGGATGAAAGGTGTGTGTCACCACTGTGTGGTTTGTAAGGCTGACCAGGGTGGCTGTTTAACTCTCTGATCTTCAGGCAAGCTTTATTTATTAAAATACAAATGAACTATCACTACAGAGGTGTCAATTGCAAATAGCTTTTTGACTAATGTGAGATATATTGTTCTCTTTTTTCTTCTCGGTGCTGGCAAACATTTACACACACATACACACACACACACACACACACACACGTTATATATGCTAGTTCCATGTCTTAGCTCTTGTGGCTAGTCCAGCAGTAAACACAAATATGCAGTTGTCTATGTGGTATCTTTGGCTATATTCCCAGGAGTAGTATAGATGTATTATATGGTAGTTGAACTTCTAGCTTTGTGAGATACTTTTACATGGATTTTCTGAGTGCCTGGACTGACTTACTTTCGTACACACAAAAAGTAGCATTTGCTGCTTTTTTTCTTGATGGTAGCCATTCTGGTTGGATGAAAAATTACTCTTTATACTTAATATAATCCAATGCTTTATTTTCCCCCTCCAGGTACAAGTAATTTATTTTATAATTAGTGGGACTTGGGAACATTCTTGTGGGCCTTCTAGAAGAACCACCTATCCTTGTGCATCTTGTGATTGGGTGTTCTCTTCCTAGGAAGATTCTGATTGTTTTGTTGCCTGTTAATCCAGTTGGACTGGCCAGTTACCTGACAAAGAAACCAACCCTCCAGACAGCAGATTCACCTTAAGTCATGCTAAAGAGAAAAGAGGAACAATTAGCCCTTTATGAAGTAATGCACTGTTCCTATTCAGAGTTGCAGCCCCCAGCGCAATAGCTTGCAGGGCTTCAGTCTTCGAGTTTGTATCACTCAGCCCATCTCTCTAAATTCCTGAGAAGAGAGTAACTTTTCCATTTCTTCTCTCCTTTCTTTTATCCTGAGCATGCTTTCCTCTAACATGTTGGACTCCACTCTTTTCAAGAAATCTCCACCATGTAGCTGTGTGTCTGCCATGACCAATGTCCACACCAATGTACATACCGTTGTCTTCCTCCAAGTATCTGTTGAGATTTTCATCTTTCTTGCCCTGAGATTTTTCTTTTAAACTCTAATGAAATTGTCTATATTGAGTCTTCCCTTAAACTTTTTTTATTAGTAACACTAAGAACCCCAAGAAGGAACCCTGATTTTCCTAGTAACAAATAGTGATTCCACCAGGACTCCCTAAACTTTCCAATTTACCAGAGCCCAATTGGTGCTTGGTTGCTTATGCACATAAGACCTCACAGATTAGAGATGGAATGGGGTGGCGCATGCCTTTAATCTCAGAATTTGGGAGGCAGAGGCAGGCAGACCTCTGAGAGTTTGGGACCAGCCTGGTCTACAGAGTGATTTCCAGGACAACAAGTGCTACACAGAGAAACCCTGTCTAGAAAAATTAAAAAGGACCTCATAAATCTCACCTCATCTTATTTTGTTTTTCTGCTCTTTCCATAGACCTGTTTTTTTTTTTCATTTTTCTTTGGTTCCCCTCTTTTCTTGTGAATTTTCAACATTACTGAAGTTTGATTATACAGGAGTTGTATAACAGTTTCCTCCAAGGTTGGATCATTTCATCCTGTAGGAAGCTCCTTAAGACAGAACATAAGCAACTCAAAACAGTTTCAGGAAGTCCCTGAAACTGACCAAATCCACTGGGTCCCTCCATCCCAGAGTAAGCAATGAGGATTTCCTAGAGTCCTTGTCAGACAAGGCAAGCTGCAAAGAAGACCCTGAGAGGACCCAAGCTGCACAGAAGACTCTCCAGCAAACCCAGGTGCCCGAGAGAAGCAGAAACCAGCCCAGCTGCCTGGAAAGATTTAACCCATTGGGACACCTGGGAAGAGCACCCTCCAACCTGTGGAGGTGCCTGCAGGATGTGCAGTGTTTTCTGGGGCCCCCAGCTTTGTGAGCTGTCACCATGCTGGAGTGGGCCTTGTGGATACAGCTGTCTTTGAATCATTTGAGCTCCTGTAAGTAACCCCTTACCCATATTCCTGTAACTAACCTCAGTGAAACTCATTGGTTCACCAAGTTGGACTTTGATGATATCCATACTTTGGTCTGTCATGGGCTCTCTATCTGGGGTGATTAGACAGATATGTGTTGTGTCTCCCCAGGAAAATCTGTCACACAATAAAATTAAAATTCTGTTTGAAAACAATAATGAATAAGACCTAGATATTTATAGTTCTTTGCTTTTTTTCCTATGAGTTACATGATCTTTTAAAAAAATACCTTAATTTTGAACCGATGGATCATACAATCTTGAGATTAGAATGTAAGTGTATGTGTAACTCTCCCACCAATAAAAAAGAAAACTTGAATTTTACTGCAGATCAAGTCACATCCAGAGCAACACAGCTAATGTGAAAATACAAAGAAACACCAAAGATAAATGACCTTATAAATCAAATAATCTTAACACATCTGCAGAAAATTTCACCCCAATACTGCAAAATATCATCTCAGCAGTATGAGGGATATACTATATTTTAGGATACAAAGCAAGTCTTAGCAAGTATGAAAATGTAAAATTCTTTTTATTGTATCTGATTACAATATAAGAAAACTAGAAATTGGTGACAGGAAAAACTATAAAGAACATACAAAAGCATGCAGATCAAACAACAATCTGTAAAGTGATGATGAATCATCAAGGAAATCAGGGAGAAATTTTAAAATGAAAATATTACATACAAGTACTGGTGGGGTAAATGCAGTTCTAAAAGCAATGTCTTAAAGATTTGTTTATTTTTGTATTTTGTGTGTATTAGTCTGGTATCTATAGAGACCAGATGAGAAAGTTAGATCCCCTGGAATTGGAATAAGAGATGGTTGTGACATACTGTATGTATGCTAGAAAACGAACCCGCTAAGTCACTTCTCCAAGCTCTAAATCCAGTCCTATGGTAGTTTAGACCCATAAATGCTTGCATTAAAAATCAGAGTGATCTAGGTTTTCTTCCTCAGGCAACTCAGATCCAGAAAGACAAACGTGATAACGTACCACTGGTCAGTGAATATTAGCTGATAAGTAAAAAGGATAATCACAGTCTGATCCACAGATCCAGAGAGGCTAAGTAACAAGGAGGGCTCTAGAGGGGGCACATGGATCTCCCTGGGAAGAGGAAATAGAACAGATTTTGAGGGCAGACTTGGGGGGGCATTTGTGGGGCGGTGACTGAAAACCTATTGCAGTGGAAAATTCCTGTAATCTATGAGAGTGACCTCGGTGAGGCCTCCTAGCAATGGGGGATTCAGAGTCTGCCCTGGCCATTCTCTGTAACTAGGCAAGGCTTCCAGTGGTGGGACTGGGACACCAACTCAGTCACAAAACCTTCAACACACACCTGTCCTGCCTTCAAGATGTGCTAGTAAGTACAATGGTGGCTCAGAGCTTATGGGCATGACCAACCAATGACTGGTCCAATCTGAGGCCCAAGCCCAGACAGGGAGCCCATGCCAGGCACCAAAAGTTGGATGGCTCAGAGACTTAGGGTAGAGCCAAACATGAATGATAGAAAAAGGAGAAGAGAAGGAGGAAAGAAGGAAGGAAGGAAGGAAGGAAGGAAGGAAGGAAGGAAGGAAGGAAGGAAGGAAGGAAGGAAGAAAGAAAGGCCAAAGTCAATGAAATGATTTCTAAGATATCTTGCTATATTCATAGACCGATGCATCCCTATGGTAGCCGAAAAATGTGAGCTTTTTCTACCTTGTCTGAAGGTCAGAGAGTTTGAGCTTATTTTTGGCTTTTCCAAAGTTGTTGACAACAGGTGTGGCTACAAAACAAGACATCCTGACCTAGGGCTGTGGTTACTTGGCTCACAGAGGTAAGTCCACTCCACCCTGACCAAAAGTCAGAGAATTCAAGCAAACTTCTTCTCCTTCTTTTGAAATAGGAGGTTTGACTTAGGGAGTGGCTGCCTACAGGATTCTTGTTCTAGAGTGTGTTCACTGCCCAAACATCAAATAGCTTTATTCAAGAATTAATGGCTTAGCCGGGCGGTGGTGGCGCACGCCTTTAATCCCAGCACTCGGGAGGCAGAGGCAGGCGGATCTCTGTGAGTTCGAGACCAGCCTGGTCTACAGAGCTAGTTCCAGGACAGGCTCCAAAGCCACAGAGAAACCCTGTCTCGAAAAACCAAAAAAAAAAAAAAAAAAGAATTAATGGCTTGATGTCTCAAGCATCGAAATAAGAATCTGTTCTGGTTGTCCTCTGTGTCATCTTAAAGCAGCCTTTTGCCTTCTTCCGCCTTTTGTATCAGGATATAAAAGCATATGGAAAATAAACACAGGCGAACTCAGAAGTCAGAAATCCAGCATTCAGGATTCGCTCTATTCTACATCTCTGTGTTTCTTTCTTATCTCTGTTCTTCCTATCTACCATTTCTAATCCTCACACCCCGACCCCGAAAAGTACGAACCTGCCTACCATGGCTAGAAATACGGCAAAAGTCACCACCAAATGGTGGCTCACGACATAGCCCAACTGTCATCAGAGAGACTTCCTCCAGCAATTGATGGAAACATGCAAAGACCCACAGCGAAACAGTAGGCAGAGCTCAGGGAATCCTGTAGAAGAGAGGGAGGAAGGACCGTGGGAGCCAGAATAAAAATAAGGAAAAAATGGAATGCTCTTAGCACTAGAAAGAAGGTTCAATTAGTAAGAATGGAGAGATATTTCAGGGGTTAAGAGCATGTACTATTGTTTCAGAGACCTACCTAGTTCAGTTTCAAGCACCCAAATCATTGGATGGCTTACAACTGCCTGCATTCCAGTTCCAGGGAACCAATGGCCTCTTCTGGTCTCCATACACAACTGCATTCACACACCCATACTCCCAAAGAGATACATGTACTGACATAATTAAAAATAAAAATAAATTTTTAAGGGTGGTGGTGGTGCACGCCTCTAATCCAAGCACTTGGGAGGCAGAGGCAGGCAAGACCAGTCTGGTCTACAGAGCAAGTTCCAGGACAGCCAGGGCTGTTACACAGACAAACCCTGTTCTCAAAAAGCCAAAAATAATAAAAAAATAAACAAACAAATCTTTAAATAAAAAATAATGAAAGTTTTATAAGTAATAATACATCTGCACCAAGGAAAATACAGAATTAGATGACCCCACCGCTGAATTCTACCAAGCATTTAAAAATTAATTTCGGGGCTGGAGAGATGGCTCAGTGGTTATGAGCATTGCCTGCTCTTCCAAAGGTCCTGAGTTCAATTCCCAGCAACCACATGGTGGCTCACAACCATCTGTAAAGAGGTCTGGTGCCCTCTTCTGGCCTCCAGGCATACAGACAGAATATTGTATACATATAAATAAATATTTAAAAAAAATAAAAAATAAATAAAAATTAATTTCGGGCCCTTTGGATATCAGTGTGGTTATTTCTCAGAAAATTAGGAAACAATGTTTCTCAAGACCCAGTAATACCACTTTTAGGTATATATCCAAAGGATGCTTAATCATGCCACAAGGACATATGCTCAACTATGTTCATAGCAACATTGTTTGTCATAGCCAGAATCTGGAAACAACCTAAATGCCCCTCGACTAAAGAATGGATAAGGAAAATGTGGTACATTTACACAATGGAGTATTACACAGCAGAAAAAAATAATGACATCTTGAAATTTGCAGGCAAACGGATGGAGCTAGAAAACATCATTTTGAGTGAGGTAACTCAGAAAGACAGTTATCATATGGACTCACTCATAAGTGGTTTTTAAACATAAAGCAAAGAAAACCAGCCTACTGGCCGGGTGGTAGTGGCGCACACCTTTATTCCCAACACTCAGGAGGCAGAGCTAGGTGAATCCTTGTGAGTTTGAGGCAGCCTAGTCTACAAGAGTTAGTTCCTGGACAGCTAGTACTGTTATGCAGGAAAACCCTGTCTCGATCCCCCAAAAAAAGAAAGAAAGAAAGGAAAGAAAGGAGGGAGGGAGGGAGGGAGGGAGGGAGGGAGGGAGGGAGGGAAGAAGGAAGGAAGGAAGGAAGGAAGGAAACAATTTACAAATCACAATCCCAGAGAACCTAGACAACAATGAGGACACTAAGAGAGACTTACATAGATCTAATCTATATGGGAAATAGAAAAAGACAGGCTCTCCTGTGTAAATTGGGAGCATGGGGATCTTGGGAGAGGGTTGAAGGAGAGGGGAGAGACGGGGGGGGGAGCAGAGAAAAACGTAGAGCTCAATAAAAATATATTAAAAAATTAATGCTGGGGCTAGAGAGATGGCTCATTGGTTAAGAGCACTGCTCATTCTTACAGACGACCTGAGTTCAGGTCCAAGCACCCACACAGTGGCTCACAACCATCAGTAGTACAGTTCCATGGCATCTGACACCCTTTCTGGCCTCCTCAGGTACCATGTACACACATGGTGCATATAAATACATACAGGCAAAACACTCATACACATAGAAATATTCAATGCTAGCCAATGGAATTCAACAGCATAACAGAAATATTAAACACCAAGTGAGAGTTATTCCCAGTATACATAATTGCTCACCCTACAGCAATCTATGAGACATGTTATATTAATAGACTAAAGGTGGGAACATAAGACTGTGTTTTTTTCAAATGACAGAGGATAAAGCAATTGAAAAACATTAATATACATTCCTGAGGAAAACCAGAAATGGGAGGAAATACCAAACACAACAAGGGCTGGCCAAGATTCCAGCAGTGAAGACCAATGCTGCATGATGAGGTGCCCTATCTCACCATTTCTGTCCAACGCCTTGTGACAAGGAGCTCTAGCTGGAGCAATTAGGCAAGAAAGGGGACGTCAAACCAGGAAAGGAAAATGACTGCACATATAGAAAACCCTAAAGATTCAATAAAAGTTTAGTAAATTGCAGCACACAGATTAATGTGAAGCTAATTATATTTCTACATGGCAATGAAAAAATTCTGATAATTTAAGATAATGATTTTTTTCCCAATAGTATCAATACAAAATATTTAGAAATAAACTAAGGAGACAAGTAGAAACTTAAGACAATGACTGGGAAAATAACCTTTTACAAACTTCAAAGTATTTATTTAGTTATGAATTTGTGCCACATCTCTAGAAACACTGACGATACTAAACACATCAGTAGCAACGAACAATACAGAAGCATGTAATGATCCAGGCAAGATGCATGTATCACCAGACAGGCAGAAGTCATTCCTTTTACAAATGTGTTAAGAAAAGATTTTAGTTATATAAGGATTTAAAATATTTAAAATTATAATTCAAAGATAAAATTTTAACAAAGTTTATATAAAAAGGTCATCGAAGTTAGTCTTTTGAGGTTTTCTTTTTTACAAAGACTATCGTTAAAATTCCCCAGGGTTCAGTGAGTGAAGGGTGTTTAACACATGGGCAATTAAAAAAATCAAAACAAAAGAAAAGCTAGCCTTCCTTTCATGGTGAGCAGAGAAGGCCAAATGAAAACAACAATGAAACGGCACTCTTTTGATCAGAAGACTGCCAAACATTAAATAGAGGAATAAAATTGGTACAATCCTGAACAGTTACTGCCACACGCATTCAGTATTATTACACTTGGTTTAGGGGTCAGGAAAGCAAGAGCATTTCATTAAAGGGGGCTGGATGAGGCAGGAGCAGGTGGGAGAGCCCCAGGTGCTATACTCACGGACTGTCTGTAGTCAACGAGGCTGCTGGAGTTAAGAGGACACAGACACTTTCACATGGGAACAATAGATGACATAACCACAGAGCCCACAGGAAATGAAGTGGAAAGCCTCAGACTACTGGCATAGGTTCAGCAACCCCTGATGATGTTTCCACTTCAGTGATGATAGCATTCATTACTGGGATGAATAATTCAAATTATTGACAGTGTGCTAAAGGAATCAGGAAAATTTGAGGACTTAAAGAGAAAGTCCCTTTCTAATGAGGCCTAGTAATCTGCTGATGAGGGCCTTATGCTTTAGTGTCAGAGCTTCTCTCTGATGGGAGTTCTTTCAAAGATGGCAACCGTTTCTAAGGAGTGGTCCTAGACTCTGTGCTGGTAAGTTTGAGGCCTGCGCTATTTCGCCTTTGTCTACTAGAGTCACCTGAGAAATTGCATCCATTATATTGGCCAATGGGCACGCCTGTCCAAGCATTTTCTTAACTAAAGATTGGCATGGGAAGGCCCATCCCACTGCGGGCAGAGACCCCCTTGGGAAGGTGGCCCTGGGTTGCATAAGAAAGGAATATGATAAAGGTCAGAGGAGCCAGCCACCAGAGCAGTGTTCCTCTGTGGTCTCTGCTTCAGTTTCTGCTCAGGCTCTTGCCCTGACCTCTCTCCAGGATGGACTGCTAGCTGTAAGATCCCTAAACCCTTTCCTCCCCAAGGTGCTTCTGGTCAGCCACAAAAAAAGACAAACTAGGCCAACACCCTCTCTCAGTGCAACAGGGCAACACTTTTCAAGAAGACTGTGAGAAAAATGCAAGCACTAAAGCCACACCCAGATAGCAGCTTAGGGCAGATACAGAGACCCATGCTGCATGCATTAGAGCAAGTCCCACAGGGCAGGGAACCCTGATTGCTCTTTGGGCTGACGAGGGAGGGGAACTTTACCGGGGGAGAAGGAGGGAAATGGGAGGCGGTGGTGGGGTGGAGGCAGAAATCTTTAATAAATAAATAAATAAATAAAAATAATGTCTCCGAGGAAACATGGATAAGAATTTTGTGAGAGCCTGGTACACGAAAAGATTTCATCTGAAGAATGTGTTCTGCTAAAGCCAAAGCCTATTTGAGGAAAACATTAGGCTATGGTGTTCTGACAGCTCCAAGTACTATCTCCCTGAGACCTTTAACATCTTTTCCGAGCTAACCAGCTGAAGCAGTAAATGGAAATGCACAGTTTTGAGCCAACCCATGTGATTTCAGCTCAAAGTTGTCATAGTTACCTATCTTCACTAGACACTATTGGTACATTACAGTCTCTCTTGCCCAGTGCTTCTCAACCTGCGTGTCGCGAACCTCTGTTTTCTCAGGGGTCACCTAAAACAATCAGAAAACACAGATATTTACATTACAATTTCTATCAGTGGCAAAATTACCATTATGAAGTAGCAACAAACATAATTTTAGAGTTGGGGGTCATTATAACACGGGGAATTGTTCTAAAGGGTTGCAGCATTAGGAAGGTTGAGAACCACAGCCCTAGCCATTCTCTCTCCCAGAAGTCTCTAGCTGTTCTCCCTCCCAGAAATCAGGCCTTGACCCCAGCTGTCTGCTGTGATCTTGCAGCTTTCCCAGAGCTGAGTTCCCTCCTTCCCCTTTGCAGCTGCAGACAACGTTAGTCTCCCTCTCAGACTCCAAAGAACCTTGAATTCTAACTTTCCTTTTATCAGCACCTTCTGGATTTCTAGGGTACAGACTAGAATTGTGGTATGGAACTCCCCCTACTGAAAACCTATGAGAGCAGAACACGCCCTCTGTTCTTTGGGAAAGAAAGGGCAGCCTAAGGCCTCCTTAAAATCACATTGTACAGCACTGCACGGTGCAATGTGTTAGCTCCCCTAGGAACCAAAGGGTCTTTTCATTTAGGAAGTCACCAAGCTATCCGCTATCCCTGGTGGCTTTCTCTCCTGATGAATCTCATCTTTGGACCTGACAGCCCACTCACTCTCCCTCCCTGCAGACATGGCTACTTGTGGCCTTGATGCCATCATTTTTCCTAACAAAACCCACCTGAAGGGTAATTCATCACAGCTTCTGTTGTGTGACTAAGCTTTTCCTGGGGAGAAGCAACACATACACCTACTCATCCCGGATAGGGAACTCATGACAGAATAAAGCACAGACACTACCAAAGCCCGTCTTGGTGAATCGATGAATTGTTTTTTAATGTTTATTTCAGAGCATTGGGGTATGTCTGTGTGAGGGTGTCAAATCCATCACTTGCAGCTGGATTACAGACAGTGGTGAGCTGCCATGTGGGCACTGAGAATTGAACCCTAATCCCCTAGACAGCAGTCAGTGCTCTCAACCACTGAACCATCTCTCCAGTCCCGAACCAATGAGTTTCATTGAGGTTAGTTACAGGAATATGGGTAAGGGGTTACTTACAGGAGCTCATAATAAAATAGAAGGCAATGGTAGCATCAGCATTGTAGGTTTCTCTGGAGCATGTTAGGGGACAGAGCACACACAAAGTGATTACCCAGAAAAAAAGGCAGTGTTGTAAGCAAACCCCAGCCTGAGGTTGAAGGAATCATGTTTGGGAACACTTGAACTATGTGGAGAACAAAGCACTAAACAAATGAGAACAGGATCTGATACTACGTGACCAATAGTGACCCCTTCAAAGAACGGTGCTGGGCTTAGAAGGGACAAAGAGCATCCTTATAAGAGTCTTCATACTCAGTGGCCTCCCTTGGCTGGAATTAGAATTAATGGGGCACAGGCCGTACATCACACCACTGTGGTCAGAAACCACAGAAGTGTGACTTAGCCACCCATACATTTTACAGCTCCAATGTGAAATCAAAGTTGACAACCTTTGCAGTTCTTATGTTAATGTGCTTTAACATATTTTGAAGTTGATATCTAGAAAAGCCTATAGATTTTTAAAGATTTATTTTTATTTTATATGTATAGATGTTTTGCCTTCATGTATGTCTATGCCCCACTGTGTGCCTGGTGTCCACAGAAGACAGAAGAGGGCATCAGATCCGCTGGAAATGGAGATAACAGATGATTGGGAGCCACCATGTGGGTGCTGGGAATCGAACTCAAGACCTCTGCAAGTGCACCCTCATTCTTAAACACTAAGTCATCTCTCCAGCCACCTATATATTTTTAAATACTTGAAAATGATACAATCTTTGGTGTCATAAATGTTGACAATTTAAAATACAGTGTAAACTCTAATGGGAATACCATAATTTAAACTTATGAATATAAATAATTTAAATTCAGAAATGAAAAAGATTGAAGAATTTTACATTGCTTTTCATTGTATTCCAGAACCTCTCTTTGGTATCATTATACATTTTTGATCTCTTTATTGATATCTTCTCTTTGATGAGATATAGTTTTCCTGTACTATTTGAGGCATAGTTTTCTTTAGTTTAACATTGTTAAAACTATGTATTTATTTTCATTTAAGAGTGTTTTGCCTGCATGTATGTATGCTTAGAAACCATGTGGGGGCCTGGTGCCCAAAGAGAAAAGAAGAGGGCACCACCCAGATGCCCAGGAGCTGGAGTTACAGAGGGTCCGGGCTTCTGTGTGTGTGTGTGTGTGTGTGTGTGTGTGTGTGTGTGTGTAAACCTAGATCTTCTGTAAGAGCAGTATGTTCTCTCCTGCTGAGCAACCTTTTTAGTTCCCAATATGACATCATTTGATAGCTTATTGGTATCAGTTTGCAAACATCTATATGGACTATAGTTTTCCTCTATACAGGCAATTTGTTTCTTTATATGTCTCACAATTTTTGTTGACAAGAATGCCCCATAAATGGGTCCCAGAAGTCTGACAGTGAAATTTACAGTGCCGGACTACAGTTTTCTTAGATTTGATTGTCACTGTCTTCTGGTTCTTCCTTCTTGGAGTAAAAAGGCATGTATCGTATTTTACATTTTACAGGCACTCATAGTTAAGAGACTTTGGAATTTACATAGACTTTGTATTTTAGGGAGACTTTGGATAATGTAAAGAGTCTGAACTTGTAAAGTATTCAGTTTTTAAAAGATTGTGGCAGTTTTCAAAGTTGGAATGCTTCATATTGTGATATAAAATTAACATGCCATGTTAGGAAGAAACAGGGAAGTCTGGAGTTGAAGACTGATGTTTGCACAGCTGGATGACAAGAGGTTAAGTGTGCTGGATAGGGGTTTTTTTTTGTCAGCTTGACACAGACTAGAGTCATCTGAGAGGAGAGAGCCTCAGTTGAGCATCTGCCTGCATAAGACTGGTTTATCCACAAGCCTGTGGAGCCTTTTCCTAATGGAAATTGATGTGGGAGGGCCCAGCCCCGTGTGGGTGGTACCACCCCTGGCCTGGTGGTACTACTTTGAGTAAGCAGGCTGGACATCCTGTGAGGAGGGAGCCAGTCAGCAGCACTCTTGCCTGGTGCTGCACCAGCTCTTGCCTCCAGGCTCTTTCCTAATTTGGGTCCCTGCCCACTTCCTTTGATAAGGATTGTGATGTGGAAGTGTAAGCCCTTTTCTCCCCAGTTCCTTTGGTCACATGGTGTTTTATCACAGCAGTAGAAACCTTAACTGAGACACAAGCTTTAAGAATTGGGTTGCTTAACAGTCTGCCCCAGGCTTTACTTCCTGATTTAACTGATTCTCAAGTTACCTGGAAATGAGAATCTTCACTGAACATGCTCACCATTTGAAGTGTAAACGGAGACTTCTGGCTTCCCAGAATATATGAGAGCTGTTCAAAGGCATCCTCAATCCAGATTTGCCTTTTATGTTTTTTGGTTTTGGTGGGCAAATGTTTCTCAATATTATGCTACTGACTCAGTTAGTTCAGAGTTCAAGAACTGCCTGTGTTTTGTTTTGGTTTGGGTTTTGTGAACACCTGGTAGAAAATGGATAAAGTGAGCTCTGAATGAAGTCAAATACAGATAAGCGCTGTGAGCGAGCTTTTATAGGAAACTCCCAGACAGTTCAAATAGTGAGCTTTTTCTAAGAATGGAGCTTTGAAGCATGGTGGCTGCATTGCTGCTGCTCCAGTGGTTGCCAGGCTCAGGTTTATCATGTGATGGCTGGCTTTCAAGTCCACATCGGAGCTGAGGAGGGACTGGAGCGACAAGACAAGCCACACGGTGGGAAACTGCTATTCTCATCGTGGTCACCCACATGACTTGGATAAACGTTTTCAGGCTACTGTCAGCCTGAGTTAATTTTCAAAATTCTGAAAAAAAAAAGATTCATTCTTACTGTTTCCTCTTTTATGGAGAAGAAAATTTCTGAAGGTTCATACTACACTATTTTTAGATCACAACTACCATTCCAAAAGAAATACTATGGGGTTTATTCCGAGCCACATGAGTGACCATGGTCCAGGAGCAATTCCAGCATGAAGGACATGTTCTATCACAGAAATGCATTTCTATTAACCTTTTCTAGTTATGGAACAAAAGAAAACTATGAACCATTTACAGATACACTGGTGGTGACATCAGGTCAATAGTTAGGCAATGCAGAGGTATCCTCTACCGGTTTCAGACCCTAGCTTATGGCATCACAGGCTTCAGACGCAATCTTTTTTTTTTTTTTTGGTTTTTCGAGACAGGGTTTCTCTGTGGCTTTGGAGCCTGTCCTGGAACTTCAGACGCTATCTTATTCTTAGCGTTTGAGTCACTGGAAGCAAATGACCTGCCAGGGTAGCACATATTTTCAATGGTTATCTGATGGTCAGGAGGAAGCTAGGGCAGAAACAGAGGTGAGTGATACATGCGCGATAAAGAGGATAATGATCGCCCAAGATGATTTTGGTTCATTATCTGCAACATTCCAACTCCTCACCATCAGGAACTTCTAATGAGAAAGTCTACAGAATTTGTAACATATCTGTGGCTTTTCCAGGAAACCAACCATTACTACACTCAATCTGTGAGGTGAACAGGAAATCAACAACTGGACTTTAAAAACTAAAATTTCTTTATATAATCCTATGCTACTGAT
Source organism: Microtus pennsylvanicus (assembly GCF_037038515.1). Classification (NCBI taxonomy): domain Eukaryota; kingdom Metazoa; phylum Chordata; class Mammalia; order Rodentia; family Cricetidae; genus Microtus; species Microtus pennsylvanicus. The sequence continues at coordinate 129,932,662 of NC_134601.1, read as the reverse complement.
GAATTCTTAAGCTATAACATCAGAAGGAACCCTACCCACTGCATCAGGAAGAGATTTTCACACTTCTAATACCTTAGCTCACAGCTAAATGTATAGATAGTTCTTAGCGTCTGTTACATTCAAAAAATTTTTGTAACACTGAGACAGGAGGAAAGGAAATGAAGTTTTTGAAGTTTTTCCACACTAGTTGTGGCCCCAAAATAAAGGAACTTATTTTTCTTTGCTAATTTGTTTTTTTAATATTTATTTATTTATTATGTATACAATATTCTGTCTGTGTGTATATCTGTAGGTCAGAAGAGGGCACCAGACCTCATTACAGATGGTTGTGAACCACCATGTGGTTACTGGGAATTGAACTCAGGACCTTTGGAAGAGCAGGCAATGCTCTTAACTACTGAGCCATTTCTCCAGCCCCTTCTTTGCTAATTTGTATCTCCTGGGTTTTTTTGTTGTTTATTTGCTTGTTTTTGTTAAGACTGAAAGTAAGCAGTAACCTTTGTGCTGCTCCTGCATCTGTATTGTTCCTGGTTTATAAAATCAACACAAATAAAGCACTCACCTAAACTGAAATCAGGTTGTTCCTGCTCTAAATTCCTGAATATCAATGCAAAACAGTGAGCAACTCCATGTTACAAGCAGAATTCAATGCTCCACTTTGCGTGCCAGTACAGAGGCAGGGGGCTTGAGCACACTCCATTGGATGCATAAGCACCAGCACGGGTCAGCAGTGCCAGACTGACAAATGACTTATTCCTCAAAGTCAAACGGAACCCTTCTGCAAACTTACTAACGAAGATTGAGAGGTTAAGGTAGATTAATCTTACTAAATCACCACACAGGGGTATCCAAACCATGTAAGAAAAGCTAGGCCAGAGGACTTACCAAACACACCAGACCCAGGAAGGTGCAACACCCTGACCTGGACTCCATGAGGAAAAGGACACCAGTGTCAAGGTTTCACTACTTGTAGATGATAAGATTTAGTACATAGAACACCCTAAAGCTTCCATCAAAAAACAAAACAAAACAAAATTTAAAAAAACCTCTTAGAGCTGATGAACACTTTCAGCAAACTGGCAGGATACAAAGTTAATCTAAAAAAATCAGCAGCCTTCCTATGCACCAATGACAAACAAGCTGTGGAGGAAATGAGGGAAACAATACTACTCATGATTTCCTCAAGAAAATCCCTGGCAGTGTACCTAATCACGGAAGGCAAAGACCTCCAGGATGTGCATGATGAAAACTTGGGAACAGCAAATAAAGAAACGGAAGAAGATACCAGAAGATAGAAAGACCTCCTGTGCTCTGGATTCGAAGAATCAATAAGTGAGAATGGCTAGACTGCCAAAGGACTTTACTCAATGAATGCTCATCAATATCCCCGTAAATTCCACCAGAACAATCTTAATATTCACATGGATGCACAGAAGAAGGCCTTTAGTCAAAGCAATCCTAAGCCAAGGGTAACAACTGGATATAATGCTTGCAACACTGATGTTCACTGCAGCAATATTCACAGTAGGTAAGTCATGGAAACAGCTTATGTGTCCAACAGCAGAGGAATCAACCAAGAAAATGTGGCATACATGCACAATGGAATTTTTCCAGCCATAAAGAAGAAAAACGTTTTGTCACTTGCAGAAAGGTGGCTGAAAGATGACTAGCCTAAGTTTTCTCTTACACACTATCCCTCGATTTTACAGAGACACACAAGCATGTATGTATGTATGCATACGTATGTATGCATATATGACATGAAGGTAGAAGTGAGTCTCTAGTATGACAAAGGAGACTGACAGGAGGGGTGGTGAGGAGGGTAAGGAGGAAGGCAGGGACTGTGCCCAGGCTGTAACATATACCTGAATGAGAATGCTCTTAGACAACACATCACCTCATACAATAATAAACAGTACAACAAAAGAAGACACGTAGCACCGAGACCAAGGCAGCCTCCCCTGTCTGTCAGTTAAAAAACCGATTAGGTAGAGAATCCTATTTCCTCGAGGGTTTCAGCTCAGCTCAATCTTGACTCCTGGCATGGCCTATTCCAACTGTTATCTTGATGCTGTTCTGCACCTCAAATCAGGCCCAAGCCTTCTTGGCTCAGTCCTGTGACCTTGTGGCTCAACTTTGCAGTGTCTGCATCAAAGTTCTTTCTGTACTGAAGAAGCCTTCCCCAGACTGTCTAGACCACCTCTCTTTGGCCACCAGTAATCCTTCTTTGAGCTCCCCAACAAGTCTGTGGCTTTGTTAACCCTTTGTGACCAATCTGCAACTTACACAGAAACAATTTGTGTGAACTAAGACTTAATATTACTAAATAAAGTTAAATCAAAGAACATGTCTTCCAACAGCCAGACCTCAAGGGAAATTGGGATTACTTGACAAGCTGTTGATACAGTTTGGAATTGTTATTCAACAAATTGTGACACCTGGGAAAGACACAGACATGTCCATCTATGTTTCTGGTAATGGGCACTCATGAGAATGGTCCAATTCTGAGTAATTTTCCACAGCTCTTCTGGAAAGACATTTATTATAGCTAAAGGGCTAATGCCCCAAAAGCCTAAAGCTGGTTAAGAACCAGGGCAGGAATGTTGATCGCTACTAACATCTGCAGGCTGCCAGGATGCTGGAAGCTCCCGATAAGGAAGCCTGAAGCTGAGGGGCCTCCTACTCTAAGGACAGGCTGATAGCATCTGCCAGGCCTCTAGGATCTGGGAGGCTCCTGACAAGGGAGCCCAAATGATGGTCTGGTCCCATAAACTAAGCAATCTCCCTTCCCCTTCAAGAAGAACATCCACTCTTCTCCTGATAACACCACACAACCTCTGCTGATAATCACAGCCCTGATACCATGGGGGAATAGCCCTGCAGATGGACTCTTTCAGCTCAAGAATTCTGTCTGCACATAAAACCCCCACTCTCCATGTACCATGTATGCATGGTCCCTATTCCCATGGAGAGACTGTCATCTCTCTTTGTTCTGATTAAAGGACAATCTGCTCCTGTCGAGGGTTGTTTTATTCTTTCTTTGATTTCTATGCCACCTAGATCAATCCTCATCTAATGGTAACAACGTTTCTAATAGCAAAACACAAGAAATACACTAAGCAAGTTATAAATAGAAAAGCAATAAAATGTAGATTTTTCTAGCTATGATTATAATACTGTACTGTAAAATGAAGCTTTATACTTATTTTTAAAAATATTTATTTATTATGTATACAATATCCTGTCTGTGTGTATGCCTGCATGTCAGAAGAGGGCACCAGCGCCATTACAGATGGTTGTGAGCCTCCATGTGGTTGCTGGGAATTGAACTCAGGACCTTGGGAAGTGCCATCAGTGCACTTAACCACTGAGCCATCTCTCCTCTCCAGCCCCCAGTCTCAGGTTTTAAATTAAAGCTGTTTTTTTTTTATTTTTTCGAGACAGGGTTTCTCCGTAGCTTTTGGTTCCTGTCCTGGAACTAGCTCTTGTAGACCAGGCTGGCCTCGAACTCACAGAGATCCGCCTGCCTCTGCCTCCCGAGTGCTGGGATTAAAGGCGTGTGCCACCACTGCCCGGCTAAAATTGAAGCTTTTGATCCTTTTTGAGTTGGTTTTTGTGCAAGGAGAAAGATAAAACTCTAAGTTCACAATAAATAAATATATAAAAATGCTGGGTAGTGTTTGTGCACACTTTTAATCCCAGCACAGGTGGTTCTCTGTGAGTTTGAGGCCAGCCTGGTCTACAGAGCAAGTTCCAGGACATGTTCCAAAGCTACATAGAGAAAGGGTCTCAAAAACAAACAAAAAGAGAAAAGATAAAGAACCTATGTTCATTCCTCTGCGAGTAGAAATCTAGTTAGTTTTGCCTGCACCATTTGTTAAATCTTTTTCCAATGTAAAGTAGGCATGTGTTTACTCTAAATCCAGGACCTCTGTTAGACTCCATTTTGTTCTTGTCTGTTTATGTCAGTACCAGACTGTATAATTATAATTCTGAAATATAATTTGAGGTCTCTTATTGTAATACCTACAGTATTGTTTTTACTCTTCAGGGTTTCTTTGTGTATTCATAGTCTTTGCTGATTACATGTGGAATCTTGTATTATTTTTTTCTGAGACTGTGACATGTGACATAGGAATGTTGGTAGGGGTCTGGAGAGAGATGGCTCAGAGGTTAAGGAATGTTGACAGGTAATTGTATTCATCTTGTAAATTAATTTTAGTAGTATGGCCATTTTCCCAGTATTAATTCTGTTGATCTAGGTGCATGGAATATCTTTTCATCATCTGGTATCTTCTGTGACTTCCTTCTTCAATATCTTGATATATTTTGATATTGAAGTCTTTCATTTCTTTAGTTACATGTATTCCAAAATACTTAAAGTTTGAATAATTTTGAATGGAATATAAAAATAAAAAGAATACATTGTTGGGTGTGGTGGTACACACCTTTAATGCCAGCATTAAGGAGGCAGAGACAAGCAGATAACTGTGAGTTCTAGGCTGGCCAGATCTACATAGTGAGTTTCAGACCTGACAGGGTTACACAGTGAGATACTGTCTCTACAAAACAAAAGGAGTACATGAAGTTGGGAGGAAAAGTGGTGGAAGGATATAGTAGCTAGAGGGGAGGGAGTTGGAGGTAAATATGACCAAGATGTTATTTCTGGGTTTCAAGATATGGGCATCTTCTTGTTTATCATCAAGTGGTTCTACAGGAATGAGATGGAGGAAATCTTTTACCTATTCAATTAGAACGTAATGTTTCAAAATTCTTGGCTCTGGGTTATTGCTAAACATATCCTAGTAACCGTTACTGCAATATAATTACCATGGATGTGTATATATGCATTTGCTAAGATTTTAGATCTCTTTCAAAGACAAATACACTCATATTCTCCCTCTCCACTTCTCTCTCTCTCTCTCTCTCTCTCTCTCTCTCTCTCTCTCTCTCTCTCTCTCACACACACACACACACACACAATATAGGTATTTATCTACTTTGCCAAAAACACTGAAAAAGTATTTAAGGCAAGAGAAAAAAGATTTAGTAAACCCAGAACAAATATTCCTATACTATATAAAACTATTGCAGCTGACAGCAGAGCAATCGAATGAGTTAGGCAGAACCCACTTGTATTAGTCAGGGTTCTCTAGAGGAGTAGAATTGATAGAAAGAATCTCTATACATATAGAATATATATTTTTTAGAGTAGATTATAGGCTGTAGTCCAGCTAGTCCAACAATGGCCATCTATCAATGGGAGATCCAAGAATATGGCAGCTGTTTCAGTCCACGAGGTTGGCTGTCTAGTCTGGTCATCAGTATATGTTCGAATCCCAAAGAAGTAGGCTGCAATGCCAGGGAAGGAATGGACTTACTAGCAAGGATAGAGCAAGCAGGCAAAGAGCAAAAGCTTCCTTCTTCCATGTCCTTATATAGGCAACCAGCAGAAGGTATGGCCTGGATTATCTTCCCAGCTCAAGAGATCCAGATTAAAAGTGCATCTTCCCACTTCAAATGATTTAATTAGGAAAAAAAATCCCTCACAGGTGTACTGAGCCAGTTGGATTTTAGTTAATTCCAAATGGAGTCAAGTTGACAACAAAGAATAGCCATTATTCACCACCCACAACCTCGTATTAGCAGCAGAGCTGGAATGTGAAAGCTTCATTCCTTGTACCTCAATGCAATACGTTTGAGTCCGTGAGCTGATAAAGAAACATTTTGTCTGCTTGAGTGAGTGACTATACAGTTTTTCCATTTTTATTTCTCATAAGTGCTTCAACAGTGGTCCTCAATGGATGCACAAAGCAGTCAGAATCCAGGACATCACAATTTCTAAGAGCTTGGATCATAAGCTCTTCTCTTTATTGGGTTTGAGCAACATAATAGCATGAACCAAAAGGAAAATATGCAGATGCAGAGCCACAGGTCATTGATCTGGGGGGTTAATTATGCTTTGAAATTCTAGGTAATACAACCATGGAGATTCTGGCACCTTTCTTCTTAACTAAGTCATGTTCTATCAGAGGAGACACAAGGAGCCAGTCTGTGTAGGGTGTCCACAGAAGTGGGTCTGCCCCATCTTGACTGAAGGTCAGAGAGTGTAGACCTACTCTTGCTCTTTCAAAGTTATTGACAGGAAGTCTGACTTAAGGAGTGGCTACAAACAAGACACCCTGACCTAGGGTGTGGATCCTTGGTGTTTTGGGTGTGAGATAGCCCACAGAGGTGGGTCTGCTTCACCTTGACAAAAGGGCAGAGAATTCAAGCCTGTTCCTCCTTCCTTCTTCAAGGAGGCGCCTGGAGGTTTGGCCCAGGGAGTGGCTGCCCACTAAGGTGTGGTTGTTACTGTACTGTCTAAACAACAGAATACTTAACTAAAGACTATAGTCGCTTGGCGTTTCAAGTACTGAAACAAGTAATTATTCTCTTTGTCCTTTGTGTTATGCTAAAGCAGGCTTTTGCCTTCTTCTCCCTTTTTGGATTGGGGTATATAAGCATATGGAAAATAAACATGGGTGTACTCAGTATTCACTGGATAGCCTTCCGTGATCTATCCTACGTCTTTCTGTTCATATCTGTTTCTCCTACCTAAATTTTCTAATCTACATACCCCTACCCTGGAACGTGTGAGTGTGAACCCAATTGGGGCTGGGCTCGAACAGATGTCAACCCAAAGTGTGGTTACAAGTGTGTTATAGTTCCTTTCTAATTGTGAGTCTCTGCCTGATAGGCGATGAAGTTCCAGTCACCTTCCCAAGTCTCGCGAGCATGCCATGTAATAATCGCTTTTGGTAACCTTCCAAACACCACATTTTCAAGTGTTTCACTTGCATCTAGTATGATTTCAGTTCTGATTTTGAAAATACATAAAAATTGAAATTATTTGAAAGAGCAGAAAGACCAGGAAAAGATCAAAATGAAGAATGATACACTGTTTTAAAAGAAAGATAAAGAGACAGATGGCTCATTTGGAAAAAAAAGGTTTCTGTCTACATCTCCCATACCTAACAAAACAGTCTAAAAACATGCTCAGTGTTACTCTCAAGCTAGCTCTGCTAATTTCACTTTTTCAACTTAAGAGGGCAAACAAGGTCAGGTAAAGAATAAGGGTAAAAGTCAACTAGATGAATGTAAAGTATCACACCAGGAGACACAGATGACTCATTCAGGTTTACTTTTTTTGCAATAAAGATTTATTGAAACCTCCCACATTCCCTGCATTAGGTTAATTCAAAAGATATAATAGTAGGCAACAAGGCATGGTTCTTGTACTTATGGAGTATACAGATATACAGCAAAGGATAGATTTTAATCAGTTACCCCAAGGGTTATATAATTATGTGACAGGTACTTCTCTTATATTAGTAAGGATTCTCTAGAGAAGCAGAATCAAAGAATGAGTATATATTGTGAAAAGGGATTGGCTTACATGATATGGCCAGTTATCCAATATGGCTGTCTGGATGCTGGAGAGATTGAGAATCCAGTAGTTGCTCAGTCCACAAGGTCAGGTGCCTCCACAGTCCCAATCTGGTCCTGAAGCCTGGAGGATTCTTGGAGTGTTAGTCTTCGGTTTATGTTAGAAGGCTGAAGAAGATGGGTTCTGATGTCAGTGAAGGTGGTAGCAGCAGCAACAGCAACAAAGTAGATGCACTGACCAGCAAGGAACAAAGGCAGACAAGAAACAGCAGCACTACTTTTCTCTGGGACACTATTGGAAAGTGACACCCACCCTGGAACAATGAGGAGTCATATTGCTTAGCTGATTACAGAGCCAATCAAGTTGACAGCCAACACTATTAGTTTCCAGTCTCATAATTCAGAAATTATCATGGTTCATTTCAACTGACAATTAAGAAATACCTGGGGTATTTGTCAATAAAGCATACCTTAAAGTGTCTTAGGGTTTTTTCAGAGAAGAATTAGAAAGGAGGGGAAGGCTGTCTCTGAACTTGTGTGGCACCTTCCATGGCCTGGAGTACTGACCCAAATGAAAAGGGGAAGAGTAGAAGCCAACTGATCTCTGGCATCTTTCCTGATTTCCCAGGATGTGAACAGGCAGCCTTCTGTTGTCAACGACAGGAACTGATGCTGTTGTTCTCATGGTCTTCATGGTACTCTGAACTGGGAATCAAAATAAACCTTTCCTCCCTTAAGTTACATTTTGCTAGGAATTTGGTCATAGCAATGAGAAGAGTAAGAAACTTCATTATCTCTTTACTTTCTTTCAGTTAAGAAAATCTGCATATTTGGTGTCAGAAATGTTAGGAGTGAACATTGCAGGAGTAAAGTAACCTATATAGTGGCTAAATTTCTCCATTTAACTTGAAGGAGTAAAATGCTGCCTCTAAATAGACTGTGAAAATGAATTATATATAGTAAGATTCTAAATACCTTTCATATGACTATCTTATCATAGTGGCAGGACAGTTGATACAAAGCAGTAGTAAAATATCCACACCTCATTTCAGCTTGCATTCCCTATCCCACTCAACACTACACAGAATTGTAGAGCATTCAATCAACTTTCTTCCCAGATTCTTTTTCATAACATATGAACTTATGTAAAACCTGTATGACCCTTTGCCATTCAGATCTTTGGGGGTGGGGGCTGGAGAGATGGCTCAGCAGTTAAGAGTACTGACTGCTCTTCCAGAGAACCTGGATTCAATTCCCAGCACCAACCTGGGAGTTTACAAATCTGGATCCAGGGGGTCTGACACCTTCATACAAATGCACACAAAGCTAAATAAATTATATATTAAAAAGATCTTTGGGAGTGATCACGTGTTTGATTTTAAATTTGGTGAATTTGAAGGATTTGTTTATAATTCCAGTAGAGATACTTAGAGACACTACGTGAGTACTTGGACTGATGACACAGGCAATCATGAAAGCAAATTGGAAGGCTTCATATACAATGGAGTTTAAAGCCTTTGAGTTTGTTTATGCAGAATATACAGTGAAAGGAAAATAAATAAGCTTTTTTTAAAAACCGTCTTGGTTAGGGTTTCTGTTGCTGTGATTAAACACCATGACCATAAATAACTTGATGAGGAAAGAGTTTACTTCCTTTTCACTTTGACATCACAGCCCAGCATTGAAGGAAGTCAGGGCAGAAACTCAAGACAGGAACCTAGAGGCAGGAGCTGATGCAGAGTCCATGGAGGAGAGCTGCTTACTGGCTTGTTCCCTGTGGCTTGCTCAGCCTGCTTTCTTATAGCAGCAGGACCACCAGCCCAGGGGTGGTTCTTCCCACATCAATCATTCATCAAGTAAATGCACCACAGGTTTGTCCATAGGCCAACCTTAATTCTCAATAGAGGTTTGCTCATGTCAAGTGGCTGTAGCTAGAAATTAGACACTAGCCCAAGAGGCAGGGAAGGAGAGATAAAGGGAGAGAGTGTTCTAAAAAAGGGAGTATGGAAACAGTGCCAAGTATTGTCTTCATAGTCAAGTAAGATGAGTAGAGAACGTGTCCATTGGCTTTGGAACATGTTCTGCATTGGTGACGTTAATAAGAACTGTTCTTGTAGAATGATGAGGAGAGACAGCAGATTGGAATAGGCCAAGAAGTGAATGGGATCTTAACAAGGTTTGGCTATAAAAAGAAGAGAGTTAAGATGGTCCTTAAGGGAGAAAGTGGAATCTAAGTAAATCTTTTACCCCAGAGATGGGAAATACTTAAGTAGGTGCTCCAGGGAGAAATGGAGCTTTTCTTACACTGGTGACTATGCACGAGACCCCTCTCAGTGTAGGTCTACAAAGGGAAAGGCTGTTCTACAGTATGACATTAATTACACAACATTTTTCAAAAGGAACAGTTGATGCTAGAGAACTGAGCAGGAGGTACAGAAGGAATGACCAGAGGGAGGGCTTGACTAGAGGAAACCATCCTGCATGATACTGTCCTTATATATTTGTCAAAGCTCATAAATTATACAAACCAATGAATCCTAGTTTATCACTGTCAACTCATGGATTTCAATAAATGTGCCATACATTGGCACACTGCTGCTGGTTGCTTAAACTAGAGGGCTTCCAGGATATCCAGGAACTCCTTGCCTTATGGGGATTGTAAGATAAACCTAAAAGTACTTTGGAAAAAAAACTGTCTGCTTACAAAAATCTTTTACCAAATGCCTTGTGACAGTTATTTGTATGGTGTCCATTCAGTGTCTTCTCTATTAGTTACTTGTCTCATCTGTAGCTCAAAACCTTTGGAGATGGTTTTTAGATTAGTATAACATAAAAGTAAGGTGTGCTGGTGGTTTTATGTCATCTTGACACAAGCTAGAATCATCTGGGAAAAGAGAAATTTAACTTAGAAAATGCCTTACCAGATGGTCTGTGGTGAACTCCCTTGCCTGATGATTGATGTGGGAGGGCCCAGTTCAATGGGGCAGGACTATCCCTTGGCTGGTCCTGGGTATTATGAGAAAGCAGACACAGCTAGCCCATTAGCAGCAATCAACTGTGACCTGTGCATCAGCTTCCAGCTTCTTCCTGCTTCCTAACTGCTCCATGGGACTGTAAGCTGAAACAAACCCTTTCCTCTTCAAGTTACTGTCGGTCACAGTACTGGTCATAGCAACATTAAAGTTACTATAAAAGCAGGGGTCTCAACTCTTCCTAAAAACACAATGCAGTGACGCTGAGCCCATCCTGTTATATCAAAGCACTAGTCACAAAAAGCCCCTTTTTTCTGGTATCTGTCCAATAGCAACTCAAGGACATGCAGGGAAGAAACCCTAGTAAGTACCATGAACAGCACACTCAAGCACAGTGGTTGGCCAGGGACAACCAGTCAACTACAAAGCCTGTCCTGCATAGTCTCTGAAAGTAATGATTTTCTGGACATATGTGGGCTTGTGTAGGATTACTTTCCATTCGGTGGTCCTTTGGAGCAAGCCATTTAAGTTGAAGCCACATGTTGATATGTGCTCCTGGCAAGAAGAGCTACCATGCTGCTATGGCACCCTCTATTTCACTGATATGGCCCTCCACAGAGATGGCAGGGATAAGCAGCAAAATCTTCCATACACCAAACTCTCCTCCCATATCCTAAAGCTAAATTTACTCCATGGCAAGATAAATGAATATATCTAGCCTACTGTGCTCTAAAATGTACATTTTCTTCTCAGTTCTATTAATTTTAAGAAAATAACTAACAATAAACTGTATGCTTTTATACCTCCTCAAATTACCTGTTCATCTTTTTCAGTGACTGTTTCAACCAACACATGATGAGAAATCTTCAATTAGCAACTAGTCATTTCGCCCAGATGTACATTTGAATTATTCAAGAGAAACTACTTTCCCAATTGAAAAATAAACACAATATCCCGCCTTCTTTCCCCCTACTTATTGTTAAAGGCAGAAACAGTGAGGCACCCAAAGGAACATTTTTCCTTTTACAGATTTAAGATTGCTAAGACTTTCTTTAATGGTGGTCTATGCATACTACAGTTGGCCAGTTCATTCCAGATATAGAAGCTTGTAGCAAAATTGACTTTATTATTATATTATTATTATTATTATTACATCCCTTCTCAAGTTTCTTTACAGAAAAGCATGTTATTTAATTTGGGGATTCCATTTACCTAATGAAAAGTTAACACTTCTTAATTTCATGACTAGATTCTGGCCAATGAGGTGGGAATGGTGTGAGTATGTGTGTGAGAGAGAGAGAGAGAGAAAGGAGGGAGGGAGAGGGAGAGGGAGAGGGAGAGGAACTTACAGAAATTCTAAAACATTCTGTTCCACAAAGGATGGTCATGATAGCTACAGTTTAAATGGTGATATTGAACTATAAGGTGGTATTTTTTAAAAAGAATATTAGGTAGGCAGTGGTAATGCATGTCTTTAATCCTAGCACTTGGGAGGCAGAGGTAGGCAGTTCTCTGAGTTCAAGGCCAACCTGATCTACAGAGCGAGTTCCAGGACAGGCTCCAGGGCTACAGAGAAACTCTGTCTTGAAAAACAACACAAAACAAAAAATGAGTATCAAAGCATAAGAAACTTCAGGGATGGCTCACTGGGTTAAGTGGTGCTATGTAAGATGAAGGCTTGAGTTCAGATCCTCAGCATTCATGTAAAAGTCAAGGGTAGTGACAGTGTCTATAATTCTGCGCTGGGAATGGGAAGATGCAAGCAAATCCTATGTGACTTGCTGGCCAGCCAGTGACACATCCTGTCTTAAATAGTAAGGTTGGGGCTATGTGAATGCATGGAAATTGCTGGCTACAACTGAAGGGCCTGGTGTAAGCATTCATTGGATATATAAACTATAAATTTCAATATTAAATCATTTGAAGTGGGAAGATCCACATGTCCTCTGGATCACACATTCTGATGGAAGCCTATATTATAAGGGCATGACTGCTTTTCTCGCTTTGCTGGTAAGTCTATTCCTTCACTGGTATTGGAGCCTATTTGGGATTCCCGCATATGTCGAGAAAAGAAGAGTGAGACATTCAGCCTTATGGACTGAACAGCTACTGGATTGTTAGACTTTCTGTTCATAGCCTCCCTTCTTTGGCCAACTGGAACACAGCCTGTAAGCCACTCTAATAAATACATACATATACATATATATTAGATAGATAGATAGATAGATAGATAGATAGATAGATAGATAGATAGATAGATAGATAGATAGAGCTTCATTCTATCAGTTCTGTTCCTCTATAGCAGTAGTTCTCAACTTTCTAAATGCTGCGACCACTTTAAACATTTCATGTTGTGGTGATCCCTCAACCATAAAATGATTCACTGCAGCTTCATATCTGCAATTTTCTACTATTATGAGTTATAATGTAAATTTCTGATATGCAGGATCTCTAGTATGCAACCCAAAGGGGTCATGACCCACAGGTTGGGAGCCACGGCTCTAGAGCAACAGAAGTGTAAGGATGATTTTTTTAAAAAAAGATTTATTTAGTGGGATGATGCTGGTGCACACCTTAAATCCCAGAATTTGGGAGGCAGAGGCAGTTGATTTCTGAATTCAAAGGCAGCCTGTTCTACAGAGTTAGTTCTAGGACAGCCAAGGTTACATAAAGAAACCCTGCCTTGAAAAACCAAGGTCAATAATTTTTTAAAATTTATTTATGTACCTTATGTATATGGGTGTTTTGTCTGTATGTATATTTGTACACCAGGAGAGGGCATTAGAACCCATGGGTCAATAGCTTTGTGAGCCGCATGTGCTTGCTGGGAACTCAGGACCTCTGGAAGAGCAACTGGTGCTCTCAAGTGCTAAGCTGCAAGACGAATTTTTTAAGTTATCTACAAAAGGCTTTACTGAAGCCTCTCCTAGAAGCTCGTAGAGTACAGTGCTATGTGTGAACTATTTTACAAATTTACAGACAAATGCATTTGATTATCCTAATTGACTAACTGTGACAGGCAACTGATTTGGTGACTCTAAATAAAACTTTAGACAATTTGTGGAAAATTTGGAAAATGATGACACTGGTTTATCCTGGATAAACTGACAAAAGAAAAGAATGAGTTCCATGATGAAATTAACTGATTTCTACCATCTCAGAATGTTGTGAAAGACAACAGTGAATTCAGTGATAAAATAAACTGGTTCAGAATGGTCATAAACAGTCTTATGATTTCAAAATGTGCCCTGGAAAAGGATGTTTTCTCCAGCAGACAGAGCACAAGTTGTGGAAAATCAAACCAAGGCCCTCAGTATAAGAATGCTGAATTACAGCAAAAATTCAAATCTCAACCTTGGAGGGTGTCAGCAATTACAGTAAGGTTACTGGTTAAAAATAGGATTATATAACTTGTGATAAGGACATGGGAGGACCCCACTGAAGTTGAGAACTCTGACTCTTTAGATACTCACCCGAGGAAGTAGTCCCTCTGTCCTCAGCAGATGCACCCTCAGTCCACCCCTGAAATACTGCCCTTTCTGCTTTGATTGAGGAAATCAATCCCGAGTTGTCCGCTAAACCAGGAGTGACTTTCACTGAAGGTGATGCCAGGCAAGACAATACTGTTGTCCCTCAGGACCCAGAAACAGTTGCCTCTAGACCTATAACCAGACTCAAGACAAAGCAGGAGCCTAGAGGGGAGGTAGAAAGTGTAGTGCAGGAGGAGATGCACTAAGCTACTAGAGAGCTTAATGAGTTTGCTATTTCATTCAAGCAGAAGGCTGGAGAATATGTGTGGGAATGGATTCAAAGGGTGTGGGATAATAGTAGAAGGAACATAAAACTAGATCAGTCTGAGTTTATTGATAAGGGGCTACTGAGTGGAGATTCCAGGTCTAATATAGAAACTTAAATAGTTAAAAAAAAAGATGCCAGCATTTGATTGGTTGGCTGAAGCTATTGTCAAAAGATGACCTACTGAAAAGGAGTTGGAGATGCCTGGTATCCCTTGGTTTAATGTTGATGAAAGGATTTTAAGACTCAGGGAAATTGCAATCGTAGTGTTGGTACGCTTCGTAAAGCTCAATCTTCACAATGGGAAGAAGGCCCAAAAGATATGGCCTTCATGAATCCTGTATGACGCAAAATGGTGAGGGGGTACCAGAACATCTGAAGAACTTCGCTGTCGCCGTTTTCCTTGTGCCAGACCTTAGTTAGGGCTGGATATGCTGCTGCTCAGCTGAATGAAATAAATGCAATGAGTTTAGTTGGGCCCTGAAGTAGCAGGGGCCAGGTGGCAGTATTGAATTTCCAGAGACAAGGTGACCATAGTTATTGTAATGGGCAGCATAGACAATGCAATGTCCATAATAGCCTGACATAGGCAATGTGGTTTTTATGGAGGCGTGACCCATATATACCTTTGGTACTGGCTAATCAATCATGGTGTTTCCAGACATGAAATAGATAGGCATTCTGCATTTTTGTTTGATCTGTATAAGTGGGGAAAACTCTCAAATGAGAAAGGTTCCATTGGATTGTGGCAAAAGGGAATCTCAGACTGTAACCCAATTTCAAGACTTGAGCCAGTTTGGAGACCCAGAATCCCTTGAATGAAGGGACGGCTAGGTTCTCCTGACGTAGGAGCTTGATCAATTCTGTCTGAGTTTAACTGTTAGCCTTTCTCCAGTCCTTTCCCAAATAACCTATGGCCTTTACAAAATATAACTGTACAATGAGGGAAAAGAAACAATCAGACTTTCCAGGATCTGTTGGATACTGATTCTGAATTGACAAATTCTGCGAGACCCAAAGAAACACTGTGGCCCTCCACTTAACGTAAGGGATTGTGGAGGTCAGGAGATTGATTAATGAAGATTTGGCTGAAGTCAATCTTACAGTGGGTCGAAAGGTTTCCAGAACTCTTCCTGTGGTTGCTTCCTCAGTCTTATAATGTGTAATTGGGATAGATATACTTAGAAGTTGGCATTGGTTCCTTGACTGTGGAGTGAGGGCTATTAGAGTTGGAAAGGCTTAAGGGAAGCCTTTAGAGTTGCCTCTGACAGAGAAAATAGTGAATCAAAATTAATATGGCATCCCCAGAGGAACTGCAGAGATCAGTGCCACCATCAAGTACTTGAAAGATGCAGGAGGATGGTTTCCACCACATCTCCCTTTAACTCTCCTATCCGGCCAGTGCAGAAGACAGATGGATCGTGGAGAATGACAGTTGATTGTTGAAAACTCAATCAGGTAGTGACTCCAATTGCAGCTGCCATACCAGATATGGTGTCCTTACCTGAGCAGATTAACACATGTCCTGGTACATGGTATAGAGCTATTCATCAATAAATGCTCTTTTCTGGTACGTGTTCATAAGGACCACCAGAGGCTTATGATCTGCTTTCTGTTGGCAAGGCCAGCAATATAAAACTGCAAAGTTTTAAGTCAATGATATATCAACTCTCCAGTTCTGTTACAACTTAGTTCAAAGGGATATTGATTGTCTATCTTTTCCACAAAGCATCACATTGGTTCACCATATTGTCATCATTGTGCCAATTAGACCAAGTGAGCAGGAGGTAGCAAGTGCTTTGGAGTTGTTGGTAACAAATACATGCATCAGAGGATGGGAAATAATCCAACTAAAATTCAAGGGCCTTCTATCTCAGTGAAATTCTTTGGAGTGCAGCAATATGGGGCATGCAGAGATGTTCCTTCTAAGGTGAAAGGATGGCCCCTCCCACCACCAAGAAAGAAGCACAACACTTACTGGGCCTATTTGAATTTCGGAGGCAGCACATTCCTCACTGGGGTGTTTGTTACTCTGGCCCATATACCAAGTGACTTGCAAAGCTGCTATCATTGTGTGCAGCCTGGAACAGAAGGCTCTTCAACAGGTCCAGGCTGTTGTGCAGGCCGCTCTAGCACTTGGGGCATATGATCTGGCAAATCCGAAGGAACATGAGCTGTTAGTGGTACATTGGGAAGCTGTTTGGAGTGTTTGGCAGGCCCTTACAGGTGAATCACAGGAGAGACCTTTGGGATTTGGGAACAATGCTCTGCCATCTCCGAAGACAACTCTTCTCCCTTTGAGAGACAGTTCTTGACCTGTTATTTTTCCTCAGTGGAAACTGAATGTTTGACAATGGGCCACCAAGTTACCATGAGACCTGAGCTGCTCAACGTGAGCTGGGTGTTATCTGACCCACCAAGTCACGAAGTAGGATGTGCACAGCAGCAGTCTATTATCAAATGGAAGTGGTATGCATGTGATGGGGCCTGAGCAGGTCCTGAAGGCACAAACAAGTCACATGAAGACACTGCCCAAATGCCTATGGTTTCTACTCCTGCTACAATGCTGCCTGCTGCCAAGTATGCACCTTATAGCCTCATGGAATGTTCCTTAACATCAGTTGACTAAGGAAGAGAAGACGAAGGCATGGTTTACTGATGGCTGTGTACATTATGCAGGCACTACCCAGAAGGGGACAGCTGACGTATTACAACCCCTTTCTGGGGCAACCCTGAAAGACAGCAGTGAAGGGAAATAGACACAGTCAACAGAACTTAAAGCAGCACACATGGTCATACATTTTGTTTGGAAGGAGAAATGGCCAGATGTGTGATTGTTCATTGATTCACGGGCTGGAGCCAATGGATTGCCTGGATGGTCAGGGACTTGGAAAGAACATGATTGGAAAGTTGGCAAGAAAGACCTCTGGGGAAGAAATATGTGGACAGATCTTTGCAAATGGGAGAAGGATGTGAAGATACCTGTGTCCCATGTACATGCTCATCAAACGTGACTTCAGTAGAGGGGTTCAATAACAAAGTGGATAGGATGACCTCTTCTGTGGACACCAATTAAGAGAGTATCAGTGGTTAACATATTTAAAAAGAATGTCCCTTAAGGGACATTGTCACTTATCCTAAAATTTATAATTCATTTGGGGTTGTATGAGGGATATAATACTAGGCATAATTATGACCTGGTTAAATATATAATGCATTGATAACTGCACATGAGATAGTTTTATCATGTTAGGCATAATTATGGCCTGATTAAATATATAATGCATTAACAATTATACATGAGATAGTTTTATCATGCTAGGCATAATTATGATCTGATTAGATATATAATGTATTAACAATTGTACGAGATAGTTTTATCACCCTAGGCACAATTATGACCTGGTTAATGTTTTCACTTGGAAATAAAGCATGGCATAAGGAGATGATTGTGTATCAAGTTGACAAGGGGTGGATTTTAATGGCTTATTTTTTGGTTGTTAACTTGACTCCATCTGGAATTAACTAAAACCCACGTGGCTGGATAAACCTATGAGGGATTTCTTTTGTTTTTTGTTTTTGTGACAGGGTTTATTTGTGTAGGCCTGGCTAATCTGGAACTCACTCTTTATGTAGACCAGGCTGGCCTCAAGCTCATAGAGATCTACCTGCCTTGGTTTCCCGAGTGCTTGGATTAAAGGTATGAGCCACCACTGCCCAGTGGGGAATTTTTTCTTAATTAAATCATTTGAAATGGCAAGACCCACTTTTAATTCAGATCTTCTGAGGTAGGAAGATCCAACTTTAATCTGGGATATGTCTTCTTCTGGGAGCCTATGCCAAGGACATGGAAGATGGGAACTTGCTCTCTTGGCCTGCTTACTTTCCGTCGAAGAGTCACACTAAGACCCTTTAACCATCTATCACAATGCCCATGAGAAGTCATTTCCATTTTTGAGGAGCTACTATTTTAAATATCTTCCTAATTCCTTTTATCTCTACTCACTGTTTACTTGGTTCAAGACTAAATGTGAATGTCTAGGCTTCATGTCACCTGAGTGAAGACTGGTATACTGGAATATGCAGATATGTCTCTGTTCATGCATGACATAGCACAATGCAGTTCTCAACTCCCTTTTCAAGCTGGGTCTCCTGCAGGTACTTGGTCTCAGACACCTCTATTAACCTTGTTGCTCAAGCTGAAAAACCTCAGCTTTTACCTGATTTTTGTTGGGCACACCTCATTAACAACTCCTTTTGGCTCTAAGAAACTAGCTAGAATCCTTCGAATTTTCATTATTCTGGCCCCAAATTCCAGATTCTTATCTGTTGCTACAAATGCCTACACTTCATTCCTTCTATCTCCAGTCTGATTTCTAGCAGCAATCATTTTTTGAAAGTATGATATCAGTCCTCAGCCTAAAACCCTTCCAGTGGCTTTCCAACATCAATGGGAATAAACATCAAATTCTTCAGTTACCTAGCATGCAGTGGTGGTGCACGCCTTTACTCCCAGGACTCCAGGAGGCAGAGGCAGGTCGACGTCTGTGAGCTTAAACCAGCTTGTTCTACAGAGCTGATTCCAGGACAGTGAGGGCTGCTACACAGAGAAACCCTGCCTTGAAAAACAGAAAGAAAGAAAGAAAGAAAGAAAGAAAGAAAGAAAGAAAGAAAGAAAGAAGAATAGAAGGAAGAAGGAAAACTCTGATACTCTTCTCTCTCAGCCACTTTTACCTTCTATTTAAAAATTTTATCACATATGCTTGTGCACACACATGTGATGGTCACTCATGGAGATCAGAAAACAACTTTGTGGAGCCAGTTTGCTCCCTCTTCCTTTACCTGGGTTCTAGGAACTGAACTCAGGTTGCCAGGCTTGTTTGGGAAGCGCCTTTACCTGCCAGGCCATCTTGCTTGCCCCCAATTTTAAAATAAACTCATCATACCACCTCATCTAACTTTTCTCGCCTCCCATTTAGTTATGTTAACCTTGCTGCTACTCCACTAGTATTTCAAGAATCCTCCCAAAACATAGACCTTATACTTAATTATTCCCTCTGCCTGGATAATGCTTCCCTAAGGAATGTCTTTATTCAAATATCATTTCATTAAGGAGGTTAATTCTGCTTTCCCTAACGAAATGCATCCCTGTTATTTGTTTCTGTCAACTCGAATGGACATAAGGTGTACAAATATATCATGTCCATGACCCTGTTTTTGTATTAAAATAACAGTTGAATTGGTAGACTGAATAAAGCAGATTGACTCTCTAATGTGGGTGAGCCTCATCTGATGAAGATGAACACAAAATACGGGATGATCCTTCTGGCAGCAAGAGACTGGCCTGACTGACCTAAGTGGGGATAGCCATCTTTTCTCTTCCTGTTTTACACAACACTGGCTTTCTTGGGCCAGTATTTACATTTGCCAGCATTTGGACTAGATCTTACACAACCAATCCTGTTGTTTCCATAGCTTTTGTATTAGACAGGAGGTTAGGTATTTGACTTTTATGTTGGACCCCTTCTTCATAGTCAAACTTGGAAAATAAAATATCCAGAAAAATTATCAGGATTTTAATAGTTGTCAGGAAAATTGGATCCAAGTCATATCCCTCACTGTATAAAAAGTTAAGCAGATAACTTTTTAAACCTGGTGCCAGGACCCCTAAACCTTATGTGATTACTGATAAAGAAGGATGTGTTATTCCCCGTCTAGTAAAAGGCATAAGCTGTGGTGGTTTGAATGAGAATGGCCCTTATAGGCTCATGCTTGAACACTTAGTCCCCAGTTGGTGGAATTGTTGGCAAAGATTAGGAGGAGGTGCTTTGAGGCTCTCAGGTGCTGCTCCATTCAACATGTATGTTGCTTGCTGTCCATGCTGTCCTACCATGATAGTCATAAAGTCAAGAAAACAAAATGCTTCCTTCTATAAATTACCTTGGTCATGGTATTTTATCACAGCAATGAAAAAGCAACTAATATATAACCCAAACAAGTCTATCAGTCACTTGGACAGGACAAAGTCCCTCAGGAATAGCCACTTATTCTACAGAAACACTTAAAATATAGTATTTCATCTGCCTAAATTGCATATCAAGGCTGAGTCTCTCCGGCCATTGTTTGTCCTTGCCCCATGACTGTATACTCTAAACTAACTTTGTCTTGTCTGACTCTGACACTACACTTTGTGTTTTGCCTGAATTCGTTTGATGGAGATAACAAGGGTCTGGGAGATAAAAAGAGTCCAGACCAAGATCCTTGATACATGTGAACTCAGACTGAGACATGATTGGTTGGCTATTCTATGTGTCTCATTTGCCAACTACAGATCCCTAGGATTTCTCAGATTTCCATAATCACATGAGCCAACCCCTATATTTACGCACTCATGCACACAAGCGCCAGCATGCACACACATACCCCACGCCACCCCACCTCTTTTTCTCTTGAGAAGGCCCAATATATTTTCATTTATTGCTTTAACGGGTTATCAGGAATTTGGTAGCTTGAAATAATAGAAATTTATTATAGTTTTAGAGGTCAAAAGAACGATTTGTTTCATAGGGCTAAACTCCAGGTGTCAATATGGCTATTTTCTTCTTAAGGCATCTGGGGTTCTAGAAGCCATTTCATCCCCGTCAGTTCCTAGTGGCTCCACAATAGGCTTGTGGCGACCTGCTTTCACCTTTTAATTTTTTTTAATGATTATTTGGGAATCTCACATTATACACCCCAACGGTGCTCACCTCCCTGTCTTCCCATGTCTGTCCCCCACCCCCACCTATTACCCTGCCTCTAGGAAAAAACAAATCTATTTTGTGTTGTCCATATATCACTGGTGCATGGTCAAATTCCTAGTGGCCACCTGCTTCCAATTTTAACAGTGATTTTTAGTCTTTCTCATAGTCTCTTTTGGTACTGATTGTCCTGTCTTCCCCATCCAAATTTAAAGTGTCCTTAAATGTGGTGCTACATGGATCATGCAGGAAAATCTTACTTCATTGAAAGGCAGCTGATCAGTAGCTTTAATTATGTAGGTAACCTAATTTCTTCTTGCTAGGTAATATATGGACAAATTCAAGGAATTAGAAGTACTGCCTACCTCAATGCCTTCCTCCAACACTGTTGTAATTTTCTTCATAGTACATCTGTCTCCCAATAAAACATACATGATTGGTTACTGTCCATTTCCTTTATTTAAATAAAGAGCCCATGAGTTCAAGGGGTTTGTTTTGTTGATCCCTGTGTCTCACGCTCTGAAGGTATTATTTGAATCATAATAAATTTTGGACTAAATTTCTGACTAAAATAATAAGGCTTGCAATTTTGTTAGTAAGCATTCCTGCTTCAAAGAGAAGTCAGGAATTTAAGTAGGAAACCATAAAGCTCTGTTTTGCAAAGTACTGTTTTTGGAGACCTAAAACAGATACACATCCCCCCTTTAAAAGGGCTCTAGGGAAACAGAGACTATAATCCTTTACAATAGCAGTTAAGGGAAAACTTAAATATTGCAAAATTGTCCTGGCAGTCAGGGATTTTACCAGTTATACCAGCACTGGAAATTTTCTATCAAGATCAGGCCAGGATTACTAACATAGATTTTCCAACTGCTGTCAATCCATAAGGTATAGATAAGTTATTTTTTAAATATTGATTTCACATAATTATTCTGTGCAGTAGCTTTTTGTGTTTTTCTTTTTACTATAAAATTCATATATCACAGATATCAGACATTTAAAGTCTTTTCTAGTACTTGGTGCTAAAATTCTGGCTACATTCTAAATTTTATTTTAAACTTTTTTCCAATAAGCAAATTCTCTTCTCTAGAATAAATGAAACTTTAAACTCTTAGTGCAAAATTCAAGATATGAGAAAAAGAAACACAGACACTGAAATCCCTAACAGCAAACATTTATTTACAATCCAAGTTAAGGAATACATATATTTATATATGTGTGTATATACACACACACACATATATATATATATGATTTTTTGAGACAAGATCTTGATATATATATATATATATATGTATGTATATATATATATCTCCCTGGCTGGTCTAGTCCTCCCTATGCAGACAAACTGGCCTCAAACTTGCAGCAATCCTCTTGTCTCTACTTCCCAAATGCTGGGATTATAGGCATGAGCTACCATGCCTAGCTGAGTCACGGAATATTTTTAATGCATGCTGAGAAAACAGTAATACTTCAAACTTACATGTATATATTTGATAATGAATACAAGAGGATGCTGGGAAGGACTTTGGCATACACTATTTAAAGCAGGTTATCAGAACACAAACACCATTAGAATCATGTTATCAGAACACTTACATATATCACCTACATATATGTTACACCAACTTCATGGACACCCCATCTTCTAACTCCTCACTGGCTGTTTGAATAAATAGCATTCAAAGTTAAATGGTAAGACTGGGGAGTAGAGAAGAAATACAGAAGTGTTAAGCATCACAATATTTTAGAGTCTACATTTATGAATACAACAATAAAGTTAAGAAACAGTGTTTCAATTTTAGTGTGGGAAACAATATTCGGCAATGCTTAGCGCATGAGAAGACACTGTTTTGGTCCATCCACTCTTTCCAGCTTTTCAAAGTGTTTCCTGGCATTGCGGATGTTGATCAGAGTAGCTGCAGAAGCTGAGGGTGGGGGGTGGGGAGACACCCAACAGAGTAAGAAGAGCAGTCAAAAAAGCAAATAAATTAAAAGATCCAAATCCTTCAGTGTATGCCAGAGAAACTTACAGGAGCAGGAAGCCTTAAGTTATGAAGATTTGATATTTCTAAAGCAGATTTTCACATATCCTAAACATAAAATTTCACAATCTTTTGGTTTGAGACTAATAGAATAGACCTCAAGAAATATCTGATGCTACCTTTAAATATTAACATAAAATAGATAAAACCAGA
This sequence comes from Microtus pennsylvanicus, assembly GCF_037038515.1. Classification (NCBI taxonomy): domain Eukaryota; kingdom Metazoa; phylum Chordata; class Mammalia; order Rodentia; family Cricetidae; genus Microtus; species Microtus pennsylvanicus. The sequence continues at coordinate 129,909,529 of NC_134601.1, read as the reverse complement.
AGACAGATAATGTAAACATGTGGGAATATTCTGGAAACACTGAGAACCTTTAGTCTAATGGTTGTAGCAAACATGGCTTCCATGGCATGGAAATAAAAAATACTACCTCCTAATGCTCATAACAGAAATATACAGCCGTGGAACATGGAGTTCACCTTTAATAACTTAGAGGTTACGTGGCTACTATTTTAAAAGTTCTGGGATCTGGGTTCTTCTTTTTTCTTTTTCAAACTCCGCAATTAGCAATTTGCTGTGATAGTCTGAATGTAACTGGCTCCCATAAGCTCACAAGGAGTGGCACTCCTGGGAGGTGTGGCCTTTTTGGAGGAAATGTGTCACTGTGGAGGCAGGCTTTGAGGTTTCCTATGCACAGGAAACCACCTAGTCAACTTCCTGCTGTCTTCTGGTCAAGTTTAGCCAGCTCCATGTATGCCTGCGCGTTGCTATGCTACCCATCATGATAATGCACTTAACCTCTGAAATCGTAACCCACCACCTCAATTGAATGTTTTCTTTGTAAGAGTTGCCATAGTCAAAGTGTCTTTTCACAGCAATAAAAATCTTAAGAAGCCTGCTTTCTTAAATTCTCATTAAGCAAAACATAATACATGAGAAAAAAAAATATTTTCAGTTCTAAAATGTAAGCTTATTAAATAAAATTATTTAGAACTACTACTACCACTACTAATTTCTTTAACTGTAGCTTTAATATGTACATTATACATTGTATATGTAAAATTTACCACACTTACCATTTTTAAATGAACAGTGAGATTAAGTGACTTAGATGTTCTTATACAACCACCCTCATTATAAAATAATTATTAAATATTTAATAAAGTACTGTCTCTTCAGCCTTTATTTAAAAATTATGAGAGGTTTAAACTATGTCAGGCAAGTTTAAACTTACGAATGGATGGATCAGACATCACGACCATGACGTAAGTGTTGGATGTGAATATGTCAATGAAAGCAGCAAAGTTAGAGTTCCTCACTTCCATACTCTGGAAAGAGGCAGCCAGCTTGCTATGGGAGAAAGGAAAATGGTGGTTAAAGAAAAGACTAAAATAAGTTGCCCTTTATTATATTAGAAAGTTTTACAGTGCTATATCTCATTTCATTGTCTCAAAGTTTCCAAGGAAACTGTACTGATGAATCAACATGTTTAGAGAGTGGCTAGACTGAAAAACAGGATATGGATTGATAAAGACTAAAAAGTGAAAATGAGCTTAAAACTTGACATATATTGCAAAGTATTCCCAAAGACTTTCTAATACTTCTCCTAATTAGCAGACAATAATAATAATGGGTTTCATCATGTCATTTTTTCTCTCTTTGTTCTTATTTACCACCCCCCCATTCTCCTAAAACCCTCTCCCCTCACCACTGCTAGTTTCCTTATTCCCAAAATTGTGCACCTATGTATTTTCAAGTCATGTGCATCCTATTTCCCTCTCTTCTCTCTAATACAACTTAATATATCTTCCTATTCTCTCATGATCCCATTTCTTATTTTTATGACCTGAATATGAAGACACAAATTTAAATGTAGATTCCTCATATGAGAGAAAACATGGTATTTTTGAGTAGCCTATTTCACTTAAACATATTATTACCTGTTCCATTTATTTTCCTGAAAATGTCACAATTTTCCTTTCCTTATGATGGATAATATTCCATACTGTATATGCACAAAATTTTCTTTATCCGTGAATCTGTTCATGGGTACCTAAAGCTGGATCTATTTTGAAGATACTGTTAATAGATCACCAATAACATGAATGTTCAATATCTCTGTACATATGGAGTCCTTTGAGTACATGCCAAGTATTTAGCTGAGTCATACACAAGTTTTACTTTTACTTTTTTGGTAAATTTACATGATGGTTCCATAGTGCCTGCACAAGTTCATACCTTGTACAGTATACAAGGACTTACTCCTCCTTCTGATGTGCTTCTAAATGTGTTGTCTTTGTTTCTTGATGAAAGCCAGACTGATTGCGCTAAGATGTGATAATGAAGATGTTTTAACTATCATTTACCCTCATGACTAAGGTAATAATTATTAGTCAAACAATTATTGGCCATATACTTTTCTTCTGATAACTATGTAATTCATCTGCCATTTACTGATTGGGAGACTTTTTTAGATTTAGAGTTCTTAATAGATTCTAGATATTCATAATCTAATCTGACAGATTTTGTAAAGTTTTTTCAATGTGCTGATTGTTACCTTTGCGATATAGAAACTTTACAATTTCATGTAATCCCACTTGATAAATCTTGGGATTACTTCTTGAGCACGTAAATTTGCTTTGAGAAGAGTCCTTGCCTATACCTTGAACTGTTTTGCATTTATTTTTACCTAGTTGTTTTAGAGTTTCAGGTCAATAACAACTTTGATCACTTTTATTCTGCAGGGCAGGAGATATGGGTCCACTCTTATCCTTCTACATGTGAATATCTAGATGGTTTTCCCCAGAAGCAACTAAGTTATCTTTTTCCCCTAGTGTTTACTTTTGACATTTCTGCCAAAATTAGGGGGCCTGTGGTAGTAGTGTTTATTTCTGTATCATCTATTCTATTTATCCACACATCTCCTTTTCTCGTGTGTGTATTCCTAAATATAAAAACACAACCTGTTTAGTCTATATAATGACTACTATTTTAATACTGATTTAGTATCCTGTTAATTTGTTGAATATGTTGATTAGCTACAGGTTTGACACACATAACCCTTATTATGTAGAGTTACATTTTTTTAAAGGCAGGGTTTCTCTGTGTAACAATTCTTTCTGTCCAGAAACTCACTCTGTGTAACAATCCTGTCTGTAGAAACTCATAGAGATTGGCCTGCCTCTACCTCTCAAGTGGTGGGATTAAAGGCGTGTGCTGCCACCATCTGGGGAGATACATTATTTTTATTTCTAGTTTTATCAGGCCTTTATCATGAGAAATTTCTAAACCTTGTCAAAAGCCTGTCCTGCATCTAGTAATATGTGTTCTATCCGTATGTTCATTTATGTATTATATTATACTTATTGAGTACCATACATTGAACCAACTTTGAATCTGTGGGATGAAAGCAAGTTGGCCATGGTATATAGTCTTTGTTCCATAATTTAGTTTTCAAGTACTCTGTTGAGTTTTTGCATCTATGTTCATCAGGAAAATTGATCTGGGTTATTTCTGGTGTGCCCTTACCGGGTTATGGTAACAACATAACTCCTTCATAGAATTAATTTGGTAGTATTCCTTCCCTTTCTGTCTCATGGGACAGATTATTAGGTATTAGATTTACCTGTTTCTTAAATGTTTGGTAAAACTCAGTAATCCACTTGATTCTAGGCCTCTTTGTGGAAAGACATGTATTTATACCTTTTGTACTGAATTTAGGTAGGTTATAGATATTTAGGAATCTATCCATGTCTTCCAGGTTTTTCGGGGGATTTTTTAATATAAGTATTCAATGTGTTCCCTAATAATTTCCTAGATTTAACTAGAATCTGCTGCAACATCACCATTCACAGCTCTGATTCTATTAATTATTTCTCTTCTGTTTAGTTTAGCTATAGGCTTATCTCTCATGTTTAGCCTTATAAGGAGGCATCTTGTTGCCTGATTCTATGTATTTACTTTTAGTCTCCATTTTCCTAACTTCTGCCCTGATTTGTATTATTTCTTGCCTCCTACTTTAATAAATTTAATTTATTTAAATTTAAGGTTTGGTTATTCTCTCCTCCCTCCCTCCCTCTCTGTAGCTTTGGCGCCTGGCCTAGAACTAGCTCTTGTAGACCAGGCTGTCCTTGAACTCACAGAGTTCTGCCTGTCTCTGCCTCCAGAGTGCTGGGATTAAAGCTGTGCCACAACCACCCAGCTTGTTCGCCTTTTTCTAAGACCTCAACGTACACCATTGTTATTTGAGATATCTCTGATTTTTAATGTAAGCACTCATGGCTTATAAAGCAGTTCTCTTAGAACTGCTTTAGCTGTATACCACAGATTGTGGTAAATTACACAATCCTTTTCACTTGATTCTAAGAATTTTTAAACTTCCTCTTTGATTTAGTCTATCATTGTATATTTAGGCATGTTATTTTCTACAATTCCTTTGTGTTTCTGTTATTTGCCTTTCTAGTTTTAGTCCCATTATAATCTGACAAAATAAAAATAATTATTTGAACTCTTTGGTTAAGGCTTATTTGGTAGCTTATGTGATCAAATTCAGAGAAAGTTTCATGGACTGCAGAAACAAGTGTGTATTCCATGGACGTAAGATGGACTATTCTGCAGACATCTATAAAATCTATTTAATCTGTGGTAGGGTAGAGCTCTGACATTTGTTAGTTTTCACTTCGGATGACCTACCTAAAGCAGCATATTAAAATCAAAAGTATCAGGACCCATCTGTGTTTTCATGCTGTTGTGTTTTTGTTTTAGCAAATTAAATTCTGTTAACACTTGGTACATATACATTTATAACTGTTATAAATTCTTAATAAGTTGCTCCTTATATTACTATGTAGCTTCCCAATTTCTAATTTCCATTTGAAGCATACTGTATCAAGTATCAGAATAGCTGTGGTAGTTTATTTTCTGCTTCCACTTGCTTGAGGAGTTGACTGACTTCCATTCTTTGCTACATGTGTATAGATTTCTTTGCCAGTGAAGTGAGTTTATTGTATGAAGCAGTTAAATGAGGAACTGAGGACACTTGCATTTAAGGTTTACTATTTCCTACAGGGCTATTTTATTGTTTTAAATGTTATGGGTTCGTTCCCAGCTATCCTTTCTGCATATTTTCCTATGAAATTTAGTTTTTCCTGTAATTTTATGATGGGAACTGTCTTTCTACTGTACTGTAGTACTTTCTTATATTTTTTAAAGTGCTCATATGGTAGTCATTAACTACCACAGTTTTTACTTATTGTGAAATGTTCTTATTTTATTAATTTAAAAAGGTAGGTTTCCTGGACATAGCAATTTTAGTTGTCAGCTGTTTGGTTTCAGGGCTTGAAACATATCATGTGATGTTTTTCCATCTTTAAAGCTCAGTTATATTCAATTTTATGTTATTCTGATGTTTGCCCTTGTTGGAGGTTTGACATTTTCTCCTTGCAGCTTTTAATGTTGTGTCTTTGCTTTGTATTTTGGGTGATTTATCATGCTAAGGCTCTTCTTTGGTCAAGGATACTTGGGGTTGTAAATGCCTCTTGTGTCTGGCTGTCTATTTCTTTCCCTATATTTTGGAAATTTTCTGTTATAATTTCATTGAATATAGTGGGAACTGAACTCAGGTCCTCTGCAAAAGCAACAAGTGTTCTTAACCACTGAGCCATTTCTTTAGCTGGATGCCCTAACATTTTATCTTAGCTCTTCTCGCAGATTCTTAGCTTTGGGCTCTTGAACATGACCTCATAATTTTTACAAGGTTTAGTCATGCTAAATTTTTTCTTTTGGTATTTTGAGACAGGGTCCTAGCAGTTCTGGAACTTGTTTTATAGACCAGGCTGGCCTCAAACTCCCAAGTACTGGGATTAAAAAGATGTGTGCTACCACAGACTAGCTGGTCATGCTAATTTTGTGCATCTGTCTGTCTGTCTACCTACCTGAATGCAATTTATCCTCAAAGTTTTGTATTCCTTTTTTCTGCTTGGTTTTGTGTGTTAGTAATCCTTCACACTGTATTTTGATAGAATCTTTTCTGAAGTTTAATTTTGTTCTTTTTCAGAATCTCAATTTCCTTAGTAAATATTTTCTACATTTATTTTTAAAAATTTCTCCTCCACACTGCTGATCTTTCCATCCATTTTGACAACTTTCATATCTAGGCCCTAAATAGATTTCCTTACTTAAGTAATCCTGATTCTTGAATCCTCTATTTGAGTACTGTTATTTTTTAAAGCAGTACTCTGAAGTCCTTTTCTAAATTTCTGGTATTTCAATATCTTTGGTTTCCAGTACGGAGAAACTGTGTGCATCTGTACACATGAACACAGTGTCACAGTGGTTCATTCTCTCTCTAGTGATGCTTTGTTGTGTTTGTATCTGTTGGGTGTAGTTTCTAATTTTCCTATTTCTTTCTTTTCTTACTGGTTTGGTTATTTTATGTGAGTCATCATGGTGAGCTGCCTTTACTTGGTATATACTTCACTTCTGGCCTTAAGGTTCAAGACAGAGGGACTAAGGTACTGTGGGGAAATGTACCTTAGTTGCTTATAGCTAAGGTATTTAATAACTAAAAAGTAAAAAGAGGAAAAGGTATGAAAAAGGGAAAAGAAAGAATAAAGTATAATAAAGGGAAAGTACAGGGCTACAGGTATGAGAAACAATAGAGAACAGGTACAGAAAAAGTAAAGACTGTCATAAAAGCTTAATCTTACAAGATACAAATGAAAACAAAACTTAAATAATTAAAATACAAGCATGTAAATTAACAAAATATCACATAATTAACTAAATATAACATAAAATAACTAAAATGAGACAACAATTATTATAATGTTAGTATTTCTTCCTTTGGGATGAATATAGTTCCTCTCCACTTTGGTGGGCTCCTTTAGCTGTTTCTGTAGGTAAAGAGACAGCTGTTAGTGCCTGAAATTTAAATGCATTTTATGGGCATGTCTTCCCTGTTGCAAGGTGTTTCTGTATTGTACTTGCTTTCTTAGGAGTTTTCCCATCGTAAACAATCCATCTGGCAGCTACTGACTGATACTGGATTATTCCTGACCACAGTTTCCATGAGGATCTATACTTGTATTTACTTCTGTCATAGGATCCATCTTCGAACCCAGATCCCTGCTATGTATTTGCTAATGACCCATACATATTGCCCAAGAATATACTTGTGTCCATCTATAACAGCATACTAGGTCCAGCACAATTCCTTTGTGTTATTACGTTATTACTATGTTACTCCATGTTAGTCACTCTGGGACTCTTGCTCCATATTCCCTTGTTGCATTTCTACCCTGCTATCCCTGGTAGTCTCAATGCTCATGGTGTATCCAGTGCCTAGTTGTGCCTCCACAGCTTGTCTATCTCCAGATAACTGTTCCTTTGACACCCATGCTCAGGATTGGACAGCTTCTTCCTGGTATTATCAGTGCCCTTATCCCAGTGGACACAGTGTGCTATATTCTGGTATAGTTGTTCACTGTTTCTACTGAAGATAATTATTTCAATCTCAACTCAACTTATTTCTTTTCAATACCTCTCACTTCTCCTATACCAACACTTTTCAGCTGTTCTACTTTATGTTGGTGATGGTCTCACCCTATTTCCTTCTTAGCAACAGTGTTTCTTTCTTTTTTAAAAGCCCAGGCTTTTCTCCTTCACAAGTTCCCCCCTCCTTTTATAAACCTTGCTGGATATTCTCTACTTTTATTTATTAAATGGTATCATATATCTCAAAAGGATACTTGAGTTTTTTGTTTTGTGTTGTTTTTCAAGATAGGGTTTCACTGTGTAGCACTAGCCATCTGGAACTTATTCCGTAGACCAGACTGGCCTCAAGCTCACAGAGGTCCATTTATGTCTGACTCCTGAGTACTGGGCTTAACGGTGTGTGCCATGATCATTGACAAGTATTTTTATACGGTTCTGTACAAGTTTGGGTCACATAATACATGGATTTGGGTTATTTTTCTTTAAAATTCCTGAATTTAGTAACTTCCTCTCTGAAATTCCCATGAATAACATACTATACTTGCCCTTTTTGAACTTTCCATGTTCAAAATATGACTATTATGCTTATATTGAAAAGACAATGGATTGCTCTCTAGTCAGTTGTAGGTTCTCTTAGAACTCAACATTTATCTGACTAAGCAAACTATTGTAAACATAAATGTACAGTCAATTTAAATTCTTTAAATTTCAAAAATGATAAATATTACCCAGAAATTAACAGCTAACATTTAAAGTCTCTCACCTACAGCTCAGCTTGAACTGTTTAATAATGTTGCTGATTTTCTCAAATCTGTGGGCATCACGCTGTTCTTTACACTGATAATGAGAAATGACCTGTGAAGAGAGAGATTATGATTTGAATCCATGCAAATACCCACACCTCTGTTACTAATTAAAATAGACATCTATTAGTACTTTAGTCATCTTGGTTTTAAGAAGTGAGCTGTTACCTGGCATCCTGTTTCTTGCCCTCTCTGTCCCACATCCTTGTCAACAATTTCCATATTCATTTAGATAACATAAACAGGATCATTCTGTTATGTTTATTAGATAACTTGTGTATTCTCCAGAAATGATTTTTGTCTCATGATGATATGACTTTTGACTGATCATGGTGGGTAAGCAATACACATTCCATAGAAATCATATTTTGAATTTTTCCAGGCTTGGAATATACTGTACATATACTGTATTTGTACACATATTGTACAATACTCTTTTATAATACTGAACAGCACTAGCGAGCCATAAGTCCCATCTATGAAGGTGAATTCCAAGATTATAAGAATAAACAAGGGATCATTTTTGGAGCATTTGCATTGCTAAGATATAGTGTTGGGTAGGTTTTCAAGTTAAGAGTTTATCAGAGCATACCTTATCCTAGTCAAGGAGCATTCGGTGCTTTTCTCAATTACCTTAATCACTAAATTTAGCTTATTAACATTTCACAAGATGGTCTTTGACTTAAAATGGTATAAATAAAGAGAAAATAAAATTATCTAGCTGCTCTTAGCTGTCTCTAACATAATTGTGAAGAAGTCTTTAGCAAGTGGCTGTTGGAATCATATTAAAAACCTTTACTAGATGAACCCAAGTACTGATATCCAAGTACTGACATAAATTAATGTACTCAGAACAAATACACCAGGTAAAAATACTTTCCAATTTTAATAAACCACGAGTACCCTAAGAGCTGAAAATACGTTGCAAATTTCACCTCATTTGCCAAAAGAACATTGACATGAAAATTCTGACATGATGTTAAATATTTGAAATATAATTCTTATACCAAAGATACAAGAAGTAAATGCATATATTCTCTTTTGCTCCCAATTAAATGTCAGGGTTTGTGCTGGCTGCTTACCATTACACTGTCCCATTTTAAAGCGCACAAGAAATCTATGATATAAGCAGTATATGCTGGTTTTACAGAAGAAGAAACAAACACAAAATGACTAAATCATTTTGTCTAAACTCACCTAGCACTGGTAAAGATCAAAAACTAAATTATTCACTGGGAGCTGCTTTGAGAGGTACATTAAATGAGTCTATTACCAATTATTCAGGAGATGTGTCTGTCAAATTAGCTTTTACAATTACTTTCCTTGGTTTTTTTGAGACATGGTTTCTTCATAGTCTTGGCTATCCTGGAACTCACTCTGTAGACTAAGCTGCCCTTGAACTCAGACATCTACCACCTCTGCTTCCTTAGAACTGGGACTAAATGTGAGTGCCACCACTGCCCAGTGACCACTACTATTTTCCAAATGTATTCACTGTGCTGAAAAGATGGCTCAGTGATTAGGAATGCTTCTTGGTGTTCCAAAGGACAAAAGTTTGGTTCCCCACATCCATGCCAGGCAGCTCATAACTACCTGTAACTCTAGCTCCAAGAAATCTGAACACCAGCCGGGTGGTGGTGGCACACACCTTTAATCCCAGCACTGGGAGGCAGTGGCAGGTGGGATCTCTGTGAGTTCGAGGCCAGCCTGATCAACAAGGGCTAGTTCCAGGACAGGCTCCAAAGCTACAGTGAAAACCTGCTCCAAGAAAAAAAAATCTGAGTATCTTCTTCCAGACTTCATGGACACCCAACACATAAGTGGCAGCCCCCCCACAAATAAAAATAAATTTTTAAAATATATATATATATATATAATATAGATTTTTGTATCACCGACTCATGCCTGTACAGCATACCCTGATATCATTGCTAAATTCAATTTATAAGAAAAGTGGAACTATTAATATTCCTCTTACCTGCTCCACTTCTCAATCTAAACTCTTCAGTCACTGAGGCTTTTACATGTTAGAAGTTTTCATATTGTATCAATCTTTTTGATAAATGGGTGGGGAAAGAATTTTCTTAAAAGAAAAATGCACTGTATGTCTTAATAAAGCTCAGTAGGTAATAAGATTCCTTTATCATAGTTAAATAGTTATTAGTAGAACTAATCTAAATCTCTAATAAGGCATAGCTACAAAAATCTAAATTTTACTAATTATTAAAAGGTTACTTACCAAAGGACTTTTTCCACACCACTTGCAGACAATAAAGCTTTATAAGACCATATATGCTGATATAAAAGGGGGTGGTTCTTCCTAAAAGTAGTAAAATCCTGTCCTCTGAATGCAAGAAGACTGCTTGAAATACATCTGTAGAGCAGAAAGTCCTTACCAGAAAGGTAGCTCTCTCAAACAGAAGTACTTCATCAGCCTCAATAATTTCAGCAAAATTTCGCAGGTTCATTTCCAGTTGCTGAACATTAGGAATCAGCTGATAAACAATACTGGACCAAGCCTAACAGGACAGAAGCACAATCAACTATTACTAACAGATAGAGAGTTCTAGGCCTTTGAAATGAGTAAGTACCCTACAAGACACAGACAGCAAAATACATCGGTAATTGAGTCCAAAACAAATACAGATGTTAAATATAACAAAAATCAAACAAACAAATTAACCTAATACTTGATTTGTATCCTTGAGTTGAATTTTTAGAGTTCAAACACTTGAAAAATGCTGGAGAAATGTCTTTCCATGAGTTAACAGGTAATTTAGTACCATCATGCAGCCTTAGGAAAAAAGTTGCAAAGTATGATCTATTGTGCTAAAACCATTCTAACCCAGACATCCAACAAATATTGAAGTCCAACATTATATACAGCTTTAAAAAAAGAAATAATGCTATATTCTGCATACATTCAAGAGCCAATTTGGTATCAGAGCCACAAAGACAAGTAGCCCCTCCCTTCAAAGATATAACATGTCACGATGCAAGAAACAACTGGGATTATAATTTTCAAATGTTTGGTCACATCTGTAAAAATTACTGATTCAATTGAATTTTCAAAAGTCTATCGTGTGACTGCCTGAAACTGAGTTAATCCGGGAGTATGACCAATGCATGCATACGAGATTAGTTTCACCCTCTGAGAATCCTCTTCAGGTGCTTGTATTCATACTTCTGTTAGAATACTTCCATTACTCTTACTATTTTTCTGGTTAGGTGTACTTTGTTCTTCTGTCTCCTCCTAAGACGTCAGGAACCTATCTTAGCCATTTGTGAATGTGAGAGCATCCAATAGATAGACAATGAATGCTTGTTGAATAAAACAATATAAAAATTTAAGTCAGTTCTATGCAACATTGATGTAAGAGATAGTAGTAGTGCCATGTCTCTGTTCCAATTAGTTTTACTACTTAGGCATAGTGTTCCAAGTTCCCAGGTTGGTGTTAATGTCACTGCTGAATTTACCTTGGAGAAGGCACCAAAGCTAACCACAGCAGAGACATTGTCACTCACAGCAGTGTTGTGATTAGCCAATTGTCTTTGGTCGTGTTATGTATAGCCATCCTTCACACCGCAGCTGGTTCTTATCAGTGCGTCATGTCCATCCTTATTGACGGTTACCTGTTCTATGGGAATAAGGCTTTGAGAGAAATTCGGCCCATGTTAATCTGGAACAGTACTTCCTAGACAGGTATCTCAAAATGTTGTAATTAGAGTGAGCCTGGGTCAACATCAGATGTGGGGAAGAATGAATTAGTTAAAAAAATCAAATGCTATTTTTAAAAGTCTAGTGGCTTTTCTCCTTGGCAAGTACGGTTTCTGTGTATCTGGTTGTAGACACTTGTCAGACGAGTTGAAACTGAAGCTCTAGCTACCAGTGACAGAGAAGGATCCTTTGCCACCCAGCGTCACACTTGTCAATGTACACCAGAAGCAGTCTGAAGGAAAGGTCTGACCACATGAGGATATAGAAATAATCAATCTTTAAACCACGTGTATGCAAGACAATTGGAAGAAGCAGGAGACTATGTACCACTAAGGTAACTTCAACTTCATCCACAGAACTACTGAGATAACCTCTAGACTTGCAAACAGTATGATACTCATTCCAGCAATGCTACCAAGGAAGGATGAATGCTAGTCTCCAATTTGGCCTGAAAGCTCAAGTTATAATATACTTTACATGTATCATATCTCATTCTAAAATTCACTTCTCCCATTCTTCACTAAATGGTTTTCTTCCATTGCTATCTGAATTTAGGCAAATTAGTTTATACCATAAGCATGTAGAAATACCTGCATATTAGATACCAAAATAATCTCTGAGACCACAGCAGGTCAAAATGGATGGAGGATTTTTTTTTTTTTGGTTTCTCGAGACAAGGTTTCTCTGTGGCTTTGGAACCTGTCCTGGAACTAGCTCTTGTAGACCAGGCTGGTCTCGAACTCACAGAGATCCGCCTGCCTCTGCCTCCCGAGTGCTGGGATTAAAGGCGTGCGCCACCACGGCCCAGCTTGGATGGAGGATATTAAGCAACATTTTTGCTATGACAAAGAACAGTAGCTGATTAATCATATTCAAACTGGCAAACTTGGTAACAATGTCAACCCAACCTAAGATTAAAATACAATTCTTTTTGATGTTAACTCTGATGTTCTTTGAACAATTTGTTAAAGATTATTTTCTTTTTAGTACAACAAATCTAGATGGCTGTGAAAGTTTTAAATATTTTAGTTTTGTTAATATCCTTCTAACTTTTATTCATGCTCCAAAAGTAGGAAATGGAGGAATCATACACACCTTATACAGAGTTTCATCCCAGATAGATGTTCGGAAACAAGAACATTCTAATGGACGAGATAAACGCCTTAAGTCTTCTTCTCTTTCTTTAAAAATCTGAATTAAAAAAATCCAGTAAATGGATCAGCATGTAACAGCTCTCCTCCTTCACTACAAAATCTGACGTGTAATTATTTTACCATATTTTGACAAGGACCCTTACTCTGTCTTCATAGGAACCATCAGTATTATTATTTCTCAAACAAGAGTACAAATGTGCTAATGGCTACTAGATTTCTTCAGACTTATCCTAGTTTTGCTATATATTTATTGAGAGCACTGTTAGAAAATGAAAGTTATCATACAGATAACTCTGTATGATACATTATATGTACATATAGCATATGTGTTTTACACACATACATACACACACACACATATATATACACATACATATAAACACACCCTCAAGTCTGCCAAATCTAGGTCATTTTAATATGGCAACACTTATATTAAAATTTTGTAAATTAAAATGTTTTAGTTCTCCATTATAGAAATATTCTCTAATTACATACATATATGCGAATACATATATTTATATGTATAGTATACTTAATTTACAACAAACATATAACCCATACAAACAACTATGCTCTAGCCAGCTAGGATTTGTTTCTATGTATACATCCACACATATACAGAGAAAATAGTTATATAAAACATGTATACTCAAGATGTTTCCTTGTGTGGGTGAATTGCTAGTATGGGTGTATACACATACTTTCATTTTTAAATTACATTGTAATTATTTATTTTTATTTTAGGTGCATGGGTATTTTGCCTGCATATATATCTCTCGGAAGGTGTTGGATTCTGGAGTTATAGGCATTTATGAGCTGCCATATAGGTGCTGGAAACTGAACCCAGGTCTTCTGGAAGAAGAGTCAGTGCTCTTAACCGCTGAGCCATCTCTCCAGCCCTTAAATTACATTTTAATTTAAAATCTAATTACATTGCCTTTCCTCTTCCCTTTCCTTATTCCAGATGCTCCCAAGTCTCCTCCTTTTCACTCCTTTCTTGTCCCCCTTACTTCTTAAATTGATTGTCTTTTCTTTGGTATTTATTGTCACATACACACACAGGCATGGATATATAAATACGACCATTTTGTTTTGTTTTCTGAGATAAGGTTTCTCTAATATTACAGTCTTGACTATCCTGAAACATGTACTGTCAACCAGGCTGGCCTCAAACTCATTGAGATATGCCTGCCTCTGCCTCACAAGTGCTGGAATTAAAGGTATGCATCACCACTGCCTGTCCTGAGTTCATTTTTGCTGTCTGTGTGTATTTTATTTCAGGGCTAACCACTTTGTACTAGGTAGTCAAACGCTGTCTAATATGACTTAATGTCCAACAAGTGGGAAATCATGCCTGGTACTAGAAGTCTAGTCAACTTCTAGGGACTAGTGAAGCAATAGATCTTAGAAGAGAATCTATTACTTTTCTAGAAATATTAATTCCCTATTATATTCTAAATCTTACTTCTTATACCCACAGATAAGTGTAGCCACGCCACTCATCAAAGAAGCCTCTTTTAATAGCAAATGAAGAACATCACAGAAAACAACTAGACACAATGCTGAGCCCAACAAATCTTGTGGGGTCCAGCCCCAATGGATAGTTCTACATCACAACTCCTGCATCCATCTACTCTACATTGCAGAACAGGGGGCAGAAATATTGTAAGAGCCAGACTATGAGGCAGTCCTGTGAAACACCCTTCTCTAGACATGTCTACACTGCCTTTTTACTTCAAGTACAACACTGAAGTTTTATGTTGGCCTACTCTCCAAACTTCATTCAGTTGAACTACTTCCTTTCAATAAATCAATCTCAACTTCTACCCTCTCTCCCCTATTTCACATTCTGTTATTCTGCTGCTCTGGTGAACCTTTAATACAAGATTTTAATACTAAGAGTGGGTTCTAGAGTAAAACCTTTTTTAATTATTCAAAAAAATTTTTCATATAATATAGTCTGATCAAATCTTTCCTCCAAACTCTTTTCCCAGATCCTCCCCTCTTTCCTATACACTCAATTTCGTGTTCTCTTGTGTCCTCTCTCTCTCAAAATAAAATAAAATAAATCCTGGAAATCAAAACACACTGTTATACCCATAGATCAGTGCATCACTCAACCCTTCTCAGAGAAGCTTCTTCTTAATGTAGAAGGTAATTAACAGAGAACCACACTGGACATGGTACCCAGACTGAGAGACCTTGGCACACTCAGCCCTATATGGGATGTCTGTAATCCTGCCCCTGACACCAAAGGCTCAGGGAATCTACTTCAGGAGTCAGGAAGATTCTAAGAGTTAGAGCAGAATCTTAAAAATGAGTTTTCTGAATTGATTTTGTTGTAACTGAGATTAATTCTCTAATCAGGTTAGAATTAAAGATGTCATTTCAAGGAGAAATGAGAATACTCAAGGGAGTCTGTGGGTGATAAGAAATTCATATACTGAATCATACTAATCAAGAACTTGTAAGAGACAACATTCTGCAGGACACAGAAGAAAGTGACTGCTGTCTTTGAAATTTCCTGCTTCTTGGAAAAGTCTGCTGGATACTGTGATGGGCCTGTGGACTGAAGATTGGACAGCCACTACATTCTTATCTAAGAATAATCCAACTTTTCCTGAAGAAACTGAAATGGACTCCTCAGAAGTAACTACAAGAGAGTTCTGATTCATTCCTAGCAAACCCCTTTGCTTCTATGTCTATATACATTCAAATGTCAGAAGTATCCTGAAGGTGGGATACAAAGCATGAACCATGAAGATTAGTCTAGCCTCTAAAAGAAGCACATGATATTTCTAATAAATACAGATAAAAAACAAAGATAACTATGAGAACAGATATTAAAGGTGTAGAATATAGTGGAAGGGACATAACATTCACTCAGGCCAAATTTACTGATACAGGTCCAATAAGCAGAGGATTTGTAGGTAATGGGTAAAGAAAGTGTTCTTGTAACTGCCTGAGAAATGAATCAAAACACAACCTATACTAACTGAAGCTAAAATGTCAGATCCGCACTGTTCTACTACCCAGGAAGGCATCTAATGACATATGGAGTTCACAGTCCTCAAGGTTTGTCATTTATAACCTATTCATCAACAGTGGGAAGTTCCAGAACACAATGTTGATGAGAAACAAATTTGTAGAAACCCCAACTTCCATTCCCTGCTCTCTGATCACGTTTCTCTGTAGGCCAAAATTTACAGTGGTAATTGCTACCATTTAACTGGGAAACCTAAATACAAAGGGAAAGTGGGTGCTATAGTAATGAGAACAATGTGGAAATATTTCATCATCAAATACAAGGAGAGCCGGGCAGTGATGGCACACACCTTTAATCCTTGCACTCGGGAGGTACAGACAGGCAGATCTCTGTGAGTTAGAGGACAGCCTGGTCTACAAAGTAAGTTCCAGAACAGCTAGGGCTGTTACACATAAAAACCCTGTCTTGAACTCCCCCCTCCCCAAAAAACAAGGAGAGTGCCCTTATTTTATTGAAGAGAAGGGTCAAACTCACAGAAACCTATAGCTTTGGCTAGCTGATCATGGTGCTCCTATAAATGATCTAGAAGCTATATCTACTACATTCTTATTTGATCTACATAAATGAAATAATTTAGGTCAAATGACCAAAAATCTAGCACAAATCATAAAATACCATCGTTTCTCGACTGGTATCCAGATCTGTGCCACTTTATAAATCCAGAAATGAAAGAGGAGGGTGGGTCAACTTAAGAAAAGATGCTGATGCAATTCTATTCAGTCGGTTTATTCAGTTTTTGTAGAAGACATGGCTCTTGGAAGGTGGGGTATCATATGCTTAAGAAGTTTCTGACTGCAAGTTACAACTACTGGACTAGATATGAGTAAATACCAACTCTTCTACTGGTATAAGAATTAACTTTTCCTTTTATGTATAAGAAGGCTACTTATTTGTTTTAATTTTGTATCCCACTACTTTGCTGAATGTGCTTATAGCTTGGGAGTTTTCTAGTGGAGATTTTAGGGTCTTTATGTACAGAAATTTATCATCTGAAAATAAGGATATTTTACTTCCTCCTCTATGTATAATACTCTCATTCTTGGGTCTCTAGCTTATCTTTTCTGCTCTCCAGGTTCCAGATTCCTTCTAGGAGGCTTCCAGCATCAGCTGAGCTAGTTCCTTAAATGAAATACCCTCCCATTTGTTTGTACCTTTGTTTTTCTATGAACAAACACATCTGATTGGGTCTGTTTCTCTGGAAAACTCAAACATACATAAACATGCATAGAAATATTCATCTTAGGGCCAGGCAGTGGTGCCACACGCCTTTAAAACCAGGTCTTGGGAGGCAGAGGCAGGAGGATCTCTGTGAGTTTGAGGCCAACCTGGTCTACAGAGCAAGATCCAGGATAGGCGTCAGAGGTACATGGAGAAAACCTGTTTCGAAAAACCAAGAAAAAAAAAGAGAAAAAGAAATATTTATCTTAGCTGAAATTGTTATTTTGAGAAGCACATACAGTCATTTTTATTTGAAACTTTTCTGTTTAAAATAATTAATATTTAATATTAATTTTATATTAACTATAACATATATTGTTTAACAATACAATATTAATTGAAAATTGATATTCAATGAAATTAATGACTTTCTCAGAATATTTATTTAGAAATATAGGTATTTTAACTTAAAATATACTAACTATATATATTAAAAGACCATTAATATATATTGGAAAGTATTTATATGACTAATTAAAAAACTGTAAGAGAAATTACAAGTGATTGAAACATCAACAAGGAGCTCATTTGTTGGAATGCTCTAGCTTTTAAATTGCAATTTTGGCTAAAAAGTATTTTTTTTTAAATTGCGGTGTACTGGGGATTTAACTCAAGGCATCAAATGGGCTAGGCAGCACTCTACCACTAAGTAACACCCTCGGCTCTTAAAATTATTTTTAAAATAACAGGATAAGGAGTTGGAGAGATGGTTCAGCAGTGAAGAACTTTTACTGCCTCTGCAGAGGGCTCAAGGTTAGTTCCTGATTTCTAGCACCAGACCTCATAGATTCTTACCTAAGAATTTGCCTATTTTACTACACCTCTTCTGTACTGAGTCGCTGAGTTCTCTGAATTACAAGTCACTAGTTTTATGTGTTTTTGTTGAGGTGAAGGTTGGTATTTCCTACTCTAACATTCTTGGTCATGTCTGAGTTATACTCGTGTATACAAATTCATTCATGCCAGCACAATTGTGAGGGACTGTAAATAATGCTTGACAAACTGGGAGGCACTTGAACTGGTACATAGCAGTTCCCAAAATCAGTCCAGTGACAGGAGCCACCTCTCCTCATTCTTACCCCTAGTGGGTCTTTTAGCTGTGACACTACAATGAGGTAGTAAACTATTTTTTAAATGATAACAGTTACTTAGTAAAAGTGCATGGTCGTATCTTCTTAATTCTGAAATACAGAATGCTACAAATTTACTTACACTTTTATAAACAAAGTCTACAAAGCACCTTTTCAGTTTCTTACCAAGTCTCGTTGATCCTCCTGTACCAGATCCATTTTGTGTACCAAGCAAAAGATTTTGGCTTCTGGAGAATTCTGCAGAATGGCCTCAAGGCATGACTGGTAATAGTGCATGTCCTTTTCAAGTTCACGGCTCTCCACATCAAAGACATATATTAGAACCTCCACATTTCGAAAGATGTTGTCACGCTGGCTAGTGAAATAATTTTCCATGAAGGTGTCTTGTCTGTTAGGAAAGAAAATCTAGATCGTAAACAAGTCCTCTGTTTAATCACTACTGCTTGAAATTTTCTTAGCTCCATCAAGAGAAAGATAATCTTAAACTTCAATTCAAAGAGCAAAGAACAGTCAAACATATTGAGCTCTACCTTACTCTATTTCAGTCATAACTTGCAAGCCTGTAAAATTATTTGCCTTTCTTCTTATGTTTTGTTTTGTTGTTGCTGTTGTATTTGAGACAGGGTCTCACTGTGTAGACCAAGCTGGCCTCAAACTCATAAAGATCAGTCTACCTTTGTATACTTACCATGCCACCATGCCTGGCCTCTCTCCTTTCAATCTAAACACCTTTCTGTTCATTGAGTGGCTGATGGTTTAACTCATGAGTCTTTTACACATATTGATCACTCTTTCAATTCTTCATCTAATTAATCCCACCTTTTCCTTTAGATTTCAGTCCAATCCACACGTCCTCATAGAAACCATCCCTATCTTGAGCCAGCTCACTTACTGTAGGCTCTTTACCAACACATCCCTGTCATTTACAACACTTAGCACAAGTGCAATACTACACTTATTTGGATGAGTTTTTAATTAATAGTGTTCAGTTCTCTATACAACCAGCCAAGGATCATCCCTAATATTATCTCCCACTGTCTCACAGATTTTAAAGGGTGGTAAATGCTTAATGAACATTTGCTGAATAACTTCAGTCAAATATTCTAAACTATATGAAAATGACTCCAATGATGACTTCTCAGCAGAATGTTACTCTCTGCTCCTAGGTTGGGTGCTACTTTCCAAAAACAATCTCAATAGCAGAACATCAACAAAACAGTAGTATCGTTTAGCAGTGTATATGGGGTGGTGCTTACAAATTTCTAATCCTAATCCTGCACCTTGCTAATTACAGCTGTGCAACCTTGGAAGAATCATAAATTCTCTAAGTTACAACAGATACTTGAAATACAAAACTGAATTTCATATTTTAGTACCTAAAAGCAAGGAACTTGGATATATCTGTTGACATAGAGAATTAGAAGCAATCAAAATGAGGGAAGATTTATATCCTAGGATATTAATCCAGGTGCTAGCAAGAAAAGAGTTACTTTCTTAAGAGTATTTAGGTCATTATTCTGTCAAAATACTAACTGAGCATCTTTTGTATGTTTAGAGCTAGGAAATAACCACCGGACAATAATATCTATTTTGTAAGACACTACAGTATATATTGTATATATTTCAACCTGCTTAATCATCATAATAAACCAACAAGTTGGTTATTTTGCTCTATTGTACAGGTGAAGCTACAGCACAGAGACTTTGAACATATGCCAGACAAAGAACCTATGCTCTTAATCACTATGCATTCACTACCGCTGCTTCAGCACAGTGATGTATATGAACTCAGCACACAGGCATAGTAAGTGTACATTTGTGTGGGGATTTTTAATGATTGCATTGATTATGAAAGGAAGTGCTCTCTTACTCTCCCAATAATAGGTAACTTGGTCAGATATAATATGCTCAGAATGCAATCTACAAGTGATAAGACTGCCTAGAAGTAATTACCAAAATGACTATAAACAGTCTAGTATAATAAAAATAGCTAAGAACTCAACTCAATACTAGTGTCAATCAACCTGAGGCAGATTTAATTTACGCCACTGCAAAAGAGGGCTGATCTATCCCATATTATATATACTTAGATGGAGCTTAGATTGGAGCTACTTAAATATCTCTTATGTAGAGGGCATTTTCAAAGTTGTACAAAACACATCTTTATTAATCAACTGACAATTCTGAAATATTTTTAGGCAGTGGATCTATGAATATAATAGTTATTCTAGGTGTAGTTGATTATACTTGATGACATCATTATTGCTATCAGCTTCACAAACAAGTAGGCACATAGTACTTACCCACCACAATCCCACAGGTTCAAAACCAGGTTTCCCAGAAATCGAACATGAGAATGCTCTACATCAACTGGAAGATAAATGTTACAAATCTAGTATTTGCAGTAAAGACCATTAGGATCAGAAAGAAAATAAAAACCATTAACCCATGGTGTTTAGAAGGACCAAAGTGGAGTGAAATGCTCAAAGCCATAACAAGAAGGCGATTTTCAGCTTAGTCATGTGGTTTAGTGGCAAGGTAGGCACCTACACTACCCTAAGCTAAAGGATTGCCTTGTGTCAGTAATTTTTAAATTTCAGTAGTTTAGTACCCAAAGCAGAAACATTCCCCAATTATAATATTAATGTTAAGTTTTAACACGCAAGACAGTGACATACACCATTTAACAGATCTTCCCAACCCCACCTTCTTTCTCCAACTTTCCTCAAAAAAATTAAAGACAGAAAACAAACATAAAACATAACAAAACTAACTTCTGTACTGATTTCCTCAGCAGTTAATGACTTTATTGATTTTCCTAATTTTGACTCACCTGACCATGCTCAATTCTCTTTGAATCATTTTTAGTATCTCTTAATTTCATTCTTTATTTCATACTCTATCACTCAACATCAAGGAGGGCCCTTACTACCTCATGCCTACACTACAAGAAAGCCTTACTTACATCATCCATTAGGCTACTGCAAGGTTCATCTTCTTAACAATACTTTGAACATATCACTTCCCATTCAAAACACTTTAAATGGCCCCTACATATTTAATGGTCCTTCACTCAAGGTCCTTCACTTTGGCTTCCAATCTACCTTTATAATCCCCAGAAATTCCCATTAATAAATCCTTTCACTTCAACCTATTATGTTTTATTCATAGTCCTCCCAACCCTACTACCTCCCAACCCCCCAACATATTTCACATTCAGGGGTCGCAAACTTGCTAAATCAGGCCATGTGAGCAAACCTATACCATTTAAGCTAGCTAAATGTAATGGTAAACATCTACCATGGGCTCACAGAGGTTGATAGTTACTCAAATCTTGTTCATTTGCCATGCAAAATTACTACTGGCTCAGGTTTCCTAGATCTTCAACATTTTAAGTAGTAGCTTGAATTCTAGATTTTTATGAAAACTTTTACAGGATATTATAAGTTCAAATTGTTCTAAAACAATGCACAAAGTCAAAGAAAGCACAACCATCGGCCTTCTCCAGCACATAGGCTGTTTGCGACCTCTGCTTAATGGTTCCCTCCTACAACCCATTACCTTTTCCATCTTTTGCTACAAAGTGCCATCCCTTCTTCCTTTCAAAGGTAATTCTAAAATCCAAACTAATTCCCACCTCCTCCAAAAGTTCTCCTTGCCTGACAAAAATCCCACTTACATAAGCTGAACTCATTCAAACATTGATTAAGCAACTACTCTCTGCCAGGCACTAAAAACCTCAAGAAGGAATAATTTAAGATTTTACCATGAATATTTTTCACAGTCTAACAATTTTGTTCTATATAATTTATGTGCTAGTCAACTCAGTCACATTGAAATATTTCCTGTGTCTATCCCCAAGCTGTTACCTAAACCAACTGCTATCTACTTTTATACAATTTCATAATATATAGACAAAAACCATTCATGATAATGTACATCATACAGATTGTAAAGTCAAACAGACTTTAGTTTATATGACAGTGCTACCTCTGTATGACTTTGTGCAAGTCATGAAAGCTTTTAGAATTAGCTTCCACTTCTGGGAAAAGGAAGGAAGGAACATAGTACTGACCTCCCAGGATTGCTATGAGGATTCAAAGAGCTGTATACATAAAAGTGCCTGGCACATAGTAGATGCACAAACTACTTCCCCTTTACCCTTTACTTCCCCCTCCTTGAAAAAGAAATCATATCTTACATGTCTTTGTATTTCCAACAGAGTCTACGAGAGAGTAGGTGCTCAAACTGCTATTAATTTGAAGACTATGTATACGGTCTAGTACTAAAAAAAAAATGGAAAGAAGTGCTACTGAGAAAGGGAAAGACAATAACAAAAGCAGTGACAGGATTCAGTGACTTAATATGGGGCATATGGGATAGAAATCAGGTTTCTACTCCCATAGCACAGAGTGGACGTTTTAGTCCTTACTTTCTGCAGCATGACACTGTTGACTACTCACTTCTCCTCAAAAATAATTCTCTTCTCTTGGTCTCTGGCATCACATCTACAAACTCTCTGGAAGATCCTCCCTCATGGACTCTTATTCTTCTTTCTGTCCCTTAAATGTTAGGGTTCTTTGGGACTCTAACAGTGGCCACCTTCTCATCAAAACATTTTTCCCCAAGACAACTGTCATATAATATTACTTTATCATCTGGACACTAACTAGGTAACACCAGTACTGATTTCTCAATGTGTACTGTCTGTACTATAAGCATTCCAAATGGAATCTATTAAATGTAATTCAGCTCTCCTTTCAGTTGGCTCCACCTTGGTGAATGTAACTAGTCGCCTAGTCTAAAACCTCTCATCCTTCGAGTCTTCTTTTCCCTTATAATTCTCTTCAAGTTCCCCAGAAAGTTCTGTTGACTCTGTCACCAAGCATATCCCCCAACATTCTAGCTTTGTACCATATCTACTACCACTACCCTAGTCCAAATCAAGCCCCTGCCATCTCTCAAAGTTTTTTAAAATTATAGAAATTACTTCTCACGGTTCCAAAATCTTGAAAATTCTGAGATCCAGCCACCAGTTCAGTGAAAACTAGCACTCTGGCTTACAGATGGTACCTTTTTCTACTCTTCCATCACTCTAAACTTCCATCCACATTACACATATAGTAATTCCTCCAAATTGCTGAGTTTTATACCATTCTTTAAAAAGACCATGTCTGTGCATGCATAATTATATGCACTGAGCAGAGGGTCAGAATGGTAATCTGAGAAGCACTAATGGTGGTTGTCTCTAGGAAAGTGGCTTGACAATAAAGAACAAAGTAGACTTTTTATATTTAAATAACACTTGAAGCTTTCACAAGTATTTTGAATTAAAACTGTAGCTCTGATCATGTTACTTTTTATTGTTTAAAATTCTCTCATAGGTTGACTATCTTATATGTCAAGCTTGGCTTATACGACATTTTACATATAAATCCCATTTCCTGCTTCCGGGTTAAATGTTATATTACTGTGTGTCCCTATGGTTCTTTATAACCTTCTTGCTCTGTTAACATAAGAGCAACTGAAAAGAATAAAGAACGGAGCGTTGGGGAATCACTTACACTTACGGGGCAGAAAGAAGAAAACATTATGATAAAGATTATCATTTTTAAAAAGCAGGGAAGGTTGGTTAAAGATAAAGGAAGAAAATCAGGGCAATAAAGCATTAAATAAAAAGCCAAGAGAAAAGAATTTTGAGAATTTAGAAAATCTTGGAGCCGTCAACAGTGTTTGATATTAAAATACTTCATAATCATTTTAGTGGCAAATTTACCATCCCAACAAATAATTTTAACATTTGCCTAATGAATTAATTACATCATGGTTTCTTCTTTATTTCAAATTTCAAAATGCAGGAGGCTTTAAATTTAACAAAATAAAACAACATATTTTAGGAATGAAAAACCAGGAAAACACTAACACATTTAAGTCAAACAACATTGTAAAAGTAGTACTCTTTTTACTACCTTTATAGAAAATCAGTAGCTGCATCAAAAAGAATTAACAAATAAAAAGCAATGCACTATATAATCCGAACTCGTCTATACATTTAGCAACAAACACAGATCTGTCTTCATTAGTGACAAACCAGTTTTTGATGATATGCTAAAACATTAATACCAATATTTTTCATTATATTTATACTCTCTTTAAGGAAATTCAGGAAATATTAACCAACCAATATACTACTTTACATATTCTTAGGTGCAAGTGCCCCATCCTACTGACAGTCTGGCAAGAGACACTGCTAGGTATATACTTGTTGAATAAATAGCCTATTCTAATGAACAGGATTATATAATTTGCAACATTATGCTTATAATGCTGCTGAATTATATCAACATTATTTTCAGCAGTTTCAATAGTTGTGAAAATCTTGCTATGAAACTATACGTTGGATTCAGGGTCATAAACCAACTGTTGATCAGTTAGAAACGGAAATCAGTGGTACTAAGAAAAGATGTTTCAACAAAATGTGTAGGATTTAAAATAAGAAGAAAAGGTCTTCTAGGAATTGAGTAGTGGAAATATAAACAGGCTGTGTCATAATAAAGAGAAGAGCAGAGACTAATATCCCAAGTCTGACACTAGCAGAACGTGATTAATTTTTAAGTTATACTTTCATTACCTGTTAGAATAAAGGTAATATGAAAACTAAAGTAAATGAGAGCAAGAACAAAAGTCATAGTACTTCAATAAGCATCTCTACTCTACTAAAAACACACAGATAGGAGGCCTATCTATTTAATCTGGAAGAGAAAGTTTGAATGTATCAAAGCAAGACACAGAAAAGCATTTGGACGAGTACACTTTTTAAAGGCTAGAAATCAGCTCTACAAGTGTTACAAGCCATAGGAAACTATCTGGACCATCACTTTTACAGTAACTGAGATACTTATCAATAAAACTGTATATAACTATGAAGGATAAGAACCACATCAAGTGAGAGAATAAGTAGTTACAATGAAAATATGAAGTCCTTATTATTATGCATAAGAAAACTAACCCAATGGCTTGGATTCTAAATTAAACATGAGCCATTTAATATAAGGATTCACTACTAAGTTCAAATGATGAACTGTGCAAAAACCAAATGATGTGTACACTTGAATAAGATATATGCAAATACGAATTGGGGCTTTTATTACAATTCCGTAAAATGAAGGGTGCTTCAAAATAAGAAGGTAGAGTTTCACCATACTGACAGCAAAGGAATGCCCCAAATAAGAGATGTAGTAGGCCTGCCTTGCTCTGATAAAACCACATTTGCATTCATGTCATATAAGAAAAATAGTGACAAGTTTGAACAAGTCCTTAAAAACATTCAAAATTATGTCAAATGAGGAACCAGAGATGTTTTAAAGTAAGGATAACAAAATTTCGGAGGCAGGGAATGAATAAGATAAATTGAGATATTGTGTGTTCTCAAATACGTGTAGAGAACAGAATAGAAAAAAAAAGTAGACTTGGAACTCTATCTAGGAAATAGCTTTCTTTCCTTCCTTCCTTCCTTCCTTCCTTCCTTCCTTCCTTCCTTCCTTCCTTCCTTCCTTCCTTCCTTTCTTTTTTCATTTTTTATGACATGGTTTCTCTTTAGCTTTGGTGCCTGTGCTGGAACCAGCTCTGTAAACCAGGCTGGCTTCGAATTGACAGAGATCTGCCTGCCTCTGCCTCCCTAGTGCTGGGATTAAATGTGTTGCACCACCACCGCCCAGCGGAAACAGCTTTCTAATCACCAAGTTTCTGCTCAAATTATAGAAGTCTACACTATACACCAACCTCAAACAGAAATAAAGTTCCTTTTTCTTTATATCTCAGAGTCTGGAGCATAATGTGCTTAAAAGATGTTTGTTATTCTTAAAATCAGATTGGGACACCTTATAGAACAATGCTAACTTGTCACTAAACATACTAAAGATGCTAGAAACCCAGACTGAAATCTCTGAAGTCTAGGCAGAGTGATGCCTTCCTCAGTCAGAAGCCAAGAACAAAGCAGACTTCAGAAATGTTTAGATGCTTCAGAATGAAATAGCAATCTGATTCAGTATAAGGTACTCACAGGATTCTTGATTCATTGTTCTGCTAGCCTAGAAGTCTATACTAATAGTCTAGTCACAAAGTGCTATTAAGTTATTTCCCAACTCAGAGTAGATGTTTCAAAGAGAAGCTATAGGTGTGTAAAGAAAGAGAAATGGCAGAGTGTAGAACTCCTTACCATTCCCAAGTTTTTTATTTAATAAGGACAAGGACAAACTCCTGCATTAAAAACATCTTCAGTTTTACTGTATGCTAGCTAATGCCTATAATGTTTCTCTTGGTATAAAAAGTTACAAACAAACATTCTCCCCACAAAATAAGCAGGCAAAGGGTCCCTATTCTTGCCTAAGAAACAGCAGGATACACAAAAAGTTAGCTAAGAACATCCCATTTTGCAAGCAACCTAGAAAAGAGAGCAGCTCCCAAGGATAGTGAGAAATAATAACCAGAATTAGGCCACGCATTCTGAGGAGAAATGCAAAAGGGAAAGCATGCTCCAAAGCAAATTCATCAACCTGTGCATTCCGAAGCTGCTGCAATCAAGTGTGTTATGCAGATTATTAATAGCCAAGGTCACCTTGCTTTACAATAAGATGAAACATCTTACTTGTTGCACCAAGGCGACGTGTGTCTCTGGCAATATAATTGGCAAAGATAATAGACCTCATGCTGGTCTTACCAGATCCACTTTTACCCATTAACAGCACCTAAAGACAAAGGAAAAATGTTAGTAATCTAGAGCAAATCTAGTGTAAAGGGAAGCATTTGTCCTCTGTAGCTGGCATTTTACTGAAGTGTAAGTACCAATGACCAGTATGGACACCTGTAATTAGTTCAACTCTTCCCCAAATAACATTCCAAATGCCAAGCACTTACCTGCTACCAGGTGCACATCATTTTAACAAGACAATGGCAGTGAGTTTGTTATTCTGCATAATATTTTTTAAAGATTTATTTCTATTATTCTAATTTTGCATATGTGTGTGGGAGGTATGTGCACATGAATGAATGCAAGTACCTGCAGATATCAGAGATGTGAGGTCCCCTAGGAGCTGCAATGACAGGCAGTTTTAAGTTCACCTGATGGGGTTGCTGGGAATCAAACTCAGGTAGGTCCTCAGGAAGAGCAGTATATGCTCTTAACCACTAAGCCATCTCTGCAGTTCCTTGTTATTAGACATAATATTTATTTAGAACAATGTTAGAAAAATGCCATCTTGCTGGAGAGATGTTTCAGCAGTTAAGAGCACTGAGTGCTCTTCCACAGGACCCAGATTCAATTCCCAGGACCTACATGGCAGCTAACAACTGTTACTACAGTTCCAGGGGATCTGACACCCTCCCACAGACAATAGAAAAATAAATAATGCACATAAAAATAAATCTTGAAAGAGCAAATAATTAAGATAATTTAAAAAAAAAACTATCATCTTAATCAGAAACTAACCCTATTCTCCGATAATTCAAGATTGTACATACATTGACCCAACTAGCAGCTTTCAGAGTAACTGAGAAGCTCCTCCTACTTCTCTGTTCAAGATCAGTTCTTTTCACTCCAGCCCATGATCTCATCCCTTTCACATCTTTCTTTCATCAGTTTTTTATCTTTTCTTTTTAACTTTCCTATGTCCTACAAAATTGGGCACTTAAAATTACACACAAGGTCATTATTGGTTTAGCTTATCTACTTCTGTCTTCAACTCCTGATTCTCCTAGCCCAGAACTGTTAGTATCCAGTCACATTTAACTGAATGGCATATAGTCTCTTTGTTTCCAGCCCTCTAGGGAGTCCTGACTATGTCTGTAATCACTCTGTATTCTCTACCATCCTTTAGTCTTCTTTCAACTAAGTCCCACTTATCCTTCAACACTTGCTTTAACAATCATCTCAGGAATTTTCTCTGGAGCTGGGGATGTGCCTCAGTACTAGGGTATTTACCTCCTACAAGTGAAACCCTGGGTTCAATCCCCAGTATCCTCCCCATAGTTTCTCTGACCCAAATGCCTTAGGCCAGTGGTTCTCAACCTGTGGGGTATGACCCCCACAGGGTGTTTGAATGACCCTTTCACAGAGGTTGCCTAAGACCATTGAAAAACACAGTTATTTACATAATGATTCATAACAGTAGCAAAATTACAATTTTGAAGTAGCAACAAAAATAATTTTAGGTTTTGGGGGTCACTACAACATGAGGAACTGTATCAAAGGGTCAAGGCATTAGGAAGGTTGAGAACCACTGCCTTAGGCTGACTTAGGTATCTTGCCTGCCCTCTAGTGGTCTTACTATATCATTGCAGATCATAAAGCTCTGCAGTCCCTTGTTTGGGAAACTCTTATCAGGACTTCAAACTGTTGAAGGACAGAGGGAGTCTCTTTGTATCCTTTGTGCCCTTTTTTTTTTTTATCTCCAGTGCCTAATATGTAACAAAAGCTTGAAGTATTTTCATCAAAAAATGAACAAGCCATTAAAACTAAAATGCAATGACAACTGTCTGAAAGCAAGACCTGATACACATCTTTCTTGTGTTAGGATTTAACCTGTGAATAATGCCACATATTCTTTCACTAAATGACTTTCAAACAGATAAGATCTCCTGAGTAAACTGGGGTGGGGGTGGGTAGAGGGGAACTGTAGGGAGATGAGAACATCAGGGACCAGGATGGTCCAGTTGGGGGAGGGATGGAGAGGGAGAGCAATGAGAGCAATATTTTGATAGAGGGAGCAATTATGGGGTTAGAGAGAACCCTGGGGCTAGGGAAACTGCCAGGAAACCACAAGGATGATCCCAGTTAAAACTCCTAGCAATAGTGGAGTGGGTACCTAAACTGGCTTTCCCCTGTGATCAGACTGAGGACTACCCTAATTGTCATCATAGAACCTTCATCTAGTACCTGTTGGAAGCAGAAGAGATCCACAGCCAAGCACTGGGCTGAGCTCCCCGGAGTCCAGTGGAAGAAAGGGAGGAGGGTTAAATGAGCAGGGAGCAGGGGGTCGAGATCACGATGGGGAAGCCCACAGAGACTGCTGACACTCCGGATAGAAAGCTGGGAAGCATGTATGGGACCAAACTAGGCCCTCTGAATGTGGGTAACTGTTGTGTGGCTTGGTTTTTCTGTGGGGCCCGTGGCAGTGGGACCAGGATTTATCCCTGGAACATGAACTGACTTTTTGGTGGGTTACCATGCTGTCTTGATTCAGGGGGGAGGGGCCTGGTCCTTGGTGTGCCAGGCTTTGTTGACTCACCACAGGAGGCCTTACTCTTTCCGTGGAGTGAATGGAGAGTGGGGGAGGGGGAGAGGAGGAGGGGAGGGAGGAGAAACTGTGGTTGGTGTGCAGAATAAATAAAAAATTTAAAAAAGACTTTCAAAGAGTCCTTCTAAACACAAAAATGATGAAATACAATTCTCATAACTGTCTCATTTTCAAATGAAAGGGATACCTAGTCTCTACCTTCAGTCCCAATATATTTTATTGAAATGTCTGATTTCAAGGAACATTAATGAAAATGGATTTATTCAATCCAACAATTTAAAGCTTTACCTCCCTAAGAAAATGTAACTGCTTAGCCAGTCTAAAATTAATATGGAAGTTTTCCCGTCCTTTGCAAAAAAATGTAATTGAAAACAATAACTATATATTTCTGAGGGTACAAACTGATTCTTTAATGCATGTACACTGTAGAATGTTTAAATCAAATAAAGTTTTACCCTTTTTCTCTTTTCGCAGTTTTTTGAGATTTTCAATTGTTTCTAATTTTTGCTCCTAATCATTTTTGAGATTTTCAATTGTTTCTAATTTTTGCTCCTAATCATGTAGAGATTTCTGGCATTTTTAGGCATGCTTGTTGATAGCAACTTCAGACATTTCATCAAAAACATCTTCCTAGCAAACTTAAGGCACAGAATTAAATTTTAGATGAAGTCAGGCTAAAAGTATTAGGCCTTTTCATGAAAAGGCAAGGATAATTATATTTGAGCTCTACAGGGAGTTTACTCATGTAAAGTTCCTAATAGTCTTGGGAGGGTTATGACCCCTTCACAGATGGCACGAAATCTCACAAAGGTCAAGAAATTTGCTTCAGAGCTACAGTCTTAGGGATAATAACTAAGTCCCAATAAAAGTGCAAAGCAAAGAACATTCAATTCCAGCTAGCAAAACAGATGGAACATTTGATTTGTGTTAAAGAATTAATGTGCACGCAGAGGGCTGTGTAATAGTTGTATATGGCTTGACTCCATGACTCCATAATTTTAGACAAAGGGAATATGGCAGTAAATAAAGGGATGAGAGTCCAAAAGACCATATAAGTTATTGCCATAGTTCAGGAAAAGACAGATTTCCTGGATTGTGACTTCTTACCTTTTTCTTCATGTTTCTAATGTACCTAACACATCTTACCTTTTTCTTCATGGCTGCGTTTGGCATTGCCCACCTGTAGATATAAACCAAAAGACAGTGTTTCCATGATCTAATTGCCTTAGAAATTTGTTTTTTTTTAAAAAAGGCAAGTAAACGGAGAGAAGCAGAAGAATACTGTTTAAAACAGCTAAGTACGCAGGAGACCTCGTTTCATTAGTCTTCATTTTTCTAAATTATAAAACTGGGTCTATGTTCCCTGCTTCCTTCGTTAGCTCAGGAGATGCTTCCTGGGAAGACATATTTAGAAATAAAAACAATTTAAATTCAAGATCTGGTATTTGTCATAAAACTAACACAATACGCTGTGCACTTCTATAAGTCAAACAATATTTTTAATTTGAATACTATGTTTTTAATTTAGCTCATTTTCAAAACTGGAAGCATCTTTGGACCTTCGATCGTCCTTCCAAGCTGCATTTCATTCATTAAAGGCACCAAGTACACATAACGCAGCTCGCAAACAGGCATATCAAACTATACGTCATTGGTCAGTAAATGTCCTCTCCCCCTTTTTATCACTAACGAGGTGATATCTATCACCAAATCACCTTTGTAGAAAACGCAAAACAACTCAGAACTGCCTCAATTAGAGCACTACGCAGAAACCAGGAATCTCAGCTTCAGGCAAAGGGCTGTTTCTGGTCTCCGTTTTTCTCTATCATCAAGGGCATGATATCAATCAACCATGCGGGTAAATCACAGCAATTTATCCCTGGAGCTTAGGGGTTGTTGCCGTTCGCAATACTCTTTCCAATTAGCACACCCTCCCTCCTAGGTACAACATAATATACCCTTCACCCACCCAAGCGATTCTTCCGGTTCCCCGAGTGGAGGCTCCACTCTTGGGCCCAGATTCTCTTTCTCCGTCTTTTTCTCGGAGTCAGATTCTTCCATCGCGCAACAAGTCCTTCACAGTGCCTTCTAAATGCGCAGTACTCTTGTCTTCCGGCTCACCTCCTCAACTGCCTCTGCTCACTGCCCGCGGCCCTGGGCCTGCTCTAGCCCTGCCTCCGCCTTTGTCCACTGGGGGGCCGCGTTTCCCACAGTTACCCTTACCGCCCCGAACTTAGTCTCCGGCACGGCCGAGCAGGCCAGCCCAAAGGGACCAGCGACTCGTGGCGTGCAAAGAAGAGATGGAGGGGAGGGAAGGCAAGGTGGCTGAGGAGTTGGTCCCGAGTTGGGGCCTCACTCCCCAAGGGCTCCAGACCCAAAGAGAACTTGGTCCGCCTCAGCGCAGCCCGCAAAGGCTGAGCTAACGGAACGAGCTGACCGGAGCTGCAGAAGCAAAGCGGTCACCGCCTGGGGGCTCTTCCCAAGCTCGCCACCAGTGAGAATCCGCCTGAGGCCGCCTTGACTTCTGCGCCCGCCCTTCAGGAGCGCAGAAGCCTCACCGCAGCCACGCTACTGCAGGCCAGGATCACGTGGGAACCTGCCGTAGTCCCGGGCCGGTCACGTGCCGCTATCCTGGGGGGCTGGGGGCGCTGGGGAGAATACCATAGAGACGGCTCTAGGGAAGCCAGAGTGCCGCCGCCCGCCGTCACGTGGCCCGGGCTCGCATTTCCGCGCCCCAGGCCCTAAAGGCAGCCTGCAGGCGCTGGGAAACTGGCGGACGTGGCCCCGCCCACCCGCTGCTCAGAGTTAAAGGAGAAGGTTGCAATTTCAGTACCAGCAAGGTACCTGTTTTCAGGGCTGCTCAGGTTTAGGAATGTGTGCAGAAAAGGCTATTGTGGTAACTTTTCCTTCCGTTAGCCCTTATGGCAGTTCTAATCATTTAAAAAAATTAGTACATCTAAAGTGCTTTAAACTGTCGTTCACATAGAAAATTCTCAATAAATTGTTATTGCCAGGACCAAAAACACACACAGGGTGTAGCATATTCACCACTTAGCTTTAAAAAGTTGTAAATGTGTTTTTAAATTGTCTGATTAACATGTAATATTTGTTCATACAGAATTTAGTGTGGAAAATAAATTCTCATAAGAGAATGTCCTCTCATAAGAAGTTAGGAAAGCACAAAACCGATAAGGGACCATGCTTCATAGCTAAATTCTATTCATAATCTAAAGAAAAAATATTCCTCATCTTTCCCAGGATGTTCCTGAAAATTAATAAGAGAGGAATACTTCTAAATGCCCCTTGGCAATAATGGAAGTAGTTCATAAATTTTCTACTTATCAAAATATATTTGTGTGTGTGTATGTGTGTGTGTAATTTAGAAACAAAAATACCTATTCACAGCTGGGTGTTGGTGGCACACGCTTTTAATCCAGCAGTCGGAAGACAGGTAAGTGGATCTTAGTACATTAGAGGCCAGCCTGGTCTACAAAGCAAGTTCCGGGAAAGTCAGGGCTACACAAAGAAGCCCTGTTTTGAAAAACTAAACCAAAAAGACGAAAAAAAAAAAACAAACCAAAGCAAAAAAACTCCATTCACCCTATAAGGCATTTGAGTATAAGACTTACTAATATATTATGAGCTTTTTCATTTTCCTTTCCAGATGTAATGACTATCCTGGATTTTGGTAAATCTCAGTTCACTCCTGTTTTTATCATATGTGTATCTAGTCCCAGAGTGATGCAATAGTTGGTTTTTATGGCTTACCTATGTGTATTCTATCTTGATTTGATTGAATTTACTTAACCTGAAGATTTATGTTCTTCATCAAATTATCATCACCCCATCACATTGTATGTACTGTAAACATATACAATATTGTGCTGATTGATTTTAATTGCCAGGTTGAAAAATGTAGGATCACCTGAGAGATTGCCTTCTGAGTAATAATCTCTGGGATTATCTTAACTATGTTAACCAAGATGAGATGACTGGTGCTTAAGTGGGTGGCACGGTTCCCTAGACGACATGTCATGAACTGTAGAAGTGAAGAAAGGGAGCCAAGCACTAGCATGTGTGCGTCTGTTGTTCTCCCTTATGACTGTGGATGGATGATGAGCATACTCTTGCCGCCATGGCTTCCCCACCATGACAGACTGACTGTACCATGAAACTCTTATCCAAACAAAATGAACAGACCCTTTCTCCCTTAAGTTGCTTTCGTCAGAGTATTTTATCTCCGGTCCAGAAAAGAAACTGAGACAGATGCCTTTCAACGAAAAAGAGAAATACGTTAGCTGTAAATAGGACGACTTTAGAGTACATATATTAAAAGTTTGGGGCATCTAAAGAGCAGCACACTAAATTTGTACTTTACAGATAGTAATCTGAGGAAGAGAGAAGCAAAAATAGTTGCTTATATTTCAACTACTGTTTGTAGGAAGAACAAATTTCAACCAAGCTCTCTTAAACTCTCTTACTATGAACACTGACTTATTGTTACAAAGAAAAAAATGACCTAAGGCAGAATGGCTCTTGGACCAAAAGACCCAATGTACTCTCACTTTTAATGTCTGAGAGCCCTGAGGCATAAACTTGTAAGGACCTGAGAGGATCATTTAAGAAGAAACATTCTGTCAGTACGTGGTACATAGTATGATCGCATCTATGTCAAAGTGTTCTGAGGAAGTCATGAAAAGATGCCAATAGAAAGAACCCAACCTGTATTCATGCTTTCCATGGGAGAAAACACTTCAAGGAAACTGGCTAATTCTCATAAAGGATTCAGAGCTTCGGTTTTCCTAGAATCCCTGACATAGATAATGTAAGATCACGTGCTCATCTGAAAAAGAGTTCTGGTGAGATAGATGGACCTGTTATCCAGATGCTCAGGAGACTGATGCAGAAGGATCCTCGCCTGAGTGTCGTAGCATGACTTTTTCCTCTGGGAAGCTGGTGAAGCCTGGCATTTCGCCCTTGACTCCGTGTATACCCAAGAGCAGGAAGAGAGCTGAAATCAGGCATAGTTCCTCTCAGTCTCTTTGGGCTTGTGCTCCTGGCTGTTACTGTGATGGCCAGAGATCTCAGGTTGCTCAAGGTCCCCTCAGCACGTGCCTATGGGAACCATAGTAGCCCCTATCACCCTACCAGTAAGGGGCACTGAGCATACATAGTGCAGTGGGGAGGGGATGGTGGAAATCTTATGGGCACCTGCATTTAGTCCTGGCCATGGAATGGGTCTGCATGCTGCTGGCCACGCTGCCTGTGTTACAGAGAAAGGCTGATCTGGTTTAGGAAAGCAGTATTTGCAATCCCTGCTGTGTTACAGCACACATACCCTACAGAGCAAGGCGCTAAGTGGGCTCCATTCACAATCACTCTTACTGACAGATTGGGTTTAGGCAGTTAATCCCTTAGCCAGTGCAATAGGCTCTCCAGGTTCCCACAGAGGGGGAGAATGCAGGAATTTCTGACCCATTCAATAGCCAGCTCACACAATAGCTCCTTGTTGAGATAACTTCTGGCTCCAGCACCCTGGTGGCTCACTGGGAGATGATGTAAGGTCCTTTCCCAAGGCAATTATTGTGCATTTTTCACACTGTTTGTAGAAGTGGGATGCAATTTTGTGAGGACTTAAACACTGGGAGAGTTTACTGGGAGTCTGCCTCTTCCCTGCAAAGGGTAGTCTTCACTTCCTGCAGCTGTGAAGCTTGAGTACCAAACGTCAGGATGTTTTCTTTCTCTTTTTACGATTCCTTAGGTCTATGAATATTAGAAAGTTACATCACCCTCTTGTTGACTTTCCCCATAGTCATTCATCTCAAAATGTGGCTATAGATCTTCGTTCTCCTTATGAAGGAAAAAGTCACTGCTGAGTACTTTAATTCATCCATCTTGATTTTCAAAGTTGAAACAGTTAATTTTTTTTGTCTCTTTGTCTGACTCCTCCAGAATTTGGAAGCTCTTACTGAATATAATTATGCTAATGGCAAGGTAACTTGGCATAAGAAGAGGCAACAAGAGTCTCTCTTCATTGTTACCTGGATCTAATTGGACAGTTGTTAGATTGTCAAGTTTTCAACTGCTATGTCAGGTTTGAGAACAAAACTCGTTTAATTTGATAAGAGCATGCAGTTTTAGAGACTTAAGGTTTAAGCCTTTCTGGGATCAATTTTTCAAAAGCTCTACTGAGAAAGTCAGAATGGTACCAAGCTTACAAGGCCCCCAAAATTTCAAGTATGTAAATAAAGTCACTCTCAGGTGGGTCCAACCAGCTGAGTATGTTTGGGGACTTTGAAAGAGATTTTTCTCAAATGTGTAAGTATTGTGGGGGAAATGTGTGTCAATGATTGTGCTATCTAGCATCCAGAAAGTTTCACGTTTCACCTGGGAACCCACATGAAGCCTGCTAGAAGAGGAAAAAGTATGAGACTCACTCTAATAAGGTCACTGCTGGGATTTTGTAAGCAAGAATAATGTTTCTTTGAGATTATTTTTTATTAAAAAATGGAGGGAAGACTAAAGAGCTATTTTGTATTTCAATGGGAAATTGCTCATTGTGTCATTTCGGTTGTCAAAAATTGAGCATTGTTTATTTTCTGAGTCACCTGGAAACTCTCGACTGTAAGAACTGGAAAGCACAGTGCACACTTGTCCTTTAGGCCCAGGGATAATGAGCTCTCCCATCCCTAGTTTGAAAAAACACTTGCAGTTCATCTTAGTGGTCCTTTAATGATACAAATCTGAGGTTTGACTTTGCCTTAGAAACAACTGTAACATGTGAAGTTTTCTTAATGAATGAGGAAAAAAGTTACATGTGTGTGCAGGTGTGTGGCCAGAAGTCAATCCCAGGTGTCATTCCTCAGAAGCCTGAGACTAAACTTCTAATGGCAACTGCGATTCGCTGCCTTGAGCCTCTGGAATCTGCCTATTTCTACCTCCTCAGTGCTGGGAGAATAAGCATGCACTACTGTGCCTAGTGTTTTTAGGTGTGTGTTGGGGGATTGAACTCATGTCTTCTTTCTTGCATGACAAACACCTGATTGAATGAGCTATCTTCCCAGCCCCAATATATGTTTTAAATTTTTCTTTTCTTTTTGAGGTAGAATGTGGTGTGTTCCAGGCTGGCCCTGAACTCACCATATAGCCAAAGATGACACTGAACTTCTAATCTTTTTGCCTCCAACTCCTGAGTGTCAGCAATATAGGCATGTGCCGCCACACCAGTTGTATGAACTGCTAGGGCTTGAATCCAGGACTTTGTGCGTGCTAGGCAGCTACTACCAACTGAGGTATGTTCTAAACCAGACTTGGTCATTTTGTATTTGTGTTAGATTCATGTTTTATCTATTCTGAAAGATTGAATAAATAAGTTTTAGAATTGTTGTGAAATGGTCAAAATTCAATTTCTTATATATTTTCGGGCCATTTCTATTCTGCATGATTGATATCTTCCTATCTACTGTCCAGATGACAGAATTAAGAATTCAAACTTGTTTCCTCACTAAAGCATTCACACGACTTAGAGGATCTACTATGAGGTCTTTTAGCTGTTTTAAAAGATAATTGGGCCAGTCTTATCTTTCTCTATTTTGTCTATAATAAGCTAGACAAGAAGTCTAGACATTTTCATTCCTTTGTCAAAGAGAGAAGCCAGCTACTGGGCCAGGGTGACCTCTAGGCAAGAACATGTAATTATGTGTGCGGTAATAAATTCTGAGGAAGAATCAGGATGTATCATGTAGCAGGCCACTTCAGATAACTGCTCCATGTAATGTACTTTCCAGAAGTTAATTCTATTTTCATTTTACAGGTGACACGAAAGTGGTTTTCAAATAATTTGTTTATAGAAGTAAAATAGTCATTGACAATTGGCCAAATCCACAGCCTCTGTATGCTATTAGACTAAGCTTAGCGGAGCAAACCCTCTTCCATTTCTCTTTGTTTTACCTTTCCTAAGGCACCAGGCAATTTGTCATGAAATAAAAATTAGGTCTTTTTGTCTAAAATAAATCCCAGCAGGTCAGCTGAATAGAAACAAAATGAAAATGATGTCTAGTTCCATTATCCATTTTATCTTTTTAGAACCAGGAATGGTTAGCTGCTAACTGTTTTTATTTATTTATTGTTTTTGTTGTTTTTTCCTTTCAAGACAGAGTTTCTCTGTGTAGCTTTGATGCCTTTCCTGGAACTAGCTTTTATAGACTAGACTGGTCACAAACTCAGCGAGATCTGCCTGCCTCTGCCTCCCGAGTGCTGGGATTAAAGGTGTGCACCACCACTGCCTGGCTCTGCTTGCTGTTTTAATCAAGACAGAATGGTTAGCAAAAGAGAGCAGAAAGATTTATGGTGCTTGAAGGTGCACTGAACTCCAGGTTTCAAGCATACAAGTTATTCTTTTTCAAAAATGTCCTGTTGCAGCACCGTTGACAACAATGACTTTGACTGTCATTATTCAATTTGATATTTGACTAATTATATGCTCCAAAGTCATCCTTAGTGACAGCCACAAGGCATTATGGGTGGTCAGACACAGGCTCCACAATGAGAAGAAACACCTATGTTGTCTCCAAGAGTACTTTTCATAGTTGTCTCACTGATGCTATCACCCAGCCTGGCTGGTTGGCTTCATGGCCGTGAAGACATAGGAAGCTGGAGGCTTAGCTCTCCAGCCCACTTCTCCCTGTTCTGGATACCTCAAACACCTGTCTGGCTCCTCTTCCATTCTTGAACCTTATCCTGGTCCTGTTACCCCTCCTGAAACCTGAGATCATAGTAGGCCCTGTATCTGTTCCCATCATCATTCAAGAACACAATTCTGTGGGTGGTGGCGGCACACACTTTTAGTCCCAGGTGGTGGTGGCTCACACCTTTAGTTTCAGCACTCAGGAGGCAGAGACAGGAGCATCTCTGTGATTTCGAGGTCAAAAAGCAAATTCTAGGAGAGCCAGAGCTACACAGAGAAAGCCTGTCGCAAAAAAAAAAAACTAACAAACAACAAAGTACACAACTCCACGGGCTTCCAGGGATCCCAACAGCTACTCTTGCTCCCTGCTGCCTTCCCTAAAGATTCACTCTTATGGGACCTCCCTGAGCAGAACATTGTCTTAGGAAAACTTGACATCATCAGAAAAGAGCTGATATCACAGTACCATAGTATTATTTATCTCTCTTGCCTTCGTGCCAGAATGCTTTGATGTCAGTGAAGAGAAAGTGCGAGTGTTCAGGGCAGGTGAGAACCCACTGGGGAAGCAGCAAATCCTTTGATGAAAATGATTTAAATGACATAAAGGTTATCTTGACATGGCTAAGAAGAGAAACAAGTCTTTTGAGAGAAGGAAAAACTAAGACACTAGTGGTGACACAGAAAGGAGCTGCCTGCTGCTGTCAAATGTTCCCAAATGCAAGAGCTTGAAACTTAGGTGATGGCGGGGATAATATCCAAAGGTATTTTGCCTGGCGATATAAAGAACTTGTGAGATCTAGAAAAATTAAAGGTGGAGATTTGGTAGATTTAACAGAAATCCTTATACTGTTTTTTATAGACAACGAAGATGACAAAAGCTCTCCAGGTTAAAAATAAAGCATGGGCCGGGCAGTGGTGGCGCATGCCTTTAATCCCAGCACTCGGGAGGCAGAGGCAGGTGGATCTCTGTGAGGTCGAGACCAGCCTGGTCTACAGAGCTAGTTCCAGGACAGGCTCCAAAGCTACAGAGAAACCCTGTCTCGAAAAACTTAAAAACAAAACAAAACAAAAATAAAGCATGGGTTGGGGGGAGATGGCTCAGAGGTTAAGAACACTTCCTGCACTTCCAGAGGCCCTAAGTTCGATTCCCAGCACCCACATGGCACACAGTACTGCCTGTAATTCCAGTTCCAGGGGATCCTAGGCCTCTGGCCTCCCGGGGTACTGTATTTGTATGCACATTCCCCCACCTATATCATTAAACATAATAAAAGTAAATTTTAAAGCATAAAATGAGGAGTATAAAAGTGCTACTTACCTGATTCTTATTGAAGGCAATTCTCAGTGCTGGGGGATGGCTAAGAGGGTTAAAGTACTTCTTGGTCCAGTGAGAGGCCCAGAGTTCAAATCCCTAAAATCTTACACAAATACCAGATGAGTGTAGTAGCTTGCCTATAATTCCAGCCTCGGAAGCAGAAGAAAGGGCATTTGCAGAGTAAGCTAGCAGGCAAGGTTAGTCAAATTCATGATACCTGCATTTGAGTGAGAGACTGCAGCTCAGTGTAAAAGGTGAATGAGTGGCTGAGGATGATTCCAGATATCAACCCTGGGCGTCCATGTGTGTGTGCCAGCATGCACACGGGGGGAATGGTAAGTCTTAAAATGAGACAAACGAAACTTATAGATAACACTGTTTAGGAGAACATAATCCTATACCAACTGTGTATCTGTTTTTTCCATTCTGTTTAACTTCAAAGGGCTCAAATAAACAAGAGAAACTCAGTGACTCTGGAATCATCTGAGGAGAGTGACTGCTTCATTCATGGAGCCAGAGCAGAAGGAAGGACCAGAGCCATTCCAGGGATGGAAAACCTAAAGGTGTTAGGTTGCAAACAATGGTTGACTTCCTAAAATGGATGTTTCTCTCCTAGGAAATGTACAAAGAGGGTCTATGAAGAGTGTCGCTTGTGGAAAGCACAGAATGGACACATCAGGGATCATGCTTATAAGGAAAAGGCTTCCGAGTTTCAGCAGAGCATCTTCCACTCGGAAGTGTCCATTTTGTGAAAGCCAAGAAACAAACATCAAGTCTTTTAGCTAGAAAATGTTATTATTTCCCGAGTGTCCTGTCAACATTTTCAAAGTAACTATGTTACAGAAGCAGTATTTACAATTACTTTCAGAAATAATTTTGTTTGATTATTCACCCTTCGCAATTAAACCTAAGCAGTTTTGTGTCTACTGTAGTAAGTCATTAAAATCTCCCTTATTATAATCATATTAAATTAGCTGCTTTTATATTGTACAGACATTTTAATATTCTCATTGAATACTTGGCAACCAAATACATATTTAAAAGCTATTTTCTAGATGTTAGTATATATTTAAAAATGCATTAGCACAAAAGGAAAAAACTATTTAAATTTAATGAACTTAGTACCTACAAAAATGAATTTTGAAATTATAAAGCCAAAAGCTGAAGTATTTGTTATGTTGGTATTTTATTTGTGCTTTTTAGCAATGTACAAATTATGTCTTTAATACTGTAGAGCCCTAAACACCAAAGTACAACTTACAAGCTGTTTGCTTAGCTTTAATACAGTAACACAGGGCTCTAGTGTATGAATGTTCCTAGAATTCGCTAAACACCTGGCCAACAGGATTCACACTGTTGCCCCTATAATGTTTCTTCACCAGTTTATGTGTTCAGCGAATTCCCGTTTATTCTTCAACCCTAACTCAAAAGGCACTTCAATTTTAATGCTTTCCTGTTTCCAGGAAGGACGTCTCCCTGTTTCCATGGCAACTTCCCACCTCGTTTTAATTACACATAAATTATCTAGGCTTCACAAATATGTGTTTGCATTTAACACCTAAAGATGGACCTTACATTTTCTCAAATAAAGTTTGGTGAAAAACACGAATGAGCACCATACATTGTCATCATAAAGCTTAGAATTAATACAGAAGCAATGTAAAGACTTTCAATATTCAAACAAATAACAGCTGCCTGCATTTGTCACTACCAGAGCTGGATAGCAAGAGAACAAAGCTGTTACGTCACTCCAAAAGAAGATGCAATCGATGAATGGCAGAGGGGGATATTTAAGTCTCCAGACTTTAAACACCAAGTCTAGCTCTCTTTATGCACATATACCTTCACATGGCACCCAAGGTTCCCATAACCTGGGTTTATTTTGCATTTGTTCTTTATATTTCACAGTTTACTCCAATAAACATAACATGCGCTTCTATCCTTAGCTTGTCTGCCATCGTTCCTAAGATTTTCTGTCTCTGTCCAAAGCACAGAGCAATTGCAGCTGCCGTGGAACTTTCCATCATTCTACATCTGGATTCAATCTCTGCCCTATCTGTAGCTGCCTCTGACTACTTAACGGTGGCTAGAGATAGGCTTGGCACTAATCAAACAGGGTAGGATCACAAATAAGTGAAGGTTAGTCCGGTACAGTAAGCAGGGCACTGTTCCAGAAAGTGAGCAATTGTACTTCAAAGGCGAAAGAGGAGGATGGGGACATGGCTCAACAGTTAAAGTGCTTGCCATGCAAGCAGGAGGAACTGTGTTCAGATCCCCAGAGCCAAACTGGGTGGGCATGAGGACCTGCTTACAATTGCAGCCTTTGGAAAGCAGAGACAAGGGATCCTAGCAAGCTGGCTAGTAAAACGAACAGTATCTATAAGTTCTAGGTTTGACTGAAAGACCCTACTTCAAAGAATAAGGTGGAAGAGCAATGGAGGAAAATTCTTGATGTCAACCTTGGGCCTCCACACACATGTGCCCACACATACAAAAGCATGCATACGCACACTTACACACACACACACACACACACACACACACACACACACACACACAAGAAAAGAAGAAAACATTAAAGTTGAAAGAGAAGGTCTATCAGTTCTGGTTGGCGCATGCACTGCTTAATGCTCTCCTTTCGAGCATAGGCCAAGACACGGGTGTCCTCCTGAAAGAAGCGGTGTCCCTCGTCAGTGAGTTTCCAGAGGAAAGCACGAGGTTTCCCATCTGTCTCCTCCTCAACCGGGGCTGGCACCTTTTCAAAGCAGGTCAGGGAACAGAGATTGTGGCGAATGGTGTTTTTCCAGCCGTCTGGTGCAGTCCGGAAATAGGGGAAATGCTGTCGAGTAAAATTGTAGATCTGTTGCACATTGAGGCCACAGGAAGGGCTGCTTTTTAATGCTAGGGCAACTAGATGGCTGTAGTTGAGAGGAGGGCGTGGCCAGGACTCCTTGTCCTGGAGTGGATCAAGGTACAGTGTGTGCTTCTTGGTGTATTTGTTAGAGGACGTGCATCCCTGTTCCTCAGTCTCCTCGTCTTTGTGATCAGGGCCAGTGGATAAAACGGGCAGCCTTTGTTGCTGACAACGCTCAGTGCGGAGAACAGACAGGGACTTTAACACCCTCTGAGTCCCTAAGCAGCTAGACTCGTCAGTCTTTGGGATTGGTGAACTTGGCAGAACTTTATGACTGAGATTTGGAAACTCTTTGATGTTGGCGGGGTACACAACGTTGGGATTCACCCACATCCACAAGCTGGGTTCTGTGGGAGGATCATCATCATCAGGATTGGGTTTCCTCTCCTGAGGCAGCGCTGGTGGTTTTAGCAGTTGAACTTTGTATTTGACAAGACACTGCTCAGCGAAAGAGCACTGGTCTGTGGTACAAGGCAGGAAAAATTCATTCCCCATGTCCCATTCCAGCATTCCGGGGACTTGACCATGGAGACTGTACCAAAATTCCCGATCTTTTAGCCTTACATCCATCTTTACTAGAGAGATAGATGGAGGAAAACTTTCAAATTGTAAAGTCTCTCTGGCACTTTGGAAAGTTTTTGTTTGTTTGTTGTTTTTGTTTTGGCTAGGGCACTGTTTAACACAAGATGTCTCAGCTATAATGCGATCTATCAGTAGGCCTGCTGGGAGTGCTCTCACGAGGACACTGATACTTCATTGATCAGAAGTCTGGCTCAGAGAAGCCTTAGCTCTCTGGAACACGGCTCAAAACAGTAACCGAGAAGATCATTTTAGAGAAAAACCTGCTTTCCAACTTTTCCAAGTGTTTTCTCACCGTTGACCCCAAAAGGTTTCTTGATAGCTCTGTAAGATAACATGGTACATATTATTAACCCTATATCATAGATATGGGAAATGACATTTACAGAATATTTTGAACTGCATACCTAAATAAATATAGAATAGCTGGATCTATACTCCTTTCTTAGCCTTTTACAATAGCCACGGCATGCTGATCTATCCAATGTACTACATAAAGCAAGCACAAAACTGAGTTGTAGACTATGTTTGTACCTACAAGAAGGTTGCCCATTAGACTCCCACTCAAGCTATTTTCTGCACTCTTCTGACTGCAGGCTTCTACTTCTCCAGCTTGCCTTCCTAGGCTATGCTTCTAAGCTGTACTTTAAACACTGCATTAACAAAGGTTTGCTACATCATCTGAGAGCTTACCTTTCATGTAGGTTCATGTTAAGGAAATTCTCAAGAAGAAACAACAGAAAGGTGCCACTTAGCCAGTCTCAAAAAATCTATAAAGTATATGATTTCACTAAAAACATTATATAGGACTGTATCAGAAAAGGTTCCAGCAAATGACCATGGCAACTACTAAAGGGCATTAATTCCCTATGCTTTCCTATTTTCTGGTACTAATTTGGTCAAAAATATTGTTTGCATAATCATCTAGAATGACTTTTCTATTGCACAAATATAAGAATTAACAGCAATAGCATGACAATATTTGTTGAATTCTGTAAGTATTTTACATGACTTAGCTCTATGCCAAAAATTACTCTATGAAATAAGCAATCATTCTTCCCTTATGTAGTAAAAACTTCTAAGAATAAATTACACAGCTAGATAATGGTGAAACTGACTTTCAAAGCTATGTAGAGCTTGTGCCTTTATTCACTGTATTAATT
Source organism: Microtus pennsylvanicus (assembly GCF_037038515.1). NCBI lineage: Eukaryota > Metazoa > Chordata > Mammalia > Rodentia > Cricetidae > Microtus > Microtus pennsylvanicus. The sequence goes on along the minus strand of NC_134601.1, from coordinate 129,865,378 downwards.
TCTGTTGATTCTGTATCACAATACAGAACCCTACAACATAGCTATCGTTTTAGTATCATTGCTTCATAATTCATGTGTCAAAAGTACTAACCAGCTCGGATTTTCACTATATCTTTTTCCTGTGTGTGTTTGATCAAGAGCTTCTCCATAGAATGCCCTTCTCCCAAGTACCTTGGTTTAGCTAATACCTACTCATCATTTAAGTATTATTTATTGTTTGTGTGTGTGAGAAGGGGGGACATTCGTGCCATTATGTCTGTAGAGGTCAGAGGCAAACTTTGTGGAGTTGATTCTCTCCTTACACCTTTATATTCATTCCAGAAATATATCTCAAGTCATGGAGTTTGCACAGAAAGCACCTTTTTTTTTTTTTTTTTTTTTTTTTTAGTTTTTCCGAGACAGGGTTTCTCTGTAGCTTTGGAGCCTGTCCTGGCACTAGCTCTTGTAGACCAGGCTGGCCTCGAACTCACAGATATCCGCCTGCCTCTGCCTCCCGAGTGCTGGGATTAAAGGCGTGCGCCACCATCGCCAGGTCCACATAGTGTAGCGGTTATCACGTCTGCTTTACACAGAAAGCACCTTTATCCATTAAATTGTTTTGCTGGACCCCTACTCACCTTTTAAGATAGAGGAAATGTTGCTTTCACCTCCATATAAATGGATCTCTTTTACAGTAGGGCACTGGCCTGGAGAAACTGAAATATTTAGATTGCGCCAATTTCCAGACATCCTGGCAATATCTGAGTTTTTCAGCAGCCCATTGTTCTTTAAAGGCAGGCTCTACTGTTATAAAATGTCTCTTTCATCTTTAGGGAATAGAGCCCAATTCTCAGAGTGCTTAATAAAACGAGTTCATTACTGTGCATTCTCGTGTAGGTGTGCACAGGTGTGTGTGTATGTGTATGTATGGGGGGGAGGAAGGGAGAGAAAGAGAGAGCACATTTGCACATGCTAGAGCATGGAAATGGAACTCAAAGGACAGTTTGCAGAAGTTAGTTCTCTCCTTCCACTAAAACTCAGGACATTAGGCTTGGCACCAAGTGTGGTTACCTACTCGGACATCTCATTAGCCTGAATTGCTGGGGTCAAAGGTGTGAGACACCACACCCAGCTCCTTCGATATTCCAAAGCATCCCTCTGCCCTGATATTGCTTCTCATCTAAAGAACTGGTAAACGAGGTAGCTAATGTTTTAGGTCATGAAAGAGAAATCCTTTTGCTATTACGAATCTCCTGAATTGTTTCAATAATGTCAGAGGCAGTATTAAAAGAATGGAAAACCACTATCAAGGGGCTTCCATAACTAAATTTTATTTTTTGAACACATGTATTGTCATTAATTGAAACTATTTTAGTAAAAGACTGAGTATATGATGATATACTCAAAACTTATGAAAAGAACAAATATTTCAGAGTAGTTACGGTTCGCTATTTTTATATAGCAAAATGCATGAATATTTAAGCATATGCAAATATAGATATATACTTGTTTCTGTAAGTGGCTAAGCAGGTAAGAACATAGGAAAAGCAATGAGTTAATCATAAATTATTTTGGAAAAAACAAGTATCATATCAATGGCTGTTATGCATAAATATTTAGATTCTGTAAAGTTCAAGGGTGCCCCAAAATAGAAAATGAAAATCTGTCCAGTCTTTGTTTTTAAAACCAGGCACCCAAGTTCTGGGGCTGTCATTCTGCAGGAGGCGCCTCTTTCTAATTCATACAGAAGAATCATTTATTAACCAGAAATCACACACGTGTAGAGAGGGACTCACACACAACTAAGAACTTGGAAGAATGATAAACACTGATGGATACACATAAAAATCAGGTAGAAAAAAACCAATACATGAAAATGTATTTTAAAGAAGAGAATAATCAAAAAAGATTCCATCTCTTATCTACAAATTTATGAAAATTATAATGAAATGCAAATAATGAATTTATAAATCTGAATAATGCTAAAAGACTAAATTCATAGTAAGAGGTCAGGATAATGGGAATTACAAGCCATGCATAAACTAAAGAATGCCTCAGTTTTGATGAAAACAAGTTGCAAAGAAACAGCTCTAAGAGATACAAATGAACTGCTGTTCTGCAAAACTCCCAACCCACTGCACACATTTCAATACCTATGAGATGAGCCCAGAAAATCAGTTTTACTGTTTTACCTTGGCAAGGCTGAGATGTGTGTTTTAGGTAGTTGGGTAAAGTCAATGAAATTCAAAAGAAGTAAAATCCTGAAAAGACATCAAAATAAAATAAGTGTAACATTAAACAGAGGAGGAAAAGTACAAGTGCAAAAATAAAAACAATAAGTTAAACCCACTGTCTATATCTTGTAGTAGACTTAAAAGTAAGTATGCGATGTATTTTTAATTGCTGTATTTGTGTAGACTTCATATACTTCTTAAGCAGTTTAACTTGCTTCTAAAAAAAGCCACATTAATTTGTAATTACTGTTTATAACCTTTAGGATAGTCAGTTCATCAAAATTGATAACCAATGTTTAGATGGCCAAGCAAAGGTGGTTTAAAAATAGTTTAAACATCTGGTTCATGAGCTACTTGAATTTAATAAAGTTGATCAATAAGCAAAACACAAATAGTAATGAGTTGCCCTCAGTGTACAAAAAACATGTATAAGAATTTATTATTTTACTAGTTTTTCTTTCTAGCAATCAGATTAAAGTTCACATCCATGTACCAAAATTGTTTGGGGATGGCAAGATGGTTCAATTGATAAAGACAGTAGCTGTCATGTTCAATGGCATGATTCTGATCACTGAGAGTCACATGATGGAAGGAGAGAATTGACTCCACAAAGTTGTTCTATGACCTCCACATATAGGCGTGATCTGAACACCCCCATATAAACAAATAAATGCAAGAAAAGTCACAAGAGAATTGAATTTTTAACACAGTATAGGTATGTTTGAAGCCATGTTTGTAAGAAACTATAGTAGGCATTGAGAATAAATTACTGTCATTTTATTCATCAACTTATCTCTGCCATGACACGCTAAGTTTCCTCATCTATGAAATAAGCATAATAAGAAACTTATCCTTTTGGGTTGTGGCGGCAAACACCTTTTATCCCAGCACTTGGGAGGCAGAGGTGGGCAGATCTGTGAGTTCAAGGCCAGGCTAGAACGAGTTCAGGAAAGCCAGGGCTGCAAAAGAGAAACCCTGTCTTGAAAAAACAAAAAAAAAGAAAGGAAGGAAGGAAGGAAGGAAGGAAGGAAGGAAGGAAGGAAGGGAAGAAACTTACCCCAATTAGTCACTGATATAAAATGAAATAATGTAAGCTAATTTATAATGTATATTAATACCCAATTTTAATGTTTGACATATGAAGTTCCATAAATATAAGATCTTATTTATGTTATCCTTTTGAAGAGAAGTATAAGTTCTTTAAAATATTTTTAAAATTTATTTTATTATTTATTTCTGTGTGTGTGTGTGTGTGTGTGTGTGTGTGTGTGTGTGTGTGTACATGTAAGTCCACATGTGTGTAGGTGCCTTTGGAGGCTGGAAGAGGCTGTTGGAGCCTCTGGAACTGTAGTGGCAGGTGGTTGTAAGCCTCTCTACAGGGATGCTGGGAACTAAATTTGGATCCTCTGGAAAAACAGAATGTGTTATTAACCACTGAATCATCTCTCCAGCCTGAAGTATAGGCTCCTAATCATGAATGTTTCATACAGAAACCATATTGGAAGATAAGAAGAACTGGTTATAGAGACTATACGGGGAAATATTCTTGAGAACTGGTTTTAATGTTTAATTTTAAAAGTTCTTTGAACTCTGCATCATGACTTCAAAAGTCTCAGACAAATTTTTATTTATTTTAACACTTTGAAAGTCCTAAAATTATTTCCTAACTTATTTGTAATGTCTTTTAAATTAAAAGACAGCCTGAAGGCTAATAGCTCCTTTATCTCTTATTACTTCTCTTCTAAAGTTATGGCCTCACCTTCCTGGATAAGCAAAAGAAGTTCTATGAAACAAAACTAAAATTAAATCAAATAAAAAACTTGTCTAGATAAGTATCCCGAGGCAAAGGTGACAGCATCCACTGCAAGAGTCTGTTTTATAACAGGTATTAAATGACTTGTAAGAATATAGAGTACATAAAGAAGTGTCGGGCTCTTAGGTCTCGTACATACTTCACTCCACATCATCTGTTTTTTGTCATTTTCAAGAGCATTTTCACAGCAGCACCCATACATTAAATATCTACGTATATAGTAGCCAGTTCAACTTGACAGAGTGATCTCACATATTTTGGTAAACACCTCATTTTTGCTTCAAACATATAAGGAATAAAATTGCACGGAGAAAGAGATACATCACACAAGACAACAAATCTCAGAAACTTTACACAGCTGAAATCATTGACTTGCTGACCTTTTGAACACCAAGCAGGAATTAGAAGTCCAGAGTGTGGCAGTAATCCTCCCAGAATCCTCCTCCTGACATCCAGCAGTGTATTGAAAGTTCGAGTGCCAGCAGGGAGCAACCAAAACTATTTTAGGAAAAAATAGAGTATGTGTTAGATATTGTTCATTGTGGAAGAATACAAGTGCAGAACAACTTGGAGAAAGACTTATTTTGGCCCCAACAAACTCCAAAACAAATCTTTGTGCCTGAGTAGCTGAACTCTGGAAATACTTACATATGTGTGCCCTATCCTACCAATTCTCTCCTCTAAACAGTATTTCCAATGAACTAAAAATCCTTTGCATTCTTGACATGGAAATGGGTGGGGTCTGGCCAATTTCTCAGATTCCCACAAGTCATTGTTCTTATTGCTGTGATGCAAATTACTTGACTTCATTTTAATTGTCCTAATCCTTAAAGCACCCACAATCTCCTAAACTTCAATAGGCTTCTCTTTTCTAGGCAAATACCAAGTCTGTCCAACTTTTCCAAATCTCAATGCTAGTATGCCATAAAATTTCCTCTACCGTATTAGTCCATTGCATTTTAACCCAGTCTTCCACAAAGTCTTAGGGTATAAGATAAAATGCACATGAGTTCTTTGCCAGACTGAATTCCCTCTGGTCTAATTCCCAATACAGTGCTTGTGGCTACCTAAAGCCTCCTAAACATAGTCTTCCCTGACTATATTTATATAAGCACCCTGATCTGGGAACCCACTTCTACTACCTATTATTCTCAGCTTACAGTGTTTTATGCTTTCTCTAGCTGGTATGACCAACTTATAAAAGTTCTCAAAAACTGATTCCAAAAGTCAGGAAGGAGAGAAGAGGGGGGTGGGGGAAACACCTCTGATTATACAACAGGAACAGAGAGTGAGAGCCCTAGCCTGGACTCCACTGCCTTTCTCCCCTCTCCAATCTTATTCCATTTTCAATGCAAGTCTATGTGATGGGATGGTACTACCTAAAAGATGAAGTCCCTGTACTAAATCCTTTATGGAATACCCAGTGTACATTACTGATCTCTTAGATGCCTTTGAATCCAATGAAGTTAACAATCAAGATTAATCATCACAAGGCGCATAAACTAAAGAGTAAAGGTATATAAGAATAAAAAAAATCAAGTTTTAATTAAAATTAGACTGAAAACCCCTCCCAAAATACACAAAATTTATTAATAAGAAAACTTAACAACTATACAATGCATACATTTCCAAAACCATTATACAATAAATCCATCTACTTATGATATTTGAAAATTGGATATATTAAAATGTACATACAGAAAGGAACATATACATAAATGAGAAGGAAGTCATTTAAAATGTGAGAAATCACTCAGTGAGATGGTTCATTAGGCAAGGTACCTGATCTCAAGTCTGATGGCTCAAGTTCAATTCCCAAGACTCACAAGGTTGAGGAGTGATCTATCCCCACCTACACAAGCTTTGTGCCACCATTGCCTTAGCGTATCTTGTAGGCAGGACACTATTGTAGATCAAAGGGATTGTGGCTGGCTTGGTGTTTACATTTCTTGTTTGGTAGCCCTCAGAGTATTTTCCTGTACTAAAGATGCTGGAACATAGGGGTGAAGGCTCTATGTGGGCACCTGCTTCACTTCTCCATGGTCAATGAGTTCTGTTGGTGTTGTCTTCAACAATGGGACCTTGCTGTCAGTTTGTGGAGAGCAACCTATAGTTTTGACAAGCTTCATTTGGCAACAAAAGATGGCCAGTTGGGACTCTGTCTTCCCCATTATTTGTCTATTTCATTTGACTCACCTTCATATATGTGTATATTTTAGGAGGCTTCTACTACATTAGGTTTCCATACTACCCCTCAAATGGTCCTTAATTTAGTTGTCTCTTCCTGTATCCCCTCCCTCATTTCCCTCTCTGTTCCCTCTTCCCATTTTATCCTCCCAATCCAGCCCACCCCAATTCATTCATAACTCTCCCATTTGTCTTTCCTTATGAGATCCATCTGATCCCTATAGTCCCTTATTTGATACATGCCCTCTGTGGTTCTACAGATTGCAGCTTGATTGCCATTGACTTAACAGCTAATATTTGCATATAAGTGAATACATTCCATATTCTTTTTTCTGGGTCTGGGATCCTCACTCAGGGTGAATTTTCCCTAGTTCCACCAATTTACCTGTTAATTTCATGATGTGTAAATATATCACATTTTCTTTATCAGTTCTTCTGTTGATGGCTATCTAGGTTGTTTCCAATTTCTGGCTATTATGACGACAGCAGCAGTGAAAATGTTTGAACAAGTGTCTCAGTGGTAGGATTAAGCATCCTTTGGGTATATGCACAAGAGTGGTATAGTTGGACTTTGGGGTAGATTGATTCCCATCTTCGCGAGGAACTACCACCCTGATTTCCATAGTGGATTTACAAGTTTGCACAATCACCAGCAACGGAGAAGTCTTCCTCTTATTCCACATCCTTGTCAGAACGAGTTTTCACTTTTGTTATCTTAGCCATTTTAAAAAGGTGTATGGTGAAATCTCAAAGTAATTTTGATTTGCATTTCCCTGATCATGTTGAATCATGTTGAACATTTATTTTAGTGTTTCTCGGTCACTTGAATTTCTTTTTTTATGAGAATTGTGTTTAGATCTGTACTCCATTTTTAAATTGGGTTGTTTCTTTTCTTGATAATTAGTGTTCTGAATTCTTTATATTTTAGATATTAGACCTCTATCAAAAGTGTAGTTGTTAAAAAAAATCATTTTCCATTCTGTAGGCTGCCGTTTTGTCTGACTGATGGTGCCCTTGGCTGTGCAGAAGCTTTTCAGTTCCATAAAGTCCCATTTCTTAGTTGTTGACCTTAGTACTTGTGCTAATTAATGCTGGTCTGCCCAGGAGTCATTTCCCGTGCCAATGAATTCAAGGCTTTTCCACTTTCTCTTGTATCAGGTTCAGTGTAACTGGATTTATGCTAAGGTCTCTGATGCACTTGGAGCTTGGTTTTGTGTAGGGTGCTAAGTATGGATCTCTCTCTCTCTCTCTCTCTCTCTCTCTCTCTCTCTCTCTCTCTCTCTCTCTCTCTTTGCATCACTGTACCTGCAGCTATCCAGTTTGACCAGAACCATTTGCTAAAGGTGCTTTTTCCTCCAGGGTGTGTTTCTTGCTTTTTATTTAAAAAAATCAAGTGTCCATAGGTATGTGAATTTGTGTCTGGGTCTTCAGTTCGATTCCACTGATCGACACGTCTTTTTTGTATGTGCCAATACTGTTTTTAATTGCTACAAAATGCTGTTTTTATTACTATATCTCTGTAGTACAACTTGAAATCGGGGATGGTGGTAACACCTCCAGAAGTTCTTTTATTGTACAGGATTGTTTTCTTGTTGTTGTTTCCATATGAAGCTGAAGACTGTCCTTTCAGATTTGTGAAGAATTGTGTTGGCATTTTGAAGGAGATTGCATTGAATTTGTAGATTGCTTTTGGTTAGGATGGTCAGTTTTACTGTATTAATTCTACTGATCCATAGGCATGAGAGAGCTGTATTAATTCTACTGATCCATAAGCATGATAGATCTTTCCATCTTATGATATGTTTTCAATTTTCTTCTTCAATGTCTTGAAGTTTTTTTTTTATCATACAAATCTTTCACTTGCTTGATTAGAGTTACCCTAAGATATTTTATATTATTAGAGACTATTTTGGAAGGTGTTGTTTCCCTGAATTTTTTCTCTTCTGTCAATCATTTGTATATTGGAGGGCTACTGATTTTTGTGAATTAATTTTGTATTTAGCTAATTTGCTGAAAAGTATTTTCCAGTTGTAGGCATTTCCTGATGCAATTTTTAGTGTCACCTATATATGTTATCATATCATCCGCAAATAAAGATACTTTGACTTCTTTCTTTCCATTTGTATCCACTTGATCTCCTTCAGTTGCCTCATTGCTCTATCTCAGACTCCTGGCTTTTAGCATCTTCATTGAAAAGCCAGGTGTAATTCTAATAGGTCTGCCTTTATATGTTACTTGGTCTTTTTCCCTTGCAGATTTTAATATTCTTTGTTTTTTACATTTAATGTCTTGAGTATTATGTCTCAAGGGGACTTTCTTCTCTGGTCCAGTGTATTTGGTGTTCTGTATGCTTCTTGTACTTTGACAAGCATTTCCTCCTTTAGGTTAGGCAAATTTTCTTCTATGGTTTTGTGCTGGGAATCTTCTCCTTTCTCTATTTCTATTATTCTTGCAGTTGTCCTTTTGAGAGTGTACCAGATATCTTGGATAGTTTGTGCCAGAAGTTTCTTAGATTCAACTTTTTTTTGTGTCTTCAAACCCTGAGAGTCTCCCTTCCATCTCTTGTATTCTGTTGGTGAGGCTTGCCTCTGAGGTTTCCGTTCAAGTTCCTAAATTTTTAATTTCCAGATTTCCCTCAGTTTATGTTTTCTTCATTGTTTCCTTTTCCACTTTCGGGTCTTGAGCTGTTGTTTTAGTCATTTCCTTCCACTGTTTTTGTTTTCATAGATTTCTTTAAGGAATTTATCCATTTTCTCTTTAAGGACCTCTAGAATATTCATAAAGATTGTTTTAATGTCTTTTTCTTGTGCTTCAAGTATGCTGGAATATTCAGGGGCTGCTGTGGTAGGGTTGCTGGGCTCTAGTGGAGACACATTGCCCTGGCTGTTATTGATTTTGCTTATATGCTGGAGTCTCAGCATCCAGGTTAGGGAAGATTGTAGTGCTGATATCTGGTCTTGTCTTTGTTGGGTGGGTGTTTTGTTCAGTTCCTCTTTGGTTCTTAGAAGAGTGTGGTGGTTGTTTGTTGCCCTGTAGGAAATTTATCTGGGGTCCTGATAGGTGTGGCCATCGGGGTCGGGGGGGGCGGGTTTCCAATAAACATGTGTTTCTGGGTATTGGGAGCTGACATGTAGGGATGGAGATAGGCTAGCGGAGGTAAGGGGGTCCACAGGAGGGAGAAAGGCAGAGTCTTCCGCCAAGGTCTGCTTAGTCCCCTAGGAATGGGGGTAGACAGTGAGGGGAAGTCACAACAAAAGCTCTGCAGTTGCGCTGGGGGTGTGACTGGGGGGGGGACGGTAGAGGAATGGAGGGAGAGGTGGAGATCTGCAGTCAGAACACTGGCTTCCCAGAGTAGGCTCCCAGGGAGGACCTGCAGGTGTTGGGGGCTGGGACAAAGCAATGAGGGGAGGGAGAGAGAGTAGGAGGGGAAAATCTGGGTGACCACTGGGGATGGGGGAGAGGGGGAAGGGAGGCTGCAGCAGGTGTTCTCAGCAGAGCCGGGAATGAGGCTGGGGGGATTGGATGTAGAGGAGCAGAGGGAGCGGTGAGGAGCTGCGGTCAGCCCACCTGTTTCTCTGGCTGTGCGTTCCCAGGGACTGCCTGCTGGAATTAGATGCTGGGTTAAAGCAATGGGTAGAGGGAAAGAGAGAGCAGGAGGGGAAGATCTGTGGGATCCACTAGAGATGGGGGCAGAGGGGAAAGGGGGGGCGGCAGCAAGTGATTTGCTCCAGAGCTGGGGATGAGACTGGGGGATTGGATTTGGAGGAACAGAGGGAGAGGTGGAGATCTGCGGTCAGCCTACCTGCTTCCCTGCCAGGAGTGGCCTTCGGGTTCCCAGGGAATGCTTGCCCGAGTTGGGGTCTGCGATAAAGCACTGAGTCAGGCAGGGAGCTTAGGAGGGCACGGTCTGTGTCATCCAGTGGAGATGGGGGCGGGGGAGGGAAGGGAGGCCTCAGCAGGTGGTTTGCTGCACAGCTAAGGCTGAGGCTGGGGGATTGGATTTAGAGGAGAGTGGGGATAGCTGAATATCTGCAGTTAGCTACTTGCTTCCCTGCCAGGAGTGGCCTGTGTGTGTCCAGGGAGTGTCTGTTGGAGTTGGGGGCTGGGATAAGCATTGATTGGGGGGAGGGAGGTTAGCAGGGGAAGATTTGCACGATAGACTGGAGATGGGGAAGAGGGGGGAAGGGAGGCTGCAGCAGGTGTTCTGCTGAAGGGCTGGGGATGGGGGTTGGATTTGGACGAGCTGAGGGAGAAACAAAGGTCTGCAGCTAGCCTATCCGTCTCCCTGGCATGAGGGGCCTTCGGGTTTCCAGGGAATGACTGAAGGACTTATATTCTGACCTCCGTATGTACAATGTGGTACATACATGTGCACACACAAGTGTTTGTGTGTGTGTGTGAGCATACGCATACAATAAATGTAACACTTTTTTCCAATAGGTAAATGAAAATGTCGTGGTCACAGAAGAGATCAATGAATGGGAAATACCAGTACCCCTGGACTCAGTCTACATATAGTAGGAATCATAACAATATAAAAGCACTGTCAAAAGAAATGGAGGCTATATCAAGATTATTATCTAATAGGCTCTTAGAGGAGTGTAAGGTGAATGATGAAGAATGAATAACTGAAAAGAAAGTCCTGATAATTCTCTAGATTTAAGTAGTGACATTATTTTCATATATAAATGAGCAGCATAAAACATCTACTTACTCCTAGATGCAGTGAAAAAAGACCTCATAGCAGAAAAGAAAGAAATAGCGGGAAGGGCTTATGAGCTATCGTGGTACTCAGAATTTTGAGAGGTTAGACACCTCCTGACATGTTATTTATCTAAAATAATCTTCTCTCCACATTTCCAGGATTATTTCAAATGAACTCATCACAATGATGAAGAAATGGGTTTTACAATGCCTTTAGAAGCCAGACTTCAGAGGAATGTGCCTAACTAAAGAGATGACAGTTTAACCTTAATCTGCTGCAGCGGCGAAACAATAGTAGACATTGGTGCTGAGGCTGTGGCAGAAGCGGACTAATTAGTTATGTTAAGACTTTAATTGTTAAAGCCAGAGTGCAGGCACAAAGCCACCGCTTTCTTTTGCAAAGTAATGATGGCACTGGAGATTGTAGCTCTGTTTGATGCAAACTTGCTGTGTAATTTGGAGAACATGCAGATACCAATACTCCTTTTCGTTGAAGATTTTTCCCAATAGTTCATACAGACTCTACTGAGACCTTTCTGCACTAAGATGTTTGAATACTTGACTCTACACAGAAGGTGCTGGGATCTCTGTGCAGGATGCTTACTACAAAGTACTGCCGCCTTCTTACACATTTACGATTAGAAATAATACCTATAATGCATAGAATGTACATATTCAGTATGGTCAACTTTGAAAAATGGATGCATATATGTAAATGCCACCCAGAATAACTTTTAGATCATCTGTCTAGCCAGAGAGGATTTTCTTATTCTCTTTGTAATCTGTGTTCACTCATCCTCGCAGTTCATTTCTAGCTTTTATGGCTATAGATTACTCGTGTCTTATGTAAAAAGAATTATACAGTGATGACAACAAACAGTAAAAATAACCTTACGAACCAGTTGAGGGGTTCGAAACCCTTTCTTTTAAAGGCCCATCAATTACACTGGGGCAGGTAACAGCGGATGCTAGAAATATTTGAAATATTGAAATGAAATAACTTAGATCTTTGGGTTTTTTTTGAATTAGTCAAGTGTGAAGACAAAATAAAGACATTGTCAGAGGTTTCTTAGAGATCACCACTACGTGCAAAAATATACAATAAGTTTTAGCCATAAGCAAATGAAAACAGAGAAAACAGATGAAAAGAGACAAGTTATGTTTAATACTTTTTGTAGAAAACAGAAAAATATAAAAATATCCAAAAATGAGAAAGAATTAAATAGATGATTCAAGCATACTGAGGACACTGTCACAGTTAGTCAATAGGACAGGATTACTGATGGCTTTGATAGAACTTTGTACAATTTGGTATCCATTTATTTATATATCTATATATACTAAGTTCAAAATAATAAGAATATAAATGTCATTTATAAAATCCAAACAGAAGAGGGTGACTAAGAAGCCAAGAAAGAAGATGAAAAATAGAGAACATATACAATAATATAAATGAGTGAAAATATATCAATAAACAAAATAATCCAAACAAATTAATCCCACTGAGTAAAAACCAAGATAATCAAAAGATCTTTTCCTAAACATTTCCATAAAAACCAGTTTGTTTTGTAGTTTTAGCTAAAAGTGTCCTTTTTTAACAGCTCAATTCATCTAGCATTCATAGTTTTTCATACAGTGAATTTAAATTGCTTTTTTAAAAACACCATGAACTGCTTGGAATTCGGGGGGAGATGTGTGCAAGGTCAGAACTCTTCACTGGCAGGTGCTGGATTTAGATCTGCTGGTTGCAATTCATCCATGTTTCTTCACTGTTAGCTTTTTGCTTTCACTTGAACATTGATACTTTGTAGTATCTGGTACGAAGAGTAACTCTAAACCCTTTATTTAAAAACTTTTTTTAATAATTATTTTAGGGGCTGGAGAAATGGCTCAGAGGTTAAGAGCACTGGCTGCTCTTCCAGAGGTCCTAAGTTCAATTCCCAGCAACCACATGGTGGCTCACAACCATCTGTACTGAGATCTGGCGCCCTCCTCTGGCGCGTGGGCATACATCAAGGCAGAATGTTGTATACATAATAAATAAATAAATCTTAAAAAATAATTATTATTTTATTTTTAGATGTATTTGTTTATTATATATACAGTGTTCTGCCCATATGTATCCTTGCAGGCCAGGAGAGGGCACCGGAGCTCATTACAGATGGTTGTAAGCAACCATGTCATTGCTGGGAATTGAACTCAGGATCTCTGGAAGACCAGTCAGTGCTCTTAACCGCTGAGCCATTTCTCCAGCCCCCGAAGAGTAACTCTATAATTGAATTTTGCACTGACCATATAGGAATCACTTCTAGTCTACAATGTACCTCAATTGCAACTTCATCTTCCAGATTCCTTGACACAGAATACGGTTTTTATCATTAGCCACAGCTTCTATGTATTCTGAGGAGGGTTCTTGAGGGTTATTTGTTTGTTTTCTCTCTTCTTTCTCTGTGAACGTCTAGATTACACTAGGCAGCAAACCTACTGAGAACGTTTGTTTTCAGTCCCTGGTATGTTAATGTGAACCCTGATTATGCTATTTAATCAGAACTAAGAACTACAGTTTTTCATGTTTTTTCCCCTAAAATTCTACTTTCTTCTAGCAGTTGGAGCATTCTGGAAGGGTTATAGCTATCCTAACCTTGAAAATGTCCTGTCACTTACCATTACTGCTCTCAAGTAACTTTGGAAAAACAGAACGGGAGGCAGTAGGCTGATGTGGGTAGGAGGTTTTCTGCCATTTTTTTCAAGCTTCAGTCATCCCTTGGCAAATAAGATTTGCCTTTAAAACAAATAATCTGAGCAGAGTGCTTGAGCTAATCATGAGATCAATGCTACCCAAGGTATTCTTGCTAGGATCTTAAGAGGAGAGACAGTGTGCTTAAAAATTGGGATTCAATTACTGTTCCTAGTCTATCAGCTAATTTGCCTACTACAGTCTCTGCACAGCTGCCATCGTAAGTGTCCATAAAGTTCACAAGCCCTGTAGCGACCGAGCTGTGGGGGCTAGAACCTACATCTCCAGGTGGTTAGGTCACGTCTAAGGGATGAAAGACATTCACTTCGTTTTATTCTCACTTGAACTCCACTGTAGTCAGGGGTGAAGTGGCAGCTACTCCTCCAAGAATGAAGCCTTCAGGTAATGCCTCAGCTCAACTGTTGTATGAGCTGACTGGTCATCAAGAGAACATAGAGTTGGGCAGTGGTGGCACACACCTTTAATCCCAGCACTAGGGAGGCAGAGGCAGGAGGATCTCTGTGAGTCTGAGGCCAGCCTGGTCTACAGACTGAGTTCCAGGACAGGTGCCAAAGCTACAGAGAAACCCTGTCTCAAGAACACAAACAAGAAAGCAAGCAAGCAAACAAGAACATAGAGTGTAATTTTTCATCCTTGTCTTCTTTTCTTTTCTTTTCTTTTCTTTTCTTTTCTTTTCTTTTCTTTTCTTTTCTTTTCTTGTTTTGTTTGTTTCTTGAGACAGGGTTTCTCTGTGTAGCCCTGGCTGCCCTGGAACTCATGCTGTAGACTAAGCTGGCCTGGAACTCAGAGATCTGCCCTCCTTTGCTTCCCGTGTACTGGGATTAAAGGCTAAAGGCATGCACTACCATCGCTGGCCAGCCTGTAATTTTTCTGATTTGTAGATTTCTGGAAGCATCAAATGGATCATGCTATCTGCTCAAGTTCACACACAGCTAGTCAGTCATTGGCATCTTCCCTGTCTATCTTGACATGTGGATCGTTTCTGCATTTCAGGTGTTTGCTGTACATCTTCACAAGGTAGCAGGCTATGACTTGTAAGAGGTGGCAGTCCCATTATCAATTACAAATTAGTCCGCATCTAGAGGGATCTTGGTCACACAAATCTGTCATACATTTTCCTGTCTCAGAGGTGAAACTAGCATATATCTATAACAAACTTGGTACCAGTGTGACTTGCTGTGCCAAGCTGCAGGCAAACAGCACCAACAGTCCTCCCCTCCTGCTGAGGCTGATAGTGCAGGCCCCATACCAGGTCTGGAGTCCCTGGTCAGGCTGGTGCAAGGACAAGTTGGGGCCAGGGTTAAGCAAGTCACTGCCCTACAAGAAGGCCAAAAGCAGGTGTTCTAAAGCCACCATGGAGCCTGCACATCTAACTATAGGCTACATCCAGAGACCATAACCATACCTAAAAAGATTTTTGGAACTGAGTTATAGACTATTAAAGCTACTCTTAATAAAAAGCAAAAATCAACATATTAAAAAGATGTGTATTATTTATAGATGTGTATTTGTGCATGTATATGTGTGTATATGCGCATGTGTATGAGAACATGCTCCGAAGCTAGAGGTCACTATTAGGTATCTTTATCATGTCCTAGCCTTAAAAAATACATACATGTAGGTAACAGAAATTAATGAAAAAAACAAAAAGCTATATCAGCCAGGCAGTGGTGGCACATGCCTTTAAGTTCAGGCAGATCTCTGTGGGTTTAGGCCAGTCTGGTCTACAGAGCGAGAGGATAGCCAGGATTACATAGAGAGACCCTTTCTTGAAAAAAAAAAAACCCAAAGAAAGAAAAGAAAAGAAAAAAGCTATACCAAAACAGAAATAGGACATGTAGCAATATTATAAGGGAAATACAATAAGAAGTAAACAATATCAATAATAAAAAGAATGTTCCAAAAGCTGAAGAGATGGATCAGCAATTAAGAGTATTTGCTTGCATACTTCTCTCCCATAGGACTTGGGTTCAGTTCCTAGCACTTACATCAGGAGGCTCCCAACCACCTGTAACAGTGGTTCTAAAGGATCCAACATTTTCTGGCCTCCATGGGCACCTGGCATGAACAGGGTACACAGAAACTCATGCAGGCACACACAAGTACATATAAATAAAATTAAATGTATGTTTGCATTTAAAAAGAAGTACTCCGGGCTGGAGAGATGGCTCAGTGGTTGAGAGCACTGGCTGCTCTTCCAGAGGTCCTGAGTTCAATTCCCAGCAACCACATGGTGGCTCACAACCATCTGTAATGAGATCTGTCGCCCTCTTCTGGTGTGCAGGCATACATGGAGGCAGAATGTTATATACATAATAATAATAAAAAAGAATGCTTGCAAAAAAAGGAGTACTCCATTACAATGAAGAAAACAATAAGCTATGTATTTGAATGCATGTAAAAGCTAGGTAAAAGTGTATAAAGCAAAAGTGATAGAAAGCAAGCAGACATTTGCACAAACAAGCCAAAATTCAAACCCCTATGCTGAACAGATGAAGAAAAATAATACTGGGAAGATTTGAAGAATGCAATTGAAAAGAGTGGAAAGAAACAGAAAATGAGAATTTAAGAAAATTTTAAGAATTTACAAAAATTTGCCATAAACACAGTGGAAGTTTAAAAACATTGAACAATCTATAGCACACAAATGCTTCATTGTTGACATGAAAAACGTCATCAAATGCAATCATAATGAAGTGATGCAGGAGAATTGTCTGTATTCTGTCAATCACGTTATAAATAAATGCTGATTGGCCAGGCAGGAAATGTAGGTGGGAAAACCAGACAGGAATTAGAAATGATGTAATGAGAACAGGAGAATTCTGGGAAGGAGGAAGTTGATTCCTCCCACTCCTGCCCAGACCACCAAAGCAGCAGGATGTATTCTGCCCCACTGATAAAAGGTATTGAGCCACATGGCTAACATAGATCAGAAAAATGGGTTAATCAAGATGTGAGAATTAGCCAGTGAGAGGCTAGAGCTAATGGGCCAATCAGCTTATAATTTATGGAGACCTATCTGTGATTTTCTTTGGGGATAAACAGCTGGGAATATCGGGTGGGAGGACAGAAACCACCAAAAACAAGCAGGTCCCCGTTACAATGAAACAAACAAACAAACAAACAAAAAACATGCTTAGAATCTTCAAAGTCTTCTCATTAAAATGATTGGGAACTGGAGGTCATTATGTTACATCCAGATGAAGAAATGTGAGTGTCACATTTTTGAAATTTGAAAATTTTCAAATGCAGAAGCCAAAATTGTTTGCCTAAATGTAAAGCAGGGACAGCCAAAAGTGGAGACATTGAGTGGATAAAACAAGAATGTATTCAATTAGCTCATGTTGAATATATGTGACCTTACAAGTCATTAATATCATGTACTTTATACATAAACAAAAATATATGATTAAAACCAATTTATGAATAAAATTCTCATCAGTGAAAAATATCCAGAATGAAAATCACAACATATTCTAAGCTCAAAAATAAAACATGGTATTCTAAACTTTTGAGATGCAATAAACTGGTATTCAGAAGGAATTTATAGTTACAAATGAGCAATTGCTTTGAAAACCTGAACACATCTAATATCAGTGATGCCTCCTATCAAAAAAGGAGGAAAGAAAAAAATCAAAACCAAAAAAGTTGCCTATAATAATGAAAAGCTATGAACTATGCATATATATATATATATATATATATATATATATATATATATATACTCAGTCTTGAAAAAAAAACAAAATCTTTTAAAGTTAATCCCAATATTGTAGAGAAAAGGAAATACTTAAAGTTACAAAAAGAAAGTATAGTAAAGGGATTTGTCATACCAGTGACCAAGACTTGTTATAGATCTAGACTACAACTTAGCCATGTTATTAATGGGGAAAGACAAAGAACAACACAAGTCCACAACTAAGTCCTATGAAAAGCACTCTGTCTCCTTAGCACTCATTCCCTATCATGCTATCAAACTATTATCTGTTACCTAGGTCCATTGGACAGTAAGGTCAATGGGGACATTTATCTATTTCAATTAGATATTCCTATTGCCTAAAAAATGTGGAGCCTCAATATATATTGGTTAATAAATGAAGACACAAGTGTAAGATAATCAAAGCTAGAATTCTTCTTAAACTACAAAGAAAAGGATGCATTGTATACTTGGAGTAAGGAAGGACTTCTGAGAAATAGACAACAATTCAATTACATAAAATTTAAAAAATCATGGGTACTTGAAGACACCACAAAAATGTAAATGAAGGGTAGAAATAAGCTACTAAATTCTTGAAGATTTATAGAAAACACAAACAGGATGACCTAATAGACTCAGGAATGCATGTAAGACTTAGGAACACATTAAGGACTTAAGACCACATAAGGGACTCCAACATATCAATAAAAAAAAGAGCAAGCAAACTTGTAGAACTGGCAAACCACATACAGAGTTCTATTTGCAGGAAAAAACCAAAGACCCAAGTAACAAAAAAACTAGAGACCTCATTATTATTAAAGGAAGCTCAAGCTAAACAACAAAAAAGGTGACATCACACACATATAGGCAGCCAATCTGAAAGTAACTAGGGGTTAGAACCTAGAAATTGTAGTTTTAAGTATATATACAAGAGAAATTATCCCATATTTATCATACACATTTACCTTCTGGCATTATGTCTTACATAGGTTATTATTTATCAATTTATTTCTGCACCTCCTATTTTTCTTTTATTTTTGAGAGTATAATATAATCAAATCATTTATCCCTTCCCTTTCCTCCCTCCAAAACCTTCCATACACCCCTCCTTGCTCTCTTTCAAATTCATGGCTTCTCTTTCTTTTAATTGTTGTTGCTGTGTGTGTGTCTCTGTGTGTATACATATATTCCCAAGCATAGCCTACATTAAAGAGAAACAAAGAGAATTAGAGGAGATAAACTTCGGGAAAAGTTGTAAAGTCAGAACATTGATGTGAACCAAGTTTTCAAAGAAGCTTGTCTGGTACCCATTTGGGCAGATGTTTATTCAGAGGAAGACTAAAAGTGTAAGAGACTAAAAAAAAAATAAGACAGTGAAATAGGAAAAAAAAAGTGACTGGGCAGTGGTGGTGCACACCTTTAATCCCAGCACAGGGAAGGCAGAGGCAGGCAGACCTCTGAGAGTTCAAGGCCAGTCTGGTCTACTGAGGGAGTTCCAGGACAGCCGTGGCTGTTACACAAAGTAATCCTGTCTCAAAAAATAAATAAACAAACAAACAAACAAGTAAGCAGCCTGATAGCCACTGAGAACAAAGGGTTATGTAAATTTGAATATAAGCATTATAAAGGACTATTCTGCTAAAGTTTGAGCAAAATCTCAAATATATAAATACATTTCTGTATAGGTTAACTACAAAAGACAGTTTTTTGTTTTGTTTTTTTATTTCCTGTGTGTGTGTGTGTGTGTGTTTCATCCCTAACAGTGAAAAAAAAGAACAGATTCCTGAAAGTTGTCCTCTGACCACCACATGCACCATGGCATGTTCCCCCATAAATAATAAATGAACAAAAACAAAAAAATTACATTCGGGGGTACCTTAAGATTTGTTGTCTTCTAGGTGGACATCCTAGAAAAGTAACAGCATTTAAAGAAAGCACTAGATACAGTTGAAGTCCCCAAACTGCTAACACAGATACATGACTATGCCACTTTTACAGATATGTTGGAATATGAAAAAAGAAATGGCTCAATATCTGTCAGTATAGAAACCGGTGAAATAAACAGCAAAATCACATTAAAGAATATTCTGCAGCTTTTAGAAATATAATATTTGTAGGAATACAGAATGCTATTCAGGAGAATTGACTAAAATGAAATTGTGGAAAGTTTGAGCAAACTCCTAGAGGCGTACTATAATTGATAGGAGACCACGGGAAGGTGAAATTATCACCAAAAGCCTACCTATATTGAAGACAAACGACTCTAATGTCGCAGAGCTGCACAGACGAGTGGAACTAGCTGGGGGAACAAAAGCCTGTCCTAGCAAAAGCCGAGGAACATTCCAGAAGGAGGTCTCAACTGACTTTCTTATACGAAAACGTTGCTGACGTAAGCATTAGATTTGGCCTGTGAATGAAAAAGTCCAGGAGGCGGGGACTACTCTTAAACCTGCCAATAGAAATAAAACATATCTTTGCGTGGTTGCGTCAACGGTAAATCTGCGTGTCGCATGTTGAGAACCCATACGTAAAGAGTGCCGGCCTTACAAGGAG
Organism: Microtus pennsylvanicus; assembly: GCF_037038515.1. Lineage (NCBI taxonomy): Eukaryota > Metazoa > Chordata > Mammalia > Rodentia > Cricetidae > Microtus > Microtus pennsylvanicus. Next base: position 129,845,453 of record NC_134601.1, on the reverse strand, counting down.
TAGCTTCACTGCTATGAAATAGAGAAAGGCCTGCTAGTTTGCGGGTGGGGATAGGGTTGGGGGATTAGGGATGGGGGTGGGGCTGTGGCGCAAGCCTTTAGCTTTAATCCCAACACTCAGGAGGTAGAAGTGGGCGGGTCTCTGTGAGTTCAAGTCTGGTCTACAGAGTGAGTTCCATCCAGGACATAAACTTCTCGAAAGATCGAAAGAAGAGAAAAGAAGAGGGGAAGCGAGGGGAAATGAAAAGGCTTCTTAATAGAAGACCCTTGAGTTGAGTCAGCCTACTGAGGTGAATACAGAAACTGCTCCTTACAAAGGATCCTGCTACAGGCAAACATACATTGCACATAGGTTCCTCACATTCTTTCTTAGGTTAATTTATAAGTAAATATTTTTATTTTTTGATATCATAATGGATTTGACTTCCTGATTTTCTTTCTAGTTAGTTCATCATTATGAATAAAATTTGCATATTGATTTTTTTTAAGCCTGTAACTTTATTGATTCTTAATATTTTGAGACTGTCTTGTTATGTAGGCTGGCCTGAGAGCGAGTCAGTCAATCTCTCTCTTTCTCTCTTTCCCTCTCCCGTTTCCCCCTCTACCTCTCCCTACCTCTCTCTCTCCAATTTTAGTGTTGCTTCTAAGTAGATGTGTTTTGGGCTGAGCACTTCAGTGGTCTCGTCCTTAGAGAAAAATGAATTTTCTTCTCTTAGCCGTTATCAGTTGCCTACAGCTGCTCTTCTAGGGGTGGGGCCATGTGAAATTTCCCCCATCCATGTTGGCACATCAACTAATGTTATCGCTTTTCAGGTCTTGTTTAGGCAACCATATTATCTATGAAGCCATCTGATCCTCGGTAGATTTTTGATTATGAAATGAATCTTACAATTTGTTTTTAATATATTCGGGTTTTCTGTTTCTTTATGTTTGGTGGTGTGTGTTGTTTTAAGTTTTACTTTCTTTTATGTCACTGTTTTGCGTCTCTTTCTTTATGTGGTATTATTTATGTGGTATTGGTTATATGTCTCCTTTCCAATCTAATTTTTAATTTTTGAAATTAAAATATTATTACATTTCCCCTTTTATTTTTCTGTCTCCAACTCCTCCAATGTATTATCCCCTTGCTCTCTCTCTCTCTCACATTTACAGCTTCTGGCCTCTTGTTTTCAATTGTTGTTACACACGGGCACACACATATATTCATATGTTTATATGTTCACACACACATGCCCAATGTGCGCATTACTTGTGTGTTTGTGATTTCAGAGCTGCCTATTTGGCATTGTGTGATCAGTTGGTGTGCTCTTTCCTGGGGAAGACTGTTTCTCCCACTCTTGGCATTCCTGGTTTGCATGTAGTTCTTTATCTAGGTTTGGGTTCCCATCAAACTTCCATCTCATGACTATTGGTTTTATTTAGGCAGTCATATTGTTAAGACTTCATGGGTATAGCTTCCCTGACATTTCTGGGAGACACAATCTCAAAGCAGAAGACATTCTTCTGTTCCTCTGACTCTTACATTCTTTCTGTCTCTTCTTCTGCAGTGCTCCCTGAACCTTAGGTATAGGATCTGTGTTGCAGATGGAGTAGTTGGGGCTGGGCATTACACTTGTATTCTGCATTTTGATCAGTTGCAGTATTCTGTAATAATCTCTGTCTGTTACAAAAAGAAGTTTCTTTGTTGAGGGGTGTGAGCCACACTTACCTGCCAGTATAAGAATAAGTATCTAGAATGCAGTTAGCAATTATATTGATTTAGAAAAGGATTGGTGGTAGGTTCTCCTCCATGATTCATCACCTCATTAGATCCTGGTAGTTGGCTAGCTTTCCAGTGCCAGGCATGATTTCCCTCATGTTGCATGGGACTTAAGTCCAATTAGAGAACTGTTGGTGACTGCCAAGATATGGAGTACCATAATTATACCCTTAGGATTATCATGACATGCTGGTCATTGTGGTAATTCATGTATTGGCTAGTTTTATGTAAACTTGACACAAGCTTGAGTCATCTGAGAAGAGGGAACCTCAACTGAAAAAAAAGCCTCTGTAAGATCAGTCTATAGACAGTTTTTTAGGTCTTTTCTTACCTAGTGATTGATGAAGAGGCTGCAGCCCATTGTGAATGGTACCAGCCCTGGGCTGCTGGTTCTATGAGAAAGCAGGCTAAGCAAACCATGAAAGCAAGCCGGTAAACAGTAAATCTCCGTGACTTCTGCAATCAGCTTCTGCCTCCAATTTCCTTCCTGGTTTGAGTTCCCATCTTAGCTTCCCCCAGTGTACTATGACTCGGGATATGTAAGCCAAACAAACTCATTCCTTCCCAAGTTGTTTTTGGTCGTGGTGTTCCATCACAGCACTAGACCCTAGCTCAGACAGTCTTATATTTGGGGTAGGACTATTGGTCACTTCTCTCCCTTGGAATCTTGCATGGGATCATCAGGTCCTATGAAACCTAGTCCTCAGGGAAGAGGCTTTCAGGTTAGTTCCAGCTCAGGGGCCTCTGGGCTCCATATCAAAGGGCATGGTGCCTTCAGCAATAGGGCCTTACCTTCCACTGCTGGGGGGGCGGAGGGGGAACCAAGGGCAGTAACAATAGCCTATAATGTTTGGGGAGTCGCTTGGACTCCCATGACCAACAACTCATAAGGGGGCTTTTCATGCCTCGTACTTTTTAAAGATAGGTTATGGCTCTTCATGAGAGCATTGCCAGCCCTGGGGGGAAATTTCAGTTAAACTATGGAGATATGAATATATTTATACACATAGATTTATATGTATTATTTGTAATTTAGGTAAGTAGGTAATATGATTACTTAGGACTTCATCAGACATCCTTACCATTATTGTACCCTTCTCTCTCACTGTCCTCCTGTGGTGAGCTTCCTCGCCTCTCCAAGTTACTCCCAACTCCAATTTCTCTCGTAAATTACTTTTACCCTAATACTGTCTCTGTTATTTCCCCATATCATGGTCCCTTTTTCACTCCTATTCCTAATTTTTAAATTTTAAATTTTAATTTTGTTTGACAATTTCATACATGAGTACTGTATTTCCATTATTTCTACTTCTGTCTCTCCCACTTAAACCTCCTCCTGTGCCCTCACACTAGCTTTTAAATTCATGATCCTTTCTTCTTTAATTTTGATTTTTACACACACACACACACACACACACACACACACACACACACACACTATAGTATTGTTGCTCCTATGCTCTTATGGGTTTCAGACTGACCAGTTGGGATTCAATAACTTAATAGAAGGCTTGTCTCTGAAGAAGAACGATTCTCTCTTAGCATCCATTAGCTGCCTGTAGCTGTTCATCTAGGGATGGGGGTTTTGTGGCATTTCCCCAATCTATGTTGACATGTCAACTGCTGTTGTCTTTGTTCAGGCTTGTTTAGGCAACTGTATTATCTGTCTGTGAAGTCATCTGATTCTAGGATCTGAGGAGTTTTTTGATTACTGATTCAACTTCATAATTTGTTTTCAATGTCTTCAGGTTTTCTGTCTCTTGTTTGCTCAAGTTTGGTACTGTGAGATTGTTTTCATTACCTACCCCTTTTCTGTCAATGTTTTGGTGTGTAATAGTGCCTCATGACCTTTATTCCTGTAGTATTGGTTATAATGTATCCCCTTATACTCTTAATTTTTTAATTTAATTTTTTTTGTTTGAGAATTCCATACATGAGTACTTTATTTCCATCATTTCTACTCCTTCCCAGCCTCTAACTCATTCTGTATCCCTCACACTCACTCTCAAAACTATAACCTCTTCTTTAATTATTATTGTTGTGTGTGTGTAAGTACAACTTCCTGAGTCCATTTAGTGTTGCTCATAATGCTTATGTGGTTTTTTTTTTGTTTGTTTTTTAACTAAAACAGCAATAGGTTCCTGCCCAGGGAAAGGCTGGGATAGGCAGGCCTTTCTTCACAAAAATATATTTTTTTTCTTTTTTTCTTTTAAAAACACCACCAAAGTAAACCTATTAGCTCCAATGAGCTGGTCACACTTGGAGAGTTGGTATGGCTGCCCTGGTGGCCTTGTGCTTATGTGTTTTGGGATGACCACTTGGAATTTGATAACTATCAGGAGGTTTGTATCTGGAGAAAACTGATCTTCCCTCCCTTCCTAGCCATTAACTGACTGTAGTCTTTCATCTAGCCTTGGCCTTGGTGAAGTTTCTCCCACTGTTGTCATTTCAGCCTGTGGTGTCACTGCTCAGGTCTTGTTTATGCAACTGCATTGCTGAGATGCCATGGGCGTAGCTTTTGTGTCGTGCCTCGAAGACACTGTCTCACAGCAGATGCCCTGGTCCCCTGGCTCTCACAATCTATCTAAGCCCTCTTCTGTGACATTCTTAGTTGTTAGATGCATCAGTTGGTGTTGGGCCCCTCATGGCTAGTGCTGTGTTTTGGCCAGTTGTGTGTGAATCTCTGTAGTAGTCCATATTTGCTTAAAAATAGGCTTCTTTGATGAGGGATGAGACCTGCACTCTTCTGTGAGTGTGAGGATAAATATTTAGCATGCATTAGAAATTGTACTAGTTTAGGAAAGTGGCAATGGTAGGTTCTCCTCTCGATTCTGTGACCTTACAAGCCATGACTAATTGGCTGGGTTTCTAGTACCAGGCATGATTTCTTTCTTATCAAGTGAGCCTTAATCCAATCAGACAGATACTTCTTAGTGCCAAGATATAAAAGTGCCACTATTGTACACTTGGGAATGTCTTGCCTTTGTTGTTCTTGGCATTACAGCTGGTTAGGACTACTGATTAACCTTTTCCCTTGGGAGTTTGCATAGAATCTTCAAATACTCTGAGAGCCAGTCCTCAGGGAGAAGGTTCTATGTTGGTTATGGATTGATTTCTCTATATCCTATGTGTGAAGTGTATGGTGTCTTCAGTAGGGTCTTACCTTTAAGTTTTGGGAGGTAGCCAGAGACAATAGCAATAGCCTATATTGTTTGTGGAATGTCTTGGACTGCCTTGACCAACAACTTAAAAGGAGGTTTCCCATGCATGGTGCGGGTATCTTTTTGATGGTGTTAACTGCTGTTAAGGAAACTTTATCACTCCAGTTGGCATAACTTCCTTTAAAATGCATGTCTATATAATTTAGATATATACATGCATTTATATATAAAATTACCCAATTATTACAGCACGGAGAAGGGAGCTGGGCATAAAGTTCCACCCTTAGCCGAATATCTATGAATAACTGTTAGCTGCAGCAAAAGGCTAGTTTTTTCTAAGAATATAGTCTCTGATAAATTGACCACATGCCAGTAGAATATCACATATCCAAGAATATTTTGGCAGCACAATTGGCCTTAATGGGAAAGAAAAGGACATGAAGTTGGATGAGAAGGGAAGGATGGATGGGTCTGAGAAGAGCTGGGGGAGGGAGGATGAATATGATCAAACACATTGTGTGAAATTCTCAAAGACCTAATAAAATGCGTTTCAAATATTTAAAAAAGGCCTTAAGCTCACCCAGATACAGGCCTTAAACGTACAGTGCTTTTACGGTAGCCTCCAGAATAGCTGGGATTGTAACCCTATACAGTCAGCACAACCAGGACTGGGTTTTTTTTTTTCAAGACAGGGTTTCTCAGACAGCCCTGGCTGTCCTGGAACTCACTTTGTAGACCAGGCTGATCTGAAATTCAGAGATCCACCTGCCTCTGTCTCCCAAGTGCTGGGATTAAAGGTGTGTGCCACCATCGCCTGGCTTGGTTTATTTCTTGTCCTTGTTGTTACTTCCTTTCTTTTTTGCTTCAGATTCAGTATTTGTTTTACTTAAACATGAATCAGTACACACAATATTAGGTTTCATTGTGACATTTTCAAGCAAAATCAGCATTTGTTGAGTCTCCCTTCTGTCTTCTTTCGCATCCTCCAGTTTTTCCCATTGTGCACTTCCACCCATTACACAGATGGCTTTCTTTCTGCTTTCATGGCACATGCATCCTGTTGACCTCCTTATCATCCTCAACATGTTCCCAATCCTGTCATCTCCTTGCTCGTTTCATAGCCTATACCCACCCACACTCAGCCCCACTAATACTATCTATAGAGATATTATATGACAGACAACACGTGATTTTTCATCTTTCTAGGGCTTGGTTGCTTAGCTTAATACAGTACTTTTGACATCTATCCATTCATACGCAAAAAGTTATTATTTAATTTTTCCTTACAGTTAAATAAATAAGTATACAGCTAAATTATATCTGTATGTATATCTGTATGTATGTATGTATGTATGTATTCATCTGTTTATAGCTATCTAGAGCAACAATAAACATTACTGTGCTGTATTCTCTTTTCTTCATAGTAGCCTTTCTGAGTGGGGTGACAGACAAGCCCAAAGTAGTTTTAATGTACATTTTCCTGATGGCTAAAGACGTTGAACACTTTTTTACTTTGGTCATTTGTGTTTCTTCCTTTGAGAATTACTTCTTATCAGGAGCCTATTTTTCAACCAGCAGTTTGGGGATTTGGGTGCTTAATGGTTGCTATTATTTATGTTTTCTAGATATTTATTCCCTTTGTGAAGTAATATTTTCTTCCGTGCTGGGGGCTGTGCCGTCATTTTGTGACTGGCTGGGTTCCTTTGCTGTGGAGAGCATTCTTCTTTTATGTCTTTTCATTTGGTCATTCTCAGGGCTAATTGCAATGCTGTTGGAGCCCTGCTCAGAAAGCTGCAGCCTGTCCCTAAACCTCTGAGTGTTTCCCTAGGTCTGCCTCTAGCAGTTTCGGGCTTTCATTTGGAAATGAAAGCCTTTGACCCATTTTGAGTTTATTTTTATGAAGGCACAGATCTAATTTCTTTCTTCTACCGATAGATACTCAGCTTTGCCAACACCCAGAAAAACGAATTCCACATGTTCTCACTTGTTTGTGGATTCTAGATTTGAGTCTTTAGATGGGAGCATAGAACCACGGATGACAGCAGAGGTCGGGAAAGTGCCAGTGGACTATGGAAGGTGGGTGAGGAGCGCTGCAGCAGGATGCAAATGATGGGAAGTGGGAACTGGGGAGGGGGACGGGAGATCAGTACAGAAGGAAGAGGGAGGAGAGAAAAAGAACACAAAGGGTGGTTGAAAAAGCCATAAGGAATCACATTATTTTTTATTTACCTAGAATTACATTCACATAATACAACCTATAGTTTTGTGCGAATGACAGTTTTACCTACATGTATTTCTGCACACCATATACCTGCCTGATGCTGCAGACCAGAAAAGGGTGTCAGATTCTCTGGAGTTGGAGTCACAGATTATTGTGAGCTGCCATGTGGGTGCTGGGCATCAGATGTGCACCTCTGGAAAAACAGCCATTATTCTTAAGTGCAAAGCCATTCCTCTCACCCCGCATTTTACACAGTTTCAAATGCTTACTCAGTTTTCTGGTCCTATGTGTTTCTGTAAACTCTTATGTAAATTCTAGATTGCTCATATAGGTATTTTTGTCCATGGATAGCCATTATATTAGTGATCAGGGTTGAAATCTGATAATTTTGCTGATAGTATTCTTTCATCGACTCTTGTAATTAGAATAGCTTTATATATGTGTATTTAAGTCAGGAAATGTGCTTCTTCCCATTTTTTCTTGTTTAATATTTCAAGATCACTTGTGATTCCATATCCATTTTAGGATGAATATTTTAAGATGTTATAAGGATCTTGGTGGTAATTCCATGAATATGTTATTTGCTTTGGGTAATACAGAGTCTTCCAATCCATGAAAATATGATGATGTTTTTCCATCTCTGTCTGTTTTTCATTATTTTTAGTCACTGTTTGAGTACTTGCTTCTGTGTACATTTCTTTGATCTCTTTTGGAAAAATTCTTCCTAAATTATTTTATTGTTTTTGATGACATTGTCAATTGTTTTTGTTCGCTTGTTTTATGGCAGAGCCTCACTGTCCAGCTCATGCTGTCCTAGACGTCATTGTGTAATTCTGGATGATCGCATTTTGTGATTTTTTTTATGCCTAAGCCTCATGGTACTGTGATTACAGGCATGTACTCCATACTCAGCTTGCAAATGGAGGTGTGCTGGCAATGAGCACAGAGCTGCAACTGACTTTTGCAGGCAGATATTTTGCTCATGACTTTGCTGTATTGCAGTATTTCTTCTAACATGTATTTTGTGGAATCTTCAGGATTTTATACTTAGAAAGTCATGCCATATCATTTAATTTTTTTCAGTTTGAATGCTCTCTCATTAGATGTGTTTTCTAATTAGTCCAAATTGCTCTATATGAGCAATCTAGAATCTAGATAAGAGCTTACAGAAACACATAGGACCAGAACACTAAGCAAGCATTTGAAACTGTGTAAAATGCGGGGTGGGAGGAATGGCTCTGCACTTAAGAATACTGGCTGTTCTTCCAGAGGTGCACATTTGATGCCCAGACTTATGTTACATACAAGTGGTGAAAGTAGGCATCCCTGCTTTGTTTCTCATGTTTCAAAGAAAGCTTGTCGCCTTTAGCCTTTGAGCATTAAGTTATATCTAGGTTTTTCATACATGACTTTACTATGTAAGTAGCAGTAATAGTTGCTAACTGACCTTTTATTACAAAAACGTGTTGACTTTTATAAAGTATTTTCTGCATTAAGGCTTTGATTCTTCATTCCATTGATATGATGGTATAATTACTAAGTTTGTGTACTATTTTGACTGACCAAAGGGTGACAATATATTTGGCTAGCCTCATTCTGGATGTGTTTTTTTTTTTTTGAGTATCTTTCTGGGTGAGATTAACATTTGGATTAAGGACTAAATCCACTGAATAAAACTAAAGGCAGGACAGGTAGGACTCTGTCTTCTGGCTTACTGTCTTCACTGGTTCAGGCCTTCAAAGTTGGACTGAAGCTATGCCATCACCAATTTTCCTGAATCCCCAGCTTACTCATCACTGATCCTCTTTCTCCATAATTATGTGGCTTTATTCCTTATAACAAATCTTGCTCTTTCCTTTCCTCCCATCTTTCCCTCCTTCCCCCCCCCCATAGATATTTACCATTGGTTCTTATCATCTTAGGGACCCTGGTTTAGCTAGATACAATATATCACACTGTTTGGCTTTCATGAGTCATGAAAGAGAATATAAAACAAGTAGGCTTATTTGGCTTATTTGCTTATTTTTAGTTTCAACTCTGCCATAGGTTGTGTGTGTGTGTGTGTGTGTGTGTGTGTGTGTGTGTGTGTGTGTGTGTATTAGATAAGATCATAAAATTACAGTTGGTAGTGAAAGTACAGAATCCTGAGTGGAACTCCATGGCTTCAGAATGACTATTCTAATTGGATAAAGGTTCCGCAAGATGCATAGTTTGGGACTGGACAAGTGTTTGTTTGAATAGTTTCTGTAATCTATCTGATGTTTTCATAGGTGAGTTAATTACAGTAAAGTGACTTTAAGGGTCAAAACACTAAATCCTGCATTTTCAAAACAATAAAAATTAAATGGTTATGAAAATGGAGTCATAAGATTAATGACAAGCGATACTATACAACAAAATGAATGTAATTACTGCCACTGAACTTTGCGATAAAATGTGGCTTTAGTTTTAATTCAACATAATGTGTATGTTATACCTGTAATGGTTTAGAAAAAGAAAATTCTTAAAAGAATAACTACAGCCTTTCACGTATAATTAGGAGTTTTCTCTACATTTGTTTTTGTAAAGCACATAGATTTATTCCTCATATATTCAGTACTTGCTTTAATTTGTGTTTGGTTAGTTTTTCATTAGATGTTTTGATTTATTTTCATTTCTTTTTGTGCATAATCTAAATACTTTTATTTGTGTGTGCGTGAAAACTTGCACGCGGAGTCAGTGAGTGCCACAAGGTGCCTTTCCTTGATCCCTTTGCACCACTGTCTTTTGAGACATGATCTCACTGGAGATGAAGTTCATGGATTTGGTAAGAACGGCTGGCCAATGAACTTTAGAAATCCGCTTGTCTCCACCCCTTCTTTTGCCTGTCCCCCAGTTCCGGGGTTAGAGGCACTTTTTACATGGACACTGGAGATTCAAAGTCTCAGGTCCTCATGTTCGCACGATAAGCCCTCTAACAACTGAGCTATCTCTTCAGCCCCATAGCTATTTTCTCTGTTAGCATAGGGATTGCATATAATAACCTGAGGTTATCATAGACATGCTTTAATTAATTTGATCTCAACTTCAGTCTTATTATATTTCACATTATTGATATAGACTGTATGTTTCCACCCATAATCTGTGCCCCATTGGTCTGCAAATTGTATATTATCCAGTAACAAAGATTTATAATTATTTTTATATGTGTTTTCACTGCAATAGAAAATAAGAAGTGAAGTTAAAAACCAACATTACAATAATATCAATTTATATATTTGTCTCTACATTTACCAAAGTAATTCTTTTTTTAAGATTTATTTATCATCTATACAGTGTTCTGTCTGCATGTCTGCATTCCAGAAGAGGGCACCAGATCTCATTACAGATGGTTGTGAGCCACCATGTGGTTCCTGGGACTTGAACTCAGGACCTCCAAAAGAGCAGCCAGTGCTCTTAATTCTGAGCCATTTCTCCAGCCCCCACAGGTGTTCTTAATCTTCAGGTAGGATTGGATTACAATGAAACAGCCTTTCATTCCATTGTTAAGCTTTCCCTTCACCATTTTTTAGGGTAGGCCTTGTGGCAGTTAACTTCCCTAGCTTTCATTTATTTGAAAATATTCGTTTCTCTCTCATTATAAAAAGGGCCATTTTCATTGATTTTAGAGTTCTTATTTTATTTCTTTTGAAAATCTCTTTCAGTGTTCAGTGTTCTCTCTCTCTCTCTCTGTGTGTGTGTGTGTGTGTTTGCACAGTTGCATGTGTGTGTGTGTATGTGTGATATTCTTTGCTTTCTGGTCTGTAAAGTTTCTTGCTGACAAACTGATAGTGTCAATTGAGTATCACTTTAATGTAATGAATATGTTTTTTTTTGCTTTGAATTTTTCTCTTTCACTTTGTCTATCAACTATGTAAATAGAAGATGTCTCAACGTGAGTGTCTGCTTTTCTTATTTGAGCTCACTGAGATTCTTGGGTGTTCAGATTCAGGTTTCTGTACAACTCTGGGGCATTTTTTGTCATTGTTTCTTTAGGCAATCTTTCCCCTCTCCTCTGGAACCACCACAGTGTATACATGGGTCTACTTGATTATAGTCCATATATTCCTTCAGATTTGTCCACTTTCTCCATTTATTTATTTTTTTGTTTCTTCTTTGACTCAATTTCAGATGCCTTGTTTTCAGGTTTCATTCTATTCCTTCTATCTGCTCAATTAAATTGCTTACTATCTCTTGAATTGCTGACTCAATGCCACAATACAGTTACTGTATGTTCAGGTCCCGGAATTTCTAGTGCTTTTATCATTTTTTGTTACTTTTTATAATTTTTATTTTTCTTCATTGATAAGCTCATTTTATCTTATTTTAACGAAAACCTTAGTATTTTGGGCTTCTTTTTAGCCCTTTGAATATATTTAAGACACTGTGGGGATGGTTAAGAACACTTGAGTCTCTTTCAGAGGACTAAAGTTTGGTTCCCTGCTCTTCTTGTTAGTACACAACTGCCTCAAACTCCATCTCCAGGAGATCTGATGAACTCCTAGAGCACCTACACTTGTGTGCTCATGTGCGCGCGCGCGCACACACACACACACACACACACACACACACACACACACACACACACACAAAGAGCTAAAAAGAAAATAAATCCTGACAAGGAAGATTGTTGTCTTAAGGTCTCAGACTAAGCCAGGCATTGTAGAATGAGCTTGAATGACCTGCACTCAAGAGTCTGAGGCATGAGAACTGTAAGTTTGAAATCATCCATCCCGGGTTATATAATACAGAAAAATATCTTGTATCAAAACCAAACCAAAGCAAAAAACCCCAATAGCTGGGAGTGGTACACATGCCTTTAATCCCAACACTTGAGAGGCAGAGGCAGGCAGATAGTTTGAGGCCAGCCTGGTCTACAGAGCAAGTTCCAGGACAGCCAGAACTGTGACTCAGAGAAACCCTGTCTGTAAAAACCAAAAAACTAAAACCAAAATCAAAACAAAATGAAAAACAAAGAACTGTTTAACTTGTTACTCCTTGGCCTATGTTCCTCTGTGGATGGTGTATAACTTTATTTTCTTTCTTTCTCTGAATGTGATAGATTTTAAAAAAACTGTTGTTTTGTACACTTTATAGGGTTCTCTATTGACAAAAATTATGAATTTAAAAAACTAAACATTTCTTGCAGTTTTTTTCTTTTTAAATTGGCCTTGTGCCAAAATAGCCCTTCATCAGTTAATTGATTATATTCTGTATTCTTTCATCAGACTGTGGAAGAAGTTTGAAGTTTGTCATTATTTGTTTTTAGAACATGCATCTCTCAGTAGTGTTTTGTGTGGCTTGTACACACACACACACACACACACACACACACACACACACACACACACGCCTTCTTCAGTGGAGTCTCACTGGGTATACTAACCACACATCAGATTTCAGGGTATGTTCGGTAGTAGATGGCCAAAATAAAATGAACTTAATACTAATTTTGTAGACATTTGATCTCATAATACTTTGAACTTTTTTTTTTGTTTCACTGGTCTCTTGTTTGTGTATTTTGGTTTATGATTTTGTTTTCTTGTGTGCCAGTTCCCTATTTCTGTTTGTTTTTTAGAGAGAAAGGAATCGGTGAGTGTGTGTGTGTGGGTATGGAGGATCTGGAAGGAGCTCGTGGAGGAGAAAAGCATAATCAAAATATACCGTATGAAAGAATATTTTCAATAAAAACGGCAAAAATGTCTACTCTACACACTGTGTGTGCACGTGTGCACTCTTTTAAATGTCTTAACTCTTGCAGAATTTTATTCTACACTGTATTTACACTTTTACCTTCATCTATAAACTGCGGCCCCATTTGTCTAAAAATGACTATTTCTCTGCGGCTGTCGTAGGCAGCATCTACTGCATCTCTCCCTTTAAGCTCAGATGAGGTGAACTAATGGCCAGTCCTTCAGGAACCCCTTGGACAAGGTGGGCTGCTCCAACCAAGGTCTTTTAGACTCAGCCCTTTAATTGGTTGAAGGGAATGCGAAACTGTTCTTCCATCTGCGTGTTGTAAATGCTGGGAAGCAAATCCAGGTCCTCACCAAGAGCAGCCAGTGCTCTTAATCACTGAACCATCCCCACCCACTCACCAAAAAGTTTTGTCATTTGATTTCTGACTGGGGTGAGATACAATCTTAATGTCGCTTCCATTTGCATCTCCCTTTTGAGTAAATACGTAAGTACTTTTCTGCACACTTACTGGCCATTGGCACCTTCTTCTGGAAAGCGTCTGCTGTCTGCATAGCTCACACTCACAGCGTTTAGTTCACGCACACAGGTATTGACTGGATTAGCTGCTCTTCCAGTGTCTACTTTCTGCTGCTACTAACACTGAAATTTTCTTTACTTCTTAGAAAACTGTGTTTAATCATTTGCTTCATCTGTCCAACTCCCATTTGTTTTCAGTTGGTACTTTGTTTTCTATTTTTCTTTTCAACTATCTCTACTCTAACCACTGTTTTCTTTCTCATAGTAGTTATTTTCCCAGCACATTAATTCTTTTCCTTAGTTTGCTTTTTGTTCTAATAAAGATTACTGCCTGGATTGTTTTCCCTTTCTTTAAGGGAAATATTTATAAGTATAATTTCCCCTTACCTCTCTTTTGGTAGCATCTTTTGGGGTTAGTATGGTGTATTTTTATTCATCTCAATATTTTCTACTTTACTTCCTCATTTGTTCTGATTTGTTGCTCATTTAACCTAGTCTAGCCACCATGCTTTGCAGTAGTGACCTCTAGGCTACAGGCAGGGTCCCAAACCCAGGGTTCTGACTTAGTTTCATCATTTCCTCCTGTGCCATAGCCAACATCTAGGTACCCACAAGGAACCCCTTTATGCTGCCCCCACCACCCCACTTCACAGGCAGATTTTCTACACCCCCCCCCAGTGTCTAGCCTGATAAACCACTGACTCCCAATCTTTAACACCACATAAACTGGGCATGGCTTTATCTCAGAACTCAGAAGGTAGAAGCGGGGGGGGGGGGGGGATCAGAAGTTCAAGGTCATCCTCAGCCACATAGCAAGTTTAAGGCCAGCCTGAGATAGATGAGACCTTGTCTCAATTTCGTTTACTAAATTATTATTTGGCCAAGTTAGTGGTCTTATGAAGTTTTCTAATAAATCTCTTTAGTCAGACTGTAGAAACCATTCAAGAAAAAAGTTTAAACAGAATTATAGTAGTTATTTTCATATTCAATTTGTCATACGCATTATATTGACATACAATTTGACTTTGATGCAAACTGATACATTTCAGTGCATATTCCGAAATATCCTCCATCTTCTCCTGTGCATCTTATACACACTGGGAAGGGCTTGCCCCTCTTTCAAGTAGGAAATGAAGAATGTTTGAGGAGATGGTTAAAAGCTTCTAAAGGGACTGATTAAACTAAAACATGATGATCCTGAGCACATGAAAAATTGGTGAGAGGGTTCAGCTGAAGCAGTAAGACTTGTGTTTATAAATGTAACGTACCATAAAAAAATAAATGTAACGTACCATAAAAAGATAAATGTAACATACCATAAAAAAATAAATGTAACGTACCAAAACTTCGTGAATTTGAAAGACATCGGGGAGGGGCATATGTGAAAGTTTGGAGGGAAGAAAGGGAAGGGGAAAGTGTTTTAATTACAGTATAATCTCAAAAATAAATAAAAACTACACAAAGGAAAAAGACAGATCATCATTCTTTGGCTTACACGATGATGGCAGACTTTAATGGGATGAGTGAATTAAAAGTGTACATGATGGAATCATACAAAGATGGGAGAGGGTAGGCTACAAGGGTGGTCAGTATGCATTATGTACATTTGGACAATTACTAAAGAACAAATTTGGTAAAAATATTTGGAAATAGAAAGTGTATTTTGTTGTGAAAAAAAAAAAGAGAAAGAGGACAGCTATTGCTGGGCCTAAAACGTTGTGGAAGAGCATTGGTATTGGTTTGCAGCAAGAGTTTGGAAAACGTTGGCCAACCAAACTCAAGAAAGCCTATAATGCTGCAAGTGACTTCAGGGGTGACTCTGTGATGGCTCAATGGATTAGAATGCTGACCAATAACAGCCAGGCTGATGAGATTTCAGATAAAGATGAGCAATCTGACAGAAATTGTTCTACAGGCCACTCATGTTCCACTGTGGCCACTAATCTGGAGGCATCTTGTCCATTTCAGAGATTTCTGTAGGAAGCCTAACTTAAAGTTGACAGACTAGTTTATCTGCTAGAGGAAACTACAAAATATATTGCAGCATGTGGGTTTTACTGTCTGCTCCTACTAGGACTGCCAGAGTCAGGGCAAAGACAATTCAGGGAGGAATGGTATTCAGACGTGTGGTTCACTGAAGAAATAAGCACAAATGAAGTATCAGTCTAAGAGGATGTCTCAGGTCCTTTTCTTGTGGCTCTGATAAAACACCCTGACAAAAGCAACTTCTGGGAGAAAGCATTTATTTTGGCAAACAGTGTGAAGGGACAGTCTCCTGTGGCAGGAATGCGGGTGGCAGGAACTTGTCTACACGTTACATCTGCAGTTACATCTGCAGTCAGGAAGCAGATTACGATGAGCTTGGGTGTGCAGCTGCCTCTTTCCTTCTTGAGCGGTTCAGGACACAAGGTCAGGGAATGGCACCATCACGATGAGGCTGGTTCTTCTCACCTCGGTTAACTTAACCACAGTACTCCCTCCCAGGCCTGCCCAGAGGCTTGTCTCTTAGTTGGTTCCAGATACTGTCAAATTGATAATCAACACTAACATCATAGATGGTACAGTTGTAATCATTAGTGCCATTAAAAGTTAAAAGTAAAAATAAATCAGCTTGGAAATTTAGAATACAGACTTCTGTACATTTAAATAACAGGTCACATGTTAGGAAAATCATTTGAGGAAACACAAATTAGATTCTGTGAGACACAGTTTGAGGTTAGTTCTTCATAATAACAGAAAGCAAGTGTTTTGCAATCACAATAGGAAATATTCCTCGAAAGTGTCTCAGGAATTAGTAGGTAAAAAAGGTACAAATTTAATTTTCTTTTAAAAAAAGAAATTATTTAGAATTACCTGGGGTGGAACTTTTTAGCTCACAAGATTGTCTTCTTCCTGGTTTTTCTTTGGTAAAAAAATAACATAATTTGAAAACTGACTGTTGTTGAAGCATGCTTATTTGTCTGCATAACAATAAAGTAGCTTTTATTCTGTAAAATGTTGATACACTTATACAATCTCTATTGATCCTATCCTCTTAGGAATGATGGTTCTAAGAGTGTGAAAAACTGGCGTGAAGGTTCAGCTGAAGCAGCAAAACTTGTGCTTGTAAATGTACCATGCCAAAACTGTGTGAGTCTGTCCGGGGATTGGAGCAAAGCATTGTCAGAAGTGCAAGGACATAGAGTGCTTGCTAATCTTTCATAAAAGATATTTCCATAGCCTTAGATATTGATGAATGATTAAGTAATAAGAAAAGTAACCTAGGATCAATTAATTGTCTGTTTTAAGGGGGATGGCCTCAAAGAAAATTAGATAAGAATGAACTAAAGACCATTTTCTGTAATGCATAACTTCTGTATGAATTTATCCATAATTTACTCGATTGGGGAGGACACAGCAGGGAAAGTAGATAACATATTCACAATAAACAAGATGTGAAAACAATTTAAATATCTGGTGGATGAATGGATAAAGAAAATAAGGCAGGCACAGAAAGACAAATGTCACATAATATCACACATATGTAGACCCTAAAATAGTTGATCATATAGAAGGTGGTTATGAAGAGGTTATGGTGGTGAATGGTTGTGAGGTTGGTCAAGGAATACAAAATTTCAGTATTAAAATAGGGTGAGTAAATTCATGAGATCAGCTATGCTATACAGTGTCTATAATTAACAATACATTATGTTCTTGAAAACACTAAGAAAGTAAATGTTAGGTGTTCCTATTACAGAAGGGCTAAATATAGGAAGTAATAAATACTAATTACTTAGAGTTAGTCATTTTATTATATATGTGTGAAATATAATGCATGTTTCAAAACATGCTGTACACATAAATGTAAAATTTTTAATTGTGGATTTGAAAAAATAAATGTGATTAAAGTGGCATGAGAATACCTAATTCCTGTGAAGGAGTATATTCTTATACTAATTATTAGCAGCTTAAAGCAATGCATATTTATTACCTCACTTAATTTAAATCAGGCATTCAGGCAAGCCTTAATGGGTTCCTCTTCATCAAAGCTTTATCAGATACTAGTAAATTCATGACCAGATAATAAAGCGTGATGTTTTTAGAAAGATTCAATTCATTGCAACCTGCTAGAGCCTCAGTTAGTTGTTGATTTTTGTCTAGACGATACCTGCATTTCCTTCTGAAGATGTGGGCCTCTCTATAGGACACAACATGGCAAAGTTCTTCGTCGGAATGAGCAAATGCGAGACCAGAAGTCTGATCGTGGCAGAAGGCACAGTCATATGATAATCTTGGAACTGGCATTTCATTATTTTTGACATTAGAAGCAAGTCACTAGGTCAAGCATGTATTGAAAGGGAGAAAAATTTATAGAATATCACTAACATGAGGTAGAATCCTTGAGAATGAACAAAGACATAAACACCATTGATTGGCCTACTTTCCAGAGCTTCACAGTGAAATGAAAGATTAGATCTGACCTAGATGAGTAATGATTGAGAAAATTCTACATTGGTACTTTGTCAGAAGTACTGGTACTAAAGCGTACTACTATGTTATCAATGAAAGAAGGCGTTATCTGGAGATAGGACTATGTCTTCTCATGAATAAAACATTTACAAAAGGATAGAAGTCTCTTAATATATCAATTCTGATTGCTCTCTTCTGGAGTGAATCAACCTTAACACAGAAACAGAGAATCCTCTCCTGTCCCATGTCATGAAGTAGACTCCAATTTGGATATTCTAAGTATATAAGTGATACATCATTCAACTCAGAGACTACTTATATCCCCACAACAAATGATACTGTGACAGGAAGGAATGTTGCTTCTCATAGTCATAGCATTTAAGTAGTGTCTTCTGAAATCTGTGTAGCATCTTTACACAAATAAAATTTTAGCAACTGTGCCAGGGACAGGGTCGCAATGTGTCAGATAATAATAACATTTTATTGTGAATATATAAAAATTACCCGGAGCTACAGGTAATTAAATGTAAAACAAACATTAATCAAAAATTAGGAATAAATAGGTAAATTAACTCGAGGCTGGAATAGCCTTTTGGGAACTTTGAAAACCATATATTAATTGTACAAAGCAACGAGCTTCACTCTGACATTGTCATCTACAAAAGTATATAGAATCTTAGAAAGCCAAAAACTCTAAATGAGTCGATAATCACGATTCATGTATTTTGCGGTAAATTTGAAAACATTTACACTGATGACATTTTAAAATAAAATCCCATTCTTTGTTAAGGTAAAATTATGTCATTTGCAGGGAAGTGGATGCAAGCGAAGTTATCATATGACATGAGTTTACTCAGACTCAGAAGGACAAATGTCACATTTTAAAAGTGTTTCTGTATCTAGATTTTATCTAGAAACATGACATAATATATGTATATGTGATATTAGAAAGGGAACTGATGATGAATAAGAGGGACTGATGGGAATAGGCAGGGCCAGAAAGGGGAATGGCATTGGATTAGGGAGAACACGGTTAAAGTCCATTTTATTGATTGGTTTGTCTCTGAAGCACTTGCTTTGCAAACATGGGGACCTGAGTTTGATCCCCCAAATTCACCATTAAAAAAAAAGTATGGAAGCATGTGCTTGTAATCCTAGTGCTGGAGAGGCAGAGGCAGGAGGATTCTGGGCCTTTCCAGCCAGCCATTCTAGCTAATTTGTGAGCTTTAGGCCAACGAGAGAGCCTGTTACAAATGTGGTGGGTAGCATTCTTGAGAATGACACCTGAGATTGTACTATGGTCTCCACATGCACATGGACATACAGACTCACACATGTGTGCAAAAGTATACATGCATATATAAACACACATGCACACAAATATGCACACAAGCATAAAAAGTACAATATCAAATAAACAAATGACAACATATCCTGGTATGGATGTGGAGAAAAGAAAACAACTTATACACTGCTTGGGGGAGTGCAAGCTGGCATGACCACTATGGAAATCAGTGAGGGGGTTCTCAAAAAATAGAAAATAGATCTACTACGTGATCCAGTTATACCACTCCTGGATTACTCAAAGGATCCTATATCCTATTACAGAGATACACATTCATCTATATTCACTGCTGCTTTACTCACAATAGCCAGGAAATGGAAACAGCCACGACATCCATCAATTGATGATTTGATAATGAAAATGTGGTACACAATGGAATATTATTCAGCTGTTAAAAGAATGAAATTAACAAGTAAATGGATGGAGCTGAAAATAATCATTCTGAATGAGGCAACCCAGACACAGAAAGATAAACATGGCATGCTTCTTATCATTTCTAGATATTAGCTTTGAACGTTTAGATAGTGGTAGTTCATTTGGAATACCCACAGAGGTCAGGAATTTAGTAAGGAGTTATTAGGAGGAGGGTCTTTCAAGAGAAGGGGGTTAGAACACAGTGCTATAAAAAGTTAAAGATGTATAATGGAACAAGAAGCATTACATTGCAGTGGAACATGGAAGGGGAGGGCAGATGATAGAATATGAGGAGGGAGGAGGGATAGCTGACATGAAATGCCTTGTGAAAAAGCCATAAGGAAATCTATCATCATACAAGTATCATAAGATATAGCCATACAGATATATAAAGTCTTGTTAGAATTTTCCTACAATAGAGGTACAATACCCCAAAGAGACATCTCATGTTAGCAAACAAATCCCCAACACCAGGAATAGGTTACCTCTTTTTAAGTTGTTGGCCAATGGGGGTCACATAGTCCTCCCCCCAGAATAACAGACAATTCCAGTACTCTTGACTACCCTCCAGAACTTGCTGATTATGACCTGACTGTTACAGACACTGCACATTTGAGTCCCCAAACATGGAGAAATCACGGTGGTACTCACCTGGAACCTTCATCCCTATTGGCTGACTTTGATGGCGCTGGAAGGTGCTATGCCTACTGCTAGAAGAGAAAAGTAAACCCACAGTACCAGCCATCTGTGAAGCTACGAGGACTGGTCTAACCAGATATGACCTCTGGTGTGATGGTGGCGCAAATGTTATGAGAGTAACTAACCACTTTCTGATCGGATCTAAGTCCTGGTCCATGAAATGCTATCCATACCTGTCACCATTAAAAAGGCCAAAATCCTGAGTTAGATATGTCCTAGGGGAGAACCTCGTACTATTATTCTGCTAAATGGACAATTCTTAGTGACTTTTTTTTTTTTTGCTATTCCCATAGAGCAGAGCTTCTCTCAGCCCTCATCAGGGAAGCTTCTCCTTACAGTAGATGGCAGTTAACACAGACTCCCAGCTAGCCAGTGTGCAGAGAATAAGAGACTGTGTGGTGCTAAGCACTAAAGGGGTTTACATATCACACACACACACACACACACACACACACACACACACACACGGCCAAGGCTCAGGGATCTTTGTGGAAGCAGTGGAAGGAATCGCCAGAGGTGGTTGATAACATCAAGGAAACTGTTTTCCAGACACAACAGAGCAGTTGTACATACGGACTTACAACAATTGTGACCTACTGACTGCACAAGCTCCAGCCAAACAAAATTCTAGGACAAAGATGGGAAGGTGGGCACAAAATCCCACCAGTAGCTGAGGCGAGAGAGTCAGTTCTCTTAAATGAAGCAAGGTTGACCATATACCACTGTAGACCACACTCTGGAGACTAGCTAGGCTGCGCAGACTGACCTCGATGGAGAAAGATGAAGAAGAAAGAGGAGGAGGAGGAGAAGACTACTCAAAATTGAGTGGGAAGGGATGGGATAGTAAAGAGTGGTTATAGGAGGAGTTGGGGGTGGGTTAGGGTGAAATTGTCCAAACTACATTGTACAAAATTCTCAGATAATTATTAAAACTATTGTTTAAACAAGTACATTATATATTTGCATGCAAATGTCCTTATGGAGCTCAGTGGATGTGGAGTGTGTAAGAACACTCTCTCTGGAAGCATGAGTCCCCGAGTTCTAATATCACACAAATATACACATGGCCCTCACACCTGGAGCAGTAGCATTGAGGGGAAGAAACAGGTGGGTCCCAGGAGCTTGCTAGCTAGCCACCTTAGATGAAACTGCATGTTGCTGGTTCAGTGAGAGACCCTGTCTTAAAAAATAAGGATGATCTAAAGGTCTTCCTCTGGCTTCCCCTCATGCATTCATGGGCATTCGTTCCTACCCTCATGTGGATGCACTGCACAAATGCACCCAGTCTCTCTCTCTCTCTCTCTCTCTCTCTCTCTCTCTCTCTCTCTCTCTCTCTCTCTCTCACACACACACACACACACACACACACACACACAGACAAACTTCATGAAACTCCATACTGTGTACAATGAATATACACCAATAAAACATTAAATCTACTAAATATTAAAATTGAGCCTGGGGATATAGCTAAGTACTTCCCTAACATGCATGAAGCTCTGGGTTTGATCCCCAGCAACACAATGCGCAATAACAAAAATGACAACAATACCCGCCCCCAGCAAATGGCTGTGGTAGCCCTGCCTGTAATGCCATCACTAGGAGTAGAGGCAGGAGGATCAGAAGTTCAAGGTTGTCTTCAGATATATATTTTACAAAGTCAGCCTGGGATACATGAGAAGAAAGACAATGAGCAGAATATACATAATAAACTAAAATTAGTCCAAACCAAATGGGAAAAAATACATAAATCATTCCAAGAATCTGAAATGGTGGAAACCCTGTAAGTCTTGTTAAAATTAGGAATGTTGTTCTCTGACAAAGATGTGCTGCCAATGACTAGCAAACTAACTACAAGGATTATCTATTGATTATACACTGGATGTATTGATCAAATAAGTTCATTCTAAACTGTATTTAAAAAATTCCTAGTAATTAGTTTTGCCCGAAACACAGCAAAATCTATTCATTTTGTCCTATACCTGGAGACTGCATTCTTCTCAATACTTTATGTTGCACTCCTGCATTCATAGACACAAAAACACACATATTCACATGCACATACACACATGCACACATGAATATATATGTAAAATAGATTCTCACGAAATCTTTGCAAATTAAAAGCATAGAAGAGAAAGTGGTACACTACCCCTATACATACCATTCAAGCACCACACCTCAGCAGACTCTGGAAAGTAAACCTGAAGCTTATAGAGATACTGCTTTAAGAAGAAGTATGAAATTGTAAATACAAAATTATATATGTCAGTTAATTTTTATTCACAATGAAACTCATAATAATGCTTTACTTTTTTTTCATTAAAAATTGAACTGGATGTGGTGGTGCATGCTTTTAATCCCAGCACTCAGGAGGCAGAGGCAGGTGGATCTCTGGCAGTTCAAGGCCAGCCTGATCTACAGCAAGTTCCAGAAGAGTCAGAACTACATAGTGAGATCCTGTCTCAAAAAATAGTAATTGAAATACAATTACATCACTTCCCCCTTCCCTTTCCTTCCTTTAACCCTTCCTATGTCCCCTCCTTCCAGTCTCTTCCATGTCCTCTCTTCACTCCCTCTCAAATGGATTGACTCTTTTTCTTTGAGTATTATATATATATATATATATATATATATATATATATATATATATATATATATGCATAAATATATAATATACCTTGCTGGCTAAAAACCAACATAAAATGTTAGAAAATCTACAAAGATACATATTAAATACATTTTCTGAAATCTCTTACTTTGTACTTGTGTGCTATTGCTCTTTGTTTCATATAAAAATTGCATAATATCAAATATCATTAACTTTTAGTTATTGATAATTGAGATATACAAATAATGAAAATTCATATTTGAGTACATGCTATAAATTAGGGACAACAATAAATTCTTTTCAATCAATTTTTATTTTTAAAAATACAAAAAATATAGCTCATGCATAATTAGTTTCAGAATCAGCTAGTAATATGACAGCCAAATCTAGGTAAAAACGCCTGAATATCTACTCAGTCGCAAGTAAACATGCAACATAGAAAGTTGCATACAAAAAGCGGAATAATATTTTTGTGTAATTGAATAGTCTATGATATATAAAGAGGACATTCAACTTAACGTCATTTTTATTACTTTACATACTTTTCTTTTTGTTCATTCTTCTCTCATACAACACATCTTGACCACAGCCTCCTCTCCATCTACCCCTCCCAGTTGCTCCCACCTCCCCACTCCCCTAATCACTTGTTCTTCTGTTTCCCTTAGAAAAGACCAGTTTTATTTTCTTTATAAATTAGTATACTTTGCTTAATTTTTGTTGTGTTTTGTTTTTGTTTTTCAAGACCAGGTTTCTCTGTGTGGATCTCTGTTCTGGATCTCACACTGTAGAGCTGACTTCCAACTCTCAGAGATCCATTTTCCTCTGTCTCCAGATGTACTGGAATTAAAGGCGCACACCACCAAGGCCTGACACTTTTCCTTAACTGTTTTTGGGGCAGGGTTTTTCTGTAGCTTTGGAGCCTGTCCTGGAACTAGCTCTTGTAGACCAGGCTGTCCTCGAACTCACAGAGATCCACCTGCCTCTGCCTCCTGAGTACTGGGATTAAAGGTGTGTGCCACCACCGCCCAACTTTCTTAACTTTTAAGTTATAAACTTAGTACTGGTATCATTTGGAATTCTTTTCTTTTTTCTTTTGGCGGGGGAGCGAGGAGTATCGAGACAGGGTTTCTCTGTGTAGCTTTGGAGCCTGTCCTGAAACTCACTCTGTAGAGCAGGCTGGCTTTGAACTCCCAGAGATCCATTTGCCTCTGCCTCCCGAGTGCTGAGATTAAAGGTGTGAGCCACCACCGCTTGACTGGAATTTTTATACACATATGTTATTATACTTTGTGTTTTTTTTAAAAAAGATTTATTTATTTATTATGAACACAATGCTCCTCTGCATGTATGCATGCCTAATTTTTCCCTTATTCTTGAAAATGCCAGGATTTATTTAATTTTTCCTTATAGCTGAAACATTTTCTAGAGGTGCATATACTACATTTTCTTTAACCACAGAACAGTGGATAGACACCTATGATGATTGGCGTTCTTAGCTATTGTAAATAGAGTGGCAAAAAATGGATATGAAAATATCTTTGGATATATGCCCAGGAGTAGTGTAGCAGGGTAATATGATAGTTCTATTTCCAGATTTCTAAAGAATACTTTTTATGTGTATGAGTGCTTTGCCTGCAAATATATCAGAGCCCAGAAGAGGACATCAGATCTCCTGAAACTGGAGTTACAGACAGTTGTGAGCTGCCATATGGGTGCTTGGGATTGAATCCTGGTCCTCTAGAAGAGAAACCAGTGAGTGCTCTTAACTGGTGAGCTATCTCTTCAGCCTCTAATTTCTAGCTATTGAAAAACCCTTTCCACTTGCACTGGCATTGAGTATGGCTTCCTCTTTTTTCCACACCCACACTAGCATCTGTTGTTTTTTGTTTTCTTGAGATCTTCTGACTGGGATGAAATGAAGTCCCTAAAGCAGTTCTAATTGGCTAAATTTTTTTATTGATACTTTTTTAATTTCTAAAATTAAAATATATTTCCATAATTCCCCCTTTCCTTTCTACCCATGACACCTCAGCAATACAGATACCTAACCAAGACCTGAACAAGGACAATACTAGTAGATATATATACTGAAGAATAAAGGGGAAATCTCACAGGCTTCCACTCCTAGACAAAGAACTAAAACAGCCAATGGGTGCTGAGGGAGGGAGAATTAGTCTTCCCTAGGGATGAGCCTCTTAAGTAGTCAGCCCTGAAATAATATACATTGAGAACTTTAAATTATTAATTATGGATGCTGAATAACACTGTTTAGGCAGTTCTATCATCAACAGAAAAGAATGTATCTCCCAGTTCTATTTAACTGTGTTGCATGTGTAATTGGTGAAGAATCTCAGCACATAAGAATACATGTAATACATTAATTATAACATTCGGGTTAAACTATACCCTGCTTTTAAACAGGGAGTTCTTTTTTCTTCCTTCCTTCCTTCCTTCCTTCCTTCCTTCCTTCCTTCCTTCCTTCCTTCCTTCCTTCCTTCCTTCCTTCCTTCCTTCCTTCCTTCCTTCCTTCAAGGATTTCTGCCTCTTCCCCGCCACCGCCTCCCATTTCCCTCCCCCTCCCCTGATCAAGTCCCCCTCCCTCATCAGCTCGAAGAGCAATCAGGGTTCCCTGACCTGTGGGAAGCCCAAGGACCGCCCACCTCTATCTAGGTCTAGTAAGGTGAGCATCCAAACTGTCTAGGCTCCCCCAAAGCCAGTACGCGCAGTAGGATCAAAAACCCACTGCCATTGTTCTTGAGTTCTCAGTAGTCCTCATTGTCCGCTATGTTCAGCTAGTCCGGTTTTATCCCATTCTTTTTCAGACCCAGGCCAGCTGGCCTTGGTGAGTTCCCAATAGAACATCCCCATTGTCTCAGTGTATGGGTGCATCCCTCGCGGTCCTGAATTCCTTGCTCGTGCTCCTTCTCCTTCTGCTCCTGATTTGGACCTTGAGATTTCTGTCCGGTGCTCCAATGTGGGTCTCTGTCTCTGTCTCATTTCATCGCCTGATGAAGGTTAATATTCAGGAGGATGACTATATGTTTGTCTTTGGATTCACCTTCTTATTTAGTTTCTCTAGGAACGTGAATTATAAGCTCAGTGTTAAACAGGGAGTTCTAATTGGCTAACTTTTAAAAACTTTTTCAAATACTTTTTGATATTTTACTTCTTTTGAGAACTGTCAATTCAGTTCATTAATCCATTCAACAGTTGATAATTTGATTGTGTGTGTGTGTGTGTGTTTAATTCTCTAGTTTCTAAAAATGTATTCTACTAATCCCCTATTAGGGGTATTTGGATTGTAATTCTAGCTATTAATCCCATATCTGATATATTTCCCCCTAATGTCTTTCATGGCAAGTTAATTATGTATATATAGGAAAGCTACTGATAAGCATGTTTTGGTTTTGTATAGTGCTCATTTGCTGAAAGTGGTTGTCTGGTCCAAATTTTGTGACTGAGTCTTTAGGGTCTTTTAAGTACAGGATCATATCTTCTTTGGATATGCATAGTTTGACATCTCCATTTCCTATTTCTGTACCTTTTATTTCTTTTCTTATTATTTTCTGTTGTAGCTAAAC
The DNA here is from genome assembly GCF_037038515.1 of Microtus pennsylvanicus. Classification (NCBI taxonomy): domain Eukaryota; kingdom Metazoa; phylum Chordata; class Mammalia; order Rodentia; family Cricetidae; genus Microtus; species Microtus pennsylvanicus. Next base: position 129,818,980 of record NC_134601.1, on the reverse strand, counting down.
CATCACAACCATATTCAATATAGTAAAGAGAGTGGGCACCCTCGGCTCATTCCTGCCTTTAGAGGAAATACTTTCAGTTTCTCCCTATTTAGCACAGTATTTGCTATAAGTTTGTCATAGACAGTCTTTATTATGTTGAGATGTGTTTCTTGTATTTCATGGCTTTTGAAGGCTCTTGTTATAGAACAATGCTGAACTTTGTCAGTCTTGGTCTATTGACATGATCATGTAATTTCTCTCCTTGAGTCCATTTATGTACTGTGTTAAATTTATTGTTTGCATACATTGAGCCTACCATACAGCTCTGCGATGAAACCAACTTGGTCATGGGTTATCCTACCATAACCATGTTAATGAAGTCATGAATTCAATTTGCTAGGAGTTTATTGAGAATTTTGATTCTTGTGTTCACTGCTATTTGGAATTGGTATATAGCTTTCATTTTCTTATCTTTCTCTGGTTTTGAGTGCAGAGCAATACTGACTTTACAGAGTGTGTTCCGTGTGTGCCTTCTGCTTCTACTATGTGAAGCAGTCTGAGGAATGTTGGTAATTAACTCCTTAAAGGTTTGAACGAAGTGGTACTTGGGCTGGCCACGGGGTTTTTTTTTTCCCTAAGAAAACATTCAGTACTTCATTATCACAGTATTGTTTCATTTTCTGTTGCTGTGATGAAACACCGATCAGAAACAACTTGGGGAGGACAGAGTTATTCCATCTTACAGCTTGTAGTCCATCATGAAGGGAAGTTGAAGCAGGAACTCAAGGCAGGAGCCTGGAGGGAGGAACTGAGCAGAAGCCACAGAGAAACACTGCTAACTGGCTGCCTCTCCATGGTTTGTTCAGCCTGCTTTCTTCTACAACCTAGAAGCACCTCCCCAGGAGTGGTACTGCCCATAATGTTCTGGGTTCTCCCACACCAAGCACTAATTAAGAAAATGCACCAGAGGCAGTTAAAATAAAGAAACAAACAAAACAAATGGGTAAAATAGGAAGAAAAAAGCTAACAAATGTATTGGACAAATTTCTTTCTCAAACCTCAAAACTTGTCTACTGCCAATTATATGACCAATGGAGGAGAGTCAGTCGAATGTGTGAGCTTTTGTCTTTGCTATGGATTATGCTGCAGTTGAGCCTGTGATGTATGCACATTACGGCTATCTTCATCTCATATAGTTTCCCTTCTTTACATACCAGGGGTCAGTACCGCCCATCCTTAGCTCTACAGTGTGTGGGCTAGGCAGGTTCTCTGACCCTCTCAAAGTTTCCTACATCATGTCTTCTTGTGTGGCTAATGTTCTGTCTGGGGGCACTGTCTCCTAAGTGTGTTGGAAATGTGAAAAGCAACCACAACAACTGAGATGCTTTTTTTTATGGGCCGAGGAGCTGGTTTCATAATTCAATATCTCCTAAGTACAAATACCCCGTTGCAGCATGTCCTCAGAGTTGTCAGACTCTGTTATCAGTGAAGAGTAGACACATGGCTCAAGAAGATGATGCACTTGCTGACCTCAGACTCAGGGCTACCGAATGGTCACTGTGTTTTTTCAGTTTATGAGATCTGCTCCAGGCCACTGGGAGCAAGGCTACATACTTCACTGCTTAAGCTAAGCCACCTGCACCTTTGCATGGTAATATTGGGCCCCCTGTCCCCCCACTTCTCACAGCTACCACTCAGGTCTGTGTCATGCCCTGGGGTTTCCTGACTTGTGGTTGTTCCCTGTTCTCAGTATTGACCTCCCCGACTGGGGCGGGGAGCTCATTCTTAAATGATGGATTCTTTCTCAAGGTGGTATCTCAGCACTGTTGTATAGACTGGCAAAATGAGATCTCTATCCTTTGCTAACTCATCTGCTGGAGGAAACACTGTGTCACCAAACTCTCAGCATGACTTGAGGCTCCTGAGCTCTGTGGACTTGCTTCAAGCACAGTCCTGCCAATGGATTTGCACAAGGCTCACCTGCTTGCCTTCCCGAGCATCTGTTTCCTTTCTCCAGTTTGGTGAGTAGCCCAGCTGGAGTTGCATTCTGTTTGCCTTGCTGGGTTGCCCACCCTTTTCTCTGTGTTCTTTGGCTACCCTAATATTACCTCTGTGGGTTTCTGAAGCTCACCCACTTTGCGGAATAAAATCCTTTCTTATTCAGGCTTGTCCTTAGCCAGGCCATGCAGAATCAGGTTTTGGCCCTCCTTATTACTCCAAAGTCTAATAGCATTGTAATTGTATATGAAAAGTAAAAGGATTAAATGCTATATCATGTGAACATTTCTATTTGAAATCATTTATGGTGTGTTTGAGGAGTGATTTACATTGCTTTCAGTGGCAATGGTTTTGAGAAATAGTGAGATCGGTTAAATTATAAGCCTGTAGAAATTAGATATACAGATAGCAAGAAAACACTATTCCTGTGCTAAAATACACACATATACAATCAAGAGAGACAGACATAGAAAGAGAGAGAGGGAGAAAGAGAAAGGGGGGGGGTGGAAAAACAATCTCATTTGGTTAAGTAGATCCAAGAATTTGGAATGAGAAATGGCAGTTGAGGAAGTGATAAAAGAAAATGAGAAATTAAAAAATGGCCTGATATTGTTGTTGAGACCAAAATTTCTGAATATATGCCTCACTCTTATTAGTCTCTGAATGAATAAATGTCTCTGCCTTACAAGAATATCCTAAAAAGGCTAAAGAAACCAGGCATGCTGGCACAGGTGGATCTCTGTGAGTTGGAGGCTAGCCTGGTCTACAGAGTGGGTTTCAGGACAGCCAAGGATTCACAGAGAAACTCTGTCTCAAAAAGTGAAAAAAAAACCTAAAGAAAGTCACCTTTGGCCGGGCAGTGGTGGCACACACCTTTAATCCCAGCACTCGGGAGGCAGAGGCAGGAGGATCTCTGTGAGTTCGAGTCGAGGCCAGCCTGGTTTAGAAGAGCTAGTTCCAAGACAGGAACCAAAAAAAAAAAAAAAAAAAAAAGAAAGAAAGAAAGTCACCTTTACCATTCTCCTGAAGTCATTAGTTAGGGACATGTGATATCTCAATTTTATCTGGACAAAAAGACAATAAATTCTGGGATGCCCATCAGTCGGAGGCAAATTCAGCCTTCAGTTTCTTGCCCTCACCATGCATCAGGTATGGGGACTCCTGAGTGCCAACCAGTGTCTTTCTGTGAACAGTGTTAGGTTTAACTACTTCTCTGTTAGGATTAATTATTAACTAAACATGTTAAGTTTACTATTTTTCTCCAGGAAGCTGTGAATTTGTGACATAAATCACCAAAGAGCTATTGTCACTAGAAAAAGTAAAGATTCCTGTGCTCCTCTGCCTTGCCTGTTTCACACAGTCAGCCTCTAGTGTAGAAATGGCTTGTTGTTGCCTTCCTGGAGCTTTAGGAGCTTCAACACTCAGGCCTCAGCTCAGGGCAGAGAATTATGGATCCTAGAGGTTCTGCCTATATCACTTTTCTTTCTCATTTCTCTTCTCATTTTAGTTTCTTTGTGTGTGTGTGCATGTGTGTGTGTGTGTGTGTGTGTAAGGTGGGACATGATCTCATTCTGTAGTCATGGCTGCCCTGGAGCTTACTATGCAAACCGAGTAATCTTGAGGTCAGAGAGAGCCTCCTCTCTTCTGGGTTAAAGGTGTGTGCTACTGTTAACATCATGCCCTATCCATATTCTCAAAGCAGTGTAATTCACGGCCTAGCCATAGATGAATGAGATATACCAAAATAGAACATCCAAATCAATGATGTGCACACAAGCCAGCATTAACTAAGTTTTTATATTGACATCCCCCAAGTTGTTTTGATAGACTCAGTCAGCTCGCAGAGTAGTTCTGAACATGGAAGGAATAATGGCATGTAAGAATTATAAAATCTAAAATGTTCTCACTTCATCTTGCCCCAAACAGCAGCATTTGGTAGGAGACAGAGTGGTAGACTACGCTAATAACCCTGGGATTGTCCCTGTGGTAAGATATGTAGTACCTATGTGATGAAGGTGCTTGTAAATTTATATTTGTCATGAGTTAAGATAATTTGGGTCCAATTAGGACACTAAAGGGCCTTTTCAGTTGCTTATTTGGATTTTGATTTTCATGGTTGTTATGTGTTTTGTTTAGGAGAAAGTCTTGCTTTGTTGCCCAGGCTGTCCTCAAACTGGAAATATTCCTGCCCCAGCCTTTTGAACACTGCAATCACAGGATACACCATTGAGCCTGGCTCACTTATAATTTCAATTTGCTTTGAAAGGGCTGCTACTGTTTCAATGACTTGAGACTCCTGCTTCATTGGTTCAAATGGCTTTGCAACAGAACTGTTACAGTCAGAGTGCAACCAGATACACTTCCATCTGGAGAGCAAGTTTTATGAGGAGGTCTGCAACTTGAATGGAACTCCTGACAAGACTCTTGTAAAACAGACTAAAGCCCTAGTTACATCTGAAGAATGGATTACAGAAAGCAGGATAAGGATACGAGCAACTATCCTAACAGGAGCCCAGTTTTCTTTGATCCCTTTTAGAAAGGATGAGTAAAAGAGGGGATGGACCTCACACTGCTGCTAGAACGCACTTGAAGCTTGGCCATTGGAGTCCTTGGTTTCTCCTGACAATTTGGGGTAAGGTAAACATAGACTGTGTGTTCTGTAGGAATTGTTGCAGCAGGACTTGAGGCTGTGAGGGCCTCCTAGGAACAGCACGTAGTAATCAATCCCACTCATCTGACACAAGAGATTAGGTGGATGATCAGAAGAGTGCTGTGTTTTTCTTCTTACACACACAACATTGCAGCTCTCCTGCCATAACGATATTAATGGACTTGCTGAATGACTCTGTATTGTCAAATGTCTGAGGATAGTGCTGCTGTTAGTATTGCCTTGTTTCTTCCATGTTAGTGGGGTTTCATAATCATTAGCTTTACTTGTCAAAATGACTCTTGGGAAAAGAGTCTCTGTGATGGGTTGTCTTTATTCGTTTGGCTTGTGGGCATGTTTGTAGGCAACTGTGTTTTAAAAATTGTTTATTGGTTCTTTGAGAGTTTCACTCAATGTGTTTTGGTCATAGTCAATCTCCCCCAACTCTTCCAGGATCTAGCCCACCATCCCTACCCACCCACCTTTGTATCTTTTGCCCTGTCAAAATCAATCTGTGCTGCCCACATATTCTTGGATGTGTGGCTTTCCATTGAAGTGTGGGATACTTACCAGGAGTACACTCTTAGAGAAAACCGAATTTCCCTCTTCTTGCCAATAGCTCCAAGGCTATTGCGCCCAATTCTCTTCTTAAATTAATTAGTTAATACATTAATTTTTAAAAGATCACAATGCAATTTATCCCTTTCCTTTCCTCCCTCTAAATCTTCCCATATACCTCACCCTACTCTCCCTCTTATTCATGGTCTATTTTTCAGTAATTGTTAGTGTATGCATATATGTATATTATATTCATATAATATAATCTGCTCCATCAGTATAATGCTATTTTTACGCATATTTTCAGGGCTGACCATTTGGCACTGAACAACCAATTGGTGTGCTCTTCTCTCTTTTTTTTAAAGATTCTAGTTTTCATATGACTTTTTTGAAAGGTCTTTCGTGTTATTTATTTCTCCCCATATTCTGTCCCCTAACTGTCTCCTCTCCCCCACTCCAATTTAACCCTTCCTGTTCCATTGTTCTGGAGTATTGTCTTACTTACTTTAATTGATGTAGGAAGACCTATCCTACTTTAGACAGGGGTATAGGCAGGGGTCCTGAACTGTATGAGTGGAGAAACTGAACTGAGGGCAGGCAAGCAAGCATGTGACCATACATGCCTTCATTTCTCTCTGCTCTTGATCATGGGTGTGATATCACCAGTTTTCTTGAGTTTCTGTTGCCATGACTTCCCTCAGTAATGGACTTCCACCTGGAATGAGCTAAACCTGTTGTAAGGGTATTTTATTACAGCGATAGAAATAGGTCTCTAACAGAATGTCCTGTTTCATTCTCTCTCTCTCTCTCTCTCTCTCTCTCTCTCTCTCTCTCTCTCTCTCTCTCTCTCTCTCTCTCCCTTCTTTTCTTCCCCCTTTCCATCCTTTTTATCACTCAAGAATTTTGTTAGATGCTTATCTATTTCATTGATTTTTTAAAAAAATTATTTATTTATTATGTATACAGTGTTCTGTCTGTCTGTCTGCTTGCAGGCCAGAAGAGGGTACCGGTTCTCATTACAGATGGCTGTGAGCCACCATGTGGTTGCTGGGAATTGAACTTAGGTCTTCTGTAAGAGCAGTCAGTGCTCTTAACCTCTGAGCCATCTCTCCAGTCCCCAATAATCTTTCTAAAAGCGAGTCTTTTACTTTTTTGATATTCCTTGGTCTTTTATTTTCAACCTACCTGTTTCTGATCCATTATTTATCATGTCTCTCCTTCTTTATTCCTATTTATTTTGCTCCCTTAAAAAGGACACTTCAAATATAAGACTGTTATTGACTTAGGGCCTACATTTTTTCAGACAGGGTTTCTCTGTGTAGCTTTGGTGCCTGTCCTGGAACTAGCTCTTGCAGACCGGGCTGGCTTCGAACTCACAGAGATCCTCCTGTCTCTGTCTCCTGAGTCCTGGGATTGAAGGTGTATGCCACCAATTACTTCATTTTTATCAGTGGATTATTTGGAAGGGTATTGTTTAGTGTCTAAGTGGCTGAATGTTTTCCTGTCATTTTTTCTTTTCTGTTGGGGCACTAAGGATTGAGCCTCAGCCCTTAAGCACATAAGGCAAACTTTCCATGAATTCAGGTTATATCCCCTGCCTCTTTTTTTGTCATTTTCCATTTTTTCCCTCTTAGTTTGATTTCATTATTACCAGATAGCATGGTTGAATTATTTTTAAAAGCATTGAGATTAATTTATGGCTTATAATATGTTCTTTGTAAGTGTAAGTTATGAATGTTCTTATGAATGGGTACTTTAAAATAAGGACCAGTAAGAGGGAAAAGAATCTTTCAGAGATGTTACCTTGACTTAGGTGGCAGACTTAATGGAATTTGTCCTCAGATCTAAACTCATAAATGCCTCATTTGCCTGAGGGCTGATCTACACCTCTGTCTGGCTTTGGTCCAACTACCAATACTAACTGCAAAGGAGCCTTGGAGAAGTCTCATACATTAATGTTTCAGGAGGTAGCACCAATGCATTCAGTGTTGGCCATAGAGTTTGGAATTAGCTTTTAACTCATATCTAGTTTGCTGATCTGTAATTTAAGATCAATATTGTTTGCACAGAGTACCACAGGGGGATATACCCACATTCATTGCCAGGAAGGGTTTGCCATCCTAGGTACCACAGAAGATCCAAAATGGCCCAAATCTGGGCTCCAGTTCCACTCATTTGTAGACTAAGAGTGATCCTGCATCTGTAGGAGGCTTCTGGGAATCGCAGCTGTCTGTCACTGGAACATGCTTGCTGTGGTAGTGTTATCTGAATGAGAATGGCCTCCATAGACTCACATACTTGATGACTTTGTACCCAGTTGGTGGAGCATTTTAGAAGGATTATATGTGTTGTTGTTGTTGGAGGAGCTGTGTCACTGGGGATGGGCCTTAAGGTTTCAAAAGACTCATACCATTCCTAGTGTTTGAAGGTATCCCTCTGTCTCCTATTTACAGACCAAGATGTGAGCTCTCAGCAGTTTCTGCCACCATATTTTTGCTTCACAATAATAGTCTCTGAAACAATAAGCCAAAGAGGCTTCCTTTATAAGTAGCCTTGGTCATTGCAATAGAAAAGTAACTAAAACAGGTAGTTTGAGTGAGATTGCCATAGTCTTGGATATTTGAATACTTGGTCCCTAGTCGAGAGCTCTTTGGAAGGAGGAACTATGTCACTGGGCATGGGATTGAGAATTTAAAACAGTGGTTCTCAGCCTTCCCAATGTTGTGACCCTTTAATACAGTTCCTCATGCTGTGGTAACCCCTAACCATAAAACTATTTCCCTGCTACTTCATAACTGTAATTTTCTGCTGGTATGAATCACAATGTAAATATCTGATATGCAGGCTATCTGATAAGTGCCCTAAAGGGGTCGGGACCCACAGGTTGAGAACTGCTGGCTTAAAGCATCACACATTTCCCAGTGTTCTGTCTCTGTTTCCTGCTTGTGGTTTCAGTTGCAAAATCTCAGCTTCTGCTCTGGCTACTATGCCTGCAATCTGCTCCCCCAGTTCTGTAGTGTAGATTCTAGCCCTCTGGAACCAGAAGCCCAAATAACTTCTTTCTCCTATAAATTGCCTTAGTCATGGAATTTCAGCATAGCAACAGACAAGTAACTAATACACTTGGTAACTTCAATAACCCAGCAAATATGCAATGGCTTCCAATCATCCTAAGGCCTTCTCAACCATGGTTTCAGATTATCCTGCCTATTTAAAGTCCAAGCTAGGAGATAGGTCTTAGTCCATGGGGCAGACATTCTATATCAGTATCAGAACAGATTGCAAAGGGCAGTTAATCTCCTCCCTAACGTCTATCCATTGTTGTTTGACATACTTGCCCGCAGAGGAACGCAGAGGTGGCTACATTAATCAGTAACCCCCCACAGGCTGACCTTCTACCCTTAGTATCTCTATAAGCCTTGACATGAGAAACAAACATCTTGACTGTGGTCTGGAAGCAGAACTGCTCAGGCAGGAGCCTACCAGGAGACACATCTGCCTGTGATTCTGAAGACAGAATAGAAGCCCTTTGTCTCGGTTATACATGCAAATAGCTGTGCTACTCAGTTTTAGCCCCTCTCAGTCGCATGACTGGATATGTCCCCAACCCCATGCAGTGACTCCATGCAACACTGTCAGGCACATGGAAGAAAGCATACCCATTTGTGCATGCAATAAGAGGCCCACTGACCCTTGTGTGAGTGCCAACACTGGGAACTGACCTGAAATTCCCAGGAAAAAAGCCAATAAGAGCCGCACCTGTGTTAGAGAGTATACGCAGTTAAACGGCTAAGGAGAGTAAAAGTGCTGCAGACCAGAGCCACGTGGCTTTGAGCTACTTTTGACTTCTTTGAAGACTGTTCATTGCTCACTCCATGTCTGACCTAACACTTTTGTGACTACCAAACTTTAAAATGTATTCTGAGCAAACCACTAGCTTCCAGCTACACAAAAGCTAAGAATGTCACCAGCTATCACCTGAGGCCCACAGCAAGCAAGAACCTGTCTATCTGATGTGCCAATGTACATCAAGTGTCTTGAGGTACAACTTCGTTCTGTTACCATAAAAAAAAACTTCATGAAACCATTAACATAGTATACCATGGTATTTAGGGTAACAAGAATCTGTGTTTCCAGGTTCGTATTTGGCTCCAGAATAAACTCTTATTTCCTTTGAGTTGAGTGTTATGATTTGTGTCAAGAGGTCCAAGGTATTACTACAAGACAGTCCAACCCACTCTGATAACAGACACGATCCACATTTAGTAGATCAAGAAGTTATGTTAGTTTTCTCATTGCTGGAAAAATACATTGGGCAAAAAGTGTTTTGAGGAGGAAAGGTTGATTTTGGTTCACTGATAGGAAGGTATGTGATTGGGACTCTACATCTCCTTATAGATTCATCACTTCTGCAAAAAGGAAGGATGCAGAGAAAGGGGAGTGCCAGTTCTCAGCTGCCTTTCCCCTTCTCCCCTTGTAATTCAGTCCAGCCCCTGCCCGATCCCATGGGATGGTGAATTACACATTCAAGGTGTGATGTTTTGCTTTAGTTAATTCTCCCTAGGAACTCCCTCACAGATACACCCTAATGCATGCCTCACTAGTGTACTAGCAATTTTTAGATTCCAAATGGTTGCTAAAAAGAGAATTAATGATCATTCTAGCCCACTAACCACAGCCCAAACTGTAAACTCAGCTGGAATATTGCCCATCATATAGTAGGACCAGGGTATTTCTCCTCTGTCTATTGGTCTGAGGTCCTTAATTCTGAGAGACTTCTTTATATTTTCTGTGCATGGCCTTCTCTGCCTTCAAAACCAGCAAGTTTTGAATCATTCTCATGAGCTGTATTTCTTTCACTTACCCTTCTGCTGCTAAGACAATGAAACTACTTTGAAATGGCTATTCTGGTTCGCTCACACATTCCTGGGTAATCTTAAGGTCAGCTGACTCAGGTCTTAAGTTACATCTGTAAAAGTCTGCCCAGGAAAACCTACATTAATGTCTTATTGAGTAATCTGAGAACGGAAATTTTGAAGGGCAGCTTTAGCATCTTCCTTCTTAGCCTCAGAAATTCACACCCATAGAACATAGAAATTATAAGGTATCCTCATTTAAAGTCCCGAGTTTTTCTCCACAACATTATCAATTTAATGTTCAAAACCCATCAAAATCCATTTAGCTCTAATGTGCCGAATTGTACCATCTAAGTCATGGACATGAGATACTGTCGGAGGTCCGGATCCAGTCTCTGAAGCATACCTCTGAGAGCACGGTCCTTCTCTGTCTGTGGCCATGTGAAACTGAAGAGTTGTGTTTGCTACCAGCACTCTCAGCTTTCAGTGCTCAGGTGTGTGTGTGTGTGTGTGTGTGTGTGTGTGTGTGTGTGTGTGTGTGAAGGTTAGAGGACAAGTTGCAGGATTTACCTCTCTCTATCATAGGGGGTTCTAGGGATTTCCCTCATGTTGTTAGGTGGCAAGTGGCTTCATCCACTAATCTATCTCATCAGCCCCTATGTCCTTTTATTTAAGGATTTTTTTCACATAGCACAGTTTTGTGATGTGTATTGCTATTCGTTCTGTAGCTAGCACATTTTTGTATCAAGTATTGCTATCTATTCTCAAATATCATGTCTCTTATTTGTAGTACATTTCTGTTTCCATTTAATTTAATTACAATTACTGATACCTTGTAGCTTTAGTCTGAAATTTTACTTCTGCTATCTGTATTTCTCTGTTTTTTTTTCTGCCTTTCTATGGGTTCCATTTATATACAAATATGCTACTATTTCATTAATTCAAACATGATTTGTAAGAAAATATAAGTATATGTTTCAATAGGAGTGTAATCCCTGGTCTTGGTACCAAATCATCATATATGCTTGCAATGAAAAAGAAACTTTCAAGTTAAATCATTTGTAACCAGCACTTTAATCTCAGGGGTTCTCCTAAACACTACAAATGACAGCATGAAGGGAGAGGAGACACTTGCATACTAACTTACAAACTCAGCTCCACAAGAACCTTTGAATTGGAAGGACAATAGTCTTTTGAAATCTCAAATTTCCAATGAAAGACTATTACAAGCAGCTATGTATTCCTATGTAGCAATCATATTAGGAACCTATGACCTAAACAATGGTGAAGTGTCATTCAATTTGTTGGATTCTATGCAATTTATAACTAGGCAACCATTGTGCAGAGTGAATACTAATTGGATTTTTCAACAAAACTTGGCTGTAGTCAGTGGTTCAACTTTATTTCTTGGCTGTGTTCACAACAGCTTTTAAAGAGCACTTAGCCATCCACAACTGCATACTACATCCCAGCTATGAAAGAAATTAAATCTCTGTTCAATGGCTGCCATTTTGTTTCAGCATGTCACACTTTAGGCTGAGCAGGACTTAGAGGTTTAGTTCAGTCTGTGTGAAATTAAAGTTCATAGCAAATCCAAACTTCCTTAAGGAAACACTGTAAAGTAACAATATTTTAAATATTACATGCCTCATATACACAATTTAAAACCACAAGGAATTATATTCTATGTGGTTTCTGTTCCAAGAGACAAACCTGAGTAACTAAAATATCTGAAAATGAACTAAGCTTATGAAATTTCAAACAAAACTCAAGTTTTCTGTCTATACTCCTGTTGAATGAAGTTATTTTCTTTATACCAGCTCTATTGAAAACTGTTCTATTACTTTTTATTTTACCTAGATGGGCTACCAGACCTAAAGTAGACTGTGGACAGCTGTGACTTTATCTCCCAAGGCAGTGACCTCTCTCTTCTATCTCTGGTTATAAGAGATGGAGAGAAAGTTCCGAGGTGAGAAGAAAACTAGAGGAAGAAGATCCCAAGCCCAGAGTAGCCACTCTCCCTTTCTCCCTCTCAGGGCCTGGCTCTATGATGTTGTATAACATTATTCTAAAATGCATTACATTTGTTTATGCTGTGGAACATTTGTTTAATGATGCAAAGATGTGGTGCATTCTTTTATGTTGCATTTGTTTAACTCTGTGAAGCTGGTCTAATAAAGAGATAATGGCCAAAAGCAAGGCAGGAGAAAGGGTAGGTGGGGCTGGCAGGCAGAGAGAATAAAAAGGAGAAAAGATGACAGAATGAGAAAAGGAGGAGAGGAAGATGCAAGTAGCTGGCCACCCGGCAACACAGCCACAGAATAAGAAGGAAAGAAGAACAATACAAAAATAAAGGTAAAATCCCAGAAGCAAAAGATAGATGGGATAATTTAATTAAGAAAAGCTGGCTAGAAACAAGCTAGGCTAAGGCAGAACATTCATAAGTAAGAATAAGCATCTCTCTCTCTCTCTCTCTCTCTCTCTCTCTCCCCGTGTGTGTGTGTGTGTGTGTGTGTGTGTGTGCGCGCGCGTGCGCGCACGATTTATTTGGGAGCTGGGTGGCAGACCCCCAAAAGAGCAAAAAGTAAGAGTAAAAACCCCCAACAACACTATGGACATCTCAGTAGCCTGCTGTTTGATATTTAAATTAAAATGGTGCTTGTTTGGGAGAACTCAGCAGAAGACTTAAATTTGTTTTTATCATGGAATGTTTTTCTTTCTCCTAATGTGATTAATAGTTTTATTGAGTCTGGTAGTCTGGACTTGCATCTATAACAGTGTCTTAAAGTTTGTAGAACACACATCCCAGTCTTCTTGTTTTCAGTGTCTCCACTGAAAATCAGAAAATAGGCCTGCCTTTATATGTGACTTGGCCTTTTGTCTTGCCATTTTTAATATATTTTCTTTGTTCTAAATATTTAGTGTTTTGATTAGGTGCCATGGGGAATTTGTGTTCTCAGACTATCTATTTGTTGTTTTGTATGCCTATTGTACCTTGATAGACGTCATTTTCTTTAGATTGGGGAAATTTTCTTCTATGATTTTTCTTAAAAACATTTTCTGTGTCTTTGTCCTGGGTTTCTTCTTCTTCCTCTGTACCTACTATTTGTACATTTGATATTTTCTTAGTGCCCCATATTTTATGAGTGTTTTGACTGACCTATCTATTTCTTCTACCTCGTCTTCAAGATATGTAGTTTGCTCTTTTACTTCATTCAATCTTATCTTTGAGCCTTTTGTTTGACTACCTGAGTTTTTCATTTTGAGTTTTATTTCAGCTTGAGTTTTCTTTAGAGATTCTATTTTTTTTGTTAAATTCTACTTTCATAACTTGAATTTTTCATTACTTCATACAACTGTTTGTGTTTTAATGATTTTCATTGTAGCACTTATTCATAGTCTCTTTAAGGTCCTTGAACATATCCATCATTGCTTTTTGAAGTTCTTATTCCTTGCTTTAGTTAAATTTGCTTTCTTAGGGCATCTTACAATGGGGTGCTGATTTCTGGAGGAGGCATTTGTCTTGGTTGTTGATGTTTGTGTTTTTGCAATGGGATCTAGGTATCTTAAGTTATGACATTTGTATTTTTCTTGGTGTGAATATCTGATCTCACCTTTGTTGAATGAATGTTTGGTTCTTTGGTTGCTGTCACGCCAATCTGATGCATTGTGAATCGGCAGAATGAAGATTAGTTTTCCATCTTGTGGCCACTCTGGGTTTAAGGTTTCATACCCCCCAAGCAGTTTCAGATGGGTGCAGGGGGTTGGGTAGGTGATAAGATAGCATGCAGGGGAAGAGGACTGTGGAGGTCTCTTAAACAGGGCTGAAGGTACAACTTCATGAAGGGGAGCAGACACAGAAGTAGGTACATCCTGGATAAGGCCACAGATGGCAGGAGTCTCCAGGGAATGGAGATAGGCTGGAAAAGAGGGCTGATAGATGCAGTAGTAACTGACCTAGGGGGATGAATGAGAATGAATGATGAGAATGGAAGAGGAGAAGGGGGGTACAGGTAGCCAGCCTACCTAGGTGCCAGCCAAGTGTGGTGGCTATCCCTGGTAGAGAGTGGTCCTGTGTTTGGTGGGGAGTTATAGAAGACTGGAGATGGGCAGGGGGGGGGGGATGGCTGAGGCAGGTAGTGAAGAAAACCTAGGGAGACCCTAGATTCACACCAGGAATAGTGGCTGAATGGTGTGTGAGGTCCTTCTGTCCATGTGCAGCTTTCATTGGTTAATGAATAAAGAAACTGCCCTGACCTGTTGATAGGGCAGAACTTAGGGAGGCAGGGAAGATGGAACTGAATTCTGGGAAGAAAGCAGAGTCAGAGAGATGCTATGGATCCGCCAGAGACAGATGCTGGGAATTTTACCCAGTAAGCTACTGCCACATGGCGATACACAGATTAATAGAAATGGGTTAAATTAAGATGTAAGAATTAGCCAATAAGAAACTAGAGCTAATGGGCCAAGCAGTGATTTAATTAATACAGTTTCTGTGTGGTTATTTTGGGGCTGGGCAGCTGGGAACCAAACAAGCGGGCCTTCTCCTGCAAATCGGAGCCTAATGTAAATGTTGAACACTGAAGACATTCCACTTGGAGCTTGTTTTCTTCTTGGCAAAATTGGCCTTTGGGCAAGGAACTGACAATGCCTCAACCACTGACAAGTTACATAGTATCCAGAAATGGATAAGCAAGACCGTCAAATCTTGCCAAGACAGGGTAAAATAGTTTTGAAATATTTCCTGCCTCTGAAAATGGTCTGTCAGTTATGGTAGGCCTTAGCCAAAGTTGGTTGCTTCAACATTGCAAAATGAGACTTTGTGTGATTGCTTAGATAGCTAATTGTCTCCATCATATATTGCTTACTTTGGAAGCTGCTTGATTTCACTTCCTGCCTGCTCAAGTAATATTATCTCCCTTCTCAGGCCTTTGATGGGGTTGAAGATTAAATAGTCGTAGTTGCTGTACTCTTATGATCTAGCCAAGCCATTTCCAATACAAGACTTAGACTCCATTGGATAGAATGTTTATTAAAACATTTAGCATATGTTTCTTGCTTAATATTGTTTATGCTGGTTGTAATTCTATTTGATATCTATTCCTAGTGTATATAGTTTTGTATTGGGTTTGGGACTCTCTTATTTAAACAAAAGGGAAAGATTCTGCGGTAGTTCCTTTATCTCCTTCAGCCAATAGCCTTTAAGATACCAGTCCACTTGGGCATGGTCTCTTATACTGTAAAAGCAGAGGTAACCTTGTACCCGCTCTCTTGCTTCCGGCTCCTGCTTCCATCTGCTAGACTCTGTTCCTGTTTGTGCAGAGGTCTGTTGTCTAGGACAGTGATCTGTAAGTTTTCCCCTTAAATAAATAACCCTTTAATTATTCATAATTCTGAACTGGTGTGGGATTGTTTGGTGACTTACATCATCATCTGAGTCCCAAGGGAACCTACTTTTATTTTTTAACATTCTATCTGTGATCTGCCCTGAGGAGTTTCTTCTCTGATCATGTCTTTTTGTAGTTCTATATACTCCTTGTATTTAGATGTCTCCTTTATTCTCTAAGTTTGAGAAATGTTCTGCTATACTTTTACTACATTGTCGATCTATTACATATGATTTTACCTCTGCTCTTCTGCACCACTAATTGTACCTAGAGGTACATATGCCTGAAGTTTAGCTATGGGGACTGATGAAACTTTGTGTTGATTGTCCAATGTGATCTTGTCAGTGTGCCAATAGGACCAAGGGTGGGGCTGGAGGCTGAGTTCTGAGAAAACATGGTATTGTCAAAACCTTTGTTATCTTTGGCTTCTGTGAACCTGCAGGGGGAGGGGAAAGATACCAAACATCAGATCCATCAAAGTCTGTCTACTATCATGGGGCTGTGGAAAGAGCCATGAGCTCAAAGTAACCTCTGAGACCACAGTGATACAGACTCTGGATCCTGAAATGACCACTGGAATCTTAGACATCAGAAAGCCATATCCTCACTGATCTTAGAGACTACTGGAAAAGATCTAGTCTCTCAGGAAACCCTGGGCACACTGGGTGCCAAGGCTTAGATTCTGTATTTACCTCAGTTGTCACTGGGATGGAGAACTTATTGCAGGGTGCTTTCTGGTCTGACAGAAACCAAAGACCTGAAGGTCAGGTACTCTCTGGTCTTGCAAAAGCCAGAGGCCTGGCCACCTCTTGCTTTCTGGTCCTGAAGAAACCAGAGTCCTAGACTTGCAGTACTCTCTGTTATGGCTAGAGCTAGATTCCTTGAAATTTGAAAAAAAAAACCTAAATATGTAAAATGCAAATTACTAGATGAACAAGAGTTGAAATTGAAGAATCACTTGCAAATTGCGTGGGCTATTTAAATTTTGTAAAAAAAACCTTCAAGGTATTGGTGAGTTTATTCCATTAGAGTTTCACAACAGAAACTACCTTGGATAGACTTCCTCCTCAAGTCTTTTTAGCTTCTATTCTTCCTGTCTTTCCTATTTCTCCACATACTACTTCTCTTTTATCTGCCCCTCTGACATCCTGTCAAAAGCCTATTATTACTTTACACTTTCCTGTATGGAAAAAATTAGTTTTGATCTAGCTAATTCTATTCTTATCTATTCTACCTAGCATTTACTATACAAGTCACAAATTAGGAAGATGTATTTTATAGTATTGAAGAAAGTTAGATAACATTGAAGATGGAAGGCTTACTTGTCAGGTGTGTGTGTGTGTGTGTGTGTGTATATAAAATAAGGACTCAAATCTATACAATAACTAAGGGATGTGCAGTGGAAAGGTTTCTGGTTCGCCTCATTAATGAGATAAGGGACTGATTGTCTCTGCTTCTCATCAGAGAAGAGTTGGCAGCTCTGTTTTTATGAAGTTGAGAAGAACGTAAGTAAAGGCATAAAGTTGATAATGGTGAATGTAAATGATTTTATAAACAACAGATAATACACAAGCATTTTTAGTCTTTCAATTTTAAATTCTTAACAGTTCATATATTCCATGGTGCTCCTATTACCTTAATATTACCTTAGTTTTGTTATTTTTTCAAAAAAAAGTCCAATCATAAAAATGATCTGACTTTGATTTTTGAGAAGGTAATATAGGCACACATATCTATATTTTTGATGCTAACTACAACTAACACCCCAGATACTTTGTACAAAACAAATATAATAATACAATAAAATGTTGTAGGCTGTGAAGATGTGTCACTAGGATTGGTTTAATAAAAAGCAAAATGGCCAATAGCTTGGCAATATTTTCAGGGCAGAGAAAATGCTGGGAAGAAGGCGGAGATGCTTAAAGATGCAGAGGAAGCAGGACATGCTGGAGGAGAGGTAACAGTCACAAGCGAAGTGGCAGGATATAGATTAATAGATATGGGTTTAATTTAAGCTATAAGAACTAGTTAGAAACAAGCCTAAGCTATAGGCCAAGCTTTCATAATTAATTAGAAGTCTCTGTGTCATGACTTGGGAACTGGCTGGCGAGACCTGATACAATGAAAGATACAAAGAAGAAGAACAGATATGATCTTAAGCAATAAGAAAAGACACAGTGATGAGTTCTATACATTTCTTTTTGTCAAATATATCCCAGTTGTGGTATTAGAAAAAGTAGCAAAACATAAAAGACATCTTATACAGATAATAGAGCCTTCTAAATTCTTGCTTACTCAGTCAAGGAACCTGGAAAAGAAAGGGCTAACATAATACTTTTAGATAGTAATTGCTTTTTTTGGAGCGTATTTGTTTTATTTAGTAATAAATATGAGCAGAAAATTAAATATTTTTATGGATTTGCCTGTTTGTTTCTATGCTTATTCCAAATAAAATAATAGAATCAAGGGTAAGTGAGAGATAAAGAAGAGCCAAGGAAAGCTGACGTGGTAGAGTCATGGTCCAGGGATTGAACTTTCAGCAAAGCAAATGTTATTTCTGGATTATAAGAACTGGTAAGATGGTGAATGTTTCTCAGTGCCATATGTACGGGTCAATTTCTTAATGAATGTCATAAATTAAGAGAAAGGAGTTAATCACAATTGTGGAATTCTAACTGACTTAGATTTCTCTCCTTTCAGACTTTTTCAAATGTGATAGCATCGAAGCTTTGTATTGAGAATTTTATAAATTAATCACTTTTTAGACCTGCTTTTTTTTTTAAAGAAAAACAAACATCACTGAAAAACAATGGCTTCATTCTCCCCAGCAAGGCAAGGTATAAAATACAGTAAACTGAAAGTAGAAGTAGAGTAGAAGTAGAATAAGGCATTAGAAGAGGAGAAGGGAGAGAAGAAAAAGATTTCTTGAAATTGGGGATAAATGAATAGAAATCAGAGGTAAAAATGACTGACCATGAAAAATAAATCTTTGGAAAACTGGAGGACCATAAAACAGAAAGAGGATGGGGCTTGAATGTATTTGAAAAAAAAGAACCCAACAATTCCTGATATTTCCCCAAGTTTGAGAGAGGTCATAAGCCCCTGTATTCAATAATAATTCCATATGAAATAAACACAATGAATTATAGTCAAGAAATACCATAGTCAATATCTAAAAACCAAACAAAAATATCTTGAAATCACTAAGAAATAAAACATTACCTATACAGAACCTATACAGAACATTACCTATTCAGTGACAGCAGATGCTCTCAACTGAAGACACACAAGGGATAAAGAAGTGCTGTGCCAATTTCAAAAGGAAAGAGAAAAACATTGTGAACTTAGAAACCCATATCTGAGACAAATATCTGTGAGATATTAAGGGAAGAATTAGATGAGAGAAAACTAAGAAAATTATTCACTAACACCTCTACCCTAAACGAAAGATCTGCAATATGGCTCAGTGAGTAGGGGCATTTGCCACCAAGCCCAAAGACCTGAGCTTAAGCCACATTGTAGAAGGAGAGAATTGACTTCTGCAAATTTTCTATAACCTCCACATGTATGCCGTGTAACAAGTACACACACACACACACACACACACACACACACACACACACACACACACGCCACATGCACACACATGCACACACATAGACATGCACATAAAAGTTTTTAAAGGCATGTAGAAGGAAGTTTCTCACATACAAAGAAAGTGATAAAGCAAGGAAGAAAAGAACACTCTTTTTTAAAAAGGAAAGAAACTATGAACACAACAAACAGAAACATGACTAAACCAACAAACTCCTTCTCTTCTTGAGTTATTGCTATTGTGTTTAGTGGTTGAAGCAATTACAATTCTACCTGATGTTTTCCAGATGTGTGTAGAGGAAATATTGAGGTGGTGACTTTATAATCAAGGAGAATACAGCAATGCAAAGGGCAGAAAGATGTTTGCGATTGACTTGCATTGATAAAATTGTACCAGAACCTTAGGATAAGCTATGCTATGTGTATATTTTAATGTTACTAAAACCATATAAATAGGTACATCCAAAATCACTAGATGGATCAAAATTGAATATGAGAATATACATGAGAGCATTTTGTGGATGCAGGGGAAGTGAGAGCTTGAGGCAGCTGAATCCACAGAGAGAAGATAGCCCTATCAGGGTGTGTGGGTTTGAGTCTCCATATTTACTTTCCTCTTTTTTATTAACTAATTTCCATGGCACAAACTAAGTACATATTTAACAGTTTGGGTTTATGTATACAGCACAGAGTCAAGTTCCTATTAAGTCAAATGACAAAGCACCTGAAAAGGAGATTCAAATGCATCCTGTGGGTAGCTTCATTCTTATCGCCCACCTCAGCAAAATGGTGTTTGGAAGCTTGACGTTCCATTTATTTACATTATTGGTTTTTTCCCTATGGATGGGACTTTTGTAACCTCATCAGGGACTTGGAAAGTCATGGGAGCGGAAAGAAGGCCCTAGAGCAAACAGTCCTTTCAATCATTTCACGGAGTGCTTATTGCTGTTTCTTTCTCCCTGACAACTAAAGTGCAGGGATAGTGATGTCCTTGACAGGCACCAGATGCTCATGCCCTCTTTGCTATACACACTGACAAGAGTTTGCACTTGGCAGCTGGGGGCCTGATTAAATGGGGTCTGCATGGAAATTGCCACCTCTTGGGCTAGGGAGAGACGGAGGTGGCACAATTGCCCCCCCCCAGATCTCCCCATTTTACTCTAATCCACAATCTCTGGAAATGTACACACCAACACATAAAGCAGAAGCAGGTAGTCAGCCTTTTGTCTTCACAAGAGACTCCGAGACTCTGCATTTCTTATTTAGGATATCAAAATGCCGTGTGATTCTTGTTCATTGACATGTAAGGTTAAGGGACCAAGGAGTGACAGAAAGAAGTGGGTCTAGAGAGGGAAAAGCAAGACATGGGCACTATAAAGGGGATATAGGGGAAATGGAGTGAGAGCTTTAACTGGGGATAGGGTAAGAGAGGGCAATACAGATGGAATGGGAGGAAAAGGGATAAATAACACTAAGGATGTTAAAAAAAAACCTGGAATTGTATTATTTTATGTCCTCCTAAGTAAGACCAAGACAGTGACATTGTCAGTTAACATGGAAGCATGTTTGGGGAAAACCTTACAAGGCCCCACCCCTAGATGAAAAGCTACAAACAATTAAGACTGCTGAAAGAGAAAGAATCAGTCTTCCCCAGGTATGAGTCCCTAACTGCTTATCCAATACCAAATGTCCAACCCTACAAATATAGAAATGCAAGCAGCACTAAATGACTGTATTTATAATTTTTTGTTTTTTTATTTTATGTGTTGTGTTTTATCTGCATTTATGTCTGTGTACCATGAATATGCCTGATGCCTTTGGAGGCTGGAAGATGATGTTGGATTCTCTGGAACTGGAGTTACTGATTATTGTGAAATACTTGTACGTTGTGTGAAGGTGTATGGCTGTCATTGGTGTAATAAAAAGCTGAACAGCCAATAGCTAGGCAGTCAGTAGAGGCGGGATTTCCAGGGAGAGAAAGGAAGAGGAGGAGAATCTAGGTTCTAAGGAGATGTCAAAAGACACAGAGAGGAAATAGGAGGTGCAGGATGGAAGAGAAGTAATGCCACGTGACAGAACATCAATTTATAAAATCATGGGTTAATTAAATTATAAGAACTAGTTAAAGAAGAATGTAAATAGATCCATATCTATCTCCATGCACAAAACTGAAGTCCACATGGAACAAAGACCTCAACATAAACCAACCACACTGAACCTCACAGAAGAGAAAGTAGAAGTATACTTGAATGCATTGACACAGGAGACCACTTCCTAAATACAACCCTAGTAGCACAGACACTGAGAGAAACAATTAAGAAATGGGACCTCCTAAAACTGAAAAGCCTCTGTAAAGCAAAGGACACGGTCAACAAAACAAAACAACAGCCTATAGAATGGGAAAATATCTTCACCAACCCCACATTGGACAGAGGGCTGATCTCCAATATATATAAAGAACTCAAGAAATTGGTCATCAAAAGAACAAATAATCCAATAAAAAATGGGATACAGACCTAAACAGAGAACTCTCAACAGAGGAATCTAAAATGGCTAAAAGACACTTAAGGAAATGTTCAACATCCTTAGCCATCAGAGATGCAAATCAAAACAACTCTGAGATTCCATCTAACACCTGTAGAATGGCCAAGATCAAAAACACTGATGATAGATTATGCTGAAGAGGATGTGGGGTAAAGGGAACACTCCTGCATTGCTGGTGGGAGTGTAAGCTGGTGTAACCTCTTCGGATATCAGTATGATGATTTCTCAGAAAATTGGGAATCAATCTACCTCTAGACCCAGCAATACCATTTTTGGGTATATACCCAAAGGATGCTCAATCCTACCATAAGGACATTTGCTCATCTGTGTTCATAGCAGCATTATTCATAATAACCAGAATCTGAAAACAACTCAGATGCCCCTCAACTGAAGAATAGATAAAGAAAATGTGGTACATTCATGCATTGGTGTACTACTCAGTGGTAAAAAAATGACATCTTGAAATTTGTAGGCAAATGGATGGATCTAGAAAAAAAACACATTGAATGAGGTAACCCAGACCCAGAACGAGAAATATCATATGTATTCACTCATAAGTGGCTTTTAGACATAAAGCAAAGAAAAACTAGCCTATAGTCCACAACCCCAGAGAACCTAGACAGCAAAGAGAATCCTATAAGAGACATACATGGGTCTACATTAGAAGTAGAAAAAGACAAAATCTCCTGACTAAATCGGGAGCGTAGGGGTCATGGTAGAAGGTAGGAGAGAGGAAAGGGGGGGGGAGAAAAATGTATAGTTCAATAAAAACAATAAAAAAGAGCTAGTTAAAAACAAGCCTAAGGAGCCAGGCGGTGGTGGCGCACGCCTTTAATCCCAGGACTCGGGAGGCAGAGGCAGGCAGATCTCTGTGAGTTCGAGACCAGCCTGGTCTACAAGAGCTAGTTCCAGGACAGGCTCCAAAACCACAGAGAAACCCTGTCTCGAAAAACAAAAACCAAAAAAAAAAAAAACAAGCCTAAGTTAAAGGCCAAGCTTTCATAATTAATAAGTCTCTGTGTCATTATCTGGGAGCTGACTGGCTGGACAAAGACTTGTTACAACTGATGGTTATAAGCTGTGATGTAGGTGTTGGGAATTTTCAGAGAAATGAATAGATTTTAAATGTATAATATTAAGGTCACATAACCCTCAAAAGAAAAAGCCTGTATATTCTTCCTTACATGCAAATCCTAATTTATACTATATATATCTTATATATACATTATATATGATGCATAATATACCTATATATTACATTTATGTGCGTTTGTAAACAAATGTCCATGTGTGTACAGTACACATGCATATAGAAAGGATATCAAGAAAGGATAAATGTTAGGTGATGAGGAAGGACAGCATGCAGGTAAAGGACACATGAGTTGTGAAAGAGGATATAAAGTTAATTGCATATACAGTTTTAAAGTCCTGTCATTAATTTTTTGTGGTGGGTGGATAGGTGCATAAAAATGTAACTAATGATGAAGTATAATTGATAGTGAAATTCCAAAACTTCACAATTCTAGCCATATAAAAGTTCAGTGAGACGTACAGATTTCAAGTCTAGCTAATCTCACTGCATATTGCTGGGCCTATTTGTAGAGGTTTAGGATGTGTGGCCTTGCTGGAGCAAGTACGTTACTGAGGATGGGCTTTGAGAATTTAAAGCCTTGCTCCACCTCTAGTTCTTTCTCTTTGCTTCATGCCTTTGTTTGAGATGTGGTTTCTCAGCTTCATGCTTCTGCTGTCATGCCCTCATGGATTCTGATCCCTTTGGAACCATAAATAAAAGCAAACTCCTTCTCCTTTAGCTCACGTTTTGTCATGGTGTTTTATCACATCAAAATTAAAGTAACTAATGTACTCACTGTTAAGTTCATCAGGTTCCAGTGGATAGCACTAAATCCATGGTTACAAATCAGCCCTTTCAAATCTCAGTGGGACAAAAAAACCCCAAGAAAATAGATATCCTTGAATGCGTGGGAGAGATTTGTGGAGACGAGGAAGGGTTGACAGGCATGATGGGGAAGTGGGGAATGAAAGTCAGTCAGTATGCATTGTGTACATGTGCAAAGTCATTTAAGAAGGAATTTGATGAAAAATAAAATAAAGCAAAATACATATCTGCATCCCTGTGTTTATTGCAGCCTTACTTACTATAGCAAAAAACTTAAATGTCTATCAACCTATAAGGAATAATGAATGGATAATAAAATGTAGTATAGTTTCCACCATAAAAGGATGGCATTCCACAATTTGTGAGAACATGGATGAAAATGGAGAAAAAAACCATACACAGAAAGGCAAATCATACATAATTACACAATATGGGTAATGAAGCTACACTATATAGGAAGGGAGGTTATGAGTTATCTAAGCAAAGTTGAAGGTATTATGAGACCCACAAAGGAATTGAATAATGTACACAAAGGAAATGAAAAGAGGCTCAAAGTGGCACACAGATAAAACATAAATACTAAAGAAGGCATTGATAGCAGAAATTATGAACAAAAAGTGGATATGACACACAGAGGCCAGCAAGATGGCTTATCATGCAAAGGCACCAGCTATCAAGCTTGCCAACCCAAATTTAATCCACAGAAACTACTCTTTGAAGGAGAGAACAAATCATGAAAATTGTCCTCTGGCTTCTACACACATGCCATGGCACATACATGCCCCCCAATATAAATAAAGTATAATTAAAAAAACCTAAAGAAGCCACTTTGGCAGGAGAGATGGCTCAGCAATTAAGAACACTTAATACTCTTTCAGAGCACTGGAGTTCAGCTGCTAGCATCCACACTGGCACTACTGTCTATAACTCCAACTCCCTAAGATCTACTGACCTCCATGGGCATCTGTACACATATGCATGTACATGCTGACATACACATATGCATATGATTTTAAAAAAGCCTTTTTAAAAAGACACAAAGAAAAAAGATGGATCACCATAATATCAGAGAAAATAATATTTAAGTTATAGTAATTTACAGGAAACAGAAGGATTTCATGTGATAATAAAGTGATTAATTCATCAAGAAGATAAAACACTCATAAACATATATTCACCAATCAAAAAGTCCCTGAAGTACTAAGCAGTAACTGCCAGAATACAAGAGAAAAATAGACAGTGATACAATAAGTACTTATGATTTAAGTACTCTGTTTTCAATAGTTGATATAACAGACACACAGAGAATTTGAACAAAATTATACAGCAACTATACTTCAGATATATGGAACATTGCGGTGATATTTTGTTTGTGATATAACAAATAAAATTTGCCCGAGGAGCAGAGTGTGGAGTGTGTCACTACTTAGCCATAGAGGCCAGGCAATGATGGCACACAACTTTAATCCCAGCATTTAGGAGGCAGAGGCAGGAGGATCTCTGTGAGTTCAGGGCCACCCTTGGCTACACAAGACTGAATCTGTCTAAAAGAGAAACAGAGCTCACACAAAAGTGATCGCAGCACTTGGGATCACAGGCCTTTAGTGCCAGTACTAGGAAGGTGGAGACAGAGGGATATAGCTGGGCAGAGAGAGGAATATAAGGCAGGAGGAGACAGGAGCTTAGGCATTCAGTCTGAGGATTCCTGGAGACAGGTTATTACCCACTTTGGTCTGAGGATTCAGTAGAGGTAAGAAGTAGTGACTGGCTGCTCTGCTTCTCTGATCTTTCAGCTTTCACGTTCTAATATCTTACTCCGGGTTTTCATTATTAAGATCAATTAGAATTTAAGCTACATCACATTCTCTGGGATAAACTTCTAAGTCACTAAATAAGTCTCAGTAAGGTTACAAACATTAGCACTATATGTGGTGTCTTTTCTAAGTATAGGAGAATGAAACTACATATTAATAATAAGACGCTGGAAATTTTGCCAATCCATGGAATTTAAACAAACTCTTAAATAGCCAAGAGATCAAAAATGGAAATCACAATAAAATGAGAAATTATTTATGTGGTGGTTTGAATAATAATGACTCCCATAGGCTAATATATTTTTATACTTGGTCCTCAGTTGGTGAAACTGTTTGGGAAGGATTTGAAGTTGGGCCCTTGTCGGAGGAGGTGAGTCACGGGGGCAAAGGCTTTGAAGTTTCAAAAGGTTCATGCAGTTCCCAGTTAGCAACCCCTGCATCCTGCTTGTGGATTAAGATGAACTCTCAGCTACTACTCTAGAACTGTGCCTGTCCGTATGCTTTCTTGTTTCCCACCATGATGGTCATGGACTCTACCCCTCTGAAACTGTGAACCCCAAATCAACTCTTCTCTAAGTTGCCTTGGTCATGGTGTTTTATGATAGGAATGGGAAAGTTACTAAGACACTTAGAGATGAATGGAAATGGAAACATAACATGCTAAAATTTATGAGATATACTGGAGCAATATTAGTGGAAAATTTATAGCAGAATATGCCAATATTTAAAAGCAGAAATATTTTTAAAATAACCTAACAATGCACCTCAAGAAATTCTAAAGATAAAATCAAACTAAAACCAAGGCTAGCAAGAAGAAAATAATGAACATTAGAGTGGTGTTAGATAAAATGGATAACACTAAAACATTAGAAATAATAAATGCCCAATTTATTTCTTTAAAGACAGAAAACCGACAGATTTGCTAAGGATACTAAAATTAAAATATGGGATATTGTTACTGATATTACGGAAATAACATTGATGAAAGGAGAGTTATTACTACAATTCACTGTAGGCTCTACCCTCACTTTTAGATAATTTTTAGTAATATTACTCATCCCAATGGGTGAATTTCTGGAAATGCACCAGGTCTTTAAAAGAAGACACCCAACATCTAAATACACCCATGATAAGGAGACTGAAGTAGTAGTCAGGGACCCTGCATCAAAGACAAACTGGGGCTCATTTGGCATCACTGTTGAAATTTTCAAATCTTATCAAGACAGGCCCTTGTTTATAGACCAGGCTGACCAGGAACTCAAGATCCTCTGCCACTCAAGTGCTGGAACTGCAGGTGTGAATTGTGCCTGGCTGAATTGTACCAAATGTTTGAAGAACTCAGACTCTTAATGATAAAAATCTATAAGTAGCACCCATGCTCAGAAGTAGAAACCAAAAATGATTTATCTTAACATTGGGAACAAAGAAAAGATCCATGCATAATACGAACATTATAGTGGGAGTACTAGGCAGATCAATCAGGTAAGAAAAATAGTAAATGGTGATTCAAATTGGAAAGGAAAAAATAAATCTATGTATAATCACAGAGCACAAAAATCTACTAA
This sequence comes from Microtus pennsylvanicus, assembly GCF_037038515.1. NCBI lineage: Eukaryota > Metazoa > Chordata > Mammalia > Rodentia > Cricetidae > Microtus > Microtus pennsylvanicus. The sequence continues at coordinate 129,792,141 of NC_134601.1, read as the reverse complement.
GTAGAAAATCATAAATAATTATGCAAAATTTATTGATAGTAAGTTAATATATAAACTTATAACAATGTAAATACAGATCTAAACGTATAGTCCAAGACTGGATTCCTTGCCAATAAACTAGAACACCATACTTCCTATCATTTGCAGATGCAATATGTTATGGCAGATAACTCCCCCAACTGAGACAAGATGGGGATGGACAAACATCCTTTTAGCATTGTGATAATTTTACACAGCAAGAAATAGAATAAAGTAAGATTTCTAAAAACAACTTGGAATTATAAAGTTATCCACTAAACCCTTGCTGAAAAGTATACTTTCTGTTACATTCCCAGCTCCATCCAAGTAGTTAAATAAGTTTTACTATTGTGACCTCCCTGCTGTGACTGGCAAATCAATATCAGGAGTGTGTTGAGGGCATCTCTAACAGATTGACATTTATGAACTTTCAGATAATGCAAAATTTTAAAGTATAAGTGAACTAACATTTTCCTTGAAAATTATATCTTACAAATTTTAAGCATAATTTACCTTAAGGTATATCAAATACCTGTGGAAGATTATTAAAAACAAAAATTATTTTAAGTATTGTTGCAAAAATTAAAAATAGGATAGAAAAGTTTCAAACAAAAGTTAAAAAAGCGTGTCTTCCCTTCCTTCTTTTCTTCCTTCCTTTCCTCCCTCCCTCCCTCCCTCCCTCCCTCCCTCCCTCCCTCCCTCCCTTCCTCCCTCCCTCCCTTCCTTTCCTCCTTCCTTTTCTCTGACTCCTACAATCTTTCCACTCTGTCTTCCACAATGAGCCAAGCCTTGGGAGGAGGGGTGTGATATAGATGTCTCATTTAGGACTGAGAATCCTGGAGTGTCTTATTCTCAGCACCCTGACCAGTTGTAGTTCCCTATTGTAAGAGCCAGAAAATGTAGGTGATGACTACAAGAAAATAGTATTTTCTGGACACAGTAAGATAGTTTCACATATGAATTCAGAATGGTTGGTTACCCAATACCAAGTGCTCAGACCTAAAATCATACACAAGTAATACAAAATTGACCTAGCAGGTTGTATTTAAGTTAGTTCCTTGGGCAGATGAGGATAGGGAACCTGAAATGACCCTAGCCTATAGCAATACTGACGAATATCTTGCATATCATCATAGAACCTTCATCTGGTGATGGATGGAGAGAGAGACAGAGACCCACACTGGAGCACTGGACTGAGCTCCCAAGGTCCCAATGAGGAGCAGAAGGAGGGAGAACTATTCATATATACATAATGTTTTTTTTCATTTTTTGAGACAGAGTTTTTCTGTGTAATCACCCTGACTGTCCTGGAACTAGCTCTGTTGACCAGGCTGACCTTGAACTCACAGAGATCCGCCTGCTTCTGCCTCCCAAGTGCTGGGATGAAAGGTGTGCACCACTATACCCAGCTTACACAATAATAAGTAAAGAAAAAGAGCTCATAAATTTTAGAGGGAGTCTGGAAAACATGGGGTTAGATAAAATTTAATTAAAAATAAATTTTTAAAAATGTGTGGGTACTGAACAGATATAACAAGTACTTTGACAGTGGTTTTAAAAATTAGTGAAATTTTGGAAGTTTTTCCTTAAGTAAGGACAAGTAGTAAAAGGTGAAAGATTTATACGATCTGAAGAATAACCAAAGTAGGAAATGAGCTACTTGAGGTTGAAATGAATCATAAGTAAATAGCCACCTATTTAGAAGAAGCAGCTTCTAAGAATTTGAAGAGTACTTGAGATATACAGCACATACATATGTTACTTAACATGCTTGCCATATGAGCTCTAAGTGGGACAGGATAATTTTCCTATCAATAGTACAATAAAAATAGAACAATCAATGAAACATTTGTAATGCCTGTCATATCCCAGACCACTCTTATAACTGGTTATTTAAACTATAAAATCATAGTTCTCATTCTTTAAATACTAAAAAAATAAGTTTTTAAAAAGTATAACATAAGCCTATATATAAGCGCTGATCACTGTGTGAGTGAGGGACTCATTTAAAGAGAAGCCAGTTGAAAACAAACACGAAGAAACTAAGAGAGCTCAAGCCTTCCCTATATCTACAGAGCTCACCTGTCCTGGCATTTCACTGATGACTGAAATGGTGCCCTTGACTACATCAGTATCACTGCCTGCCTGTCTGAGAAGCCTTCAGGGCTGCATTCAATGGGCCAGGAGCCGCCTTCTTGATGGGGAAGTAGAAGACTGACATGGAAGTGCACACGAACTCCAAGCGGAAGGCTCTAAAACAAGGGCACAGATGAAACACAAAAACCTCTACAAGGGGAACTGGAGAGATGGCTCAGAGGTTAGGAGCACTAACTGCACTTCCAGAGGTCCTGAGTTCAATTCCCAGCAACCCCATGGTGGCTCACAACCATCTATAATGAGATCTTGTGCCCACTTCTGGTATGCAAGCAGAACACTGTATATATAAAAAATGAATACATCTTTTAAAAAAAAACCCTTTACAAGGCTCAGGCAGTTAGGCTCACTGACAGCTAGTCACACAGCCAAGCAACATTTCCATATTGGTTCTAGGAGAAATGCAGGGCCTATCTTCCGTCCATTGACATGTGAGCATAAGTGATGTGCATTATCTGTAGCATAAACAGTGTGAGACAGCCCATTGTGACTATTTCTCTCTTTATTTCTCAAGTACAGTTCAGTAAGGTCGAATGTAGTCATCATATGGGCTGTAAGGAAACTAGGTAATGTTTTCTGTTAGAAGGAGAGATGTTCAGAAAAGCTTCTTGACGCGGAACATCCTTAGGAGTGTTTGTATGAGTAAAAACCACACAGCATCCAGGCTTCACTACTCTGACTAATGCATACTTCATAGGGTCCAAAAAAGACTAGGAGAGATGCAGCGGCCTATCTTTAATAATATACTGTATGTTATTATAAAGGATCAAATAAGGGTCACTGCTATTTTTCAAGCAAAGAACATGTCTCATCGTGAATACTGAGTGGTATGTTTGAAGTTCTGCTGAGTAAACAGATAGCTCTGAAATTTCTCAGGCTGGATATGAGCTCTTATCTCATTGTCAAGCAGCTGGGAAAACATGCAAACACATTAGCTGCACTAAAAACTGATGATGGCTGTGGCAGAACGGAAAGACAGGAGACTCCAGGAGCACGGACAGAAACAAAACGGAGAGACATTCAATAATGCTTTGAAGGGTAAGGAAGATTATTAACTGCTCTAAGGTAAGTGACACCTACCACTGAATGTGTCATTTTAGTGAAATATTACCAGTATAGAGCAGGAATAGAGCCTAACAAGAGCTGGGCCTTTTTCTTTTCTTTTGTTTTTCTTTCACAACCTAGATGGGTCCTTCCTTCTTTCCTTCCTTCCTTCCTTCCTTCCTTCCTTCCTTCCTTCCGTTTTTTGTTTTCAGGATTAAAGGCATGAGCCACCACCGCCTGGCTGCCACTTACTTTCTTAAATTCTTTCCTTCATTTCCTTATCTGAAAGAGGGATTTCAAGAACTACATTCAAAGTCTTAGGGAAATTAGAGGTACAAAAAGCCTTGTGCACAGATGACTATAAGTAAAGTACAACATTGTTTCTCTCAGATGTGGAATCCAGATCTAAGTGTGTGTGTTGAAACTAAAATGGGGACTGTATTGTGGGAAGAAAGTATCTTAAAGGAGGCGGTAGAGGAGTCATGGAGATGATAGTAAAATACATATAGCAAGAAAGCAAAGGGGGCCATTTAAGGGAAAGAGGTTCAGGAAGAGTAGGGTAAATTGAAATTCATATCTATATACCCATAGGTAGGTGTGGCTCTCAGAGCTCATCAGAGAAGTTTCTTTGTGCAGTGGACAGTGCTTAACAAAGAAGCTTACAATCGGTCAAAGTGCAGAGAATAAATGTGTGTACTGCAGAGCCACAGATCGGACAGCTCTATTACCACCCTGCTAAAAGCTCAGAGCTGGCCATGGAGGAAGAAAGTGGAAGGAAGATGATAAGAGCCAAAGCCAGGCAGGACTGGGATGGCACAGTGTCCTCTGGACATGACAGGACGAATGCGCTCAGGAACTCACACAGCTGTGACTGTCTGAACAAATGAAGGCAGTCAACATTCCAGCATGGGGCGCTGGGGGGATCCAGAGGGCCAACCCCTAACTGATGGGCTCTTGACAGCTGATGCCTTCTAGTGGGAGGGAGAATCAGTTTTCTTTAAGAGTGTAAGTTAACCACACTCGGCAGATGGCCCCCATCCATGAGTATACATGAAGCACAAATTGGACTCAGTGAGTTATTATTTTTAAAAAGAAGACATGAAGTGGGGGGTAGGGAGGTGGGGATGGGCCTGTTAAGAGCCATGAGGATGAGTGGGGAGTGAATATGGTTAAAATACATTATATGAAAATAATAATGATAATAATAATAATAATAATAAAGCCAGACAGTGGTAGCACACACCTTTAATCTCAGTATTCGGGAGGCAGAGGCTGGTGCATCTCTGTGAGTTCAAGGCCAGCTTGGTCTACAGAGTGAGTTCTAGGACAGCCAGAGCTACACAGAGAAACTTCTGTCTCAAAAACCACATACACAGACACACACATACATACACACATACACACACACAACAAGATACATTGTCTTAAATTCTCAAGACATTAATAAAAATGTTTTTAAAAGAAGTAGGCAGGGAGATACATTGAGAAGTGGGAGGCAGAGACAAATAAGAACAAAGTATAATGACACACACATAAGAAAACGTCCCAATGAAATTCATTATGTTGCATGCTAACTTAAAAGTTAATTTAAAATAAAAATAAAGAACATTATCAAGATGTCTACCTGTGTCGACAATGTGAAATTCTACAAAGTAAGAACCATTCAGGGTTGTCTCTATGATGGCCATTGGTTCTGCACAATTCCTGGCAACCAGTCAGTGTTAGTATTCATTAGAGTTTGTAGGGGAAATTGGAACCAAGCTTCAGCTACTTCCACTTAAAAATTGAAGGCATTTGACTTGGAGGTTTCTTGTCTCAGCGATATTCAGTATTTCTATAGAAACGGATTTTTTTCTACAAATGTCCTTTATGTGGAAAGTTCCATTTGCTAGATTATGACCATTACCGTGGTACCTTTATATTTACACCTCCATCTCGTGTGTGTGTGTGTGTCTGCTTGTGTGGAAGTCGGAGGACAACCTGGGGAAATCAAACCTATACATTCACTATGTGGATCCTAGGGACCAAATTCAGGCCGTCAGACTTGGCAGCAAGTGCCCCTATCTGCCATCCATAGTACCAACACAATTACTATATTTGTTATGTGCATCTTGGATATATATATATATGGGTTTGGACACCCATGGTCTGTTGTTCTCTGCATTTTGACCAGTTGTGGATCTTTGTAATAGTCTCTGTCTGTTGCAAAAAGAAACTTCTTTGATGATTGTGACAATAAGGATAAATATTTATAAAATATTTAGAAATTATATTGGTTTGTGTAAATGGCAGTAATAGGTCCGACTCTAAGGTCTATGACCTCTCTAGCGAAGGGTAGACCTTAAGCCAAGGTTACATCATCATACATGAGTTCCTTCCAGTTATTTTAATAACTAGTTTGAGGATAACGGACCATTTTTTGATTGGATTTGAGGTCTGCTCCACTGGAAAAAATTCATGTCTGATGCTGCAATCCTGGCTTAAAGTCAATGGCTGTGGAGATCACAGGCCCTTAGGGAAAATCTATTACTATTGATTTGCTAAATTTGTGTTTTTTTAAGCTGCCTTCTAAATCATTATGTCTATACCCATAGATTAGTGCCACTCTTGGCCTTGGGCATACAGTCTGTGTGTGATGGTGAATGCAGAGACTCACAACTGGTCAAAACAGTCAGAATAAGGCACTGTTGAGTGATCACCCTTTAAAAGGACATCTATCTAAACTCTTTCAAGGCCCAGGAAACACTGTGGAAGACAAGGTGGAAAATCTGTAAAAGCTGGAAGATGCGGAGGAGTGCTATGAATGCTGTTTTCTACATAGGATATGGCTTTTGTCATCATGTACACAGTAGCTATGGTTACTTACACAAGGTGGAGCTCTTCAACATTCTGTCGTGGATAGGTGAAGGGCTTGGGAGGCCCCCACCCCTGACTGAGGACCTACTGACAGTTAATGGCTGCTAGGAGAGGGAGAGTAATTTTCTTCTGTGCTTAGCCTCTAGTAAATTGTTCATGCTCCAGAAAATAACCTACCCATGCTATATGAGTAGCCCTAATTAACCCCCCCCCCTCTCTCTCTCTCTCTCTCTCACACACACACACACACATTCACATAAACACATTCTCTCTCTCACACACACACATTCACACACACACATTCTCTCTCTCTCTCTCTCACACACACACACATTCACACACACATTCTCTCTCTCTCTCACACACACACACACATTCACATAAACACATTCTCTCTCTCTCACACACACACATTCACACACACACATTCTCTCTCTCTCTCTCTCTCTCTCTCTCTCTCACACACACACACACACACATTCACACACACATTCTCTCTCTCTCTTTCTTTCTCTCTCTCTCTCTCCCTCCCTCCCTCCCTCCCTCCCCCCCCCCCCTCTCTCTCTCTCTCTCACACACACACACACACACACACACGTGAGGGGGACTAGTTGAGAAGAGTGATCAGTAGCAGGAGTAGGAGGGAGATAAGTGAAGGGATCTTGAGAAGGGGAAAAAGGATTTTGTGAGTTTTACTTTGTTTGGGGTTCTTTTGGTTGTTTTTCTGGGGTTTTAAATGTTGACATTTATTTATTTTGTTTTGTGTGTGTTAGTGTACATGTGAGTATGAGGACATCAGAGGACAACCTTCGGGAGTCTGTTCTCTCCTTCCACCATGTGAGTCCCAGACTGTCAGGCTTGGCCTCAAGACCCTTTCTTAACAGAGGCATCTCATGGGTCTTTGTTTTGTTTTTGAGGTTTTCATGAAGCCCATGCTGGCCTTGAACTTGTGATCTTCCTGCCTTCCTCTCTTAAGGGCTGGAATTCCAATGTACCACCACATTTGGCTGGAAGAAGATATTTTAAGGGAGGGAAGAAGAAGGAAAAAGAAAAGGTAATGGAATTTACATGGTTTAAAAGTAAGGGGCTTAAAACTAAGAGGAAAGAAAGGGAACTAGTCAGAGGGAAGTGGCAGGACTGCAAAAGCATTAGGAGAAGGAGGTGGATAAAAAAGTATGTATGAAAATGCCATAATGAACCCATCATGCTGTGTACTAACTTACACTTTTAATTTTAAAAGGGCCAGAAAGATGGTTCAGTGAATAAAAACACTAACTGCGAAAGTCTGATAACCCTAGTTTGTCCCTAGAGCCCACATAAAGGCAGAAGAAGAGAACTGACTCCACAAATTGTTCCCTGACCTCCTCATGTGTGCCATGGTCTGAGTGTGCCTATACAAATCATACACATAACACACACTAGTAATAATAAATAAGATAAAAAGACATTCACAATTGTCAAAGAACAAAATACATTAATAAAATTAATAAATTAAAAAGAAAAATATTTTGTTTATTTAAAAGTAAAAGCATGCTGGTGCCCTTGTCACTTGGTTTTTATTATAGTGCCAAACTGCAAATAGTTAAAATGTTTATGCACGGGCGGCTGCTTAATCAAAGTGTACCGCATCTGTATATTGATGTGTCATTCAGGACAAAAACAAAAGAAAAATGATGAGTGAAATCAAACAAGGAAAAAAGACTTATTATCAGTCTGGGTGTGGTAGTTAATGCCTTTAATCTCAGCAGTTTGGAGTCTGAGACAGAAAGAGCACCCCTTCAAAGCCAGGACTACTTAGCAAGACTAAGTCTTGTTTTGGGGTTTTTTGTTTGTTGTTTTTTGTAAACCCCTATTTATTGGCCAAAGGAAGAAATCCGTATGATGAGATTGTGAAAAAAGTGCAAGAAACCCTGGTGGAGGTATAAAGTGATGTAGATACTTTGCAAAGCAGTATGCAGGTTCCCCAAAAGAATCAAATTAGTCCTCCTGAACCTTAAGGACTCTACATCCTGCCACAGATATACTCGCACATATTTATTGCTTATTTCATTACTTATTGTTGTTTGATATGCACCAGAAGAGGAGCAGATAAAGAAAATTTACTACTACTACTACTACTACTACTACACACACACACACACACACAATGGAATTTTACTCAGCCATAAAGAAGAATAAGATGATATTTTCAAGAAAATGGTTGAAACTGAAGATCATCAGGTTAAACAAAATAAGAAAAAGAAAAATAAATACCACTTTAGTTTTCTGTCATATGCAAAACCTAAATTTAAATGTCTATGCAATATATACATATATATATATATATACATACACAAATGAAAGTAGAGAGAGGATTATGAGGAGAAAGGTGTCTAAAGGGAGGGATGAGTATGGAACAAGAGGGGACAATATATAGCACAAAAGGAGGAAGAAGTATTTCAGGAGGATGGAGTGGAAAGCAAGAGTGAGGAAAGCAGTGGGTAACGGAGTGGGGGGGCGTGCGATAATAATTAGTGAGAACAAGAGGCTATGGATTCAAAGACAAGCAGGGAGTGGTATATGGGAGGGTATGGAGGGAGTTGTATATGGGAGGAAAGGGAAGGGAGAAACATAATTATACTATAATATCAGAAATTTAAAAAACAATTGAAATATTAAAAGAAAAAAGAACAAAATAAAATGGCATATATTTATAAAGCTATGCCAATGAAACTATGAACCCCATTACTTTGCATGATAAATCAAGACAATTTAAAAATTCTAAAAGCTAGGAAAGCACTTACTGTTTGAATTTATTTCCATAAATGACAGGAAATGTAATGTAATCTCTTGTGATAGAAAGCTGGTAACTGTGCCTAGGATGGAGGAAGGGTGGAGAAAAGCAACAAGGGATACAGTTATAACAAAGCATGAAGAAATTTGATGATGAACTATATAACGATTGGGCTGCTGAGATGGTTCAGCAGGTTGAATAAAGATGCTTGCTTCCAAGCCTGGAAACCACAGTTCAATCCCCGTTGTCCCCCATAGTGGAGGGAAAAAACCCATTCCTGAGGGATGTTCTTTGGCCTCCATTAGCATGCTGCAACATGTGTGCACCCCCACTAAACAAATGTAATAAAAATATTCTAAAAGAATGCAATGATTATCTTAACTCTAGTAACAGTTACATGCATAAGTTAAAATGCATAAAATTGTGCAATTTTAGTATGTGTACTTTATTTATGCTAATTGCATATAAAATAACAAGAAGATATTCTAGCTTACCCATGAGATTGCTAATGTATTATATATGCATTTAATGTTTAGGGAAGGCAAAGATGTGGTGAAAAACATACTATCCATTCACTGCTGGTAATGCTTACAAGGAATTAAGCCTGGATATTTGTACCATGATTTACATGTACAAAACCATCCAAACCACTAATTCTGGGACTAGAAATACAAATAAGTAGATAAGTGCATAAATGTGTACGGACTGTTGCTTTTAAAAGCAAGCAAATGCGTTTAAGCAGTGGGTTATAGTATAATAAATTATGATATGACTATACAGTATATATAGTATTAGAAACTAAAAACTCTTGTGTGCCTCACGATCCTCATATCACACTGATAAAGGAACTAAAATTTGGCCCATAGACAGAATAGTTTCCAATCACTGAAACCACTAGGAGTCTGTTCATTTTGGCTTTCAGCTCTGCAAGCATGTATTTGTATGGAACCTTTTTCCTTTTCCATTGCATAACGCCCACTAAGCATTAAGGTTTCAATGCAATGTTGACTCATTTATTTGGATATACTCTTCCTGATTACACTAAATTAATCTGATATGTCCTACTTCATGCCTGGATGCATCATCTATGGTTCTGCTAATCAGAGCCAGCATCCTTTACACAAAACTTTTTAAAATGCTAAGCTTTTAAACTGTGTTCACTAACAAGCTGTGGACTCGCTCTCAAACCTCCAATGACTTTGGATCAATGCCTAACACATAATAGATGTTATGTAACTATGGCTCTTGCAAAAATAAAATTTCTGACTTAGAGTATTGTCACTAATATTTAATTCTGGACTACTTTATACCAACTAATTTAATCCCTCCCAAAGGAAATTACCTGACAAGTATAGTCTCCATGATTTCATAGATAGCAGTGGTTCAACAGCGTCCCAAGGATTTTAATCTCATATATGGTAGAATCTGGAACTGAGGCCAAAAAATCTCCATTTAGAGTCCATGCCTTTATAACCTGTATATGACTGTTTTCTCTAGATAAATAACTGGGAAGCAATATGGCAATCAGTTTTTGTGGCTTTGAAAAAATCCCTAGAGCATAAGCCCTGTTCCCACTTACTTCTCTGGGAAAACTAGCTGGCAGTTGAGGCCCTAGGCTGTACATTATTTGTCCACTCTATCTATTGTGCTAAGCAAAGTTACATTGTCTTTGTGGAGAGAAACAATGGTTCATTTAAGTAAAGACGGGGGAAATGGTACCCGCTCCTCATTTCACTGGTGTGGCAGAAGGGAGTGCAGCATTAAATATACCTGAAATTGCTTTACCAAGTAGGAAGTATCAGTGAACTTTGCTTATAAAAGGAAACTCCAGTAAGAGTAAATATGTGGAACTACATTCTCGTATATACCGTCAAAATTAGAAAAGAGATTACCCAAAATTTCAGTCTATATACGGAATCACAAATATGGTAATAAATAAATAAATATATAATAAATACATCCCGAGTCAAGGGGGACCTTCTGTAATGGTACAGGGAGCATAGGGAAGATGAGGACATAAAGATTGTAAAAGTCAAAGGATCAAGGAATTTGCTGTGAGATTGTGTCTCTTAGTAATATCAGAAGCCGCACCCATAAAGCCTCACCAACATGACACCCCAGACACTGAAAAAGGATGACACCAATGAACATGGCAAACTACACTGGGAAAAAAAATCCATGAAATCTCAACCCTACACAAAGAACTACAAGCAACTAAGAAAAGATGGGAGCAGAAGAAATCATATTCCACAGGGAAGAGCCCACCAACTGGTTGCCCAGTGCCAAATAGTCAACTCTGAAAATATACATACAAGTAACATTATAGAGAATGAACAGGTCCTATTTAGAAATATATACCTACTATCAATATACATATATGCATGCAATAACAACTAGTGAAAAAAGAGTCCCAAATTGGAAGGACATATGAGACAGTTTGGACAGAGGGAAAGGAAGGGAGAAATATAATTATATTATTATCACAAAAATAAAGTAAAAGGCAAAACTCAAAAATGACTAGTGTGAAATGTTAACTTCCACAGAGACTGACAGCAAACTGGACAGACAATGCCAGAGAGATCAGCTTTTTCTCTACAGAACAAGTCAGAGGATTAGGATATTCAGTAAACTTATCAAGGGCCTCGAACCGATACAAACCGGCTCCAAATTCATGTGCCCAGCTCTGATTTCAGTGACCGTTTCTCGCCAGCAGCCATCTCCTTGCTACACACACACACACACACACACACACACACACACACACACACACACGAGTCTCGGCCTCACTAGGTGAGCTTCTGCTGGCAATGCTGTTGCCACAGACACACTGCGCGCCACACCGAGTTCACTCACTAGATAAAGCCATATCCGATTCCACAGACTCCACCAAAAAGCTGGGAGATGTCAAAGTCTATGAGCCCCACAGGCTCATTTCCCCAGTAGGATTACAAACTGAGACTCAAGCTTACGTTCATCCCTTCTAGCCAAACAAGTACAAAGTACCCTTTTGCCTCTTAAGACATAAGAGCTCACGTGAGGGGCTGGAGCAATGGCTCAGCAGCTAGGAGCACTTGCTGCTCTTCCAGAGGAACCAAGTTTCCTTGCCAGCACCCACATCAGGCAGATCGCAACCACCTGTAACTCAGTTCCAGGGGATCCCACGCCCTCTGCTAGCCCCTCGTGTACAGCACACGTGGCATGCATGCGCGTACGCATGCACGCAAATTAAAACACATCTTAAAAAGGAACACATGTAAAAGCTTTTCCATCACATAATCCTCCAACATGCATTTATTAAATGCCACTCTCACCTGCTGCTGCTGCCTGAAACACACTTAGAGGCAAAGCCTGTCTTACACTATGCAGTGAAGGCTTTTCACTGAATTCACACAACCCTTTGAAGCCAGTACTTGAGTTACATCCATCCACTTTAAGGGGGTGGGGGTGGGGGAGCCAGGCTCTAAGCAAGTTCACGCTTCAAATGACACAAGAAAAGCAGAATGCCTAACTATGGGGCCTTCCTTGGGGGAGTAAGGACCGACTCATTATTCTTTGGGGAAAGCCAAAATAAACTTAAACAAGGAAGATGCCCGTGAGCAAGCAGGTGGAGCTTAGCTAGTGCAGAATGGAGGGAAGACATTCAGGCAGAGGAATCTGAGCAGAGAGAAGGAGTGGACAAAGGTCAGAGTGTGCACGGGGGAGACAGGGCAAGGCATGCCTGCTGGCTCGCTGGCCTAGAAACCTAAGCTCCAACTGCACTCTACCATCTCCCTGCTCCCCATTCCCACCCATTGTCTGATGCCTGCCAGTGGTCTCCCTTCAAATGCCTTTCTGTCTCTCAGTCCCCATGGCAACAGCCTTAAAGCTCACTTTCATCCAGCTGCTTCTTATTCTAATTGCTTCCTCTGTGGCCTGCCAGGAAGTATTCTGCCCCTCTGTGAGGCTGCGCAAATCTAAGTCTGATCTTCTCACCGCCCCGCTTAATTGCCCAGGCCAACACGTAGCCCTGTACAGGCTCTGCACCTCTTGAGCACTGCTAGCTGGCTTTGCACTCCCATCTCCTCCCCTCACCCACCGCTTTGGTCATTAAGTCTATTATTCAGCTCCCTCATGGGCCCACGAATTAATTAGCCACACACAAACGCCTTCTGAAAACCGGGCGGGAGAATGAATGTGCTGCGTAAGCCAGGACAGCCAAGGAGGGCTAGGGTCACCTGACCCCTTGCAAGACTATGCTCCGCCGCCCCCCTCCCACACCCCCTCAGTCCGGCGCCTTTGGTGAGAATGGAAGGGCCTATTGCTTGCCAAAACCTATGAACCAATAGGATAACGTGTGCACCTGCCTAAAGAATACCGAGATTCTTCTCTCCTGCGCACAGGACAAATCCCCGCCAACCCTTAGCTGTCTTATCTACCCTTGGGGGGACCCAAAAAGCAGCCCGCTCCTTTTCCTTTGGGCTAGCGGAAGTTCCTGTGCGGGAGCGTCCCACTTCCTCTTGGGTGCTTGGCGTGTGCGTGGCAGGAGAGGCGGGGCTAATGCTGCTCCGGTTTCTCGCGCGCTTGGCGCTGTGGCGAGTGCGGGCGGCGACTGCTTGCGCAAGTCTGATAGCCAGGGAAAGGGCTTTGTGGCCGAAAGACCGCTTCCTTGCTACAAGGACTCCCCTGGCGTTTGCGCTTTGGCGGCTCTCCCTGTGGAGGCTCGCCGCTTTAATCGGACGCTGTAGCGATCGTTCTCTAGAACTGCTGCGGGCTGTGAGTGCTTGGCCGGAGCCATGCCTCGGGGACGGAAGAGTCGGCGCCGCCGGAACGCAAAGGCAGCAGAAGAGAATCGCAACAATCGCAAAATCCAGGCCTCAGAGGCCTCTAAGACCCCGATGGCGGCTTCTGTGGTCCCCAGCACACCCGAAGACTACCTGAGCGGCCCTGAAGAAGACACAAGCACTCCGGAGAAGGCCTCCACTCCTCCTGAAGAAGCTTCAAGCACTGCCCCAGTGCAAAAGCCTGTTAAGCGGAGCAGTTTTCAGGGCACCAAGAAAAGTCTCCTAATGTCCATATTAGCCCTCATCTTCATCATGGGCAACAGCGCCAAGGAGGCCCTGGTGTGGAAAGTGCTGGGGAAGTTAGGGATGCAGCCTGGGAGGCAGCACAGCATCTTTGGAGATCCGAAGAAGGTCGTAACGGAAGAGTTTGTTCGCAGAGGGTATCTGCTTTATAAGCCAGTGCCCCGCAGCAGTCCGGTGGAGTACGAGTTCTTCTGGGGCCCTCGAGCACACGTGGAATCCAGCAAACTGAAAGTCATGCATTTTGTGGCAAGAGTTCGGAACCGGTGCTCCAAAGACTGGCCATGTAACTATGACTGGGATTCGGATGATGATGCAGAGGTTGAGGCTATACTCAATTCAGGTGCTAGGGGTTATTCCACTCCATAGAGAGATCCCAGGCAGACCCTTAGGAGTGGAAAAGAGAATCCAAAGTACTCCGTGGAGTAGATAGGCAGGGTCCTGAAATCAAAATGATGTGGAGGGTGGGGAGGACACTGTATTTGGTATTTGTGATCAGTGCTAATTGTTAAATTGCAAAATAGTGTTTGCTTTAGATATTGTAATCTTGTATTCGTTTTATAACACTGTTGATTAAGAGTCACAATATGTTTAAATATATAATTGAGAAGATGTTTATGTTATTTCTCCCATCATTGACATTTGCTACAACAGCTGTGCTACCTTATTGAATGAAGGCCATTTGTCATGTGGGATGTACAGGATTTGTACCACGGTGAGGGGCTGTTCTTTGAAAGTTTGGAATAACTAGTACATTGTGATTGAGGGAAAATAACAGACTCATTCTGTCTTAACTTTGTGTCTGATGTCTTGTAATGAAGTCTGTCTGTGGATATGCTCACTGCGCAAATAGCATAAATAAAAGCATAGTAAATGGTATGTTTTCTTCATTTATTGTCCACCGGTTAAGATCAAATTTTGATTTTAGGCACAGTCCTTAACAGACAATACCTACTTTCCAAGAAACTTCTAGACTGTTTGGGAGGGGAGAAGGTGGAAATGCAGTAAGTGTTGGTGAGAAATGAGCATAGAAAAGTAAGGAGAAGGTAGACAGGCTAGGGGGACTGGAACAGGAAAGGAGGGCATTATAGGATGTGGGAAAAACCAAGAAACACTTGGAGAATGTAGACAAGCTTGGAAAAGGTCATCATAATAGAGTATCTGCTATAGGAGTTGCACTGGACTCTTAACACACTTTGAGAGAAAAGCCATTGGCAAAGACTTGAAAACATTCCAGAGTACTATAAAAATAATAAATACATGGGAATTATTATGAGAGACAGATAGCAGGAGAAATAGGTAGGTGTGGGGATACACAAAGTGACAGGGAGGAGACAACGAGAAAATACTTAAGGTTATATCAGCCTGAGTTCTCAAGGTAATATTGAGGTGTGGGAGTAAATTTGGAGTCACTGAAGGCAACATAGAAAGTTAGGGAATAAGAAATTCCTCAATGAACTACTCAGGTGCTGTTGGGGGAAGTAGAGGGTAAAAAAGAAGGAGGGGGGGAGGAGAGCCAGTGCCCCACAACTGGCTGTCACAGCAGTGGTAATAAAATCATCAATACCTGTGGTGACCCTGGGACACTGGGGACCAGGACTCTGAAACAGCTGGCATTCAGCATGTTGGGGGAACCTGAGAAAAGATTGAACTTGAAACTAGGAAACTTAAACTTTCTCAGGTGCTGCACAGTGCTCAACTGGCTCAGTGTGTGTGCACACGGGTGTGTGCATGGGTATGCCCTGTGTATTGTTTTTTTAGGGTCAAGGTAATGTTGCCATTTCACTACCCTTTGAGGTGATGTGGGAACTACAGATGTGGAGATATAGGTGCCTCCTCACAATGCTCCTTAACTACCTGGCTGAGGACACTCAGGAGAGATCTCAGGCTCTAGAGCTGACCACATTTACCACAAGGAGAGGACTAAGAAAACACACTGCAGTCTCCATCTAGACAACATGAAGGCCAGGTGTCTGACCCAGGCATACCGCACAAACCACAGAAACCCGTGTACTTTCTGCCCTTCTCCATCACAGTTTCACCTGGCTGGTGGCTGAGGACAAGGCCCAGCTGCAGGGTGCAGGGCAGGGTGGCAAATGATTGTATGCAAAGCCCAAAGGCACAGCCAGCAGTGTGCAGGCTAAGGAGGCTGAAACAGGAAGCAGAGCCCATGAAGCAAGCTTCAGCAGGTCCCAGCACATATGATGACCATCTTCTATGATTCAGGAAGTGCCAGAGAAGCCTGACAGACAAACACAAGGTTGTCACTTACCTCTGGAGGTACAGGTGACATCAAGTCTACATCAAGAGGTGGGCAGCCAGGGAATCCAAGGGAGGTCAGCAAGAGGCTTTCAGGGCCAGATCCACTGAAGTGACAAACTTGACACAATCCTAAGTCTTTCTCCACACTCCCAGAGCTCCTTTCTCTAGGCCTGCATCGGTTATGGCTGGCCAGTGCACACTCACGGAGTCTCTTCCTTCCAGGGAAAAATGAAGGTTCAGCCCTCTGCCATCAACCCCACACAAGGGAGATCCACTGGGTCTCCTCCTTGCCTTGAGCAGAGGTTCCTCTAAACAGTCATTCAGCCCCAGTTAGGAAAGTCACGTAGGAAGTAGGAGAGGCTGTACCAGAGATTTTCTTAAACACTTCATGCGTGCCAGAAGAATGACACATTTTGTCCCTGCCAGGCCATGGTGATCAATGGACAAATACAGAAGTCCCAGCTAGCTCAGGGCTAGATGTAATTTATGTCCATCTGACGCCTGCCTGAGTCTGTGATGGCTCTCTTGGGCCTAAAGATCCAATGCGACTATCCCTGTGTACATGCCTAGAAGCTTCAAAAAGTCCCCAGAGCAGGAGAATCCCTACACGGGGGGAAAGAACAGGAATAAGCCTCCAGCTGCACTGTACCAGACATAGCAGCTGGAATCGCAACAGCTTCAGCAGGAGGCACTGCCCAGCTTCATTGTGGAAACCAAGGCTTGGATGACCTGCATTGCCGGGGTGTGGGGGGAGGCCTTCAAGGGGCTAGGCTCATCTCCCTGAGGGTCCAAACCTCCCACCACACTGTTGAAGAACTGCAAGGCGACACTTTCTTCAGTGGATGAAGAGCTGGTAAAGGGAGAATTCCCAGTGGCTGTGAGATGAGTGACTGGGGGGTGGGTAGGGATGGGGGTGGGGGGCAGGAGAGTCAGGACAGGGGGCCTATGGAAGAGGGTGAGCTGAAGAGCATGCTCAGTAGTAACATTGATGCAACTTCTTTCAGCCTTCAGCTCTGTGGAGATGAGACAGCAAACAATGAGGCCTTGATTGAGTAACCCAGAAGGCTGAAAAGGTGTTTCCAAGAAATCAGTGGGGAAGCTGCAGTTTCAATTTGCAAGGACAAAGGAGCAAAAGTGAACACCTGGGTCCTGGACCGCTCCAGTATATGCGGGAACAAGACCTTGTCAAGGCAAGAGAGGGGTAGAGAGAGGGAGTGCCACAGTGAATAATATGGGGAAGGACAACCTGAGGGATCAGAAAAAAGGTCAAGGCACCCTGCCAAGTGCTCTATTGGGTGTGTGGCAGCAGCTGTGCCAGGCACCCCCTCCACACTCCAGATGTTATCAGTGAGGCTCCTGTTTGCAGCTCTGCTCGACAGTCTTCTAAAATGAACTGGCTTTTATTAACTATCCTGACAGATGCCCTGAAAAACCATCCTTTCACACACTATATACTTGTGAGTTCAGTTATAGTCTGGTCCACATGTATGACGCATGGGAGGATAAATCACAATTTCCCTTCTCACCATGAATGGTGCCTATGGTAGGGAAGGATGGGCATCTTTCCAGCTAGGAGTCAGAAAGTACAGAAGAAGGTGGTAGTTGCCTAGGCCCCAGGTGGTCGTGGTGATGAGGAGGGACTTCAGAGCTGGGGAAGACTGTGAGATTACTGGATATGCTGGTCCAGGGCATGAGGGTTTGAGTCAACAGTTTAGGATAGGAAGGCAGACTCCCTTGGAGTGGTGATATGTAGGGAAGGAAGGAAGAGGAGCAGGGCATTGCCCTTTCTGACACGTAAAGTAAGTAGTATTCTGAAATAAGGGACGAGGCTTTAATGCCAGAGGGTGTCCTACCCTACTGAGTTAATGGCAGAAAGGCCAACCGCTGTGAGGTGCACGGAGCTGAAAATAAAAGGACAGGACACATAAGCAGAGGCAGGAACAAGCCCCTGGTTCCACTGAACTGGAGGAAGCTGCCTCATGTTTGCAAGGAAAATGTGATGGGGGTAAGAGGGAGGCACTGTGGAGGTGGAGCAGTGTGACCCGGCCTGACCTCCAGGAGAATCACTCATGACTAAATGTCTTCAGCATAGAGCAAATGAGGCAAGGGGATTAGAGTACAGAGAGCAGGCACGAAGCCAGGCAGAGATGGGCACTGAGCCCTTCCTGAGCACACTCCATAGTGTAAGGTGGGAAGAACACAGGCTCTCTCTGCATTTCAAGGAATGCCTCCACAGACTTCCTGAGGGACTAGATGTGAATGGCAGGAGGAGCAAGTCTGAGCCCAAGGTCTTCTCTCAACTATCTCACTTCCTCTTCCCCCGCCCCCGGAGATTACAGACAAGTGGTCAGTATGGCCAAATATAGGGAGTCCTGCAAAGGAGAATGGGGGCTACAGACAGAGAGGTGATCAGAAATTGTGGACAGCGCATGTTGGATCCAGATGACCCATGCGAGCTGAGTAAGAACTTGAAAGAGTAACTCTGGGATTGGGGTGAGGACCGTCCTTTCTAGGTTTATTAATGATGTGATGAGATAGCATGACCCAGGGAAGAAAACAGGTGTATGTGGCTCACACTTCTCCACAGTGGCCCCTCACTGGAGAATGTCAGGACAGGAACGCTAACAGGGCCCAACCAGAGGCAGGAAGAGATGCAGAGGCCTTGGAAGTGTTCTGCTCACTGGCTTGCTCTCCAAGGCTTTCTTAGCCTGCTTTCGCACAGAACCAGATCAGGGGTGGCATCACCCACCACGGACTGGGCCCTCACACAGCAATTGCACATTAAGAGAATGACCTACAGGCTTACCTTCATTCTGATCTCATGGAGATGTTTCTCCAGTGAAATTCCCTCTTCTGCATTGACAGTTGGTTGTGTCTTGTTGATACACAACTAGCCAGCATAAATGGTCTGTGCAGCAGATATACAGGTAGCTTCCGGAGCTACAATTAGCCTGAGCTAAGCTGGGGTTGCATGTGGCTGTACATGGAGAAGGACAGTAGATAAGTAATAGAATCCAAGCATGACGATATGAAGGAGAAGGAACAATAGATACTTAGGAGCTGGAGAACAAGGAAAGTGAAGAGTAAGAACAAGGAAAGTGAAGAGTGCCCTCTGAGCCACAAGAAGGAAACTGTCATGAAAACCACACTGACCACAAACACAGAATGACAAAGGCGGTTGAAAGGGGGACAGAAAACCAGCCATTGCCTCCAGCAATGCAGAAGTCTCTGGCAACATTCATCAGAGCAGCTTCCATGGCAGGATCGGATGACAAGCCTGGTCTGGAGAGGTTTCAGAGATAATGGAAGAAGCATGGACCAGATGAGTCTGTAAGCGTTTTCAGTGCTGTATTGCTGTAGTTGAGAAAAGAGAAAATGGTCAGAGAGAGTAAAGAGAAGGCCAGGAGAAGGATGCCATCGGGCAATTTGGAGGGAGGGAAATGGTTGGCACAGGGGTGGCAGAAAGAAACTGGTAGCACTAGGCAGAGGTCACGAATCGAGCATAAATCAAGGGTTGTTCAATAGCAGGATCTGGAAAGGGTAGAGGTCTCTCAAGCGTTCAAGGCCCAATTAACTCAGCTGCCTGCGGTCAGCCGGCAGCCTGTGTGTGGTGCCAGGCTCTGTTGAACATCACGTAACTGCCAAGCACACTTTAGGTACCCAACTGTTGTCTACTGCTCTAAATAACCCACACTATGAATGATATCAAAATGCCCATTTCTCAAGTGAGAGAGCTGCTCACAGGGGGAGGGATGGAGAGAACTGGCAAGAGAGAAAACAGAGGGGAAAAGGGACTGGAGGCCTGAGTCCAGCATTCTGACTGGGTCTTTTTGTAAGCATAGTCTCAAACTTTCAGCAAAAACCAAAAAGGAGCATTCTCAAGCTGGCAGCCACTTGCAGTGGTAGGGACACCCTAGTTTATAAGCCTCCTTGCTTTCAGTAATGTCATAGAAGCCACAGCCTCTAGGCCTGGCACCATCCCCACTTTCCTAGAGAGCACAGCAACAGCGGAGTGTTGGAACTGCTGGGCACCTGAGGCTGAGGAGCCAAGTGACCTTTGTTCCTTGCGTCAACCACTCCCTACCTCTGACAGCTTACCACTCAGACAGACACCACAGCACAACACCCAGAACTGTCCTCCACTGACATTTGACCCAAAGGCCCTGGATCCAACTAACCCTGCTGGCCTACACATGAATCTCCCCCTTAGGGATTTGAATGTGTACATGCTCATCATGGAGGGGCCGTGTCCCCTTCACTTTGTCACCTTCCAACTGCATATCAAACTGTGTCAAGGAGTGACCCCACCTGACATGACCCAGGAATTATCCCCATGGTAGAAACAGACCGTATCTCTGGAAAAATTCTGGCATCAAATAGAGGTTGGATAGCTGCGTTTAAGGAGTGCAGGCCCTGGAGAGAAACCAACCAGTGTGCCTCTTTGAGCTGGTGAGGGTGTGATTAGAAGATACTAAAAACAAAAGAGAAGTGTCCGTCAACATCAGATCCGCAGGTTTGAAAGAAGTTGTGTATATAAGAGAGATAGAGTGTGTGTGTGTGTGTCTGTACGCACGTGCGTTGTAGTTCCAGATCATCCTTTCCAAAGCACAGAACCACCATCGGTGTGAACTGGTGAATATCCTGGCCATGGAAATGAGAGTGGGGGTCTATGTGCACCCCCTCCTCAGAAGAATGGACATTCCATGCCTTTTTACTCTGCTTTTCCCTTAGCAGTTATGACTGTACATGTCTCTCACTGTTCTCAGAGAAGGGCTCTTCTAAGATGCTGCAGGGCCTGTCATAGCCTCTGGCCAAATGTTTCCTCAGGTGGCAAGAACTGTACCAGACTGTATTATGCTGGGCACTGGAGAGCAGCTTCCTTGTCCGATGATGGGCGCTTCAGATTCCTGATGGTGCTCTTGATGGAAAGTATGCATGTTGCGAGAGCGTGCTAGCCTTGGACCAAGGTTTCTACTCCACAGAGGACATGGGGACATTCTTAAAATGGACTCCCACGTGTACCTTCAGTCGACATGTCCCATCCATGAGCAATGTCGGCTTAGTTGTGAACAAATTGGGAATAACACCCCAGCAGACCTTCAGCAACTTAGAGCAGCGATTCTAAACCCTTGGATCACAAACACTTAGAGGTCTTATAATGCACATTTTGTAAATCAGATTTGTACATTACAACTCATAACATCGCAATTACAAATACGAAGGAGCAAGGCATATGGTATTGAGATTCCGGACACCACACCATGGGCAACAATATTACGGGCCGGAGCATAAAGAAGGTTGAGAATCCTCATCTCAGACTGAGCTTTCTCACTGTGCTGTGAAGTAAAGCTGGCCCCTTTTCCTCACATCAGTCAAAGGCAGATCGGTACTTCTGCAGAACCAGTCAGAGGAAGTGTGGACTATTAGAACAAAGAGAACTGGCTAAAGCATCCAAACCCCAGGTCCCTCTTTGATATTGTCTGCAGTAAGATTCTGGCTGGATGACACAGACCTTCCTAAATGTGCACTCCACCTCAGACCTGGATAGACATTGTGCAAGGCAGCAGTTTTCCACAGGAGGCATTTGCCTCCACACTGGGCTGCACTGGCCTTTAACCTAGATCAAGGAAGGCCTGAGCAGAATTGTCTTTGGAGCCCATGGGTGTTAGAGAAATTCACGACCATGGTAGAAGTGTTTATGAGCTCCAAAAAAATGGAGTTTGGAAAGACGCCCCTATTCCCACAAGCACGGGTTGTCTAGGCTGACATTTGAGCTAAGAGTTTCAAGACATAGACAGGAAGGTGATGACGATGCTACTTTAAAAAGCAGCCACACAAACACAGGCACTCTCCTTCCCTATGAGGTCACAACCATTTAAAGCCTCTACACATTTTCTGTAGTTGGGTGGGAGCCCTTCCCTAGTGTCAGCCCATGCTATTAGCATTGTTGACCTCCCTGATGGAGATTCCTCCACTTGTGTCTGGGACAGCCCCAAAGACTGACACAGACCCCTAAGTGTGGTATGTCTGTGCTAACTATCCAACAAATCATCTGAGAGATACATGAGAGAGCCTGGCTCAGCCTCTAATGGAGACAAAGAGGCTCACGGTGTTAGCTCTTCCTCAGGAGGATCAACCCCAGAGGCTGCCCCCCTCAAACCCCTCCCCCGCGCCTATCCCAAAGGACATGGTGTGTAAGGTAGCATTCCTCAGAGTGTTTGAATGGGAACCTCTGAATAAACTCTGCCAAAGCCATAATGTCCCCTATGAGGAAGGGTGTGCCCACAGTTTCCTCATTATACATTGTCTGTCTTCGTCACGATTTCATAAGAGCCACAGTTGTTACTTGAAATATCACAGCCACCTTAGCATGACTTCAGAAAATGTCCATGTGAGCGATCAGGGAGAAGCAATATGCAAGCGCCTCTATCATCAGAGAGGGGCGCTATGTGGCTCACCACTTTGCCATGTCAATTTCAGGAGTTGAGATGGATACACATGGGGGTTATCTCCCCACTCACACCACAACTCTCTGTCTCTCTGTCTCTCTCTCTCACACACACACACACTCACACACACACACACACACACACACTCACAAACACACACAGTCATCAAGCAAATGCTCCCCCTACACACATAAAGCGACACACACAGTGTCCCACAGGTAAAGCACATGCTTCTTTTCTCATATGGACCCTATGAATAAATAGGCTGCTGAAAATAGCTGGGGTGGATGGAGGGCAGATATCAGAGCTGACCCAGCTGTCCTCACCTGGGGCTGTTCCAGCACTGATTTCGCCACCTGAGCTTGGGAAATTATGGATTCCCTTCTCAGACTCTGCAGGTGAAAAAGAACTATGTGCCTCTGGGGACGGTTCTGGGATGGCAGAGATGAGCCAAATGATAATCAGAAGATTCTCTGGCCCTCAGCAGAGACAGGCTCATCTGCACAGAGGTCACGCCTGGAGCCTACCTGAGCATTGCCAGCTGCTGACTACTGTCTCTGGCCCACAGACAGGGACTCATTCCATCCTCCTTTACCCATCATGAGGCTGAGATATGAGCAAGGTGGCACACAGTCCGGCCTGGCAGGGCACCCCTTTCCTCCAAACTCTTTCCCTTTTTGCTCTGTGACAACACCTGCTTCCTCACAGGCATTCCCCCGCATTTGGGCAGCAGCCCATCTGTCTGTTATCCATTACCTACCTCTGGCCTCTCACTGTGGGCCCTGAGGCACTGAGTAAGCCAGGGAGCCAGCTGCTTGTGGAGGAACTGCTTTGCTTTTGCACTGGACATGGCTGCCCTTGGCTTCCTGCCCTGCACCCTGTTTCCCGGCTCACATTTGACTATATGCTCTCTCTAACTTGGCTTTCCTCTGTCTCTGGATCCCACAAGAGATCTTCTCCACAGGTCTATGGCTGGCTAGTGCTCTCAGGCGTGCTGGGCCCCGAAGTGAGAGAAGCAAGCTGACTTCCACCTAAAACTCATACCCTAAATTGTCATCCATGACAACCGTGGACATATAAACTGCTCCCTAAAAACACACGTGTTCCCATAGCGACAGAGAGCCACTTCCCACATTTGAGAGTACTGGAAAGTACAGAATGATCAGAACGTATTTCCTTATGTGTGTCTGTGTGTGTCCCGGCGTGGTGGTGGTTGTGAATCTCATGTGCTGGGTCACATACATTCAGGTATGCTGAGCACATTGGCCATCAAATTATGAGTTGCCATATACACGCACCGTAGAAACATACCACATGCTCTAGGTGCCTGCAAACAAATCTAAAATTCACAGGTGTCCTTGAGACACAGATAGCGAGCATACACATGCACTGTCTGTTACACAGGGACAGAAGGACCACAGAGCCATGCAGGGCCCTCCAAGGGACTTGAAGGATTTATTGCACCTCCAGCTACTACCCTCCTCACAAGTATCTGAGGAAATCACACTGCAGTATTTGTCAATAACACACACACAGAGACACACCAACGCACACGCACATGAAATCACACAGACAGCTGAAAAGAAGTTTGTTGTGAATAACAAATGATTGCATTTGGAAGAAGAGAGAGAGCAAAAATGGGAATCTAAGCCTGGGCTGTTTCCCTTTGCTTCGGCCTGGAACACACAGTGGAGAGGCACAAGGGCTCACAGGTGTGACCTGGCCCCTCCAGGACACTGACTGTCACTCTGCTGATGTCGTGTATCCATATATGTGTCTGTGTTCTTCCTGCTCCTGCTCTCTCTTTTGCTTATCTCTCCTGCCTCCCACTCCTTGTCTTTCTTCTGCTCTCTTTTTCTTTCCTCTCACCTCTGCCTACCCCTTCTCTGAGAGGCAGGGAATGTGAGTGGAACGGTAGTGATGCTCTTCCTCAGGAGCAGATGCTCTGAGATGGTAGCACATATAACTGGCATGGAACACCAGGACACCAAAGACCCCACTTCCTAATGCCCAAACTATACAGCTCCAGGGGTCAGAGGCATGGCCAGTGTCTCACCTCCTTGCATGACCAGTTTGAGACTGGCCTGCATAATGAAAGTATGTTGGAAAACAAGCTTCAGAATTCCAGCACAGAATGAGGCAGAGGAGTGTGCAGTCAGTCTCAAGGAGTATGCTGTACGTGCTATGGTAAGGAAGAGGAGAGCAGTATGCAAGGTAGGAGTCATTGATCTAGGTAGAGAGGAAGTGGACAGGACACTGTGCACCCCATCCATTCTTGCCCACTAGAGAGAGAGTTCCGCGCGTACTGTGGGTATACAGTGTGTGAGCTCTGCGGCACAGGGCACTTGTGCACAGGGAGAGTGAGCGCTTTTCACACGGTGTGGTCCTCAGGAAGAGGTTGGCTGGTCAAGGGCAGGTGGTAACTCAGGCACACACATACCCCAGAAAACAGCAGCAGCCCACTCTCCTGACACCTGGATATCTAACTTGATGGATTTGATTCACACCCACTATTCTCAACCTCTCTTCCTGATCTGGTTCACTGCTGATGGCCCCACCACCAATTAAGAACCACAAGGACCATCCTGGGAAAACCTACACTAAGGGGATCTGGCTCATGGACTCCACTGTGAAAGGGAGGACACCGAGGGTGTGATGGTGTATCACGTGGTTGGGAAACAGCCAGACTGGGAAGTCTTTCTACAGCCTACATGATAGTGTGCAGGAGAAGCTCAGAGTGTCTCGAACACTTCTTCACGTAGGCCTCCGTGAGATTCCATTACCTTCAAGATGAATCAATGCTAATGCCTGCTACACAGAACTGTTAGCAATTTTCTTAAACAACAAATTGAAATGGAGCAACGTGTTAAGGAAGTAGGCTCTGTCATAACAAGCATTAGGGAAGTCATTGCATTTCAAGGATTGTCCTTTCTCCTGAGCTCCCAGGCAATGAAGACAGGACATAGTCCTGCCTTTGTTCCCATTGTGTACATCGTATTCCTTGGTTGTGTGCTTGCCTCTGTAGGTAAGCATATTAATTACTCAAAGAAGCTCAAAGCACAGAGACAAATCACGGTCTTGCATTTTGGATCATTTGAAATTTGGGGAAGAGCAGAGCCTACCCAGCTCAATTCTGAGAAGGCAGTCAATCATCTCGGAGAGGGGTTCCTGTACATGCCTTCAGGAGCTCTTGTGTGCTGAGAGGCAGTTTACATCCCAAGCAATAATAGTGACTTTCTCGACCACCTTGTAACAAGCAGAATGGAGACAATGGGCACGCAGATAGTATCTTTGTATGAATTCTTCTTTACGTACATACAATAAAGGTTTATTTATGCTTCAATAACTCACATAGTCTAGGAACTGAGAGGAATTTGAGCTGATGAAACAGTTTTAAGTTTTATATTAGCATTTTCTAAAATGCCCATTTCCTGTCATGTGTTAGAACAGAAACCTATAAGCACCAGGAGACTACACACATGCCCACACTCACGTATAAAGATAGATTTTAAATAAAAGCACAGATATATTAACTCTAGTTTTGATGGTTACCCCACTCTCTAAGACAGACTGATTCACAGCAACACTGGGTATTGCCATTGATCTTGGTTGCCCCCCTTAACTAGATGGTTAAGCTCCTGTTCCTGAATACGCGACACATTTTGTTCACAGGATATAGAACAATCAATCTTGAATTGGAAAGGACTCTCTCCCTGCTGGGTAGCTCACACAGAAGCAGGAGGCGCTGTGCAGGATGCTTGGGAGGCTGCAGTGGAAGTAAGAAGGCATCAGCAGTCTGCCCCAGCACTGCAGCCTGCCTCCAACTAGGTGACCTGCCAGGCCGAGGTTCCGACTGGTGCAACAATGCTTGCATCCTTTATGGGAGGAACTGACTGCACTCTTGACTGGGTTCTAGGCCTGCTCCACAAGAGGAAATCAGGCCTGGGACTGGGTGGAAACTAGGTCAAGAACTGTAGGCCAGGAGAGTTTAGGCCTTAGGGGAGAACCTATTTATATTTTCAAACCATGGCCTTATAGCCCTGTCCACTACGAATACACACGCATGCATCCCCATGTTTGTGCTGCCTCCACACTGTCGCAATGGTACTGCTTGATGTGTGGGCTCATCACTCTTCAAAGTGTTGACAATAAGAGACTGTGGGTGCTCAGACACACCCAGAGGGGACCCCTAGAGAAACCGTGCACCCCACACCACCTGACTAAGCCCCAAGGCTCAGGGCACATCCTAGAAGAGGGCCCACAAAGCAGATTGAGCCCGAGCATAGGCAGGAGGGCTTTGAAGGGTTGTCCCCTGGATAGGACTTGGCCTTTGTCCACCTACATGGAACCAGCACAAGATCAACCAGTTAAGAATTCCAGCATGGAGGGGAGGGGCTCCATCCCTAGGCCAGCAGCTATTGGCAGTTGATTGCTGTTGGGGGAAGGGAGAGTTGGTTTTCTTTGGAATGTGGCCTTTGGAAGCTGTCAGTGACCCAGTGGATGACCCCAAGCCTCTGAGCATATGGCCAGCACGAACTGCACTCAATGGAAAAATAAATGAACGAATGATTAAATAAGCAAATGAGCATTAAGTCAATCGAGCGCTCATGAAGCTGAGGTGGAGATGGGATGGCGTGTGTTTCCTTGCAGCCAAAGTTGCTCCTGGCTCATAAGCACCGTCACAGGGTAAGGCGCTCTGGGTTCTCAAATGATCATCCCGTGGAGGTGAGCATTTAATTGAACTCTCAAATACTAGAGTGTTATGGACACTACAACTCCAACAGTAGTTGGCACACAGAAATGAATTGAAGCCCACTGCTCACTCTTTTATTTGCAAGTGCACAAATATGAAGACACATGTTCATTCTCTATCCTGACTCTTGCTCTCAAGTTTACATTCCAGTGGGAATGAGGGGGGATCAGATATATGGGTAAACAGCCATCAGGCCCTTCCGCTTTGACCCCTAAATTTGAAGTAACTGTATGAATTCTACAGTCTATTTACATGGTTTCTTCTTTCTGTAGACATGATATCAGGAGCCCGGAGGAAGGTAGTGACATTCAATAGGGGATTTCAGAGGGCCTTCCAGGCTGCGTGCTAGCTTTCAAGTATTGAGAATGTGTCTGTGTACCTTGGCTATTGCTTCTTCATTTGACTTTTCCTTTTCTGAAAATGTGGCTGGCTACCGCAGGGGAGGTCAGCATTAACTCGAGGCGGTCACCAGTGTGAGTGCCCAGGCTGAAATTTACTGTAACAACTGGCTCTAAGCTATTGCATCAGACGTTGTCTGTGGGATGAATGGTACTCAACCTTCAAACTTAGTGTTTCAATCTGCAAACCTACGTAGGTATCATTAGTAAAGATAAGGCCATCCAGCATTAGTGCATGCCCCAAAGTGCACGTGACAGGCTTCTTAATTGACAGCATGGTGGGCACACAATGACAGAGAAACCAAAGCAGGGAAGTGCACTGTGAAACACACACCGATCTCAGGGAGAAGCACTTTCTAGTTCCTGAGCACTAAGGATGACTGCTAGAACACAGGGTCTGTCTCTCTAGGGATGTTGGAGGAATCACAGTCCTGCCAACACTTTTCTAGTAAACACCCACTCCTACCACAGTGACAGAACACGGATCCAGTGTTTTCTTCCACTAACTCCACTTGCGAGCCATCCTTAGAACACTAGGGAGAAATGGACACAGCAGCACAGTGGATTTGGAAGCATGTCTATAGCTGAGGCAAAAGTACTTATTAGATTGTCTAGTGTATACCCATCACACTGTCTTCATGTATAATCGCCATCATGATTCACACACACACACACACACACACACACACACACACACACACACGTGCGCGCGCGTTCCTGTGTTCTTTGAAAGGATGTTATATCAAATAATAATGTTAGACTTTCTATGATTGCTGTCCCATTACCTTATGGCTTTATGCTGACCTCTCTGAATGTCTGTCCATCCTATTTGTAGACTGAGCTGGCCAAACTCTCTTCCAATTGATCGAAGTGACTGGCCTGTGCTCATCAAAACTCTCAGATAACCCATGAACCCTGTCATGAGAAAACTGTCAAACTTGGAGAATGCTTCTTTAGTGGTTGTTGTGGCTTTGGTTGTTTGGAGGGGGCAATGGGAGGAGAGTGTTTCAAGAATCCCAAATTGGCCTTGAAGTTACTATGCAGCCAAAATCCTGATCTTCCTGCCTCTGCTTCCCTGGAGCTGGGATTATAGGCATTTGCCACCACCCCATGTTTACAACATGCAAGGCAAGGTCTCTAGCAAGGGGGCTACATCCCGAGCTCCTCTCTGAGAAGCTAATCTCTTCTAACAGAGGACATGGGACTTGAATGCAGCCTGCCTTCCTTCCCTTCTTCCTTCTCAAGCCTTCCGTCCTCTTGTGAATTCTTTTAATACTTTCTATGGAAGGAAGGAATTTTGCTTTACTCTTTAACTGCTGGAGACTAAATTCTCCTTCAGCATGCCCCTCTCCCTGATCTCCAGCATGCCCCACCTCCTAAAAAGAAATCACTATTGTCCACCCTAAGGACTTTTGAGAGACCTAAGGTACATAGCAGAAGAATGGCAAACTGTATTTCTTGTATAAATGTGGTATCTCCATTATCCAATTTTTTCTTATGAAAATTGTCCAACCCTGACAGCCATATCTGTAAAGATCTCATCATCACTCCTCCCTTTGTGACATCACAAGGCAGAGGTGGAGCATTCTTGAGGCAAAGTGGGCACCTGGTATCCCACCCACTGGTCAAGGTCTCATATGCTGCCCCAGTGAATATGTGATCATCAAGAGACTGGAACAAGATCAGGGATCTGTGAAATCCCAAGTGAGTTTTAAGCTGTCTTTTTGTCCCTAGAACTGAGTTAAAAGTCCTTGCCCATCCCCTTATCCCCACGCCCCATTCAAAATATTTACTCTGAGTTCAGGGACAAGCAAAGTTCCCCAGTGATCCTGCTGAGATTTATCACAGTCCTGATACTCTGAAGGTTCAGAAGGAAGTAATCAACTCTGAGTCCTTAGAGCTGATTGTGCTTTCCAGAGAAATGTAAAGCATTCACTGGGGAAGGCAGAACCATACCACATGGCAGTAGAAGGCACGCAGGCCCTACTAAGCCCCTTTCTTTCTATTTGCTCACCTACTGAAAACAGGCTGGCTAAGGCAGCACAGTAAAGACACACTTTAGAGTAGACAGGAGAAGAAGTGGTCTTCCAGAAGCGTCCAGGGTCAACCAGGGGCTCAAGAGACATGGTGTCCTTAACTCCTCTCATCCCCCACGTGTCCATCTAGACCAAGATTCTATGCGATTTCCTTCAGCCCACACAACAGCTCATCTCTCTCCCAACAAAGGAACGCATGCGGTGTGGCTCTCACAGACAGAGCAAGCACGGGAATAGGCACGGACCTCCAAATCCCCTGAAAACCTTCCCTGGGACAACCGGGGGCTAGAGAGAAGACTGGACTGGGTGCTGTTGGGTCACTCCTGTTTATCGTCTTGACTATACTATGGTTCGGAGCGTATGTTTAAAACATCCTTATCTGTTTATTCCCGGAGGAAAGGACTTGATGTGTGTACTTGGCTCCTCAGCAGGGCCCAGGAGGCGGGGATGATGATGAAGGAAAGATGAAACAGGATTTGAAAAAAGTTAATGATTGTTGAAGCTGATGACTCTTGAGCTTAATGGGTACATGGAGTGCACTGATTACATTGTAGCACACTTTCTGCTTTCATGTGTTTCAAAATTTCCATAATAAAGTTTCAAAAAAATTAAAAACAGTCAAATTCTTGGACTAGTGAGGAGCAAGGTGGGGACTCATGTTTAAAAATATCCGGAGGACAGGTCTCTAGGCTTTCTTCCAAGCACAGATGCAAGCAGATAAAGGAAGCCACCCTCAGCAACTCAGAAGCCACCAAAAGGGAAGGAAAGAATGTCTCCCTAATCTTTAATTGAGAGCTTTTTATTTTAATCGCGCCACAGTTTGCAATTGCCTTTGAAGAACAAACAAATTATATATAGCATAATATACATCTCAGGGTAAGGTGATTGGCTGTGCTATACTTTAACACACACATACACATTTACACAGACACACAGACATAGAATCACACACACACTGCAGAGGTTGGGATAGGTCCCAAAGGCAGCCTCCTTTTCAGATGAAGACATTTTATATTTTTTATTATCCCACAAATATGATCACCTTGAATTTCAATTGTTGACCATCATCAAGTTTTACTTGTTTGAGCCATAGACATAACAGAATGTGACTGTCACTTAACACATTGTGCAGCTTTTGTATGGGACATTCACATCACTTGAATACAGAGAGCAATTCTTTTTAGTAAGTGGGCTTCCTGTGTCTCTTTGGGCTCCCTTTCCATTCTACTGAGCCATGGCTGTGTTCGTTTTTTGTTGTTGTTTTGTTAACTCTGAATTTGAAACTGACTTGGAATTTAGCTCCCTCTTGGACCCATCTAGGATCTACCCCTCAGGCCTTAGGTGACTCCCACATATATGTGGAGGGATGAAGGGTCCACACAGGGACTCGGCCGGTGGTCCATCCCTCCCAACCTAGCAAGCAGCAGACTTTCAGCAGAAAGCCCTTGCTGTGAGTCCTTTCTGGGGATGTTTGGCTGGCATAGACATGTCATCTTGGAAAGAGGTTGTATAAATATTTCCCCAGCAGCCCTGGTTGCAGGATGAAAAGTGGTTCGATATGCTGTCCTCCCTGTCTTCTGAGAGAGCCCCCCTCTCCAGACTTCTGTGTTCCGAGAAGGCTGACTGGAGAGTAAATCATTGTATCTAGGGAGAAAAGGGGGGATATCTCAGAGGGAAGCCAGAATCTTGGAAAAGCCTGAGCTGTAGTATGAGTCCCCAAAGGTGTGGATTCCAGTTGATAATGCTGTCCCCACAGTCCTAGTCAGGACAGGCAGAGGCTGCCATCTCCCCTTTGGGATACTGGCCGAAGAGTATCGAGATAAGTGCAGAACAGGCCCAGGCTGGGAGACTGAACTGGGTTAGGTTTCAACAGGGAAGGTATTTCTCAGATAAAATTGTTAGATAAATACTTAGCTCTGACCCGGATTCATTTCACCTGCAAGCAGCCATTCATGTGCAGGTTGCTTGGTGAAATCAGTGCAATCAGAGATCTCCAGAATTCCTAAACCACCCAAACCCCCAGACCTGTTTGTGTAATTTTGTAAAACTTGTCCAATGTGCCTGCCTATGGTTTTCATATATGGATCCATAAAATGACATTTGTCTTCTGGTGATATATTGTGGGCCAAATTCAGGATTAATTTTCTTTCAAACAGTTGCTTGCCAACATTTTTAAAACAATGTAGCAATCACACCTTCTACACACTGAGTCATAGATTACAACTGGTCCTTCCCCACTTATTACCTAACATTCATCTTTAGGTTATTTTACTGTGGGTTTCTTGTGGCCCTCTCAAGTCCCATGATCAATTTGCTGTGTGGATAGGGATTTTGTTTTGTATTTCCAGTCCCCGGCATAGTAAAGTGCATTTTTTCTATGTGGTGGATAAATGACTCT
The DNA here is from genome assembly GCF_037038515.1 of Microtus pennsylvanicus. Classification (NCBI taxonomy): domain Eukaryota; kingdom Metazoa; phylum Chordata; class Mammalia; order Rodentia; family Cricetidae; genus Microtus; species Microtus pennsylvanicus. The sequence continues at coordinate 129,759,940 of NC_134601.1, read as the reverse complement.
GGGGGCCTAGTGTCTTAGTTGGGGTTTCTATTGCTGTGATAAAATACCATACTAAAAACAACCAAGGGAGGAAGGTTTTGTGTCTGCTTACAGCTCAAGGGTCACTCTCTCTCCCTGAGTGAATTCAGGGCAGGAACTCAAAGGCATAACCTAGAAAGAGGCGCTGAAGCAGATACCATAGATAAATGCTGTTTTTTAGCCTCTTGTACCACTTGGCTTGCTCAGTTTGCATTCTCTTATACCCAGGACCATCTGCCCAGGAATGGCTCTGTCCACAGTGAGCTGGATTCTCCTAGATCAATTATTCGTCACAAAAACGCTCCTACTGACTTCCTATTTTTTCAGCTGGGGTTTTCTCTTCCAAGATAACTCTAAGTTATGGCAAATTAACAAACACCTAGCATTCCTATTGTTCTGACTGTACTCATAAACCCTGTTGTGTCTGCTTGAGTTTGCATGAAAGATTAAAGCAGTGGCCGGATAAAAGGCGCTCTCTCTCTCTCTCTCTCTCTATATATATATATATATATATATATATATATATATATATATATATATATATATATATATACATACATACATACATACATTGGTTTTCTCCATAACTTGAATTCAAATGTCAGTACCGACACCAGGCAGCTCGCCACCAGTTGTAATTTCACCTCCAGAGGATCTGACATTTCTGTTCTCTGCAGCACCTGTACTCCAATGTGTACACACACACACACACCCATCCACACACACTCTTAAAATAACAAAAATAAGTTTATTTTCAGAAGAATGTTAGTCCCTGAAGGATGAGGACCCAAGCTACAGGCTGTACAACTGGCCAATGACTGAATCATAATTTCCTTTTATATTTGCTAACTCAGAAATGGAAGATGCTTTTATTAGCAGTGGCTAAGGAAATAAATATTCTTACATTGAACAGAAAAAAAAGCACATTTTCCTTCAGAATTTATTCTAGAATTTGAATCACTCTTTCTGCAGCAGCTTCTGTGTAACTGGGATTTAGAGGTCTCTTGTGACCACTTTCCTCCTTTGTGAGTGGCTCTATGTAAACTTCCCTGAGCTGCCAAAGGCTGCTCCGAGTAAGACATGAGGAGGAAGTACTGGGGTCCAGTCTCAGGCAGGATCCATGGAGGCTGTCTAGACCGAGCTATTGTGCATTTGTTCTGTGGATGAAGAATCTGTTTCCCCTCTCTGGTGCAATGTCTCTGGGCTCTATTCCCAGGTAAACATAAGAATCACCAATGGCTGAGTGACTCACACTAGTATATATGGGGAGTAACTGGGTAATTTTTAATTGAGGTGACACCACTGGGACTTCCATGACCATGGGAATGTCCTGATATTCTTCAATTTTTCTGTTAATAAAGAAAAACCCAATGCAGGGAGTCGTTTCTTTTTTTTTAAAAAAAATATTTATTTATTATGCATACAATATTCTGTCTGTGTGTATTTCTGCAGGCCAGAAGAGGGCACCAGACCTCACTACAGATCTTTGTGAGGCACCACGTGGTTGCCGGGAATTGAACTTAGGACATTTGGAAGAGCAGGCAATGCTCTTAACCTCTGAGCCATCTCTCCAGTCCCAGGGAGTAGCTTCAATGGCAATAGGAGGAACTGCCTCCTGGCCACCAGTGATCTACACAAAACCTTTTGCCACCTACCCATACACTTAACCATCAATTGCAGGGCGGTTTTCTTTCTTTTTTCTTCTCTCCTTTCCCTTTTCCCTGTGCCTCTGCCCCTTTCTCTGCCCTCTCCAGAATCCTCCAGGGCACCCAGCAGAGTGGCTCCACTCCTTCCTCTACTTATCTTTCTGCAGCTTTGGATGTGTGCTCTTCTGCTTCCTGATGCGTAAGTTACCAATCTAAGGACTAAATCCCTCAAATGTTCAAAGGTCCAAGTCCCAAGTCCCAAAGCATGGGGCTTCTGTCCTGTCAGTCATTCTTTAGAAAAAGAAAATCTAAATTGTGGGAAAGACTAGGGCAGTGCTCTCAACCTTCCTAATGCTGTGACTCTTTAACACAGTTCCTCATGTGGTGACCCCCAGCCACTAATTTATTTTTGCTGCTAGTACTTCATAACTGAAGTTTTGCTACTGTTGTGAATCGTAATGTAAAGATCTGATCTGCAGACTATCTGATATGGGACTGCTGTGAAAGGGTTGTTCAACCTCCAGAGAGGTTGCAACCCACAGACTGAGAGCTGCTGTTCTAGGTGAAAACAAACTAATATAACAAAGTGGCAACCATTCAAGAGAGCAGGGCATGGCTTGGGGCTCCTTCCCAATGCATCTGGAACTAGAGCTTTGTCTGTGTTCACAGAATTTAAAGATGCTCATTTGAAACCAGCAAGCCTTCCACCTCTGCTGTTGGCTGTGGCAGTTAGAACCATGACCTTTCTCGACACTTTATACCAACAGCACATAGCTTGAGGCCTGCTACTGTCTGGATCTCAAAAAATTCATACATTGAAAATTAATCATCAATTCAACAGTATTAAGGAAAAGGGTCCTTTGGAGAATAAGTCAAAATGTTCAGCTATCCCCTGTGAATTAGTGCTCTTACAAAAAGCCTGGCTGGGGCTCTGTCGGTCCTCATTGGCTTTCCTGCCCTGTCCACCAATTGAGAACAGCATGTTCTTGTCTTTGGAAAAAGTTACCAAGATGCCATCACGATAAAAAGCAGAGCCCTCACCCAGACACCAACCCTAATGACACCTTGTTCTTGGATTTTTTCAACCTCTAGAACTGTGAGAGCAAAGTTCTGGTTTTTAAAATTGCTCAGGCTTAGGTATCTTATTACAAGAGAACAAGCAGCCTAAGACACAGGCCAAAGTATCTGCAAGCTGGAAACGTCATTAGGATTCTTGCTAGTTGCCACATTACCTTAAGATAGTAACTGCTAACAGGTTGCTGTGGTTTGGAGGTTAACCGTCCCCCTTCCCCCCCCCCCCCCCCGCCAAGTACAAGCATGTTAAAGTCATTGGCCACTAGTCTGTAGTTGCTGGGAAGTTGAGAAACCTTTAGGAGGTGAGGTGTAGGACATTATACCACTGGGGCATATCCTTAAAGGAGATATTGGGCTCCCGACGCCTGCTGCTTTTCACTTTGCTTCCCAACTACTAGGAACCAAACAGCTTTGCTCCTGTGTGAAGGGTCTGGGAAGACTGCAAGCTAACAAGGCCTATGTGGAGTGATGGTGGGCTATGCACAGGGAGAGACAGGGCAAAGCGATTCATCCCCTCCTCTAGACCACAAAGAATAGTGGAAGAAGCAAAGTACTAACTGGACAAACTACAGCCACCAGACCTCACTTTTCTGCTACCCAGTTACGACACAGAGGGTGATATACAAAACTGCAGGGGAGTGGTGAGGCACACTGCCTCATTGGGGACTTTATAGCATAATTACACACACTCTGGGAACCTGAGGGAAACTGCGATGGGGCTGTTGTCATATACATACCAGAGAGCTCAGCTTCTCCTGCAGCTGCTGGTCCCCACTGTCCATCCAGTCTTCCACGGCTGTGTGCTTTCCCCTCTATTATTCCTGGCTTTCCTTCCACACTCCTGACTAGTCCCCTAGTGGGTATAACCTAGTTAAGCTACTCCCCAAAAGCTTAGGAGCATTTCATATACCGTCTCTGGGGGGAAGCTAGAACCTTCATCATATTGTATTTGCAGCACTGGGCACTTAGTGAGAGGTCGGTGAATGAGTCAACACGTGAAAACACATCCATAACAGGGGGAACAGAGAAAATAATGAAACTCACTTTTGCATTCAACAAGTATTTATTAACACAAAAGCGAATAAGGCTTGTCCCTCTGCTCGCAGGACCTGGTGCAGAGAGGCAGACAATCACAAGGCTACAGTAGAATCACAGTTGAAGTACTATTCATCGAGGTGTAGACAAAGTAGTTTGGAGGCACAATAGGAGAGACGGGGGCGATTATCTAATCTATGCCTGCATAGGGGATCCAGGGAAGGCTCCAGAGAAGTCATCTGTGAGTTGGTCTCGAAGGAATGACGTCCCCAGGTGTATAAGAAAGGATCCTTGCAGGCTGGGATTATATTGATCTAGGTGAGGCTAGGCAAGTGAGGGACTCAGGAAATCAGGAATGGGGATGGGGTGGGTGTGACGAGGAAGGAGTTAGCAGGGCTGCTCAAACACAAAGCCACAGTTCTACTGTAGAAATTAAGGATCGTGTTTCCCCATGAGGCAAAAGACTGGAAGCAGAGAGGGTAGGTGTTTCTCAGACACGGGTCTCTGCCACTTTCTCAGTCAGAGCATGGGGCTGAAACATCAAAAGCCAGAACTTCACAGTTACGATCTAATTTCTCTAAGCCAGAAAATTACTAAAAGCTTCCTTTCAGAAGCTAAGGATATATATGAATAATTACTTCTAAATGGGAAAAATCTTGATGTCATCACTTTTTCCAATATAGTTAATTCTGCATTCACAAAAAACTAAAAAAATACATATGTTCACAAACCATTTTTGTCTTATCATTACTCTCTTTCATTTATATATTTTATATCCATCTATATTTCAATATTCTTAAGTACAAAATAAAAATTTCAACTTTCAAGTAATTCTTATTTACATGTCTTTCAGTTGTCAATTTGTTTGCGAATATTCTTTTTAAACTTAAAATTTGTTTCTATAATTAAATCTCTGTAGTTGAATTTATATAAGGTTCTCTTTTAATATTTGAAATGTTTAGTTTTTGAAATCTTTAAAACCAAATTTCTGTTTCCCTGAATTGTTCTAAACTTTCTTCTTTTAAATCACTTTATCTGTTTTGAACTTAAAATTTCATTTCATTCTATATTTTGACATTTTGAAACTATTATAGGCATGCTTCTGTAAATTTTTGTTTTCCAATGCATATATTTTATGCTTTATATTTTTAGAATCTATGCATTTTTCACTTTAAACATTGAGTTTTTAAAAAGTTTTTTTACTATTTTTAAATTATAGTGTTTCAATAACTACCTTATAAATTTTCATATTTCATCTTAAATTGTAAGAATTTCTAAATACTCTATTTTCACATACTAACAATTTGGAATCATTTTAAATTAAAAACATTTAAAAATATTTCTTCTAAAATACTTAACTTATATTTTGACATTTAAAATGTTCTCTTAAAACTCTCAAAAGTGTTTTTAACGTTTCTCTTTTAAAGCTTTAAAGTTTTTCTTTAAAATATTTGGTTTTTCAGACTATTTGTGCACTCATAACTAGAACTACAATTAAAAACCCCTTTTCTAAAAGACACCCCCACACTTAACACATTATCTTTGAAGAAACAAGAAGCACATAAAAATTTCAGATTATCTGCACCTCCCTCCACCTCGAGACTTCATTTAATCTGCTTTGTGACCCCTTTCAACCTTTCCTCCCCTCCTCCCAGTTCTTAAGGCGAAATGGTCACTGCTCAACGGTTTCTTTCCATAGACCTATGGAACAGGGTAAAATAGTTCCTTTACGCCAAAGTGTTACTTGTAATATAGGTGTTATGGTCACTGTCTACTCCAGGTAGATTTGTGTGTTTCTTTTAGAGGTGCTTGCTGTTGTGAAAGCATTCCAATTGTCCATTCCAGGTAGGCTTGTCTATCACTGCAGGATTCTTGCTCTTAGTTTTTCTGAAAAGCATTCTGGATGAGATCATTCTTTCTCTATATCCTGCCTCTGATAGAACAGTAAATACCCTTCACTATAGAGTAACTCTTCCATTGTGGCCTTGGTGACAACGGCATCATTACAGCTAAACCACTCGTCTTTCTGCTGACGTATGAAGCTGGTATAATGGCCACTTTCCAGAGTTCCATGGTGGTTAATCACTGCAAACAAAGAATACTTATTCTCACTGGGCACAGACTCTGCTAATGGCTGGCCTTTCATTATGCTTTCTTTAGTAGAAGCCAGAAAGGGTGTCATGTCCAGCTCCAAAGGAAATGAGATAAAAGTATTAATCTTGCGTCTCTGTTTGCCTAAATGTTCAAATCGTTTCAGATGAAAACAGGCCACGATCGGTAATTTCTTCATTGTAAGCTGTTTGGTAGATTCCTGGTAGCTTTGGCAGTGACTGCATTTGATTTTGGCACTGCTTCCCAGGTCCTCTGGCCTTGTAAACCACTGTAGGCAATCTGTAAGTGAGGGAACTCCTGGTTTGGGGCCATTCCTACTCGCTGTGCTACTAGCCCTCTCTGAGGTATAAGAGCCAGGCAAATCCAAACTGATGTCCCAACATGGATCGATAGTTGTAGAGACACCATGACAAACTTGACATGTTAAATCTGACTGCAAGCCACCTGTAAAGATTTGGTCTATGATGCAATTACAGCAGTTGGCGTTACCTTCCTGCTCGATGCTATCATCTTTGCTGTGTCTATGCAGCACGTCTAACATTGCAATAAGAAACTCATGGGCATCCTGCTGTCTGTACCCAGCTAGATGTTCAGCATGAATCCAAATCAGGTGCAGCAGTTTATACGGAATATGAGGACTCTGGCTCCCCGAGTACATCGCTTGAAAAAGCGAGCACATTTCACACACCAAGCATAAGCTGGGGCTTGTCATTGTACACTTGTGCTTGTCAGAAAGGAAGAAATCTTTCAGTAGTGGAGTATGGGTAAGCGCCTGGACAATACAATTCATAAAGCAAGTGTTCCCAAGATTAATTAACCCTCTGAGGCCTACGGAATAATATTCTGTCTTTTTCCTCCTCTTTTTCTTGGGTTTTACCACTGTGGTCTCCCGATCTTTCGACTCACAGGGTGATTGATTTTCTTCAGCCTCCGAGGTCACACTCTGTTGAGAGGAAACATCTACCGCGGTGGAAGTTAGCAGTCCTAGAATTTTCTCCTTTGTTTCTTTGGCGATCTGCTCTATGTCACTGTCATAGACATAATCCTTACACATAAAGCAATATATAACGCCATGATAGAGGTCGACTGCTAAATTGTGTTGCTTTGTCTCTGCGTGGATATGGATATGCTTCTCAGTAAAGCATCCAAAATACACACAGGAGAGACAGGAGTGAAGTCTGTTCTTATGAGTATTACACACACGACATATGCAGGACTTTGCCTTACGTTTTCTAGTCTCCGGTGTCCCGCTCCAAATGAAACGCTGATAGATCATTCGCAGGTTCTTCCGCCAGTTTTTAGCTACTTTTAAGCTTTCTATATGTGGGCAGCCTGTGGGACCCTTATCAGACCCCACCTCCAGCAACCTGTTCTCTGAGCCCTCTGGATCCCCAGAACAGCCTTGGCCATTAGAGCAGGTTTTGCGTGTTTGGGGTCTAGGTCTGGGCCTGGATATACGCCTGGATTTGCGCCAGGCCACCGGCCGCGACGGGGGCGGGGGTGGAGGTGGCGGCGCTGGCGGGGGAGGCGGAGGTGTAGCGGGAGGCGGGGGTGGGGCCTTGAGCCCACGCCCTCCCCGGGAGCGGGACCTGGGCTGGGGCCGAGGGCGGGGCTTGCGGCGCGGGCAAACCGAGCTGGAGTGACAAGCAGCCTGGCTGGAAGGGAGCACCTTCTCCTCGCTGCCACTGCCCCTCCTTGTTAAGTTCTCCGACAAGGGCTTGGGCTCCGGCCACGGCTCCGGCTGCATCTCCTGGGCTCCCTGTGTACCCCGCATCGTCTGCTCCATTCTCGCTGCTTTCTCTGCCTCCTGCTCCAAACAGGCTCCTCGACCTGCTCCCGAACTCCAACTGGCGACGGAGCGGGAGGACCGGGACGCCTCTCGAACGTGGGGCATCGGCTCACTCCCAAGCCTGGGAAGAAACGCGTCTGGAAATGAGCTCTGATTGTGGGTGGAGGGAGACAGGAACTCGTGTGGACGGCCAGCCAGGCGTCATGGCCGCGGCGCCGTTAGCCTCAGCCCCTCCCCCTGCCGCGAGCCCCGCGGGCGGCCGCGGCTCCGCCCCTGCACCGGGACTCGCGTGGCGTGCTGAGCCCGCGGCTACCTGCTCCAAAGGCCGCCAGAACTGCGGGTACGGGGGAGGGGAAAGGGGGACTGGCCTGAGCTTTAGGGTGGAAAGGATGGCAACTCTTTATAAAAGGCATAACCCTCTGTCTTTTTCGGCGCTCTGTGCAGCCTCGCTTTGGTGCACCTTTCCCTATGTTCTTTCCTTGCATCTTTAAAACCCTTGAGTCAACAATATATGTTAAATATGGCTGAAAGGAGGTTATCTTTTGAAAAACTGACTCAGAAGAAGAAAGTGTCCCCTGGCTCCTTTCTTACCTATGCTTCAGCCTCTACTCCTAAGCGCACTTGCTGTATGCCACGCTCTAGCGCCCTCTCTTGCTCTTTCGTTCCTGTGCCCTCACACCCCATTTCATGCTCCTGTCCTCTCATTTCCTAGGGTTTCCCCTAGAATTCAGACTCCCTTCACGCATGACCACCCCCATCCACAGTGCGCGACCCCCAAAATGCCTGCTCCCTCCCCCAACCTCAGTAGCTTCCCCAGCCCGCCGATTTGTAAAAAGGTTTGGGTTGTTACCTGGGGCCCCAAGGCGCTTGATGTAGAAAGTCAGCTGCTGCTGCTGTCCAGGCGCTTCTCTGCCAGTCTTCTGTCTGACCTCTCCTCAGGGCTGGTCACAAGGGGGCCGCCCCCTGGCCCCTCCCATCTCCACGTATGGGCCCCCAGCCCCGGATTCAGGCCTCCAGCAGTGATGAATGGCACCGCTGTCCCCCTAGGCAGAAAAACCCCTTCCTGAAAGGGATTCTACCAGAGGTAACAACAGCCGCAGATTTTAGAGAAAGATCTTGGACAGACTCAGGCTTCACCTGGCTATGGCAATCTCTACAGGAAAAAAAAAAGAAAGAAAAAAAAAAGAAAAAAAAGAAAAGAAAAAGAAAAAAACTAAAACAACAACAACAAAAAACTAACCAAGGTGGGGTTAAGGATTTACCAAGATGGCAAATTCTACAGTATTCCTTCCGGAATCTTTAAGATTCAGATCTCAAGAGTAAAGTGGAGAGGTTATTATTCCTGAGAGTGGAGGAGAGGAAAAAAAAATAAGCACATGATTCAGGCTGAAATAGACCTCAGCCCAGCAACTTGCTGCTTCTACAGGGAAAAATCATAAACACTTTGAGCCTCAGTTCATTGGTCAAAGACAGAATGATCCTAACGTGTTTTCAGAGTGGCAGCGTAGCCGTTCTTCCTGTCATCCTTACCATTTGCAAACCTAGTATTCGGTGTTCAGGTTAAACCAGTAGATACACAGTGCCTGGCGTCAGCACACTTGAAAACACTGCGGCGGGTGAATGTGTAAAGAACCCCCTGAACAGGGTGCTCTGCCTGGTTAGATCCAGACAGCTTTCCCGCAGAGCTGATCCCAGAAATATTTTATCTATCTGCCTTCATTGTATTTCCACATACAGTGGTGCAACAAGTATCTTAGATGTATGCTGATAAAGGAAGCACTGGAATCAGGAAAATGTCTGTCTAGCTATTTGCTACATTGTTTCAGAATCTGTAAAATACCTTCCCTGTTGAAACCTAACCCAGTTCAGTCTCCCAGCCTGGGCCTGTTCTGCACTTATCTCAATACCCTTCGGCCAGTATCCCAAAGGGGAGATGGCAGCCTCTGCCTGTCCTGACTAGGACTGTGGGGACAGCATTATCAACTGGAATCCACACCTTTGGGGACTCATACTACAGCTCAGGCTTTTCCAAGATTCTGGCTTCCCTCTGAGATATCCCCCCTTTTCTCCCTAGATACAATGATTTACTCTCCAGTCAGCCTTCTCGGAACACAGAAGTCTGGAGAGGGGGGCTCTCTCAGGAGACAGGGAGGACAGCATATCGAACCACTTTTCATCCTGCAACCAGGGCTGCTGGGGAAATATTTATACAACCTCTTTCCAAGATGACATGTCTATGCCAACCAAACATCCCCAGAAAGGACTCACAGCAAGGGCTTTCTGCTGAAAGTCTGCTGCTTGCTAGGTTGGGAGGGATGGACCACTGGCCGTGTCACTGAGTGGCCCTTCATCCCTCCTCATTGATGTGGGAGTTACTGTCTTCATCTGAAAAGCAGGCTGCCTTTGGGACTTATGCCAACCCCCCAGTTTGTGTGTGTGTGACTGTGTGAGTGTGTGTGTTGAAACAGTGAAGTCTCATTCAGCATTCACTTTTGCTTGCCCAATCCTCTTATCTAGGCCATGTTAGACTGATTCCTTGAATCACTGCAATGTAACTTCATCAAACTAAATGTCCTCTCCATAAAAGGTGATGTGTGTGGGGACGATTTTACTTCAAATGGCAACATGGTTTAGATGTGCGGACATTGGTAGCCAGGTCTCCAGAAATGCCATCACTTTCTGTGGCTGAGGCTTGCTGTATCAGTTAAATGAGGGCTTTGGATCAATGAATCTTTACTATCTGCTGGCCGCGGATAAAATGCACATACCATTTAAAACTGCATGCAGATCATTGTACATCATGTTATATGAAGCCAGCCTTTCTAAAGGAAGTGGGCTTTTGAAGCTTCTGGGTAATTGAAACTTGTAAAATAAAAGTTGGGGCCCACATAAATTCTGCTGTTGCTATAGGAGTGGAGACTGTTTCACTTGGCTGATTTGGGGAGGTGGTTTTCCTTCCTTGAAGACTGAAGCTGTCTGATTTGAAGACATGAGTTATTTTTGCCTCATGAATTTTCATTGCCATTGTACATGTAATGGGGGGTAAGTGAGGTACAGTCCAGGGCCCTGTGTGACTCTTCAGAAATCCTTACCTGTTTTAGGAGAAAGAACTGGGAAATCTGTGATTTACTGTCAGCTTCCTGCGCATTCTGACCTTGAGTACTTCCAACCAGTAAAGCCATCCTTCTTGTCCCATAGTCAAAATATCACCACACAGGCAGCCTGACATTTCAACATCTTTTCTGTGGACAGCAACAATGGCTGACACCACTTAGTCCTATGTCCCAGTACTAACCTGGTGGCTACATAGAGTGAAGAAAACAAGCAGTGGCGATGTTCTTCCCCTGTGTACGTCTCAGAATGGCAGTTAAACGAGTCCTGTTCCTTTCCAATAGTGCATAAAACACAAGGTGGGCATTGTGTTGAGCAGAGCAGATCATCCTATGCTCTGTAACGGGGAGTTGCAGAATGAATGGAAACAGACAATTTTACATTGGCCCTGTCTTTTCAGTGTGCAGATGGATGAGAAAAGTCATACTTGCTTAAAGACAAAGACTCAAGGATCCTCTCTCTTGGTTCTTTCTTTGAGGAAAATGGCATTCTATATGTCCTAAGCTGTCCTTGAACTCACAGTCCTCCTGCCTCTCTCTCTACGTGTTGGGGTGATAGGTGTACAGGCTTATGCCTAGCAATCCTTTGCTTCCTGTGTTCCTGGTTTCATTAAAGTTTTTAGAGAAATGAAAAATGTCACCTTCCAAGATGAATGGCCTAAGCTATGGGGACAATTGTTGGTGTGACTCAATTGAATTGATGGATGTTGCAGGTGCAGGGTATTCTGGGAAACACCACTCTCTCTGGCAGGCAACCCTGTACCTTAGAGATTCAAATCATGGCCTGTGACCACAAACTCTCATTTTAATCTTCTGATTCAGCAAGGCAGATGTTGCTTTTTCCCACAGACCAGTTGTAGAAAAGAAAGAAGCTAGGATTTTGGGTCACTGTGACAAGTGTATGATCACTCAGGGGCCTCTGCTTTCAGTGGGACTATGGTGTCTCACAGGGGGAGATTATTGACCCTCATCCCCTCTGCACCACACTTGACCCAAAGTTTTTGCTGTTTCTATCTGTGATATATTTCGTGGGAGTAGGAGGAAGTGGTCATGGAAAACAGGACGGATCCTCTCTACCTCTCAGTATTCTTCATTAGAATTGATGGCATTACCTGCCCATGTATGTTTCTCTAATGCCCCCCCTTTGGTGTCTGCATGAATTATGAGTTGACCTACTGTGCATGAGCTGGATGCTAGAAGGAGCAAGTGTCCCGTGTGTCAGGTTTTGACCCTGTATTATATGCTCTGGACCTGCCTTGTCCACCACCCCACCTCACAGTGTCCTAGTGACTGAAGACTTGAAGTCCTTCCACCTGCTGATTGAATCCATCAGGCCCGTGTAGACAGAATGTGGTGGAGTTCAAGGGCCCCTTGCAAATACTTATGCATATGTGCTTAAGCAACCTGTATTGTTTTCAATGTTTCTGCAACTGGGTGGGATGCGCTCCTATGCCTGCGTTTACAACTGAGGAATTTGTAAAGGGGGAAACTCAAAATCATGGAAACCTGTTTTTAAGGTCCTATTGGCCATACATAACATATGTTCAATGTGTAAAAGGGAGTGGATATGTTTCCGTATGCCTGTTGCTTTCTTCCTTCATGTGCATATATAATATTCATATGTGTGAGCTTAAGGTTAGAATGTGATTTTTTTGAATGCAGAAATTTGCTTACTGACATTTATTAAAGATTAACAAAGACGTCCAAATTCTCTGCTTATTGTTGTATGCAGTTTGTATAGTGAAGTAGTCGATAGGGAATGAATCTGAGTCTAACTCTTCCTTCCCCACAAAGGAGAGTTTTTTTTTTATTGATAAAAGAAGAATAAAGAAAAAAAACAAATTTCCACCTCCTCCCAGCCTCCCCTTTCCCTCCCCCTCCTCCCACTCTTCTCCCCCTCCTCCCACTCTTCTCCCCCTCCTCCCACCCCTCTCCCCTTCCCCCCACTCGTCTCCCCCTCCCTCTCCAGTCCAAAGGGCAGTCAGGGTTCCCTGCCCTGTGGTAAGTCCTAGGTCCTCCCCCCTCAAAGGAGAGTTTTGATCCCCGCTTCTTAAAATTGGACTTTACACATGGATTCACACGCAGACATGCACCACCACACACACCAGCATCTATCCAAGCACTTCTGTGTGCCTCCCATATACACAGACTTTGGGAACTTGACTCGGGTGGTACCTCGTCTCACCCTTAGGAATGGTAGTTGATGCTGCACCCTAGGAGTATTGTCATTCTCACCTCTGGGAAGGAAGGGGGTCTTCAGGGACAAAGTATCTCCCAGTCAGAAGAACATACAAAGTACAAGGATCCCTTACTGAGTGGCTGTTGCCCTGAAAATGGTCCTGGTATGGATGAACAAGTGTACCTTCACTCCTCTGACACTGATATCCTATGTGCATCCTGATGCCTTCTCTGCCAAATTCATAAAACAGTTCCTGCCACCTGGCTTTTCTTTCTGCAAATGCCTTAAGTATGTGTGCCTGCATGAGTGTGTGTGAAAACACAGTACAGCCAATCACCTTACCTGGAGATGTATATTATGCTATATATAATTTCTTTGCTCTTCAAAGGCAATGACAAACAGTGGAGCCCATTTAAATGAAAAGCTCTCAAAGATTAGGGAGACATTGTTTCCTCCCCACTTGGTGGCTTCTGAGTTGCTGAGGGTGGCTTCTTTTATCTGCTAGCATCTATGCTTGGAAGAAAGCCTAGAGACCTGTCCTCAGGATATTTTTGTGTTTCACTTGCTGTTGATCCCATGACAGGGCAATTATGCTATTCACCTGTCCTAATTTCTGGGCCTCTGCCCCCAACTGGCCCCTCACTACTCCAAGCATTTGACTGTTTTCAATTTTTTCATAGTCCATTATGGAAATTTTGAAACACATGAAAGCAGAAAGTGTGCTACAATGTAATCAGTGCACTCCATGTACCCATTAAGCTCAAGAGTCATCAGCTTCAACAATCATTAACTTTTTTCAAATCCTGTTTCATCTTTCCTTCATCATCATCCCCGCCTCCTGGGCCCTGCTGAGGAGCCAAGTACACACATCAAGTCCTTTCCTCCGGGAATAAACAGATAAGGATGTTTTAAACATACGCTCCGAACCATAGTATAGTCAAGACGATAAACAGGAGTGACCCAACAGCACCCAGTCCAGTCTTCTCTCTAGCCCCCGGTTGTCCCAGGGAAGGTTTTCAGGGGATGTGGAGGTCCGTGCCTATTCCCGTGCTTGCTCTGTCTGTGAGAGCCACACCGCATGCGTTCCTTTGTTGGGAGAGAGATGAGCTGTTGTGTGGGCTGAAGGAAATCGCATAGAATCTTGGTCTAGATGGACACGTGGGGGATGAGAGGAGTTAAGGACACCATGTCTCTTGAGCCCCTGGTTGACCCTGGACGCTTCTGGAAGACCACTTCTTCTCCTGTCTACTCTAAAGTGTGTCTTTACTGTGCTGCCTTAGCCAGCCTGTTTTCAGTAGGTGAGCAAATAGAAAGAAAGGGGCTTAGTAGGGCCTGCGTGCCTTCTACTGCCATGTGGTATGGTTCTGCCTTCCCCAGTGAATGCTTTACATTTCTCTGGAAAGCACAATCAGCTCTAAGGACTCAGAGTTGATTACTTCCTTCTGAACCTTCAGAGTATCAGGACTGTGATAAATCTCAGCAGGATCACTGGGGAACTTTGCTTGTCCCTGAACTCAGAGTAAATATTTTGAATGGGGCGTGGGGATAAGGGGATGGGCAAGGACTTTTAACTCAGTTCTAGGGACAAAAAGACAGCTTAAAACTCACTTGGGATTTCACAGATCCCTGATCTTGTTCCAGTCTCTTGATGATCACATATTCACTGGGGCAGCATATGAGACCTTGACCAGTGGGTGGGATACCAGGTGCCCACTTTGCCTCAAGAATGCTCCACCTCTGCCTTGTGATGTCACAAAGGGAGGAGTGATGATGAGATCTTTACAGATATGGCTGTCAGGGTTGGACAATTTTCATAAGAAAAAATTGGATAATGGAGATACCACATTTATACAAGAAATACAGTTTGCCATTCTTCTGCTATGTACCTTAGGTCTCTCAAAAGTCCTTAGGGTGGACAATAGTGATTTCTTTTTAGGAGGTGGGGCATGCTGGAGATCAGGGAGAGGGGCATGCTGAAGGAGAATTTAGTCTCCAGCAGTTAAAGAGTAAAGCAAAATTCCTTCCTTCCATAGGAAGTATTAAAAGAATTCACAAGAGGACGGAAGGCTTGAGAAGGAAGAAGGGAAGGAAGGCAGGCTGCATTCAAGTCCCATGTCCTCTGTTAGAAGAGATTAGCTTCTCAGAGAGGAGCTCGGGATGTAGCCCCCTTGCTAGAGACCTTGCCTTGCATGTTGTAAACATGGGGTGGTGGCAAATGCCTATAATCCCAGCTCCAGGGAAGCAGAGGCAGGAAGATCAGGATTTTGGCTGCATAGTAACTTCAAGGCCAATTTGGGATTCTTGAAACACTCTCCTCCCATTGCCCCCTCCAAACAACCAAAGCCACAACAACCACTAAAGAAGCATTCTCCAAGTTTGACAGTTTTCTCATGACAGGGTTCATGGGTTATCTGAGAGTTTTGATGAGCACAGGCCAGTCACTTCGATCAATTGGAAGAGAGTTTGGCCAGCTCAGTCTACAAATAGGATGGACAGACATTCAGAGAGGTCAGCATAAAGCCATAAGGTAATGGGACAGCAATCATAGAAAGTCTAACATTATTATTTGATATAACATCCTTTCAAAGAACACAGGAACGCGCGCGCACGTGTGTGTGTGTGTGTGTGTGTGTGTGTGTGTGTGTGAATCATGATGGCGATTATACATGAAGACAGTGTGATGGGTATACACTAGACAATCTAATAAGTACTTTTGCCTCAGCTATAGACATGCTTCCAAATCCACTGTGCTGCTGTGTCCATTTCTCCCTAGTGTTCTAAGGATGGCTCGCAAGTGGAGTTAGTGGAAGAAAACACTGGATCCGTGTTCTGTCACTGTGGTAGGAGTGGGTGTTTACTAGAAAAGTGTTGGCAGGACTGTGATTCCTCCAACATCCCTAGAGAGACAGACCCTGTGTTCTAGCAGTCATCCTTAGTGCTCAGGAACTAGAAAGTGCTTCTTCCTGAGATCGGTGTGTGTTTCACAGTGCACTTCCCTGCTTTGGTTTCTCTGTCATTGTGTGCCCACCATGCTGTCAATTAAGAAGCCTGTCACGTGCACTTTGGGGCATGCACTAATGCTGGATGGCCTTATCTTTACTAATGATACCTACGTAGGTTTGCAGATTGAAACACTAAGTTTGAAGGTTGAGTACCATTCATCCCACAGACAACGTCTGATGCAATAGCTTAGAGCCAGTTGTTACAGTAAATTTCAGCCTGGGCACTCACACTGGTGACCGCCTCGAGTTAATGCTGACCTCCCCTGCGGTAGCCAGCCACATTTTCAGAAAAGGAAAAGTCAAATGAAGAAGCAATAGCCAAGGTACACAGACACATTCTCAATACTTGAAAGCTAGCACGCAGCCTGGA
Source organism: Microtus pennsylvanicus (assembly GCF_037038515.1). Lineage (NCBI taxonomy): Eukaryota > Metazoa > Chordata > Mammalia > Rodentia > Cricetidae > Microtus > Microtus pennsylvanicus. The sequence continues at coordinate 129,743,605 of NC_134601.1, read as the reverse complement.
AGGCCCTCTGAAATCCCCTATTGAATGTCACTACCTTCCTCCGGGCTCCTGATATCATGTCTACAGAAAGAAGAAACCATGTAAATAGACTGTAGAATTCATACAGTTACTTCAAATTTAGGGGTCAAAGCGGAAGGGCCTGATGGCTGTTTACCCATATATCTGATCCCCCCTCATTCCCACTGGAATGTAAACTTGAGAGCAAGAGTCAGGATAGAGAATGAACATGTGTCTTCATATTTGTGCACTTGCAAATAAAAGAGTGAGCAGTGGGCTTCAATTCATTTCTGTGTGCCAACTACTGTTGGAGTTGTAGTGTCCATAACACTCTAGTATTTGAGAGTTCAATTAAATGCTCACCTCCACGGGATGATCATTTGAGAACCCAGAGCGCCTTACCCTGTGACGGTGCTTATGAGCCAGGAGCAACTTTGGCTGCAAGGAAACACACGCCATCCCATCTCCACCTCAGCTTCATGAGCGCTCGATTGACTTAATGCTCATTTGCTTATTTAATCATTCGTTCATTTATTTTTCCATTGAGTGCAGTTCGTGCTGGCCATATGCTCAGAGGCTTGGGGTCATCCACTGGGTCACTGACAGCTTCCAAAGGCCACATTCCAAAGAAAACCAACTCTCCCTTCCCCCAACAGCAATCAACTGCCAATAGCTGCTGGCCTAGGGATGGAGCCCCTCCCCTCCATGCTGGAATTCTTAACTGGTTGATCTTGTGCTGGTTCCATGTAGGTGGACAAAGGCCAAGTCCTATCCAGGGGACAACCCTTCAAAGCCCTCCTGCCTATGCTCGGGCTCAATCTGCTTTGTGGGCCCTCTTCTAGGATGTGCCCTGAGCCTTGGGGCTTAGTCAGGTGGTGTGGGGTGCACGGTTTCTCTAGGGGTCCCCTCTGGGTGTGTCTGAGCACCCACAGTCTCTTATTGTCAACACTTTGAAGAGTGATGAGCCCACACATCAAGCAGTACCATTGCGACAGTGTGGAGGCAGCACAAACATGGGGATGCATGCGTGTGTATTCGTAGTGGACAGGGCTATAAGGCCATGGTTTGAAAATATAAATAGGTTCTCCCCTAAGGCCTAAACTCTCCTGGCCTACAGTTCTTGACCTAGTTTCCACCCAGTCCCAGGCCTGATTTCCTCTTGTGGAGCAGGCCTAGAACCCAGTCAAGAGTGCAGTCAGTTCCTCCCATAAAGGATGCAAGCATTGTTGCACCAGTCGGAACCTCGGCCTGGCAGGTCACCTAGTTGGAGGCAGGCTGCAGTGCTGGGGCAGACTGCTGATGCCTTCTTACTTCCACTGCAGCCTCCCAAGCATCCTGCACAGCGCCTCCTGCTTCTGTGTGAGCTACCCAGCAGGGAGAGAGTCCTTTCCAATTCAAGATTGATTGTTCTATATCCTGTGAACAAAATGTGTCGCGTATTCAGGAACAGGAGCTTAACCATCTAGTTAAGGGGGGCAACCAAGATCAATGGCAATACCCAGTGTTGCTGTGAATCAGTCTGTCTTAGAGAGTGGGGTAACCATCAAAACTAGAGTTAATATATCTGTGCTTTTATTTAAAATCTATCTTTATACGTGAGTGTGGGCATGTGTGTAGTCTCCTGGTGCTTATAGGTTTCTGTTCTAACACATGACAGGAAATGGGCATTTTAGAAAATGCTAATATAAAACTTAAAACTGTTTCATCAGCTCAAATTCCTCTCAGTTCCTAGACTATGTGAGTTATTGAAGCATAAATAAACCTTTATTGTATGTACGTAAAGAAGAATTCATACAAAGATACTATCTGCGTGCCCATTGTCTCCATTCTGCTTGTTACAAGGTGGTCGAGAAAGTCACTATTATTGCTTGGGATGTAAACTGCCTCTCAGCACACAAGAGCTCCTGAAGGCATGTACAGGAACCCCTCTCCGAGATGATTGACTGCCTTCTCAGAATTGAGCTGGGTAGGCTCTGCTCTTCCCCAAATTTCAAATGATCCAAAATGCAAGACCGTGATTTGTCTCTGTGCTTTGAGCTTCTTTGAGTAATTAATATGCTTACCTACAGAGGCAAGCACACAACCAAGGAATACGATGTACACAATGGGAACAAAGGCAGGACTATGTCCTGTCTTCATTGCCTGGGAGCTCAGGAGAAAGGACAATCCTTGAAATGCAATGACTTCCCTAATGCTTGTTATGACAGAGCCTACTTCCTTAACACGTTGCTCCATTTCAATTTGTTGTTTAAGAAAATTGCTAACAGTTCTGTGTAGCAGGCATTAGCATTGATTCATCTTGAAGGTAATGGAATCTCACGGAGGCCTACGTGAAGAAGTGTTCGAGACACTCTGAGCTTCTCCTGCACACTATCATGTAGGCTGTAGAAAGACTTCCCAGTCTGGCTGTTTCCCAACCACGTGATACACCATCACACCCTCGGTGTCCTCCCTTTCACAGTGGAGTCCATGAGCCAGATCCCCTTAGTGTAGGTTTTCCCAGGATGGTCCTTGTGGTTCTTAATTGGTGGTGGGGCCATCAGCAGTGAACCAGATCAGGAAGAGAGGTTGAGAATAGTGGGTGTGAATCAAATCCATCAAGTTAGATATCCAGGTGTCAGGAGAGTGGGCTGCTGCTGTTTTCTGGGGTATGTGTGTGCCTGAGTTACCACCTGCCCTTGACCAGCCAACCTCTTCCTGAGGACCACACCGTGTGAAAAGCGCTCACTCTCCCTGTGCACAAGTGCCCTGTGCCGCAGAGCTCACACACTGTATACCCACAGTACGCGCGGAACTCTCTCTCTAGTGGGCAAGAATGGATGGGGTGCACAGTGTCCTGTCCACTTCCTCTCTACCTAGATCAATGACTCCTACCTTGCATACTGCTCTCCTCTTCCTTACCATAGCACGTACAGCATACTCCTTGAGACTGACTGCACACTCCTCTGCCTCATTCTGTGCTGGAATTCTGAAGCTTGTTTTCCAACATACTTTCATTATGCAGGCCAGTCTCAAACTGGTCATGCAAGGAGGTGAGACACTGGCCATGCCTCTGACCCCTGGAGCTGTATAGTTTGGGCATTAGGAAGTGGGGTCTTTGGTGTCCTGGTGTTCCATGCCAGTTATATGTGCTACCATCTCAGAGCATCTGCTCCTGAGGAAGAGCATCACTACCGTTCCACTCACATTCCCTGCCTCTCAGAGAAGGGGTAGGCAGAGGTGAGAGGAAAGAAAAAGAGAGCAGAAGAAAGACAAGGAGTGGGAGGCAGGAGAGATAAGCAAAAGAGAGAGCAGGAGCAGGAAGAACACAGACACATATATGGATACACGACATCAGCAGAGTGACAGTCAGTGTCCTGGAGGGGCCAGGTCACACCTGTGAGCCCTTGTGCCTCTCCACTGTGTGTTCCAGGCCGAAGCAAAGGGAAACAGCCCAGGCTTAGATTCCCATTTTTGCTCTCTCTCTTCTTCCAAATGCAATCATTTGTTATTCACAACAAACTTCTTTTCAGCTGTCTGTGTGATTTCATGTGCGTGTGCGTTGGTGTGTCTCTGTGTGTGTGTTATTGACAAATACTGCAGTGTGATTTCCTCAGATACTTGTGAGGAGGGTAGTAGCTGGAGGTGCAATAAATCCTTCAAGTCCCTTGGAGGGCCCTGCATGGCTCTGTGGTCCTTCTGTCCCTGTGTAACAGACAGTGCATGTGTATGCTCGCTATCTGTGTCTCAAGGACACCTGTGAATTTTAGATTTGTTTGCAGGCACCTAGAGCATGTGGTATGTTTCTACGGTGCGTGTATATGGCAACTCATAATTTGATGGCCAATGTGCTCAGCATACCTGAATGTATGTGACCCAGCACATGAGATTCACAACCACCACCACGCCGGGACACACACAGACACACATAAGGAAATACGTTCTGATCATTCTGTACTTTCCAGTACTCTCAAATGTGGGAAGTGGCTCTCTGTCGCTATGGGAACACGTGTGTTTTTAGGGAGCAGTTTATATGTCCACGGTTGTCATGGATGACAATTTAGGGTATGAGTTTTAGGTGGAAGTCAGCTTGCTTCTCTCACTTCGGGGCCCAGCACGCCTGAGAGCACTAGCCAGCCATAGACCTGTGGAGAAGATCTCTTGTGGGATCCAGAGACAGAGGAAAGCCAAGTTAGAGAGAGCATATAGTCAAATGTGAGCCGGGAAACAGGGTGCAGGGCAGGAAGCCAAGGGCAGCCATGTCCAGTGCAAAAGCAAAGCAGTTCCTCCACAAGCAGCTGGCTCCCTGGCTTACTCAGTGCCTCAGGGCCCACAGTGAGAGGCCAGAGGTAGGTAATGGATAACAGACAGATGGGCTGCTGCCCAAATGCGGGGGAATGCCTGTGAGGAAGCAGGTGTTGTCACAGAGCAAAAAGGGAAAGAGTTTGGAGGAAAGGGGTGCCCTGCCAGGCCGGACTGTGTGCCACCTTGCTCATATCTCAGCCTCATGATGGGTAAAGGAGGATGGAATGAGTCCCTGTCTGTGGGCCAGAGACAGTAGTCAGCAGCTGGCAATGCTCAGGTAGGCTCCAGGCGTGACCTCTGTGCAGATGAGCCTGTCTCTGCTGAGGGCCAGAGAATCTTCTGATTATCATTTGGCTCATCTCTGCCATCCCAGAACCGTCCCCAGAGGCACATAGTTCTTTTTCACCTGCAGAGTCTGAGAAGGGAATCCATAATTTCCCAAGCTCAGGTGGCGAAATCAGTGCTGGAACAGCCCCAGGTGAGGACAGCTGGGTCAGCTCTGATATCTGCCCTCCATCCACCCCAGCTATTTTCAGCAGCCTATTTATTCATAGGGTCCATATGAGAAAAGAAGCATGTGCTTTACCTGTGGGACACTGTGTGTGTCGCTTTATGTGTGTAGGGGGAGCATTTGCTTGATGACTGTGTGTGTTTGTGAGTGTGTGTGTGTGTGTGTGTGTGAGTGTGTGTGTGTGTGAGAGAGAGAGACAGAGAGACAGAGAGTTGTGGTGTGAGTGGGGAGATAACCCCCATGTGTATCCATCTCAACTCCTGAAATTGACATGGCAAAGTGGTGAGCCACATAGCGCCCCTCTCTGATGATAGAGGCGCTTGCATATTGCTTCTCCCTGATCGCTCACATGGACATTTTCTGAAGTCATGCTAAGGTGGCTGTGATATTTCAAGTAACAACTGTGGCTCTTATGAAATCGTGACGAAGACAGACAATGTATAATGAGGAAACTGTGGGCACACCCTTCCTCATAGGGGACATTATGGCTTTGGCAGAGTTTATTCAGAGGTTCCCATTCAAACACTCTGAGGAATGCTACCTTACACACCATGTCCTTTGGGATAGGCGCGGGGGAGGGGTTTGAGGGGGGCAGCCTCTGGGGTTGATCCTCCTGAGGAAGAGCTAACACCGTGAGCCTCTTTGTCTCCATTAGAGGCTGAGCCAGGCTCTCTCATGTATCTCTCAGATGATTTGTTGGATAGTTAGCACAGACATACCACACTTAGGGGTCTGTGTCAGTCTTTGGGGCTGTCCCAGACACAAGTGGAGGAATCTCCATCAGGGAGGTCAACAATGCTAATAGCATGGGCTGACACTAGGGAAGGGCTCCCACCCAACTACAGAAAATGTGTAGAGGCTTTAAATGGTTGTGACCTCATAGGGAAGGAGAGTGCCTGTGTTTGTGTGGCTGCTTTTTAAAGTAGCATCGTCATCACCTTCCTGTCTATGTCTTGAAACTCTTAGCTCAAATGTCAGCCTAGACAACCCGTGCTTGTGGGAATAGGGGCGTCTTTCCAAACTCCATTTTTTTGGAGCTCATAAACACTTCTACCATGGTCGTGAATTTCTCTAACACCCATGGGCTCCAAAGACAATTCTGCTCAGGCCTTCCTTGATCTAGGTTAAAGGCCAGTGCAGCCCAGTGTGGAGGCAAATGCCTCCTGTGGAAAACTGCTGCCTTGCACAATGTCTATCCAGGTCTGAGGTGGAGTGCACATTTAGGAAGGTCTGTGTCATCCAGCCAGAATCTTACTGCAGACAATATCAAAGAGGGACCTGGGGTTTGGATGCTTTAGCCAGTTCTCTTTGTTCTAATAGTCCACACTTCCTCTGACTGGTTCTGCAGAAGTACCGATCTGCCTTTGACTGATGTGAGGAAAAGGGGCCAGCTTTACTTCACAGCACAGTGAGAAATCTCAGTCTGAGATGAGGATTCTCAACCTTCTTTATGCTCCGGCCCGTAATATTGTTGCCCATGGTGTGGTGTCCGGAATCTCAATACCATATGCCTTGCTCCTTCGTATTTGTAATTGCGATGTTATGAGTTGTAATGTACAAATCTGATTTACAAAATGTGCATTATAAGACCTCTAAGTGTTTGTGATCCAAGGGTTTAGAATCGCTGCTCTAAGTTGCTGAAGGTCTGCTGGGGTGTTATTCCCAATTTGTTCACAACTAAGCCGACATTGCTCATGGATGGGACATGTCGACTGAAGGTACACGTGGGAGTCCATTTTAAGAATGTCCCCATGTCCTCTGTGGAGTAGAAACCTTGGTCCAAGGCTAGCACGCTCTCGCAACATGCATACTTTCCATCAAGAGCACCATCAGGAATCTGAAGCGCCCATCATCGGACAAGGAAGCTGCTCTCCAGTGCCCAGCATAATACAGTCTGGTACAGTTCTTGCCACCTGAGGAAACATTTGGCCAGAGGCTATGACAGGCCCTGCAGCATCTTAGAAGAGCCCTTCTCTGAGAACAGTGAGAGACATGTACAGTCATAACTGCTAAGGGAAAAGCAGAGTAAAAAGGCATGGAATGTCCATTCTTCTGAGGAGGGGGTGCACATAGACCCCCACTCTCATTTCCATGGCCAGGATATTCACCAGTTCACACCGATGGTGGTTCTGTGCTTTGGAAAGGATGATCTGGAACTACAACGCACGTGCGTACAGACACACACACACACACTCTATCTCTCTTATATACACAACTTCTTTCAAACCTGCGGATCTGATGTTGACGGACACTTCTCTTTTGTTTTTAGTATCTTCTAATCACACCCTCACCAGCTCAAAGAGGCACACTGGTTGGTTTCTCTCCAGGGCCTGCACTCCTTAAACGCAGCTATCCAACCTCTATTTGATGCCAGAATTTTTCCAGAGATACGGTCTGTTTCTACCATGGGGATAATTCCTGGGTCATGTCAGGTGGGGTCACTCCTTGACACAGTTTGATATGCAGTTGGAAGGTGACAAAGTGAAGGGGACACGGCCCCTCCATGATGAGCATGTACACATTCAAATCCCTAAGGGGGAGATTCATGTGTAGACCAGCAGGGTTAGTTGGATCCAGGGCCTTTGGGTCAAATGTCAGTGGAGGACAGTTCTGGGTGTTGTGCTGTGGTGTCTGTCTGAGTGGTAAGCTGTCAGAGGTAGGGAGTGGTTGACGCAAGGAACAAAGGTCACTTGGCTCCTCAGCCTCAGGTGCCCAGCAGTTCCAACACTCCGCTGTTGCTGTGCTCTCTAGGAAAGTGGGGATGGTGCCAGGCCTAGAGGCTGTGGCTTCTATGACATTACTGAAAGCAAGGAGGCTTATAAACTAGGGTGTCCCTACCACTGCAAGTGGCTGCCAGCTTGAGAATGCTCCTTTTTGGTTTTTGCTGAAAGTTTGAGACTATGCTTACAAAAAGACCCAGTCAGAATGCTGGACTCAGGCCTCCAGTCCCTTTTCCCCTCTGTTTTCTCTCTTGCCAGTTCTCTCCATCCCTCCCCCTGTGAGCAGCTCTCTCACTTGAGAAATGGGCATTTTGATATCATTCATAGTGTGGGTTATTTAGAGCAGTAGACAACAGTTGGGTACCTAAAGTGTGCTTGGCAGTTACGTGATGTTCAACAGAGCCTGGCACCACACACAGGCTGCCGGCTGACCGCAGGCAGCTGAGTTAATTGGGCCTTGAACGCTTGAGAGACCTCTACCCTTTCCAGATCCTGCTATTGAACAACCCTTGATTTATGCTCGATTCGTGACCTCTGCCTAGTGCTACCAGTTTCTTTCTGCCACCCCTGTGCCAACCATTTCCCTCCCTCCAAATTGCCCGATGGCATCCTTCTCCTGGCCTTCTCTTTACTCTCTCTGACCATTTTCTCTTTTCTCAACTACAGCAATACAGCACTGAAAACGCTTACAGACTCATCTGGTCCATGCTTCTTCCATTATCTCTGAAACCTCTCCAGACCAGGCTTGTCATCCGATCCTGCCATGGAAGCTGCTCTGATGAATGTTGCCAGAGACTTCTGCATTGCTGGAGGCAATGGCTGGTTTTCTGTCCCCCTTTCAACCGCCTTTGTCATTCTGTGTTTGTGGTCAGTGTGGTTTTCATGACAGTTTCCTTCTTGTGGCTCAGAGGGCACTCTTCACTTTCCTTGTTCTTACTCTTCACTTTCCTTGTTCTCCAGCTCCTAAGTATCTATTGTTCCTTCTCCTTCATATCGTCATGCTTGGATTCTATTACTTATCTACTGTCCTTCTCCATGTACAGCCACATGCAACCCCAGCTTAGCTCAGGCTAATTGTAGCTCCGGAAGCTACCTGTATATCTGCTGCACAGACCATTTATGCTGGCTAGTTGTGTATCAACAAGACACAACCAACTGTCAATGCAGAAGAGGGAATTTCACTGGAGAAACATCTCCATGAGATCAGAATGAAGGTAAGCCTGTAGGTCATTCTCTTAATGTGCAATTGCTGTGTGAGGGCCCAGTCCGTGGTGGGTGATGCCACCCCTGATCTGGTTCTGTGCGAAAGCAGGCTAAGAAAGCCTTGGAGAGCAAGCCAGTGAGCAGAACACTTCCAAGGCCTCTGCATCTCTTCCTGCCTCTGGTTGGGCCCTGTTAGCGTTCCTGTCCTGACATTCTCCAGTGAGGGGCCACTGTGGAGAAGTGTGAGCCACATACACCTGTTTTCTTCCCTGGGTCATGCTATCTCATCACATCATTAATAAACCTAGAAAGGACGGTCCTCACCCCAATCCCAGAGTTACTCTTTCAAGTTCTTACTCAGCTCGCATGGGTCATCTGGATCCAACATGCGCTGTCCACAATTTCTGATCACCTCTCTGTCTGTAGCCCCCATTCTCCTTTGCAGGACTCCCTATATTTGGCCATACTGACCACTTGTCTGTAATCTCCGGGGGCGGGGGAAGAGGAAGTGAGATAGTTGAGAGAAGACCTTGGGCTCAGACTTGCTCCTCCTGCCATTCACATCTAGTCCCTCAGGAAGTCTGTGGAGGCATTCCTTGAAATGCAGAGAGAGCCTGTGTTCTTCCCACCTTACACTATGGAGTGTGCTCAGGAAGGGCTCAGTGCCCATCTCTGCCTGGCTTCGTGCCTGCTCTCTGTACTCTAATCCCCTTGCCTCATTTGCTCTATGCTGAAGACATTTAGTCATGAGTGATTCTCCTGGAGGTCAGGCCGGGTCACACTGCTCCACCTCCACAGTGCCTCCCTCTTACCCCCATCACATTTTCCTTGCAAACATGAGGCAGCTTCCTCCAGTTCAGTGGAACCAGGGGCTTGTTCCTGCCTCTGCTTATGTGTCCTGTCCTTTTATTTTCAGCTCCGTGCACCTCACAGCGGTTGGCCTTTCTGCCATTAACTCAGTAGGGTAGGACACCCTCTGGCATTAAAGCCTCGTCCCTTATTTCAGAATACTACTTACTTTACGTGTCAGAAAGGGCAATGCCCTGCTCCTCTTCCTTCCTTCCCTACATATCACCACTCCAAGGGAGTCTGCCTTCCTATCCTAAACTGTTGACTCAAACCCTCATGCCCTGGACCAGCATATCCAGTAATCTCACAGTCTTCCCCAGCTCTGAAGTCCCTCCTCATCACCACGACCACCTGGGGCCTAGGCAACTACCACCTTCTTCTGTACTTTCTGACTCCTAGCTGGAAAGATGCCCATCCTTCCCTACCATAGGCACCATTCATGGTGAGAAGGGAAATTGTGATTTATCCTCCCATGCGTCATACATGTGGACCAGACTATAACTGAACTCACAAGTATATAGTGTGTGAAAGGATGGTTTTTCAGGGCATCTGTCAGGATAGTTAATAAAAGCCAGTTCATTTTAGAAGACTGTCGAGCAGAGCTGCAAACAGGAGCCTCACTGATAACATCTGGAGTGTGGAGGGGGTGCCTGGCACAGCTGCTGCCACACACCCAATAGAGCACTTGGCAGGGTGCCTTGACCTTTTTTCTGATCCCTCAGGTTGTCCTTCCCCATATTATTCACTGTGGCACTCCCTCTCTCTACCCCTCTCTTGCCTTGACAAGGTCTTGTTCCCGCATATACTGGAGCGGTCCAGGACCCAGGTGTTCACTTTTGCTCCTTTGTCCTTGCAAATTGAAACTGCAGCTTCCCCACTGATTTCTTGGAAACACCTTTTCAGCCTTCTGGGTTACTCAATCAAGGCCTCATTGTTTGCTGTCTCATCTCCACAGAGCTGAAGGCTGAAAGAAGTTGCATCAATGTTACTACTGAGCATGCTCTTCAGCTCACCCTCTTCCATAGGCCCCCTGTCCTGACTCTCCTGCCCCCCACCCCCATCCCTACCCACCCCCCAGTCACTCATCTCACAGCCACTGGGAATTCTCCCTTTACCAGCTCTTCATCCACTGAAGAAAGTGTCGCCTTGCAGTTCTTCAACAGTGTGGTGGGAGGTTTGGACCCTCAGGGAGATGAGCCTAGCCCCTTGAAGGCCTCCCCCCACACCCCGGCAATGCAGGTCATCCAAGCCTTGGTTTCCACAATGAAGCTGGGCAGTGCCTCCTGCTGAAGCTGTTGCGATTCCAGCTGCTATGTCTGGTACAGTGCAGCTGGAGGCTTATTCCTGTTCTTTCCCCCCGTGTAGGGATTCTCCTGCTCTGGGGACTTTTTGAAGCTTCTAGGCATGTACACAGGGATAGTCGCATTGGATCTTTAGGCCCAAGAGAGCCATCACAGACTCAGGCAGGCGTCAGATGGACATAAATTACATCTAGCCCTGAGCTAGCTGGGACTTCTGTATTTGTCCATTGATCACCATGGCCTGGCAGGGACAAAATGTGTCATTCTTCTGGCACGCATGAAGTGTTTAAGAAAATCTCTGGTACAGCCTCTCCTACTTCCTACGTGACTTTCCTAACTGGGGCTGAATGACTGTTTAGAGGAACCTCTGCTCAAGGCAAGGAGGAGACCCAGTGGATCTCCCTTGTGTGGGGTTGATGGCAGAGGGCTGAACCTTCATTTTTTCCTGGAAGGAAGAGACTCCGTGAGTGTGCACTGGCCAGCCATAACCGATGCAGGCCTAGAGAAAGGAGCTCTGGGAGTGTGGAGAAAGACTTAGGATTGTGTCAAGTTTGTCACTTCAGTGGATCTGGCCCTGAAAGCCTCTTGCTGACCTCCCTTGGATTCCCTGGCTGCCCACCTCTTGATGTAGACTTGATGTCACCTGTACCTCCAGAGGTAAGTGACAACCTTGTGTTTGTCTGTCAGGCTTCTCTGGCACTTCCTGAATCATAGAAGATGGTCATCATATGTGCTGGGACCTGCTGAAGCTTGCTTCATGGGCTCTGCTTCCTGTTTCAGCCTCCTTAGCCTGCACACTGCTGGCTGTGCCTTTGGGCTTTGCATACAATCATTTGCCACCCTGCCCTGCACCCTGCAGCTGGGCCTTGTCCTCAGCCACCAGCCAGGTGAAACTGTGATGGAGAAGGGCAGAAAGTACACGGGTTTCTGTGGTTTGTGCGGTATGCCTGGGTCAGACACCTGGCCTTCATGTTGTCTAGATGGAGACTGCAGTGTGTTTTCTTAGTCCTCTCCTTGTGGTAAATGTGGTCAGCTCTAGAGCCTGAGATCTCTCCTGAGTGTCCTCAGCCAGGTAGTTAAGGAGCATTGTGAGGAGGCACCTATATCTCCACATCTGTAGTTCCCACATCACCTCAAAGGGTAGTGAAATGGCAACATTACCTTGACCCTGAAAACACCACACAAGGCACACCCTTGCGAGCACGCAAGTGCACACAAGCACACACACCCACACCCACCTGCCCACCCCTCACCCCACCCCCACACTCACACACACTGAACCAGTTGAGCACTGTGCAGCAGCTGGGACACTCTAAGTTTCCTAGTTTCAGGTTCAGTATTCTCTCAGGTTCCCCCAACATGCTGAAGGCCAGCTGTTTCAGAGCCCTGCTGCCCCGTGTCCTAGGGTCACTTCAGGTATTGATGATTTTATTTCCACTTCCCTATTGTAAGCTGTGACAGCCAGCTGTGGGGCACTGGCCCTCCTCCCCCCTCCTCCTTTCTTACTCTCTTCTTCCCCCATCAGGACCTGTGTAGTTCATTGAGGAATGTCTTATTCCGTAAATTTCTATGTTGCCTTCAGTAACTCCAGATTTACTCCCACATGCCAGTATTACTTTGAGAAAATAAATTGACATAGCCTCCATAATTTTAACACCGTCTCCCACTGTTGATTTTGTGGGTCCCCTCAGCTGCCTATTTTTTCTCACAGTTCTGTTACAATTGCAGAATAGAAACAATTCTGAATGAAGAGATTCCATTTAGTAATTAGTGAAAATAGGCATTTTTATTTTCAGGCCATATGCAACCTCCAATGAATAAGTGATTCCGATTAGGAATTCATGAGAGCAGGGATATTTGAATTTCACTCCATCTACAAGTCTGTAGCAATCAGATCAACAGACCTACAGTCCTCGCCTCCTGTCAGCACACATAGCGCGTTCGCCATCTGCCCAGAATTCCTGCTGAATGTTGAGCTAAAGCAGCTGCAGTCGCCAAACAGGTGCCTTTCCCCTGGAAGGCTGCCGTCAAAGACTCACATTGGGACGTTTCTAAAATTGGCTTTAGGATGGATTCCATGAGAAGCTGCTCTCGGGCTCCCCATCAGTGTTCTGACCGAGAAAGTCAAATCTCTGGGAGCTAAGCACAAGCTCTGTCCGCTTTGGGCAAAGTACTTCTCCGGATCTTTTGGGAAGGCAGCAAGAACAGCCATGTGGAGTTTGCTAGCTCCCTACAGCCCAGTTAGCACAGTTTTAAACATGCCATATCCAATGGGAGCCGATAGCCCTCATGGCAAGAACAGGACTATGTAAAATGAACGTGGAACAGGACCTAGACCAAGACCTGGAAGACAAAGCAGTTCGTCAGCCAAGGAGAGGAAATCAACATTCAAGCCAGTGATGTCATTTTCTTATATTTCCATTCGGTGCTTCCTCCCCACTACAGCTGCTCTTTTGCTGCCCGTGATTCCAATGTCTTAGTTCCCTAGCCTGCTCTCCTCCTTGCCCTATAATGTATTTATCTCTATAGTATAGAAGGGCCTTGGAGCAGGCCAACACTGTCCCCTACTGTTCATGCCTTTTACTGTTTTATCTTTCATTTTCTATTTTCCTTTTTCTTCATTTCTGTTCCCTGTATTCATTTTTTTTTATTATCACATCACCCAAAGCCCAGGGACTTACTTGGTTCATTATTTGGAGGTTCATGTCTTTACCACCTCTATTTACTCTTCCACTAATCACAACTCCCACATTTTGACTGCATTGTTCCTTTGTTTCAATTATCGTCATGTCCACGTATGACCCTTTACTCCCCAACTAACAACCTAATACTCATCACGTGACAGTCTTACCATGACTGCTTACCTCCTTTTCTTTTCCTTTGCATTTTGAGGGTCCCTTTTCTCGCTAAACTAACTGGCATCTCTTTTGTAGTAACTTGCACCTATGTTATTAGAGTGAATTATAACATTGGTCTACCAGACAAACTCATCTCCTGACTGCTGAAAGAACATTCACTGAAGCAAGAGAGGCAACTTCAGTTAAAGAACCTTTAATCCCAGCACTTGGGAGGCAGAGGCAGGTGGATCTCTGTGAGTTCGAGACCAGCCTGGTCTACAAGAGCTAGTTCCAAAACAGGCTCCAAAACCACAGAGAAACCCTGTCTTGGAAAAAAAAAACAAAAAACAAACAAACAAACAAGAGCAAAACCAACAAATCTTTACCAACAAGCCAACACCATGGGGTGGTTTGAATGAGCTGTCCCTGTAATCCCTGACATTTGAACACTTGACCCTTTGGATAGCACTGTTTGGGCAAGTTTGGGAAGTGTGGCCTTGCTGGAGGAATTATGTCACTGGGATTGGGTTTCAAGAACTTAAAACCTTGGCTTTCTTTCAGTTTTGTTTGTTTGTTTGTTTGTTTGCTTCTTTCTTTCTTTCTTTTTTTTATTTTTATTTTTTTGCTTTTTTTTCTTTATTCTTTTGGTTCAAAAATGTGAGCCCTCAGCTTCCTGTTTCTGCCGCCACACTATTGCTTGCTGCCATGCCTCATTGCCACGATGGACCCTTATCCCTCTGGAACTGTTAGTCCAAGTAAACTATTTCTTTATAAGTTGGTTTGGTTATCACATTATTTCACAGCAACAGAAACGTAACCAATCCACCCTAGGTTTGCAGATCCAAGTTCAAAGGCACAAGTAACACAAAGAAACATGACAGTTTGTCTCCTCCAAAAATTACCAACCCCTTACTAGTGACCTCTGATCACAAAGATTTAGATGAAATTCCAGATGCAGACTTCAAAAGGACAATTATAAAACATAGTTAAAAACTATTCAAAGAAAAGTATACTATTTTTCAAGAGAATACAAACAAATGCCTAAATGATATAAAAATAGACGTTAATAAAAAGCAACAAGTAAACCCCAAATGAAGTGAGGACAGAAGTGAAAGGCACAATAGGGCAAATAAAAAAGTTTATTGGAAACCATCAATAATATGGTTTCTGTGGAAGATAGAATATCAGTGTATAAAGACTAAATAAAGGCATCAGATCAGCTAAACATCAATAATCATTTTTAATGGATGGACGGAATAAATAAGAATCCTGGGACTCCATGAAAGGCAAAGTGTATTATTATAGACTTGAGAGAAGAAGGACAATTTCATGCAAATGACATAGAAAATATTTTTAATAGGATCTTGGAAGAAATTTCCCCAAATCTACAGAAAGAGAAGCCCATCTAAATATAAGAGTCACGCAGAACAGACCGGGCAAGAAAACAAACTCCTCTTGCCATATAGTTAAAGCACTAAATGTACAGAACAAGGAGGCATAGTAGAAACTGCAAAGAGAAGGGCCGGATCGCATAGAAAGGCATAGGAACAACTGCTGACTTGTCATTTCACACCAAGAAAGAGGAAGGGGTAGTACCGATGTCTTTGAAACCATGAAAGATCATAATTGCTAACTCAGTCAATATACTGAGCAAAACTATATGTCATAATTTTCAGCAACAGAAAAGTTTTCTAAGGTAAAAGCAGGCCAAAGAAATTCGTGACCACTGAGGCAGTTCTCCAGAGGACACTGGAAGGAATATTTCATTCACAATGAAGAGAAAGATAAAGTACTACAATAGGAAAAAAAGAAATGATTCTATAAGCCAAATTAAACAAAAGATTAAGAAAGTTTCAAACACTACAAAATCAACAAAATAAAAGGAGAACACATTACTTTTCAGTAACAGTCCTATCAATGGTTTCAATTCACTTGTCAAAAGACACTGACTAGAAGATTGGATTAGAAAATAGAATACTTTCTTCTGCCTCCATGAGATATACATTAGTACCAAAGATAAGTACTATTGTAGGATAAAGAGAATGGAAAAGAGTACTCTAAACAAATGGAATCACATTCAGGCACTGATATTCTTCTATTTGACAAAATAAACTTCAAACTAATTCTTTCAGAAGAGTTTAACAGGCTTATTTCAAACTGGTCAAGTGATGAATCTATCAAGAGGAAATTGTAATTCTAAATCTATATGCACTAAGTATATCTTCATCCAATTTTATAAAGCAAATGCTAATATATTTAAAATCACAGAACAACTCCAACATAGAAATAATGGGTTACTTCAGTTGCCACTTGTACTTTTGGACAGATTAATTGTACAAAAAAATGAAGAAATACTGGAACTAAATGGCATCATACGGTAAAATGTAGCTAAGAGCTATCTACAGAACATTCCTCCCAAATACCAAAAGAATATACATTCTTCTTGGTACCAAATGGGATCTTCTCTAAAACAGAGAACATATTGGTGCACAAAGCATGCTTCAACAAATGTAGAAATTGAAACAACATCCTTATCCTATCTGACCATAGTAGGATAACACTAGACATCCACAGTGAGAGAAACTAAAGAAAATATACAAAGTTATGGAGATTAAACACACCAAAGGAAGTTTATAGCTTTAAGAGCCTTTACATTACAACAGAGACCCTTGCTCAACCATGTTCATTGCTGCTCTATTCATAATAGTCAGAAATTTGAAACAGCCTAGATGTCTGTCAGTGGATAAATGGATAAAGAAAATGGATAATATTATAATAATGAATAATATTATGTTGTGTAAATTTACATGATGTAATATTATTCATATTAAAAATGTTAAAAACGAACTAATTAAATACACATTTAAATGAATGGAATTAGAAAAAAAAATTATCCTGAGTGAAGTAACCCAGACCCCAAAAGACAAATATGAATGTACTTGCTTATATGTGGGTGCTCACTATTAAGTCTTCGATAAGCAGGCTACAATTCATATAACCATAGAGGTTAGGTAAAGAGTAAGGGACTAGGGGAAAGAGTTGAATCACCATAGGAAGGGCAAATAGAATAGATAGCATAATAATAGGTGGATGGGCATACTGAAATGGGGTAATCAAATGGGGGGAGATAAAAGGGGAGTAAAGGTGGCAATATAAACAGGGACAAGTAAAACCAAGGGATATTTAAGGGATGATATGGAAACCTAATAGTGTAGAAGCTTCCTAAAATATATTCATATATGAAGATGGCCTAAATGGAATCACCAAATAATGGGGAAGACAGAACCTCAACTGGGTATCTTTCATCACCAAATGAAATCCTCCAGTTCTGGGAATGGGCTACATCAAATTCCGCTGCTGATCAAACAGGCTCCATGGTCATCCCCAAACAACTCAGGCTATTGACAAAGCTATTGGTTGCTCTCCATAAACTGATGGTAAGGCCCCATTGCTGAAGATAACACCTACATAACTCATTGAACATGGAGAAATCAAGTTGGTGCCTACAGAGAATCTTCACTTCTACTGACTAGTGTTCATGTTACTGGAAGATATTTTGTGTGCTACCAGAGGAGAAAGGTAAATATCAACCTAGCTACAAACCTTTGATCTATAATGGTGACCTGTCTGCAAGATATGCTGGTACAATGGTGGCACCTTGTGAAAGTACCCAACAATCTAATTGGATAATTGAATTTAAGGTCCAATCCATGAGTGTAACCCATACTCAATACTGATCAGATAGTCAAAAACCTGAGACTAGATAGGCCAGGAACATAGGCAAAAATCCAAATATTTCTGTTCTGTTAAAGGAACATAACATAATGACATTCTGCTATATCAGTACCTTGCTTAGCTGTCATCAGAGAAGCTTCCTCCTGCAGTAGATGGGAACAAAAGCAGCAACCCATAAGGGACAATGTAGTGCTATTTCATTTGTATTTTAATAAATATAGCTTGACTGAAGTTCAGGGAGTAAAACAGCTGCACTGATCAGCCTTACAGACCAGACAGTGGTGACACACACCTTTAATCCCAGTAGCCACACTAGTTTGCCATAGAAACCAGGTGGTAGTGGTATATGCCTTTAATCCCAGCACTAGAGAGGCTTATAAAATAGCAGGAGATATCTCTCACACACAGTCTCATTCTGAGATTCCTGGAGGCAGGACTGCCATTTCAGACTGAGGTAGAAGTAAAAGCCAGTGACTGGCTGCTTTGCTTTTCTGACCTTCAGATTGAACCTAAAGGTGCTACAGGACAATGTACAGAGAGTGAGAAACCTTGGAACCCTCAGTCCTAAATGGATTGTTTCTCCAACTCCCTTCCCTCAAGATTCAGGGATCTATGCAGAAGAGGAGGGAGAAAGATGGTAAGAGTCTGAGGTGATGGATGACTCCAAGGAAACAGTGTCTTCCAGACACCTAAGACTCACACACATATGAGCTAACAGAGACTGTGGCAGTATTCACAATACCTGCACAGACAGAAGCCAAATGGGGTCCATTGCTGAGAGAAGTGGCAAGCAGCTCCCATTCCTAACCCAGAAGCTATCTCCAAGTGTCAACCACTTGCAAAGGAAAAAAGAGTTTTCACCAACAGAGTCTCATGGGTTTACAAACCCCTGCTTGAGGGCAGGCTTCATGCTCAGCGATAGATGGCCCCCACAAAACAAACTCAACACTAGTTTTGGAGGTTCCTTTTCTCATAGGGCTCTGTCTGGAGATTGATTTTCCTTTCCTTACAGGGCTTTGCATCATGGTTTCTGGTGCTGTGTTTTTACATGGGATTTCTGTGTATGTGAATACGTGTCTCTGCCTCTGTATGCATTGCTTGTGTTTCTTCTTTGACACTTTTTCTTCTGGTAGGTTTTGCTTCATTCTATTCCAGTTTGTTTGTTTTTATTTTATCTTATTTTATTTTTTAGACTCCTGTTTGTATTCTAATATGAGATATAGATAGATAGATAGATAGATAGATAGATAGATAGATAGATAGATAGATGGTATGGATTTGGGTGGGGGTGGAGTGAGAAAATCTGGGAGGAGTTGGGGTTGGGGAAACCATACTCAGAATCTATTTTATGAAAAAAATCTATTTCTAATTAAATAAATCAAAGAGACTTCAAATAAACAACCTGCTGATTATTTTTTAAGACATTGGACAAACAAAACATATCCCCAAAGCAGTAAATGGAGAGAAATAATAAAGATCTAGTTAAT
Organism: Microtus pennsylvanicus; assembly: GCF_037038515.1. Lineage (NCBI taxonomy): Eukaryota > Metazoa > Chordata > Mammalia > Rodentia > Cricetidae > Microtus > Microtus pennsylvanicus. Next base: position 129,724,681 of record NC_134601.1, on the reverse strand, counting down.
TAATAAAGAAATTAATGAAATTGAAATGAAGAAAACAATAAAAAGAATCAATGAAACAAAGTCTTTGCTTTTTGTGGGGAGAAGATAAACAAAATTGAGAAGCAAGTAGCAAAATCAGTCAAAAGAAAGCAAGAAAAGGCCCAAATTAACAAAATTAAAGATGAAAAGGTAGAGATTACAATAGACACTGAGTATACTCAAAGAACTATAGGAGATACTTTAAAAATCTATATTCCAGCCAACTGAAAAATTTGAGAGAAATAGATGAATTTTTAGATATACATGAGATAAATTTCTAGATATATATGACCTAACAATATTAAATCAAGATGAAGTAAATAATTTAAATAGAGCTATATATCCAATGAGATAGAAGCAGTAATTTAAAATCCCTCAACAACAACAACAAAATCCCAGGGTCAGATAGATTCCGTGAATCTACATGGACCTTCAAATAATTAATACCCACACTACTGAAATTATTGTATAATGGAAAAGGAAAGAACACGTTCAAACTCTTTATAAAACTAGTATTACCCTGACATTTAAACTAGATGAAAATTCAACAACGAAGAGAGAATTATCCAAAATTTTCAATAAGAAACTAGCAAGTCATATTCAATACCACATCCACGAGATTATTCACTGTCATCTGTTGTAAGGAGCTGCAGGCTCCGTTCCTGACACCCCCGCTCCCAGTCGCCTGGCTAGCTTATGCCCTGAAATAATTACACGGAAACTGTATTCTTTTAAATACTGCTTGGCCCATTAGCTCTAGCTTCTTACTGGCTAATTCTCACAACCTTATTAACCCATCTCTAATAATGTGTGTAGCACCACGAGGTGGTAACTTACCAGGAAAGATCTTAACCTGCGTCTGTCTCAGAGAGGAGAATCATGGTGACTGCCTGACTTGGCTTCCTTTCTCCCAGAATTCTGTTCTGTCTACTCCACCCACCTAAGGGCCGGCCTATCAAAGGCCAAGCAGTTTCTTTATTAATTAATCAATGAAAGCAACAGATAGATGACACTCCCACATCAGTCATCAAACTGGCTTCATTCCAGGGATATGAAGATGTTCAATATATGTAAATCAGTAAGCATAATTGACCACATAAATGGACTCAAGGGCAGAGATCATGTGACCATTTCAATTGATTCAAGAAAGGCTTTTCACAAAATCCAACAACCCTTCATGAAAAAACTCTGGAGAGTCTAGGAGTGGATGGAACATATCTCAAAATAATGAAATTTTTCTATGACAAATCACTAGCCACCATATTGTTACATGGAGAAAAGCTCACAGCATTTCAACTAAGAGCAATAACTTGACAATGGTGTCTACTTTCTTCACCTTATTTAATATAATGCTTGAAGTCCAAGCTGGAGTAATAAGATAAGAAATGGAACTAAAAAGGGATACAAATAGAAAAGAAAGAAGTCAAAGTATCCCTATTTGCAGATGACATGATTTTATACTCTAGAGACTCCACTGGGAAACTCCTAGAGTTGATAAACGCTTTCAGCAAAGTGGCAGGTTACAAAATTTACATATCCAAATCAGAAGCCTTCTTAAATACCAAAGACAAACAGATGGAAAAAGAAACCAGAGAAACAATTTTACTAGCAGCAGCCAAAAAAAAAAAATCTTGGAATAAGCCTAACCAACAAAGTGAAAGCCTCATACAATGAAACATTTGAAAGAATGAATAATTTTTTAAAAAAGATACCAGAAGATGGAGCGCCTTCCCATGCACATAGATCGGTGGGATTAATAGTGTGGAAAACGACTATTCTACTAAAAGCAGTCTAGTGATTTAATGTAATCACTCTCAAAATTCCATCGTAATTCTTCATAGAGATTGAAAAAACAGTATTAAAATTCTTAGGGAAGCACAAAAGACCCTGGATTGCCAAAAGGAACCACCATTCTTGGTCTTGTTATACTACAGTTCCACAGTAGTAAAACTAGCATGGTATTGACAGGAAATTGAAGCATTGATCAATGGCGTAGAATCAAGGACCCATTTCCAAGCCCATACATCTAAAGGCAGGTGATTTTTTTTTTGACAGAGATACCAAATATATATATATATGAGAGAGAGAGAATTTAGTATCTTTGACAAATGGTGCTGGGAAATGAGATATCTACATATAAATACATAAATTCGATCTTAACTCTCATCCTACAGACAATTAATTCCAAAGAGATCTAAGATTTCAGTGTTAGACCTGAAACTCTGACACTTCTAGAAGAAAGAGCAGGAAATACACTTTTGGATACAAGCTAGAGTTAAAAACTTTTTGAATAGGTCTTTGTTCACCTAGGAAATAAGAATAACAATCAAAAAAGACCTTCGTGAAATTAAAGTTTCCGTGCTGCTAGGAAAACTGTCAATTGGCTGAAGAGGCAGCTTACGGAGTGGGAAAATTGTCAGCTAAACGCTTCACAGAGGATTAGTGTCTAGAATATACAAGGAACTGGGGGGGGGGGACACTAAATACCAAAAAAAGCCAATTAAAATTGTGCTAACGATACTTAGAAACAAAGCAGAGGTCTCCGAAGAAGGAATACAAATGGGTAAGAAATATTTTAAAATTTGTCACCAGCCTTCTGGAAAAGAAAATTAAAGCTATTTTGAGATTTCATCTTAGAGTCAGAATGGCTAAAGTTAAGAAAACAAAAGACAAGAACTGGTGGTGGTGGCGGTGAAGATGCTAGAATAGAGAACCATCATGCATTGTTGGTGGGAGTCCAAGTTGGATCAATCTAGTGAAAATCAGGGTGGCAGTATCCAGAAAACTAGAACTAGACCTAACATATGATCTAACTATACAGCTGCTGGGTATATGCCCCAAAGGACTCTACATCTTACTATAGAGACACTTGTTCATCCATGTTAGCTAGGACAAGAAAATATGTCTATATGTCAATCACCTGATGAATGGATAATGAAAAATGTGATACAGTGGAAAGTTATTTAGCTGTAAAGAAAAATGAAATTATCAAAAAAATACAGATGGAACTGAAAAATATTAAATGAGCTCAGAAGGACATTAAATTATGTTAAATAAGTTCAGAAAGACAAACATGGCATGCTCTTTCTCATATATGGATTCTAGGTTTGAATTTATATATATGTGCATGTACTTGGGAGTGAGTTTATGTAGAACCCAGCAAAGCAGAAAGTTTATATACAGCAAACACAAGTAATATATGAGGATCGTATATAAATGAGTTTTGTTTTATCTCATGTTGTTCCCAATGTTTTATCTCATGTTGTTCCCCATGTATGACTCAGCTGGTTAATCCATTCAAATATATATAGAACACAGTTGCTTGAAGCCACACACATATGATACACATAATATTGTATAGTATGATGAACTGTTCAAACACTTGCTAAAATATCTACACCAATAAGAAAACTAATATTAAAAAATTACTAAACTTATGACTTTGATTCTTTACTAAAGTTGAACAGATGAATATAAATTGTGAACCTCAAATATGTAAAAATGGTTAAAATTACAATATTTAATGAGACTTAAATCTTAAAGTCACCTACACAATATTAAACACCAATACCAAATACTTGGTTTTCTTTTCTGTTTCCCCCTCCATATCAGCAACACTAGCCCCCTTGGGGTTCTTCTGATTTTCTGTTTGACTGTCCTCACCAAGTAACGCTTATGGCTGCAGCCTCTCTCGTTCACAGCATTGCTAGAAGTGCTGATGAAACTGGAAGTGGATTTGTATAGACCCTATAGAAATTTGAACTTTGGCATGCACATGGACACAGGGACAGATACAAGTTAGTGCTTTGGTTTGCTCTGGTCTGGCCTTTACTTCTCTCATAGCCCCATTGTATTGTAGCCTCTGTTACAGGCTTACTCTAATTTTTCTTTTTAAAATTGATTTGATTATTTTCCTGGTTCGCCTTGATCTCCTAAAGAATACACCCTCCAGTGTACTAGCATCAGCCACCCAGTTCACAGTCTGTGCTTCTTTCCAAGCCACACCCCTACTTTCTGCAGGATCTTGAAGATGAGCCCTTCTTTAGCATAGGTGTCCATCATCAAAATAATGTCTAACTTCATGACTGGGAGAAAGTTTCTGAAGTTCTTACATTTGATGATGATTAGGAATCTTAGGCTTTTAGGCCTCCTCAAGTCACACCCATGCCTTTAAAATGGTTTCTGACAGATATGTGACACCTCTAAGGAGCTAGGAACTCTGAAGTTCTGGGTTGTTCTGCGCTTCCAGAAGCTTTTGAAGTGCTATCAGATTCAGACACGACAGACCAGGGAATTCAAAGTGAGAGGGGACTTGAAGGTGAAGGTGTTTGGATCCTTCAAAGTATTTCAGGCTTTCAATATGCTTGGGGTCTCTGAAGAGCAGTGGGCTTTTTAAGTGTAAGGCCCCTCACACAGTTCAGGCTTTTAAAGACAGTACAAGACTTTGAAGCATTTGCTATCTCTGAGATGCTTAATAGTTTCAGGGCATTTGCTATTTCTGAGAGAGGTTTAAGATGCACGGGGATACTTGGCTCCTGAGAGGAACAGGTGACCTTCAAAGTACTTGAAGCCTTGGAGATTCTGGGACCCTTTGAAGTTATGTGGGCCTTAATTATGTTGGGAGACTAAAGTTTCTGTGGCCTTGGAGCTGCTCAGGTGTTCTATGGTACTGGGGGTCTCACAGGTGCTTAGAAACTCTTGAGTTTTCAAGATGCTGGGATCCTTTGACATGAATTGAGCAATCAAAGTGCTTGAGATCTCAGAAGTGCTGACTTCAAGTTTGCTAGGGTCACTTAGTATACTTAGATGCTTGGATATGCTTTGATCTCTGAAACAGTGTAGTCTGTGGATGTACCTGTACCATTGAAAGTGCCTGGGGCCTCCCATTTGCTCCAGCCTTGGACAAAGGGGTTTGGAGTCTCTGAAGTATTTGGGTGAGATGGAAGTTTTTAGTATGTTCTGGCTTTATAGATTATCATAGCTTCTGGGATATAAAGGAAGCCTCGCCAAGTGTTTGCACCTTGCTTCAGCCTGCTCAGTTGGTAAGGCCTGCCAGGTGCTAGGGCCCTACTGGGCATTCTGAATCTATGATGTATTAAGACCCATGCAGATACTCAGGCCTCCAAATCCTCACATCCAGTGAAATATTTGAATCCTGCTACACAACGGGGTCCTACCAGGTGGAGGCATCCATGTAGTAGATCAGGGTTCCCCAAGTGATTGGTCTCTGCAAAGCTGTGGAACTCTCTCAAGATGGTTGACTCCATGAAGGAGGTGCTCCATGCTTGGAAAAAACTCAGTGTCCACATGCCACGATCCCACCTTGTGTTTCTGAAGGTCCTGGAGAGAAACTATTTGAATTGAAACTCAGTACCTCTAGGTTGTTTGACATCTTCAAGCTTCTTGGGCCAAGGAAGGCAATAAAGGTTCTAGGAAGCCATTGGACCGTTTGCAACCGTCAGAACTCATTTATTGTTGGAAGCACCTCAGTTTGCTTCTGTGACTCTCAGTAAGGGCCCACTTTTTTATTCTTGTAGCTTGTATCCAGTCCTAGGTTGGGAAAGGGGGATAGAATTCACACACTCAAGTCAGGGGTTACATCAGACTGGAAGGCACAGGGAAACAGCGTGGCACAGTGTACAATAAAGCAGCCTCGACGACTTGTGGCTTCAAGCACCAATATCTCTACCACTTCTACTGGTACCCTTCCTCTGGATGATGCTCCAGCTGAGGCCACCATTGCAGCTATCTCCACAGAGGATCCGAACAACAAGGTCCCTGTCACGGGCAGCAAAATAGCACCTTTGGCTAGTGTGTGCTTATCTCTCATGCAGCAGTTTTTCAGCTAGCTGTGCATGCCCCAAGCCCCCCCCACCCCCGCCTTCCTTTCTGGCAGCCTACATCCTGCAACTCTGCTAGGAAAAACCTGCCCCGCCCCTCTTGTAGCACTGCGGCTCTGGCTCCCATAGAGGATGTGTGGGCAGTTTTCATTTACCAGCTTCCCTTGGCAGGCGAAGAGAGTGGGAGGCTGGCAGGCAAAGAAGTGTCCAGGGAAAGAGTAGGAGAGGCAGATTGAACAAGAGGGAGAGGGATGGAGACCAATCTTTTCATTTTGTATTTTTTTCCCCCTTAGGTTTTGACAAGCCCTAGACCCTTCCTTTCTTACCAAAGGCGGGCTGAGGGGGTGGGGGAGGGGGCGGCGGAGCATAGTCTTGCAAGGGGTCAGGTGACCCTAGCCCTCCTTGGCTGTCCTGGCTTACGCAACACATTCATTCTCCTGCCCGGTTTTCAGAAGGCGTTTATGTGTGGCTAATTAATTCGTGGGCCCATGAGGGAGCTGAATAATAGACTTAATGACCAAAGCGGTGGGTGAGGGGAGGAGATGGGAGTGCAAAGCCAGCTAGCAGTGCTCAAGAGGTGCAGAGCCTGTACAGGGCTACGTGTTGGCCTGGGCAATTAAGCGGGGCGGTGAGAAGATCAGACTTAGATTTGCGCAGCCTCACAGAGGGGCAGAATACTTCCTGGCAGGCCACAGAGGAAGCAATTAGAATAAGAAGCAGCTGGATGAAAGTGAGCTTTAAGGCTGTTGCCATGGGGACTGAGAGACAGAAAGGCATTTGAAGGGAGACCACTGGCAGGCATCAGACAATGGGTGGGAATGGGGAGCAGGGAGATGGTAGAGTGCAGTTGGAGCTTAGGTTTCTAGGCCAGCGAGCCAGCAGGCATGCCTTGCCCTGTCTCCCCCGTGCACACTCTGACCTTTGTCCACTCCTTCTCTCTGCTCAGATTCCTCTGCCTGAATGTCTTCCCTCCATTCTGCACTAGCTAAGCTCCACCTGCTTGCTCACGGGCATCTTCCTTGTTTAAGTTTATTTTGGCTTTCCCCAAAGAATAATGAGTCGGTCCTTACTCCCCCAAGGAAGGCCCCATAGTTAGGCATTCTGCTTTTCTTGTGTCATTTGAAGCGTGAACTTGCTTAGAGCCTGGCTCCCCCACCCCCACCCCCTTAAAGTGGATGGATGTAACTCAAGTACTGGCTTCAAAGGGTTGTGTGAATTCAGTGAAAAGCCTTCACTGCATAGTGTAAGACAGGCTTTGCCTCTAAGTGTGTTTCAGGCAGCAGCAGCAGGTGAGAGTGGCATTTAATAAATGCATGTTGGAGGATTATGTGATGGAAAAGCTTTTACATGTGTTCCTTTTTAAGATGTGTTTTAATTTGCGTGCATGCGTACGCGCATGCATGCCACGTGTGCTGTACACGAGGGGCTAGCAGAGGGCGTGGGATCCCCTGGAACTGAGTTACAGGTGGTTGCGATCTGCCTGATGTGGGTGCTGGCAAGGAAACTTGGTTCCTCTGGAAGAGCAGCAAGTGCTCCTAGCTGCTGAGCCATTGCTCCAGCCCCTCACGTGAGCTCTTATGTCTTAAGAGGCAAAAGGGTACTTTGTACTTGTTTGGCTAGAAGGGATGAACGTAAGCTTGAGTCTCAGTTTGTAATCCTACTGGGGAAATGAGCCTGTGGGGCTCATAGACTTTGACATCTCCCAGCTTTTTGGTGGAGTCTGTGGAATCGGATATGGCTTTATCTAGTGAGTGAACTCGGTGTGGCGCGCAGTGTGTCTGTGGCAACAGCATTGCCAGCAGAAGCTCATCTAGTGAGGCCGAGACTCCTGTGTGTGTGTGTGTGTGTGTGTGTGTGTGTGTGTGTGTGTGTGTGTGTGTAGCAAGGAGATGGCTGCTGGTGAGAAACGGTCACTGAAATCAGAGCTGGGCACATGAATTTGGAGCCGGTTTGTATCGGTTCGAGGCCCTTGATAAGTTTACTGAATATCCTAATCCTCTGACTTGTTCTGTAGAGAAAAAGCTGATCTCTCTGGCATTGTCTGTCCAGTTTGCTGTCAGTCTCTGTGGAGAGAATCTATTCAGAGTGTCTTCCAGATATGATCTGTTCAGAGAAGGGACTCTTATTAAAAGAGAATAGCAAGATATTATATTTTGCTTTACAATATGACTTTGTTATTTGTTTGGTAGTGTTTTTATTTGAAACAGGACCTCAATCTTTTATCCAGGCTGGCCTTCAATCCATTAGCCCATGCTGGCTTACAACTCACAGCACTCTTCTGGGACTCAGCCTCTCAGGTACTGGTGGTGGTGGTGGTGGTGGTGGTGGTGTGTGTGTGTGTGTGTGTGTGTGTGTGTGTGTGCACCTTGCTTGGTTCCAGGAGTGAATTTAATATTATAGCCTTCCCTGGGCATTTTGCAATGAGCTAAATATACAGTATAAATGAAACACATTCTCAGCACAAACTGAATAAACCCATTGCTGTCGGCTGATTATAATGATTAAATTTGTTTAGGGTAGAGGGAGAAGGGTCAGCAAAGCTATGGCTGGCCAAGAGTGAATGACAGTTTGTGGGAGTCCTGATTAACCTAGCACTCTTTTCCTGTAGACATGTTGAACACCTGCTCCATGGAAAACTGCATCTGAACTAGGATTATGTCTGTCCTAGAGCACTTTCCTCTATGTTGAAACATTCCATGCTGGAATGAGGCTTCTTAAGGGTTAAGAAGTGTGGTAGCTAGTGTCAGCTATCAGTTTGGCTGGATTTGGAATCAGCTGAGAAGGGAATCTCAGTGAAGGATTGTCTAGATAAGGTTGGCCTGTGGGCATGCCTATGAGGGACCTTTAAAATGTGTTTGAGATGGAAAAACCCACCCTGAGTGTGGGCAGCATAATTTTGTGAGCCATGCAATGAGCTCAATGAAAAGGAGAGATGGAGCTGAGTACAAGCATCCATTGCCCTCTGCTTCTTGATTATGAATGCAGTGTGATCAGCTGTCACAACCTCTTGCTGCTGTAACTCCTCTTCTATGATGGCAGACTGTGGCCTAGAACTATGAGCCAGAATAAACCTCTTCTTTCCCCTAAGACACTTTTGTCATGATAGTTTATCCCAGTAACAGAAAAGCAACTATGTCAGGGAGTAAACAACTCATAAGTTTCATAAAGTTCCTGAAATATAACTATTCATAAGGCCCCCTTCCCAAGGCTGTATAAACACAAACAATTGTAGGTTATTAGATGAACTGCCTACAAGTTATATATGGAGCTCTAGCCATGCAAATTTGGGGACTCACCAATGCTAAGGTGGGCTCTTTGGTGATGCAGCTGTCTATGTTTCTTTAAGTAATGCCATGTGGTGGTTTGAAAGAAAATGGTTTCCAAAGGGAGTGGCACTATTAGGAGCTGTGGCCTTGTTGGAGTAGGTGCAGTCTTGTTAGAATAAGTGGATTACTGTGGAGGTGGGCTTTGAGGTCTCATATATGCTCAAGCCATGCCCAGTGAGACACACCACTTCCTGTTGCCTGTGGGCCAAGATGTAGGACACTTGGCTACTTCTCCTGTACCACATTGATGTGGGATTCCTCTCTGTATGCTGCAAATACCATTGGTAAATAAAGAAGCTTCTTTGGGCCTATTGCAGCACAGATTAGGGCAAGGCAGGAATTTCAAGCAGATAGAGGAGGAGAAAGAAGACAGAGTCAGGGAGAAGCCATGTAACTGCTAGAGGAGACAGATACCAGAACTTTGCCTGGTAAGCCACAGCCACATGGCGATACACAGAATAATAGAAATGGGTTAATTTAAGATGTAAGAGTTAGCTAGAAACATATTTAAGCTATTGGCCAAACAGTATTACAATTAATATAATTTCTGTGTGTTTATTTCGGGTCTGGGCAGCCAGGAAACGAATGTGTGCCCTCTGAGTACAGATTGGCATGCTAATGTGGGGCTGGCTACATCCAGATAAAACCTGAGAAAGCTTGGAAAGGAATTCTAAACAAAAAAGAACAGAGTTTGTAGTGTACCATGTCCTTCTATGCTCTATGTGCTACCATACAGTTTGTGAACTGGGCAAGGGGCTGGAGATTGAAACACACAAAGACTCACAGACAGAGACACAGGTCATCCTTGATGCCAAAATGCCCCCAAGAATGCCCCTTTATTGTGTATCAGAGTCACTTATATAGGGATCCTTAACTGATAGCCATGCCCCAGCCAAACCCACCAGTAACCACTCTCCTGCCATCAGGAACTTCTGAGGGTCTCATGCTCAGAGAAGCTGCAAGCATTACAAGTTGTTTACCAGAAATTCAGGATCTGAGGGGCTTCACAGTTCCCAACAGAGTTAAGCAGGACTTCTTGGTAACCAATATTTTTTTTCCAGATGGGCTCTGTTTGCTGACAATGAGCAGGGATGCCACAGCTCCTTTAAGAAAAGGCTTACTGACTCAGAATAAGAAATGGTGGCTTCCTGGTTCATGCTGCCAGCACAAACACAGGCTCCTTCAGGAGGCTGAGCACTTGAATTTGGTTTGTGAGGAGCATGTTACAAACTGCTTAATGGTGCAACATAGACTCACTGCATACCTGGAACTGGGGCGGTGAACATGCCTCTGCCATGTTGGACTAGGAGAGCCAAAAGGCAAAGCAGCCTTAGTCCTAGCCTGCCACTTAGCATTTTAAGAAGCGGCCCTGGAAAAGGATTACAGATATACAATAAAGACAGATTCAGACGAAATAGACCTCTAAATGGGTCACAGTGTTAAGTAAATATACATAGGCTTGAGAGAGAGAGAGAGAGAGAGAGAGAGAGAGAGAGAGAGAGAGAGAGAGAGAGAGAGAGATTTTATTGTATGGGCTGCTAAGCTAAACCAACATATATACTTTAAAGGTATCTTGACTTCAGCATAAGAAATGGTAGCTTAAGGATATGTTGTTTTGAAAAAGAGGTTCTTCTTTTGTTTCCACAGAGGATGAGAACCTGTGGATTCCTTCCAGACTAATGTGGTTTGATGGAATAAGACCCCCTGAAAGGTCTTCGTAAACCCATAAAAATACTCCCCCCCCAAACCAGGAAGTAGTAGTAATTCCCAAATATTGTTTATAAATGTTTGCTTACATTTAAAGGGGGATATGATATACAGATGTATACTTTGCATTTGTATGGATCTTTGTTTATTGATAAAATTTAAGATCAGTTTTGTTATATGTTTATTTCTGCTCTTGAAGGTATTGTGTTTGTGCAGTTCATTTAAAAATGTAATGTATGATTAAGAAATATAGGTTAATAAATAGTCATCTATAATAGTCAAGCTTGTAGTCATGTTAGTTAGGTTTTCTAGATATATAGAGATATATTTCAGTTAGATAATTTTCAAATCTTTCAGAGACCTTCAGAATATGGCATTTAAAATGCTTTAAGAACTTAGGACTTTTCATGACAATCAGACTAATCTGCTCCTGGCAGCACCAATCTACTTCAAGAGAATGATGGGCACCAAAGAGGCTCTTTATAAAGTTGGTTATCCATTTGGGAAAAACAAACTGCTCTTGCCTGAACTGCTTGATGTTATGCTGCATGAATAGGACATGCAGGACTTACAGAAAAATGACTGGTGAACTTGCCTAAAGGTGAGACAGTCCTTCAGGGTTCCTGCTTCATGAGAGAACTGCCAGGTATTCTGCAGGACACAGAAGAAAGTGAATGACAAACTGCCAATATAGGTGGAACTGTCTTTGAAATTTCCTGCTTCATGGAAAAGTCTGACAGATACTATGGGCCAGTAGGCTGAAGATGGATGCCTGCAAAGTTAAAGAAGATTTTTGGATGACTGTTCAGGCAGCAAGATGTCTCTGTCAATTCTAGAGTTTTGGAAGTTGCTTACAATATATTTCCTGTTAACTTAGGTAATATTATATCCTTGTGGAGTCTTTGATGGAGTTGAAGAATTTATAGTTATAGTTCTCTTAAGTTATGATAAGTGGTAGATATATTGACACTATAATTCTTGTTTGATAACCATTTTGTTCTATGTGATCTTACTATGTTAAAGTTAAAACCTTTCTTTTTATGTAGACAGAAAAGGGGAGGTGATGTGGGATTCCCCTCTGTATGCCATGAATACCATTGGTTAACAAAAAAGCTGTTTGGGGCCTATTGCAGTGCAGAATAGGGCAAGGTGGAAATTCTGAGCAGATAGAGGAGGAGAGAGTAGACAGAGTCAAGGAGAAGCCATGTAGCCGCCAGAGGAGACAGATGCCAGAACTGTGTCTGGTAAGCCACAGCCACATGGTGATACACAGAATAATAGAAATGTGTTAATTTAAGATGTAAGACATAGCTAGAAATATGCTTAAGCTATTGGCCAAACAGTATTACAATTAATATAGTTTCTATGTGTTTATTTCGGGTGTGGGCAGCCGACTGCAGTCTCTGCCAACACCATGTCTGCCTACATGACACCATGTCATGTCATGATGATAATGAACTAAATCTCTGAAATTTTAAGCCAACCCAATTAAATGTTTTCTTTATAAGAGTTGCTGTGGTCATGGTGTCTCTTCATAGTAATAGAAACACTGACTAAGATATCCCTCATCCATAATCCTATAGATAATTCCAATAAAGCCATGGCTCACTAAGCTTAACTTGGGTAGGATTCTTTTGTTGGTCTGTTATTGATATGCTATCTGAGGTGAATAGATGTATGCATGCTTCCTCAGAAAAAGTCATACAGCATGTCTTCACACTTCTAGAGATAGTCTTGATGCCATTGCTTCTAGTCTTTATTGGGTAAATAAAGGATAATCATCTAAAGGGTGTTTACTGACTTCCAACCTGCAGGTCATGACTCCTTGAGAGTCAAATGACCCTTTCATAGGAGTTGCATATCAGAGATCCTGCATATCAGGTATTTACATTTACAATACAATTTATATTACAATTATAACTCATAACAGTAGCAAAATTACAGTTATGAAGTCACAATGAAAATAATTTTATGATGGGGGTTACCACATGGGGAACTGTATTAAAGGGTCACAACATTAGGAATGCTGAGAACCATATATATTCCTAATCAACAGGAATTCCCATGAAACCTGAGGCTGGGACTGAAGTGAATAGAATAGTTCTTACTGACAGGAGTTCAGAAACAGATCAGAAGTCCTAAGCTTCGGTTTTAACAGTAATTGTGTGAAAAACAGCCTTTCCGTGTAATTGCTCCCCGCGTTTTCAAGTTCTCAGGAAAAGGCTCATTGGATCATGGGGAAATAGTCTATCTTCATTTACTACATGGCAATGCAAGGCAAGGCATCCTCTGGGTCCCACTCTTTAGTTTCATGCTTTCTCCTTTCTTTCAAACTGGTCAGATCTATAAGAAAACTTGAAAAGAGATTTTTTTTCTCATATTTTGGGATGTGCGTAGTGAAGAGAAAGGCTAAGATCTTGGCCCGACATCAGGAGAAATAGTCATGGCCACTCAGGCAACTCCTATGAAGGCGTTATGGTCAGCAAATGATTACTAAACAGCACATACTGTCTGCATTCCAATCCCGATAGTGCAGTACTCCAGGCTTCCTTGCTTAAGGGCTGAACTTAGTTTTGGGTATTGAGTTAAGTCAGATCGTACATCTATATGTACAGTAGTAGTTACTCCAGAGTAGAGCTCATGCGTTTGAGCCCACCAGCTCTTTGATAGTTTGACATTCTATGGGCCTAGAGCACCGAAAATTTGCCCTTATTATTTTGAACTGCATCTCCATTCTGATGTAATTTCATGCAGTTCAATATGATAAATTCATTTTCTTTTCAATAGTCACTTTTAAACTGAAATTTTCTTTAAGAGCAAACCTACCAAAGACTCCGGCTAGGTAAGTCTAGCTATAATCCAATTTGACACAGAAAAGCAATCATCTCTCCGGGGCACAGAGCATTCTTGCAACCAGTTTCCTATTTGAAGTAATCTTTGTTCTCATCAGGGGCAAGGATTTCCTTGGTTTACCAGAACAAGTGGTCCTGGCCCCATCTCCTGCCCCACATCTGAGGACTTCTCGCAGTTCTCAACCACTGATAATTTCTCTGAATTGTTCTGTAGTGCAGGTATGGGCTTATTCATTTTACCATTTTCAACCATTTGAGTCTTGTAAAGAAGTGGTGAGATTTCTTTTGCAGTTTGTTTGATTGCTTTTTAGATAGAATATTCTTATTGTCAGACCATCTGAAATGCAAAATCAAGAATAGAAATTCATATTATAAACCCTCACATAATCATTGTGAAGCAGTAGAAAAATGAAACATTAAACCCTGCTTACACCGCTTTTCATGCTGAATTCAGTATCTAATACGGGAATGGTAGAAGATAAGTCTGCTCTTGGTTTGTAAATAGTTCCACCAATAAAAATAAGGAAGCACTGATTGTTTTTTAGATTTGATTCCATTATTTTCCTGTAAAATAAAAAACTGTCACATAGCATTTGAGGCACTAGTGGGGATAAAGCAACTCCTCTCACTTCCACATAGTAAAACATAGATGTTGGTGACTGGTTATTTCTTACTCTGATTTTTCCTGGTGTACCAGGCTATTTCTTTTAGGCCACCAACCAACTCCCAAATCATGTTCAGCCTAGCTTAGGCTTGCTTCTAGTTAGCTTGTTTAACTTACCCTGTTTCTCATTATCTACCTTTTGCTACTTTTTTTCTGTCTGTATATCTTATTTCACCGTTTCTTGGGTCTTTCCGTCTGGCAGCAGCCTGGCTTCTTGCCCTGGGTGTGTCTCTTGTTCTCACCTCCTTCTTATCTCTTGTTCTCTGCCTAGCAGTCCTGCCTGTCCTTTCTTCTGCCTAGTTATTGGCCATTCAGCTCTTTATTAGAACATTCAGGTACCTTAGGCAGGCAAGGTGATACAAATGCAACACATCTTTACATAATTAAATACACATCCTTACATCATGAAACAAATACAGCATAAAAAAGTTACACACCTTATACAGTTAAAATAATATTCTGCAGCATAAACAAATGTAATGTGTCTTTGCCTAGTTAAAGTAATATTCTGGTTTGTGTTAAATAGGTTATTTACATGCTGGTATTTGGTGTTGTATAAATGCCGTCATCAGTCATTTTAGTTATGTCTTTGTGTAGTTTCAAAAAGCTGTGTACTTATTTCCTCACATTTAAATTTCTTTTTATTGTTTGCATTTATTTACTTTCTCTCTCTCTCTCTCTCTCTCTCTCTGTGTGTGTGTGTTGCATAAAGTTACATTCCAGAACCTGTTTGTGATAGAACAGTAAATAGCCTTCATTGTTCAGCACATCTTTAATACTGGCCTTGGTGATGACGGCATCATCACACTTGAACCACTCACTGGTGGTCCCTGTGGTGCCAAATGAAGCCTGTGTAGTGGCCACTCTCCACGTTTCCCTGGTGATTAACCACAGCAAACAAGGAATACTTATTCTCCTTGTTCCCACCGTTGGTTGGCAGCTGCAACTGTCCATTCATTCGGGTTTCTTTACTTGATGCCATAAATGGTGCCGCATACAGCTCCAGAGGAAAGGAAATGTATGTAGTGATCTTGCGCCTCTGTTTGGCTGAGTGTTCAAATCATTTGAAATGAAAGCAGGCAACAACTGGCAACTTCTTCATAGTGAGCTGTTTGGTAGATTCTTGGTAGCTTTCTGACTCACCCCTGTGCCTCTATGTCAGTGGTTCCCAACCTTCCTAATGCCGTGACCCTTCAATACAGTTCCTCATATTGTGGTGACCCCCAACCTTAAAATTATTTTTGTTGCTACTTCATAACTGTATTTTTGCTACTGTTTTGAATCATAATGTAAAAATCTGATATGCAGGATATCTGATAGGTGATCCCTGGGAAAGCATCCTTTGACTCCAAGGGGTCAAGACCCACAGGTTGAGAACGTGCTGCTTTAAAGATATTATTGTAACTTGCTCCCTTTCCATTCATCTTCCCAGCTTCCATTCCAGCTCTAAGAAAGTCTTCAGTTTCCTGCATCTTTCCCTTCACCACCTCCACAAGGTCTCTGCTTCTTTGTTTATTTAAAGATCTAGGTAATGTGGGCTCCAATTATTCCTTTGCTAGTCTTCTTCCTTGACCACTTCATAAGTCTTGACACAAGGGGCACATGCTGGCCTGATGTCCACATTAAAAAAAAAACTTTCATCGATGTTAGGTGGGATAGGGATTTAGAGAAATAGAAATTCTTTTCACATCAATCTCTACAGGACCAATTAGAGGCTAACCCTGGGAGCTGAAGTGAAGAGAGGGTTATTATTCTTAAGAGGAGGGAGAGGGAGCGTAAATAATGTAATCCGGCTTTGATAGACCTGAGCTCAGATCAAACACTTAGTCTCTGTGAGCCTTTGCAGTGTCTTTTGTTAATTGAAAACTAAAAGTCCTGTCTGTGTTGCACGCTGAACCACAGGAAAGACTGTTCCTAACGTAACAAATTGGCTAATCATTTTTAACTCTACAGAGGTGTGAAAGCCATACTCATTCAGTGGGAACAAAACTTCAAACCTTGGACTTTGCCTTTTATTGTCATAGAGTTTGGAGTTATAATACCGAAGATGCAGAACAGCTGTGATCTATAGCTTGCAGCCCGCTACACAGTCACAAGCCACCATTACGTCACAGTGTACTTGGTGTCTAAGCTACAATGTGTGTATTAAGGAAGTTTCTACATATGGTATTTTCAATCTGTGATGGGCTTGTCTGTACATAAACCTAGGTACACAGATGAGCATCCACATGCATAAAAAGGTCCTTATAGCACACATAAACTGTCACTTCTTGTGCTTGCTACCTACCTCAGAATCAGAAGATGGGACAATGCCTGATACATAGATTGCAGGAAAAGTGGCCAGCTTTGTACTTCAGAGTTCTTTCAGAGCTACTGTTCAGTTCACCTAACATCCCTCCTTGGCAGTTCATACGTAGGAGCATGCACTCAAGAAATACAAAGCAACTCTTTTCACTAATATCCTTGTGCCAGGATATGCTATAAGGAGCACAAAGGAGCCAGGTGGTGGCGACGCACACCTATAATCCCAGCACTGGGGAGGAGGCACAGAGGCAGGTGGGTCTCTTGAGTTTGTGGTCAGCCTAGTCTAGAGAACTAGTTCCAGGACAGCCAAAGCTACACAGAGAACTCCGGTCTCAAAAAAGAACACACACACACAAAAAAAAAAAAAAGAAAGAAAGAAAGAAAAGGAAAGAAAAAAAAGAACAAGGGACAGCACTTTGTGTAATAAAAGAATTCATAGCCCAGAAGAAGTTCCCTTCCATTTGACAGAAATAAAACGCAAGGTTACAGTCCCCAGAAAAACTGCTAAGCTTAGGGATTGCTGCTCTTCTGGTCAGCTCTCGAGAATATTATTTACCAACAAATATGTCGACTGCAACATTAATTTCTCTGGGAAAGTTACTATCTCTACTGAAACTTCATGATGAAGATTCAGCTGTGCCAGAGTTTCAAGTAGCACCCGATAGTTGCCTCCCCAACATTAAAGTCAGTGCCTTTAGAACAATGGTTCTCAAGTTGTGGGTCTCGACCCGCACAGAGGTATTTACATCACGATTCATAACAGTAGCAAAATTACAGTTATGAAGTAGCAACGAAATCGTTTAATGGTTAGGGGTCATCACAACATGAGGAACTGGATTAAAGGGTCACAGCATTAGAAAGGTTGAGAACCAACCACTACGCTGGAGCTTCAGATAAATTGATCAGTTTGAATTTTCTACCTGAGCACAAACTGGTGTGGTGTGGGAAGGAGAAACATCATGCTTCTCCAGTTGCCCTATGGTGACTGCGAGGTGAGAAGTTGAAATGAGTGCGTTTCCCTCAGAGGAAACTGGTTAGCAGGACTATTTCCCTGGGTACCAAGAGAAAAGTTTTTGCATATTTTACTATCATTAACTCTGTAACTGTGGACAAGGTATGTAACATCTATGAGGCATGGTTTGTCCCAATAAGAGAAGTGGTTTTTCCATCACAGTAGCGAAGACCCGAGAGAAATCAACTTGGGCGCTGAGGCTCTCTGAGTCCTGTTTCAGAGGTTTCGCTGCACGTTCCTCGGGCTCCACTGCTTTGGGGTTTGTAGAGAAGCAGTCCACATTGTAGGAGCGTGTGGGATAACAAGCCTGTTCATTTCACAGGAAATGGGCCAGAGCAGGAGGATTGTGTGAAATTTGGGGTGGGGGTGGGGGGCTGGCAGTTTTAAAAATCACAAGGAACAAACACGACAGAGGTATGCTGTCTTGTTTTTACCCTTTTCCTTGCATATCTCTGATGCAGAATCCCTAAAGGCAGACTGTGGACTTTGCCTCCCTGGACTAAGACTGCCCAAAGAGTTTATCTTTCCTTGCCTTGTGAATATGGACAAGTAATAATTGTAACTTTGTTACTGTTACGAATCGTGATGTAAATACCTGCTTCTTTCTGGCTTTCCTATACTCCCTACTGATAAAAGAGGTACATAAGGCCTGATAAGGTATATTGGTGGGTAAGAGCACAGCTGGAAGAAGCTGTACAATGCAAGAGAATATAGTTTGTACTTCGCAATTTCTTGCGATGGATTCTTAACTATTGTTCTGGAAACTGACATATCAAAATTACAGGAAAAGCCCCAAGGAGATTTAGCTCTTTTTAAAACAAACCAACATTCCAGGACCAACACAACAGATGATGCCCATTGTCTCAAATCTCCACAATTTGCAACACTATCATTTGTGTTCCGTTTGGGGGCAACTGAATAAAACTGGGTTTCTACATTTCTTCAGTCCTATGTTCTTCCGAAATAAAAACATAGAAAATAAAACTATGATGAATTGACTTTCAGACAAAGTAGAAACTACCTTGAGTGGTGTTGTTTTGGTAAAAAAATGACATGTCCCCAACCAACCACCTGTCATCTACATGAGTTACACCATTGGAAAAAGCAGCATAAGGAGATGAAGAAATAATTACTGTACAGGCTGACTTGCTTGCTTTACATGGTCTTATCCCAGATGATCTCATTCTGACTTCCCTAAGAATGTTGATTTTTTTTAACATTTGAAAATATCAAATAAAAGTGGATACACAAATACAGACCATCTGAATGCTTCAAGAGAAAATAAAAAAGATGCTTAAAATGCCATCAGCAATATGAAGAACTTCTACCTACTATGTAATAGGTAATCATTTGGGGCCATGAAATGCTGAGTAGCTCAGAAGTAGTCAAAATGAGTGATACACTGGCAATTTAGACTCAGGGTCTCTCATGTTAAACCATTTGGTGAAGTAGGAAGACATTGTAGAAATCTTACAGATCAGAAAATAAAGTTCAAGATCACCATTTTTTTTATTTCCTTCTTTCTTCTCCAGTCAGTGTCTCACTCTGTAGCCTTGGCTGT
The DNA here is from genome assembly GCF_037038515.1 of Microtus pennsylvanicus. Classification (NCBI taxonomy): domain Eukaryota; kingdom Metazoa; phylum Chordata; class Mammalia; order Rodentia; family Cricetidae; genus Microtus; species Microtus pennsylvanicus. The sequence goes on along the minus strand of NC_134601.1, from coordinate 129,705,397 downwards.
CCTGTTGCACTTGAATTTCCTTACAGTGATCAGCCTGCCTCTGCCTCCTAAGTGCAGGGATTACCCGACTCACAATGACCAATTGTTTTCAGAGCATCAACTCTTAACCCAGTCACAGGGGGCAAAAGAGCACAGATAGTTGGCAACATATATATGTATTATATACACTATGCCACTTTAACATGAAGTATAAATATAGGTATTTATTTCAACTAATTATTATTTTGTATTTCTTTCTTTGGTTATCTAAATGTTATTGCTTCAACAAAATAATGAGAATAACAGTATATATATGAGACAAGAAAATATAATAGATTAAGTAGTGATACACATATACATTATTACTTGAAAAGCCTAAGTTCCCAGACAAAAAGAGCCTCGGCTCTATTACGGATTTGTAAGGATGGTTGACTGATTAGGGCTTTTATGATTGTGGGGAGTAGAAATGTTACAGCTCTGCAGCCGAATTATCTTGGATATGTAGCCCTTTATTAGCCATCATTGCTTACCTCTGTGCATGATCTTTGTGATGATTAGGTAAACCTTAACAGGCCTCTAGCTTCTCCCAAACCAAAGGCTAAGAATATCATTAGTTGGCATCTAAGCCCCATGGCATAGATTTCCCTGCTTTAGCTACCTACCTGAAAATACCACTAATGTATATTAAAGTGTCTTCATCTATTTCTTTCTTTTATCTTTAATTGGTTTTAGAGATGAAGTCTTACTGCACAGGCCTGGCTGGACCAGAACTCCCTCTGTAGACCAGGCTGGCCTCTATCTCACAGAGACTCACCTGACTCTGCCTCCTGAGTGCTTGGATTAAAGGTGTGAGCCACCATGCTCAGCTGTTCTTTAATGTCTAAAAACTTCAAGAAACTGTTGCCATTGTAATATGGATTTTGAGGCAACTTTAATCTGTGTTCTTGGGTCATGGTCATTCATATTTAGCTCCAGAATATCTTTTACTCCTGTGAGGTGAGAGCTGTGTTTTTGCATCAACAACATAGAATATGAAGCGTAAAGATTCCTATGAAATTATTTATTATTTTCTGTTCACCTACACAAATGATGTTTTCTAACAAAGCAACAATATGAGTCATAAATAATAGCAAATAATAATAATAGTGATGATAATTAAGTAGTATATATGAAAAGTTTAATGACACTTTTACAATGCTTTCTGTTGCCTGATCTAGAAACATTTGCAGTTCTGGGTTATGTGCTTGGTGGGATAGTATTCTGCCACTAGACTACATCCCTAATCCCCCTAGTTATTTGCTTTAATTCCAATTTATATAAAAATGTAAATGTTATTTATGGCTACACTGTCACTGTGTGTACCTCTGGACTACAACTCCATGTTTGATACAGGTATGCATCATGTCAAATCAGTGTAATTGCTCTGACTAGTTTTATGTCAACTTGACACAAGCAAGAGTCATTTTGGAAGCAGGAACTTCAATTGAGAAGATGCCTCCACCAGATTGCCCTATAGGCAAGCCTGTGGTGCATTTTCTTGATTGATGATTGATGTGGAAGGGCCCAGCTCACCATGGACTGTGCCACCCCTGGGCTAGTTGTCCTGGGGTTGTTGTCTATAAGAAAACAGGCTGAACAAATCATGAGAAGCAAGCCAGTAAACAACATTCCTTCATGTCATCTGCTTCAGTTCCTGCATCCTTCTATGATGTGGAAGTGTAAGTTTGAAATAAACCCCTTTCTCCCCAAGTAGCTTTTGGTTGTGGTGTTTTATCACAGCAGTAGAAATACTAAGACATGACTAATAAGTCCATACCTGAAATATTTATCATATATTGTTCTTTGGCAGTTTCATACATGTGTACAGTATATTTTAATTCCTACTGTCCTCATCATCTTATCTCTCTCTCACCCCCATTACTCATCTCCTCCTCCCTACAAGTTCCTTTCCATATTCACCATTTGCTGGGCAGGGATTAGTGTCTCACTATGCATCTTTAGCTGACCTGAAACTTGCTATTCAGACAAAGCTGGTCTTAACCACATAGGGATCTGCCTTCCTCTGTCTCCTGAGTTCTGGAATTAAGGGCATGGAACACCATGCCCAGTCTGTCTGTTTATTTTTTTAAAAATTAGCATAATATAAGATATTAGAAATCATTATGATACTTTGAACAAAGTATGCATTAGTGATTTTCTCTCATTCCCATCCCCCAAGCCCGACTCCCACAGCCCTCCTTGTTGCCTCCGCAGTTTCTTTTCCCTTTTTTCTTTTTAATGTCCCAAGTGTCCTTTTGCCCATAATAAGGTAATGGACCCAATCTAGATGCCCATTAACTGATGAATGTATAATAAAAGTGTGATACATATTGACAATGGAATTTTATTCAGCTATAAAGAAAAATAAAATAATAAAATTGACAAAAAAATAGATGGATCTAAGTGAGGTGACCCAAACTCAGAAAGGCAAAAACTACATGTTCTCTCTCATACGTGGATCCTAGATGTAATGTGTACATGGTTAGGTATAAACATATTTAGAGTATGAGTGAAGCCAACATCATCATGTCTTTTAAAAGAGAATGTTCAGAATTGCCTCTTTCAGATATTTTGAAAATATAAAACATACCAGTTCTAATTCTAAAAATCCCATGATGTAAGAGAACAGCAGAGAGTTTTCCTTCTATACAGGTGTTAGTTTTAACTCCTTGGCTAATCAAATAGATTTTCTCCCACCATCTTACACACGTTCCTCTTTGGTAACCACTATAAAACTAGCAGAAAAACTTCATGAAAAGTATCTATGATGGATAAAAGTTTTAGGATAAATATCAAAGATGTGAGAAACAGAAGCAAATATAGAAAAATTGATTTGTATCAAACGCAGCAGAGGTACCAAGCAAAAGACTGATAAGACAATCTACACACTGGGAGAAAGTATTTGTCACTAGACATGCGCTAAGAGATTAATATTTAAATTATATAAAGGAACTTTTAATACCAAACAGCCAAAATACAAAGATATTAATAAATATGGGCAATAGGCCTACACAAACATTTTTCAAAAGAAGACATGCAAATGGCTAACCAGTGCTTTATAGAAAATAGTCAGCTTCACTCACCACCCGACAATGTGAATTCTAACCATAATGAAGTAAATCATTTAAACAAACCCATATCAGATGAGATAGAAGCAGTAAATAAAAATCTTCCATCTGAAAAAAATCTCGGGGCCAGATGGATTCATCAAAAAGCTCTACAAGACCTTTGAAGTAGAACTCACACAAATACCCCTCAAACTATTACATGAAACAGAAAAGGAAGGAACATTTCCAAATCCCCTTAACAAAGCCAGGATTACCCTTATACAAAAACCAGGCAAAGACTGGGTGAAAAAGAGAAAATTAGGGCTGGAAAAATGGCTTAGCGGTTAAGAGCACTGGCTGCTGCCCCACATGTTCCGAGTTCAATTCCCAGCAACCATAAACATCTATAATGAGATCTGGTGCCCCCTTCTGACTTAAAGTCATTCATGCAGATAATGCACTCATAAACATAAATAAGTAAATCTTTTTTAAAAAGAGAGAGAAAATTATAGGTCAATATCTTTGGTGAACATAGATGCAAAAAATCTCAACAAAGCACTTGAAAAACTGAATTCAAGAACACACCATAAAGAATATCCACCATGATCAAATAGGCTTCATCTTAGCCATGCATAGATGGTTCAAAATACATAAATCAATAAACATAACCCACCACATAAATATACTAAAGGACGGGAACTACATGATCATCTTATTAGATGTGGAAGCAGGTTCTGACAAATTCCAATATCCCTTCATGTTAAAAGTTCTGGAGAATTTAGGGTTACAAGGGATACCTCTCAACATAATAAAGGTATTATACAGGAAACTCACAGTTAGCATCTTCCTAAAGGAACAAACACCAAAGCATTTCCATCAAAATCAAGAACAATACAAAGATGTCCATTATCCCCCTCCTTCCTATTCAGTGTAGTACTTGAAGTCTTAGCTAGAGTAATAAGACATGTAAAGGGAGTACATAAAGGAAAGGAAGAAATCAAAGTATATTTACTTGCAGATGATAGTATTTTATACATAAAGGACCATAAACACTCCAACAAAACTCCCACTTCTGCTAAACATATTCAGCAAAGTAACAGGATAGAGATTTAACCCACAAAATCAGTACTTTTCTATACACGAATGACAAATAGACCAAGAAAAAATCAGGGAAGCAATATTATTTACAATAGCCTGAAAAAAAATCTTTGAATAAATCTAACCAGAGAAATGAAAGATTTGCACAATTAAAACTTTAAGACACTAAAAAAGAAATTGAAGAAGATATCAGAAAACAGAAATGCCTCCTGCAATTATGGGTTTGTATGGTTTATACTGTGGATATGGCCATCCTATCAAAAGCAATCTACAGATTCAATGTAATTTCCATCAAAATTTCAATCCAATTCTCACAGAAAGTGAAAAAAACTAATATTAAATTTCATGCAGAAATATATACGATCAAGAATATCCAAAACAATCTTGAATAATGATAACATAAATTGTGGAGGTATCACCATCCCAGAGTTCAAGTTACACCACTGAGCTACAATAATAAAAACAGAATGATAGAGAGAGAGAGAGAGAGAGAGAGACAAACACACAAAATAAAACAGAATAATTGATCAGTACAATAGAATTGAGGACCTAAATAAAGAGCTACACTCCTTATATGTAGGTCCTCAGTTCTATTTTATTGATTCTACCTATAGTCACCTGTTTTTTTATATGAAGAGAATAAATAATATGTAGAGAATAAATACATGTAGAAGAATGACATTAGATCCTTCTCTCTCATCCTGGAAAAAAACGCTCAATTTCAAATGGATAAAGAACCTCAACAAAATTGAAGTATTTCCCTCTAGAGGGAAGAGTGAGCCTAAGTAGAGTCAGGGCAAGGTTGGGTAGCTCCAGTAAACTGATGAAACATATCAGATTATGGATATATATAATATGATAATTGTAAGACCCAAGAAACTCAGAAATCTGTTCTTCACTAGTAGCCTCCACAAGGTTATATAAGAGGCACATGACTGCTTTGAAGTTGAAGCCTCTTCACTAGTGCTGCCTCTTGTGTAAGGAGTCCAGGGCTCATCCTATATTCATTGCCACCGATGCTGATGTGGGCATTTTGGGGACAAATGGCCCACGGTCTTGTAAGTAATCCCAATAAAGTCATTATACCATCAAAATAAAAGAAACTCAACATAAGACCTAATACCTGAATGTAAGAGGGAGAGGGAGAGAGAGAGAGAAAGAAAGAAAGAAAGAAAGATAGATAGATAGATAGATAGATAGATAGATAGATAGATAGATAGATAGATAGAGGACGCCGCTCGGGACAGGATCCCAATAGTGCAAGTATTAAGATCAACAATTACTAAAAGGACCTCCTGGAACTTAAAAGCTCTGTACAGCAAAGGAGACCATCATTTGAGTGAAGAGGCAGCCTACAGAATGGAAACCAATAACAACAACAGCAACAGACCTTTACTGTCTACATATCTTACAAAGGGTTAGTATCAAGAGTATGTTGATGTGGGAGTGTCATATATCAATCTGTTGATTTCATTGGCTAAGCAATAAAGAAACTGCTAGGCCCATTGGATAGGTCCACCCTTAGGTGGGTGGAGTAAACAGAACAGAATGCCGGGAGGAAGAGGAAGTGAGGTCAGACTCGACAGCTCTCCTCTCCGGAGCAGACGCAGGAGAGACGCCATGCTACCTGCTCCAGGGAAGACGCACGCTATGAAGTTCCGACCCAGGATGGACTTAGGCTAGAATCTTCCCGGTAAGCGCACCTAGGGGCGCTACACAGATGATTAGAAATGGGCCAGTCCAGGTGCGAGAGTTAGCCTAGAAGAGGCTAGGTAGAAATGGGCCAGAGCAGTGTTTAAATGAATACAGTGTCTGTGTAATTATTTCGGGCATAAGCTAGCCGAGCCGGCGGCTGGGGTGTTGGGGGACGCAGCCCCGCCTTCGCCCCTATTACAACAGTATGTAAAGAACTAAACATCTAGGAAATAAACTACCCACTCCCTGGCTCCCATATACTCATAGTCAGGTATAATGCAAAATACATTTAGTCCAACTTCAAAAGTCCCCATAGTCTTTCAGTCTCAACACTGTTAAAAAGTCTAAACTGTCAGTTCTCTTCTTAGATTCAAGGCTTTCTCCTAATTGTCGCCTCCTGTGCCACCAACTAGGGACCAAGTCCTCAAATATCTGAGCCTATGGAGGAGAGTTCTCATTCAGCCCTCACAAAGAGTTAAACTGGGGTGGAATCTGGGAGGGCAGCGCAACAGGAGGCAATATGGGGGAAGGGTAACACTAAAGACCTTTTTTAAAAGTCGTATGGAAACCCATTACTGTCATGAAGTCCCACTCTAGCTACTGACAAAAACTGCCAGGAAACTAAATGTTAGTTTTAAGAATGAAGCCCCTGGTAGGTCAACCACATTCCAGTGAAGGCAATATACACAAGAATATATGAGCAGCATAAATTGGACTTGATAAGTTTAGACAAGGGATAAAAATTGCTTGAGCAGGTAAGGGGGAGTGTGTCTAGGAGGAGTTGGGGGAATTGAATATTATCAAAACACATTGTATGAAATTCTCAAGAACTAATTTTTTAAAAAAAATACAAGCATTTCACTTAACTTATTAGTTAACATTTTTAGATTGTAGGACTTTCTGTTTTCAAAAATGTCAGCCCACCATGTCTTCCGTAGTCTCTCTCTCTCTTTTTTTTCCTTCAACAGAGGGTTTTGCTGTAGTTTTTTAGAGCTTGTCCTGGAGCTAGCTCTTGTAGACCAGACCAGACTGGCCTCAAACTCACAGAGATCTGCCTGCCTCTGCTCCAGAGTGCTGGGATTAAAGGCGTGCCCCACCACTGCCTGGCTTCTTCTGAAGTCTTTTTATCAGTCAATCTAGTCATTTGAATCTATCGACTCCTCATATTACAATTCTGTAATTTCTTAAAGCTCTGAAACACATTTGATGCCATTCATATTTTAAATTTCTGTTTCTCAGAGAGGATGGTTTTAAAGTTCAGAAATTATTTTAAAAATTGTGAAACTGAAGTTAGATTTCAAAAAAGTCGCAGTTAGGTAATGAAGTTGAGAAAGTCCTTTTTAGCTTGGCTACATTTTTCTGGTATTTGTTTTTCTTGATTTTTTTTTTTTAAGTTGTCTTATTTCTGAGTAGAGGCCATGCTTTTAGAAAAGTGAGTTTTTGATGAAATTCATGTGTGAGGCTGAACACATGTGAACTCATTCTTTTCTAGCCTGAACAATGATGATATCCTTGACTGGCTTCTAGCTAGATTCCTCAGATGCTTCTTCAGAATGTCTCATCCTTGGCCCCTAAAGACTTTAATAAAAGCTGGCAATGTTTTCTAACAACTCAAGGCCACATCCAGAGTTACACAGTTTGTTCAGATTCCCACTCCATCTCTGAACAAAAAGCCTTTCTGAGAAAACTCCCATTTGCCAAAATGTTTGTTTTACCTAATGCTTGAAGATGCCTATAGCCTCTGAATCCGGCTCTGGGGCCACTTGACTGTGTGAATGCAGGTTAGCACATCCAGATGAGTGTCACAGGGTCTGGACTCTGCTTTCTGCTGTATGACTCTTGTCTAGATCTACTGTCTCCTCCCAAGTCCTTTGTTGTTACTTTAAAATTCATTGTCACCTTCCTAAAAACCAAAGTTGTCTTCAGTTAAGGATGGTGCCTTTCTTCTATCGCAGTAGTGTATTACTGATTAAAACCTTCCATTACCTCCTTTAAGTAGTGCCTTTGCTTGTCTTTGGTAGGTTCCTTCTTATCTTATCCTCAAAGGTCCTTAAACAGTTTTGAAGAAATGACTTAATTTCTGTTTTACTATAATCCTCTTTTTCTTGTTTTATTGTATTTTCAAATGAGATTATTTTTCTCTGTTTGAAAATATGATTATATTGTGATATATAATAATGTATATATATTATTTATATTATATAGGCCAATATTTTAATGTTTTTATGACCCAGAAAAAAGATAGCCATCTTTTATGCACATGTCTAAGGAGGCTATGTACTTCCATTTCTGTACAGTGAAAAATTTCATTAACCACTTCTACATTTTTTTTTGTAAAACTGAAATGTCATCACAAACATTTTATTATGAAAAAATCTCAGCATCATAGGTAAACAAATTGCTCTCATTTTATCAGTGGGGTAGAAAAAGTGCACACATTTGTCAGATGCAATTTGTAAATTACATTTGAGAAGTTATACCCACAGACAAGTATACCTCTTACCCATCATCAAAGAAGCTTCCCTTTGTAGCACAGGGAGGCCATGACAGAAAACCACAACTGGTCAAAATGCAGAGGGTAAGTGACCATGGACTGCATACCCCAGATTGGCACAACACAGGCCCTAATACAGCAGTCTCCAAGAACATTGTGTAAGAGGAAGTGGGAAACTTCTAGCTGAACTGGGACATCTGCTGTGAGATAAAGTCTTCTAGACTTGACGGGGAAGCTGCACCCTGGAAATCACAATATGGTTGTCAAAGCAAGACTTGCATAATGACAACATCAGTTGACATGCCACCTTGGATGGAGGAAATTTTACAAGGCTCCACCTCTATATGAAGAATTATGGCCAATAAATGGCTACTGAGAAAGGGAGAGCGAATTTTATTCAGGGACAAGCCTCTGGATAGCTTATCCAATGCTAAGTGCAAACACTAAATCCTAAATGCATATAACATACGAGGAACACTAAATGGATTAAGCAGTTTATATATATATATATATATATATATATATATATATATATATATACACATGTGTGTGCATTGTGTGTTGTTTGTGTGTATGTGTGTGTGCAACAACAATAAAGGGGAAAGAGGTCATGAATTTGAAAGGGGAGACACAGAAGGATCTGGAAGCAGGAGAGAGGAGGGTGGAAATTATGTAGATATAGTACTCATCTATGAAATTCTCCAAAAATAAAAGAAATGAATAAAAAAGTTTACAGGTACCAATGTACTTGTGGAAATATATATATATGTATAAAGGCAGAGGTGGCGCACACTTTTAATCCCAACACTCAGGAGGCAGAAGCAGGCAGGCAGATCTCTGTGAGTTCAAGACCAATCTGGTCTACAGAGTGAGTTACAGGACAGCCGGACTGTTACACAGAGAGTTCCTGTCTCAAAAAAAAAAGAATAACTTATATATTGTAGTTGGTATCAATTCGCTGTTCAGATAAGTCTACCAGAAAAGATGACAAGCACATTTGCCTCGCAGACAGTTCTTTTCCACATCTATCCTCCCACCACAACACTATCACTTGTTCATCATTCCTCAAATGCACCTCATGTTCACCAAATGTTTTCTGTCGGCACTTATTAAATAGTTGGTATGTCATGTCATTTTTTTTGAGTTAGCATCAGGGAAGCAAACCTTGCCCAGTATTTTAAAATTATGTGTGTGTGTGTGAGTGTTTGTAAAAGGGTATTTTATTTGTTGTTATTGGTAGAAGCAGGTGAAATATAAATTCACAAATACAGATTTGAATCTAATGGACATGCTTCTGAAATTTAAACATTTATCACATATTTTTTTAAAATTATTTTATGATGACAATTGTCATCAATCTGATTGCGGGGGAAGGCCAATTCAGGCATCCTCTCCACTATTGCTTAGAGCCTTAGCTGGTGTGATCCTTGTGGACTCCTGCAACTTTCCCTGGCACCAGTTTCTCATTAACCCCATTATGGCTCCCTCAATCAAGATATCTGTTTCCTTGCTCTCCCTCTGTCCTTCCTCCAACTCAACCATTCCCTCATGTTCTCCTCCCCCTCCTCATCACCCCCTCCTAATTTACTCAGGAGATCTTATCTACTTCCCCTTCCCAGAGGCATCCATGCATGTCACTCTTAGGGTACTCTGAGGAGAGGAAGGAGGGATTATATGAGCAAAAGAATCAAGATCACAATGGGGAAACCCACAGACACAACTGACTAGAGCTAGTGGGAACTCACTGAAACCACCTCCGGGCTGACAGCTGGGGAACCTGCATAGGATGGAACTAGGTCCTCTGAATGTGGGTGACAGTTGTGTGACTTGGGTAGTCTACAGGGGCCACTGGCTGTGGGACCAGGATTTATGCCCAGTGTATGAACGGGCTTTTTGGAGCCCATTCCCTATGGAGGATACCTTGCTCAGCCATGATACAGAAGGGAGGGGCTTGGTTCTGCCTCAATTTAATATGGTGGGGGAGAAGGTGGGATGGGTGGGCAGAGGGAAGGGAGGGGGAACTGTAGTTGGTATGCAATATGAAAAAAAAACTTAAAAAAAGACATACTCAGAAGACTTTAAAAATTACTTTAAATAAAAATTTTAGACTTTATTATAAAAACCTTTCTATGGGACAAGGCCAGTTCAGGCACCTTCTCCTCCACTGCCTAGGGTCCTAGCTGGGGACATCTGGGACCCCCTCTAGAGTCCAGCCTCTTGCCAACCCCACAATGCCTCCCTTAATTAAGATATTTTCTTCCGTGCTCCCATATCTGTCCTTTCTCCATCTCAATTATCCCACTCCCCCAAGCTCTTCCCAACCCTCCCCTTCTCCCTTCTCTCTCCCCCTCTCCCCTTCCCCCACCCCACCCCCACCCCCCATGCTCCCAACTTTTGCCTGGCAATCTTGTCTGCTTCCAATTTCCAGGAGGATCTATATATGTTTTTCTTTGGGTTCTCCTTATTTTGTAGGTTCTCTAGGATCGCGAACTAAGGCTCAATGTCCTTTGTTTATGTCTAGAATCCACTAACAAGTGAGTACATACCATATTCATATTTTGGTCTGGGTTATCTCACTCAGGATTGTGTTTTCTACTTCCATCCATTTGCATGCAAAATTCAAGGTGTCATTGGTTTTTTTTACAGCTGAGTAGTACTCTAATGCGTACGTATTCCACACTTTCTTTATCCATTCTTCCACTGAGGGGCATCTACGTTGTTTCCAGGTTCTGGCTATTACAAAAAGTGTTGCTATGAACATAGTTGAACAGATGCTTTTGTAGTATGATTGGGCATCTCTTGGGTATATTCCCAAGAGTGGTATTGCTGGATCCTGAGGTAGGGTGATTCCCAATTTTCTGAGAAACCGCCACATTGATTGCTAAAGTGGTTGTACAAGTTTGCCTTCCCACCAGCAATGGATGAGTGTTTCCATTACTCCACATCCTCTCCAGCATAGGCTATCATTGGTGTTTTGATTTTAGCCATTCTGACAGGTGTAAGATGGTATCTCAAAGTTTTTTTGATTTGCATTTCCCTGATAGCTAAGGAAGTTGAACACTCATCTGGTGATAGATGGGGATAGAGACAGAGACCCACATGGGAGTAATGGACTGAGCTCCCAAGGTACAGTTGAAGAGCAGAAGGAGGGAGAATATGTCCAAGGAGGTCAGGACCATGAGGTGTTCATCCACCAACTGAGACAGTGTGCCTGAACTAATGGGGGAGCTCACCAAAGCCAGCTGGCCTGGGACTGAATGAACATGGAATCAAACTGGACCTTCTGAATGTGGCAGACAATTGGGGCAGACTGAGAAGCCAATGATAATGGCATTGGGATTTGTTTTTACTGCATGTACTGGCTTTTTGGGATCCTAGTCTATTTGGACGCATACCTTCTTAAGCCTGGATGGGGTAGGGATGACCTTGGACTTCCCACAGGACAGGGTACCCTGCCCTCTCTTAGGACTGGAAGGGTATGGGGAGGTTGAGTGGGGGAGCTGAAGGGAAATGGAAGGAGGGAGGAAGTAGAAATTTTGATTCCTATTATTTATAAAGTAATAAAAAATTATCAGAGAAAAATAAAAACCTTACAGATGAAATACTTTATTTCTTAATGAATTTATGTATTCTGACTGCATAGAAGATTATTGAGACAGACTTTGGGCACGGTCAGTCTCATGCACTGTGTTGGTGTGGGTCAATATGGTGTCTAACTTATAGGATTCCTGCTGTTTTTCCTAAAATAGGTTCTTTTCTTCTTGTATGTATAATACTGGATCTGAAAATTCTGATTCTGTTCTGTTTTTCAGAACATAGCAGTGCTACCATTACTGAAATGAATGGCTTCTTTTTGCTGAAGAACAATCATTGATACTCGAATGATAGAATATTAGTGCTATAGATGGGCTTTAGTCATGAATGTGGGGGACTTAGAGGAAATGCTTAGAGTGGACTACCGTGTATGCTGCATGAATTTTTCAGTAACTGGTAATTTTGTTTTTTTCCCTAGTATTTTGGTTTTTTTCCCAACACACGAATTCAGAACTTTGATTCTGAGTTCAGCAGTATTTTGTAGTGCCCAGCAGCAACGTTGAAGCTTACATGAAGCTTTTATTTGGACTGCAAGAGGGCTAACATGCTTCAGCAGTGTGCTGTAAATACTTTATATGAACTGTATGGTAAAGACATCTGCCCGTCTCTTCAAGTGCCTCTTTTCCATAACTTTTCAGAGATGATCCACGGAATGTTGAGTAGCAATTATACTTTTCTTATTGCACATCAGCTACATAAGGAGCTTTGTATAATAAAAAGACTAATTTATTTGTCACACCGTGTTAAACTCCCGTCATGTTCAGCTTTGCCACATGTCATGATAGACTTGGCCTATCCAATCCTGTGATTTGAAGAGTGTTCCTTATTCATTAAAGTTTTAGGTTAATATAAAGATCAAATAATCATTAATTCCCAGATCATGTATCTCATCAAATGTATACTAAAATATTTCTATTTCTAATGATTTTGTAAATGTTATTTTTATTTTTAACTTGCAGATTATTAGTTGCTAAGACACAAAAATGCAATGTATTGTTTGCATATTGACTTGATATGTTAATTGCCCATTGCTGATGCAATAAATTGCTAAAGACTTAGTGGCTTAAGACAGCAAAAATTTAATATTTTACAGTTGTAGAAGTCAAAAATGTGAAAAGAGTATCAGTTCACTAAAGTCAGTTTGTCATAAGAGACATATTTGTTCTAGGAGGGAGGAATCTTTTTTCTTCTAGTTTTTAGTTCTTATGGTTTATCTACCCACTGTGGACTTATCAGCCCACATTAAAATTCAGAATTTATGATAAATATTTCTGGTGCTATTTTTCTCAGGTGATCTCTTTTTATTTCCTCCTCTACTGTTATATATGCTTATATGTTGTCTGCATTTCTGTCCTGTCTGGTTTCTGTCCTCCCACCAGGTCCCACAACCACTTAGCCCCAACAAAATCACACAGAGGTCTCCATAAGTTATAAACTGATTGGCCCATTAGCTCAGGATTCTTATTAACTCTTATAACTTATATTCGTCCATTATTCTTATCTGTGTTAGCCACCTGTTTCGGTAGCTTTTTCAGCTGGGCAGGTCACATCTTCCTTCTTTGGTATCTGGAAGGGACTGGGAAGGAATGGGCTTTCTCCTTCCCAGAATTCCCCTGTTCTCATTGACCTGCCTCTACTTCCTGTCTGGTTGTCCTGCCTATATTTCCTGCGTGGCTACTGGTCAATCAGCATTTATTTAAAACATAATTGACAGTCCAGTGCTCCAATGTGGGTCTCTGTCTCTATCTCCATCCATCGCCAGATGAAGGTTCTATGGTGATATGCAAGATATTCATCAGTGTGGCTATGGGATAAGGACAGTTCAGGCACCCTCTCCTCTGCTGCCCATGGACCTAGATGGAGAAATCCCCCTGGACACCTGGAACCCCTCTAGAGCCAAGTCTCTTGCCAACCCTAAAATGGCTCCCTTAGGCTCTTCTTCCCTGCTCCCATATCCACCTTTCCTCAGATCAACCATCCCATTCCTCCAAGCTCTCCGCAATCCTCCCATTCTCGCTTCTCTCTCCCCATCTCCCCTTCCCCCCACCCACCCCTACCTCCTGCTCCCAACTTTTGCCTGATGATCTTGTCTACTTCCAATATCCAGGAGCATGAATATGTGTTTTTCTTTGGATTCACCTTCTTATTTAGCTTCTCTAGTATCTAGAACTATATAGAACTATAGGCTCAATGTCCTTTATTTATGGGTAGAATCCACTTATGAGTGAGTACATACCATATTCCTCTTTTTGGGTTTGGGTTATCTCATTTAGTAAAGTGTTAGGCCCAGATGAAGAAGCAGAAGGAGAGAGAACATGAGCAAGGAAGTCAGGATGAAGAGGGGTGCGTCCACCCACGGAGATGGTGGGACTGATCTAATGGGAGCTCACCAAGGCCAGCTGGACTGGGACTGAACGAGTATGTGATCAAACTGGACTCTCTGAATGTGGCTGACAATGAGGGCTGACTGAGGAGCCAATGATAATGACACTGGATTTTGATTCTACTGCATATCATGGCTTTTTGGGAGCCTAGTCTGTTTGGATGCACACCTCCTAGACCTGTATTTAACGGGGGGGGGGCTTGGACTTCCCACAGGGCAGGGCATACTGACTTCTCTTAGGACTGAGAGCGAGGGGGAGGGAGAGTGGGAGGGAAATGGGAGGATGGGAGGAGGTGGAAATTTTTATAAATAAATCAATAGAAACATAATGACAGAATTTAGACAATTGTCCTGCACCACTTATAATTATATTAAGTCTATTCAGATAATTCTATATGATATTCTTATTGTAAGGTCATAATACCATTAATTACAGATATAACTTGTATTCCATTGTGTGCTACAAAAGATGTTATAATCAATGGTTCTTCCTAAGACCTGCACAGGACGAAGCCGGCACAGATAGGGAGGAACTTGTAAGGTCCCACCCCTAGTGAGGAATTATTGGTAGCTGATGGTTGCTGGGAAAGGAAGTATTTCCCTGGTAAGTTAAAAACATATAGGCATCCTCCTGAATATTAACCTTCATCAGGCGATGAAAGGAGACAGAGACAGAGACCCACATTGGAGCACCGGACTGAAATCTCAAGGTCCAAATCTGGAGCAGAAGGAGAGAGAGTATGAGCAAGGAACTCAGGACCGCGAGGGGTGCACCCACACAGTGAGACAACGGGGATGTTCTATTGGGAACCGACCAAGACCAGCTGGCCTGGGTCTAAAAAAGCATGGGATAAAACCGGACTCACTGAACATAGCGGACAATGAGGACTACTGAGAACTCAAGAACAATGGCAATGGGTTTTTCATCCTACTGCACGTACTGGCTTTGGGGGAGCCTAGGCAGTTTGGATGCTCACCTTACTAGACCTGGATGGAGGTGGGTGGTCCTTGGACTTCCCACAGGTCAGGGAACCCAGATTGCTCTTTGAGCTGATGAGGGAGGGGGAGTTGATCGGGGCAGGGGGAGGGAAATGGGAGGCGGTGGCGGGGAGGAGGCAAAAATCTTTAATAAATAAATAAATTAAAAAAAAACTAAAGAAAACCCACACTCCAGTGGATGTCATCATACTCATGTGCATTCAGGCAGCACTAACTGAACTTAGAGGGCAGTAAAATATTTAAATGAGAGGACATCAAGGTGGGAGAGGGAAGTGGTGAAGGGGTCTGTGAGGAAGTAGAGGGGAGAATGGGAGTAGTTAGGATCAAAATACATGGTATCCATGTAGGATATTCTCATAGAAACATATATATATAAACCGAAATTGTGTCAAGAAGTACAATTGAAAAGTTTCACAAAGCAGCAGAATTAAACAATAGAAACAACAACAGAAGAGTCATCAGCCAGGTGCTGATAGGTTCATTGATATTATATAATATGAGAAACAGAAAGAGAAAAGAGTAAAAATAGAACACTGTATTTCTCAAACAAGGAAAGAATAAATGCATTGTGGCAACCTAATAAAAAGTAGATGTAAGCAAGAAGAATATTTGAAGAAATGGTAACCAAAAATTGAAAATGTGATTTTTTTAAAAAAAAAAAAACCATATATCTGTTGGGTATTTTCCCAAGAGTGGTATTGCTGGATCCTGCAGCAGGTTGATTCTGAATTTCCTAAGAAAACAAGAGATGCCCTATCATACTACAAAAGCATTTGTTCAACTATGTTCATAGCAGCATTATTTGTAATAGCCAGAACCTGGAAACAATCTAGATGCCCTTCAATGGAAGAATGGTTAAAGAAAGTACTACTCAGCGGTAAAAAAAAAAAGTGACATCTTGAATTTTGCATGCAAATGGATGGAAATAGAAAACACTATCCTGAGTGAGGTAACCCAGACCCAAAAAGATGAACATGGGATGTACTCAGTCATAATTGGTTTCTAGCCATAAATAAAGGACATTGAGCCTATAATTTGTGATCCTAGAGAAGCTAAATAAGAAGGTGAACCCAGCCGGGTGGTGGTGGCGCACGCCTTTAATCCCAGCCCTTGGGAGGCAGAGGCATGTGGATCTCTGTGAGTTCGAAACCAGCCTGGTCTACAAAAGCTAGTTCCAGGACAGGCTACAAAGCCACAGAGAAACACTGTCTCAAAAAAAGGGGGGGACTTGATTGGGGGAGGGAGAGGGAAATGGGAGGCGGTGGTAGGGAAGAGACAGAATTCTTTAATAAATAAATAAATTTTTTTAAAAAAAGAAGGTGAACCCAAAGAAAAACATGTATTTATCCTCCTGGACATTGGAAGTAGACAAGATTGCCAGGCAAAAATTGGGAACTTGGGGGTGGGTGGGATGGGGGTAAGGGGAGATGGGGAGAGAAAAGTGAGAAGGGGAGGATGGGGAGAGCTTGGGGGAATGGGATGGTTGGGATGGAGGAAGGGTGGATATGGGAGCAGGGAAGTAGATATCTTAATTAAGGGAGCCATTTTAGGGTTGGCAAGAGACTTGGCTCTAGAGGGGCTCCCAGGTGTCCAGGGAGATGTCCCCAGGTACTTCCTTGGGCAGCTGAGGAGAGGGAGCCTGAAATGGCCTGATGCTATAGCCAGATTGATGAATATCTTGCTTATCACCATAGAACCTTCATCTGGCGATGGATGGAGATAGACACTGAGACCCACATTGGAGAACCAGACTGAGCACTCAAGGTTCAAACGAGGAGCAGAAGGAGGGAGAACATGAGCAAGAAAGTCAGGACCGCGAGGGGTGCACCCACCCACTGAGACAGTGGGGCTGATCTAATGGGAGTTCACCAAGGCCAGCTGGACTGGAACTGAAAAAGCATGCGATCAAACTGGACTCTCTGAATGTGGCTGACAATGAGGGCTGACTGAGAAGCCAAGGACAATGGCACTGGGTTTTGATTCTACTGCGTGTACTGGCTTTGTGTGAGCCTAGTCTGTTTGGATGTTCACCTTCCTAGACCTGGATGAAGGGGGGAAAACCTTGGACTTACCACAGAGCAGGGAACCCTGACTGCTCCTTGGACTGTAGAGGGAGGGGGGATTGGAATGGGGGAGGGGGAGGGAAATGGGAGGCAGGGAGGAGACGGAAATTTAAAAAAAAAAATAGTTCGTTGAGGTAAAAAAAAACATAGATCTGGACATCCCAGAAGCTCAACCAACTCGACTTGAACTATATATACAAATTTAAATCTTGAAGTATCATAATTAAGCTGTCCAAAAGACAAAGACTGAAAAGAGTGTATGAGAAGCTTTTCCAAGGAGGGTGGACTTCATCAGTGTGTATTGTGTGCACATATGAAAAATCCCACTGGCACTTGTCAATATGGGCAGTTAGTGCATGAAAACAGAAATCAAAATTGGGGGGACAGCAAGATGATTCAGCTGGTAAGGGCGCTTGTCTCCAGGACTACCCACTGAGTTCAGTCCCTGCAACCTCAGTGGCACAAGGAGAAAATGGACGCCCACAAGCTGTCCTCTAATTTTCTCATGCTTGCTGCGACACACACAAACCCACACCCACACACATACATCACCTACACACTGAATAAAGGAATGTAATTTTAAAAGGTTAAGAAGGCAGGGGAAAGAAAAATCTGAAAGCAGCTAGCACAATGACTCATCATATTCAAGGTATATCAAAACTATTAGGAACCATGGCAACCAGATTGCTATTGAATAACATATTCAAAATGATGAAAGGAAGGGACTAAAAATACCTGTCTGAAAAACATATCTTTTAAGACTAAAAGGAATAATCAAGATGCTCTCTGATGAACATAAATTGAGGTGATGTGTCACTAGCAAACCTTTTCTACAAAAACTTCAGGAGGAGCTGGGTGGGACAATATGGACTTGTAGACCTACTCTAGAGGCTGATGCAAAAGGATTGTTTTAGTCTGTTCTGAGCAACAGAAAACATCATTTATTTTAAATAAATATGAGAGAGAGCCTTTTATGCTAAAATAAAACAAGACATTTGTTACTAATTTCAAATGGTTAAACATTAAGTAATGAAAAAATGGTACACACACAAACAATTACAAAAAATAGTGCTTTGCTGTCAATGTTTTCTTCTAATTTAAAAGGCAGTCATGGGAAGCTACACTTGTGAAACTGTCTGATGGACTACAATGCAAAAAGATCTCAATTGTACAACTATGTATAAAAAGGGGGAGAAAAATAAAGCTGTAATTGGGCAAAATCTATGCATATTGTTGAAATTAAGTTGACATTGCTCCAAACTAGATAGCTTTAAGATGTAAATTCTAACCACAAGGGGAATCACTAAGGTAGCTATTCAATAATATACCATAAAGAAAAAGCAAAATAATTGTAAATATCTGAACTTCCTAGTAGGAAAGGAGGTAACAATGGAATAGGAAGGGAAATTAGGAACATAAGAAACTGAACTTGGGGAGGACACAGATGGCACTCTCAAGGACTTTTTGGTGTTGGAGCGCAGTTACAATCAACCACAAACCTGCCTGGTGTCCCTGGCACTGAGTGATCAGGTACCATCATACCAAGTGCTGCTCAAGGTCTCTATGCCCAGGCATGGAAGAGAGGAAAGGCTACAGTTTTATGTCATTTCTTGTGGCTGGGAAAAAGCCACGTGTGACCCAACCAAGAGACCTCACACTGGGCAGTTGGGTGCCATTGGAGTGAGAGAGTACAGGGTAGGGAGGCAGAAGACGCAGAATGGTTCATGGGCTGGAGAGAAAGGCAGATCTGGAGAGCAGAGGGTGGTAAAGAGCAGGCTGATGGGAAGTGCTCACTGACCACTTGAGGCCAGAGAGATGTCTGTTTTTGGCTCATGAAGGGCCAGGTCTTGGCCCTGGGCCATGGGCCTTTGTTGATGTCTGTGGCTCCTGTCACTATTGGAGTCTGTGCAGGAGTCTGTGGCTGAGCTGCCACCTGGGGCCATTGTGGTGTGCAAGAACTGCTCTGCCATGGGGGCTTGCTAATCTAGATTGCCTACACAGACACCCGGGTGCTGCTGCCGAGAATCATGTTTGGGTTCCTGGCATGCCCTGGGTCTGTATTGATATCCCTGGCTTAGGTTGCTGCCAGGGCCTACGTGGATGCCCAGTGTGTTGGCTGAGACATGTGACCACAATGGTGTCAGAGGGCTGTGCTACTGCTGGAATCAGGCCTATCTGGGCAGCCAGGGCTGTCAACTGGGGCCATGGCATTGCTCAGACTGGGCTACAGGCAAGGGCCATGTCTGGGTCTGGGGTTTTGCTGTAGCCAGGGTCTGTGTTGATGTCTGTGACTCCCTTAAAGCCATTGAAGACCAGCCAATGCCAGGGGTCTGGGCTGCCACCTGTGGTTCTGTTGGTATATGAGGGCCAAGCTGTTGCAGGGGTCATGCTGGTCCGGATAGCCTGTGCTGCCACCTGGGACCATGTTGACACTGGGGCCTGGGCTACTACCTAGGAACATGTCTGGGTCTGTGGTCCTTCCACACTCAGGATCTGTATTGATATCCATGGTCCACATTGCCACCAAGAACCACATAGATGCCGGGGGTCTGGGCTGCAACCTATGGCAATGAAGGCATTCGAGGGCCATGCTGCCACCAGGGACATTCTGAACTGAGTGGCCCAGCTGTTACCCAGGGCCATAGTGTTGTTTGGGCCAGGACTGCTGCACAGGGCCATGTCTGGGTCTGTGGAGACTGGGGTCTGGGGTGGTATCTAGACTCCAGTTGCCACCGAGGGCTCGTTGGATGCCCATGATCTGGTCAATCACCTGGGACTATGTTGATGCCGGGAGACCATGCTGCCACTGAGGTGTGCTGGTCTGGGTGGTCTGCTGCCACCAGGCCTTGGTGGCATCTGGGCCCGAGCTACTACCGAGGGTCATGTCTGGGTCTATATTCCTGCTTCAGCTGGGGTCTGTGGTGATGTCCATGTCCTGTTTGACCATGGAGGCCATTGGAACCATGCTGTGCTGAGCTAGCCCACCCTCACTGGTCCTAGGATGGCTACTTCTGCCCCTCACAGGTGAACTGGCCCTATCACTCAGGGAAGAACTCCCCCCACTCAGCAAAGATGGCCTGGCCTCTCACAATAGGGGTGCACCTCACCTGGGAAGCACACTAGAGTGGACCCTGTGGTCAGGGACACAGCTGAGTCAACTCTGAGAGCATAAGAGTAGGAGAGCTGTCCCTGTCCGTCCTCCTCGGCCTAGTGGCAGCATGAGTAAGGGAAAGATGCCCTCCTTCCCGTCATCTATTACCATCTGTGGCAGGCAAGAGAGGTGGCCCTGGGTTCACAATAGTGGGATTGCTAGCTCTGACCCTCATTGGCTGCAGCGCATGAGAAAGCAGTCTTGGCTTCCCTTCTGGGCAGCCCGCTGTTGTCAGGGACTCAAGTGAGCCATCCCTGAGGAGAGGAGAGCAACAGAGCTGGACTTCCACATTGTCTGCCATGTGGAAGCATGGGTGAGGCAAAGATGCCCTCTTCCCTCTGCCCCTGGCTAGCTGTAGCAGTTGAGATAGCTAGTCCCACAGACAGGACGGTAAGAGAACTGGCTGCACTCTACATCACGGCCCTGCATATCACCTGTGCAGCATACAAGACCTGACCCTGATGTTTTGTGGGGGAGGGGACACAGGTGAGCCAGTCCTGCAGGTGTGAGAGCCGGAGAGCTGACCTGCCAGCCTCTCATATCCCTCCTACAGGGAGAGAGGACCCTGCACTTGCCTGGGGAAAATGGTAGAGTTGGCCTTGGTGATGTGAGTGAGGGAGACCTGGATCTGAGGGCCCAAGAGCAAAAGAACTTGTACCGTTTCTTGCTGCAGGCTACATTGGATGAGCTAGCCTAGGCAGTGCCAGAGAGCTCACCTGGGTAGTGATGATGAGGGGAAGCTGGCGAGTTAAGGAGCCCAGCTACCACCCAGGCCCAGAACCAGGGCTATGAATTGGTCTACAGCAGCATCCACCAAATCTATGACTCGTTGGAGCATGTGAAGGGGATAAACATACATATTCAAAACATCAGGACCTCCATAACACAGGACAACAACAGGATATCCAAGAGTAGCCTCAGTGAGAGGCCATTACCAGTGGTACAGCAGAATCCAGAGGCCTTGAGCCAGAAACACTTGCAAGTGAAGATGAATGGGCTAAAGGGTGAACTGTGTGACCCAACAGGACACATTACAGCTTCCTCAAGAGTCTCTTTCTTCTTTTTTTGTTTGTTTTTATTTTGTTTTGTTTCTTTGTTTTATTTTTCTTTTGAATTTGGTTTTGTTTTGGGGGGAGGTTGCAAGAGCAGAGGGCTGATTCGAGGAGACAGGGAGATAAAGCGGGATCAGAATGCATGCTGTGAAATCCACAAAGAATCAATTGAAAAACAGAACATAAGAAATACAGGAAGCAAATAAAATGCCAGATATAAATGCTAACAGTATTTACATAATGTAAATTGATGAAACAATTACGACCAAAAGATGGAGGCAGTAATAGACTTTAAAATGACCAACTTTGCAAGGCGTGGTGGTCTGTTCCCCACACTCAGGAGGCAGAGGCTGAAGAATCTCTATGAGTCCTATCTCTATGATCTACAATGTAAGTTCCAGACCATCTAGGAATACACAGTGAGCCTCTGTCTCTGAAAAGTAAAAACAAACAACAATCTTTATGGTCCCTATAGAAGACATTAGTAGATTCAGTGACATAAATACATTCAAAGGGACGATTGAAAAGGATATACCATGAAGCAGTACCCGAAAGAGAACTGGAGTTAGGTTATTGCCATTGATATTATTTCCCTACCAGAAATGGATGGTAAAGATTCTATTGCCTAAGATACCACACAGTGGTTGCAGGACCCAGAGAAACCATGTTTGAACTGAGCTAGAAGTTTCCTCTCTACCTGATAGCTTTCACACAATGGGGAGGTAGGATAACTGTAACTGGGAAAGAAAAAAAAAATCATAAGCAGTCTGTGAACCCCTTATGCTATAACTCTGACCTCAAGGCAAGATGTGCTCCTGAGTGCAATAACGGCATAACTGTTATGGAAATAGTCAATTGCTTTGACTCGATCTGAGGCCCGTTCCACAAAAGGAAGTTAGTGTCTAGGGCTGCGACCCCAAATCAAAGATCCATTTCTAAGAAGGGCATGGGCCCTCGGGGTGAACCTACTACTTTTGTTTTACTAAGTAGACATGTTGTCAAACTCCTCCTAGATATTTTTGTTTATATATCTCCACAGACTAGTACTGCTCTCTACCTCAGTCAGAGAACCTTCTCTTTGCAGTGAAGAACAATCAATAGAGAGGCTCGCAGTGGCTTAAGGTATTAAGAAAAAGGACTATTCAATGTTATATCCTAAATGAGACATATATACATCCCCTACATGGCTCTAGGAACATCACAAAACAAGGGATAGAAAGAATGTAAGAGACAGGTGCTGGAAAGGAGGCCTACGGAATGCTGTCTTCTAGGAAGGACAGGGTTGTTGCACCCATAAAATCATAGTTGCTTTGGTTGCTTACATGAAATTTGGACCCTGAACATTCACTCATGGATGGGGGGACTAATAGGAACTAACCTCTCCCCTAACAGCTATTGGCAGTTGTATTAGTCAGGGCTCTCTAGAGGAGCAGGACCAATCGAATGAATATCTATATATCTACATTTTTTTAAAGAATTTATTAAAGCAACTTACGTTGACATTGAAGCAACAGCAGTATCAGACCTAAGAGCTGAAAACCTGATAGCTGCTAGGCCCTTAAGACCAGGTGTCTTAGAAGTTGGTGTAGTACCCCGGTGGTTGTCTTACAATGGAGAAGACAAAACTCAGTAGTTGCTCAGTCCACACAGCTACATGCCTCGTCAGTCCCAATTTAGTGCTGAGGATCTGGAGTTATAGAAGAGACTCTGGTCCTTAGTCATGGTAGGCTTAGAAACACCGGATCTGCGATTAGTGGAGGATTCAGCAGCCAAAACAAAAATGGAGTAAATCAACTATGCAGCAAAAGGGAAGGTCAAGTGAACGAATGTAAATAATCATCCTCCTGCCTTTTTTTATCTGGGCAAATACCAGAAGGTGCCATTCACAGTTAGTGTGGGTCTTCCTGTGTCAGTCACGACAATTACAACAGTTCTTCAAGTGAGGATCCATGCTCAAGTGTGGAGTGATGTTTTGTTTGTGTTTTAACAAATAAAGCTTGCCTGACGATCAGAGTGCAGAGCTAAGCCACTAGAGGCCAGGGAGTGGTGGCACACACCCTTAATCCCAGGACTTGGGAGACAGAGGCAGGTGGATCTTTGTTAGTTCAAGGCCACCCTGGGCTACACAAGATGTAGTCTGTCTCAAAGAGAAACAGAACTTAAACAAAGGTGATCCCAGCACTTGGAATCCCATGCCTTTAATCCCAGAACTAAGGAGGTGGAGACAGGAGAGAGGAATATAAAATGGAAGGAGACAGGTGCTCCTTGAAATCTAAGGTTTGATGGAGAAAGTTGCAGTCTGAGGTACAGCTTGAAGCAGTCTGAAGAGGCAGTCTGAGTACAGGATCGTCCCTTTGGTCTGAGCATTGGTAGAGGTAAAAGGTCTCTCTAGTGGCTGGCCACACTGCTTTTATGATCTCTTTTACCCTCTAATATCTGACTCTGGGATTTTTAAGAATAATTAGAATTCGTACTACATAAGTGATTCTAATTTGTAGCAAATTGACATTAAAACCAACCATGACAACAGCTAATAGGTGCTGCTGGAGGGGACTCATTAATTTCAGTGGTGTAAATGAGTCTCTCTTGTTGCAGTGGATAACTTCACAACCATTCTCCTGTTGAGAAAGCTGCTTCAACCCAGCGGGGAACCAAGGAAACAAAGCAAAACAAAACGCCCTGAAACTGGGGAGCGGCATGTTTGGAGGAGGGAAGGTAGGAGGTGAAAGGGGTATAAGAGAGAGTAGAATGGACAAATAAAATTTTCAAAGAATAAATTAAAATAAATAAAACAAGAAAAGTGAGAACTAGAATTAATACATCAAGTAGATAGACTTTAAAATAAAAAGAATTGGTAGAGAAAGTGGAGAAAATTTTTTTACAATGATGAGAGTTTTAATTAACAGAAAGGTATGACAACTACACACATATGCACACACCATAACACAGAAACAAAGATTGGTGTGAGTATACAAAGAAATGTACATCTGTAAAATAATAATTTGAGACTTAGGTTTACCAGATGGTCATCGGATAGAGACAGAAGTCAACATGGACCTAAGAGACTTGAGAAATATTATAAAAAATATATACACTGTACATCTAGAACCAGCAGACATATATTTAACAATACACACATAATTGTGGCCTATGTAGAGTAATGGAACAATTTCTAGGGTTCAGCACACTTTAGGTCATAAAAAACCTCAATAAATTTAAGATTGAAATCATGAAAAAGATCTTTGTTTAACCAAAACTCAATTAAATTAGAAATTGATAAGCAGGAAATTTAAGAGAATCACAACTATATGTAAAATGTACAATACACTCCTGAATACATACAGATCAAACATAAACAAGAAGAGCTATAAATTAGTTCTTTTTTTAAATTTATTTATTAAAGATTTCTGCCTCTTCCCCGCCACCGCCTCCCATTTCCCTCCCCCTACCCCGATCAAGTCCCCCTCCCTCATCAGCCCTAAGAGCAGTGAGGTTTCCCTGCCCTGTGGGAAGTCCAAGGACCACCCACCTCCATCCAGGTCTAGTAAGGTGAGCATCCAAACTGTCTAGGCTCCCCCAAAGCCAGTACGTGCAGTAGGATCATAGGCTGAAAGGAAAGTACCCTGCACAAAGCTTGTGGGATATTGCTTAAGTGGTGTTTATACCGAATTCAAGATGAAAACCAGCAATATTTCAAAATATAGTGGTATATTATTTCTGTTTTAATAAATAAAACTTGCCTGGAGATCAGATAGTAAAATAGACACACTAGTCAGTTGTACAGACCAGGCAGTGGTGGCACACACCTTTAATCCCAGTAGCCATGCTAGTTAACAATAGAGGCTAGGCAGTAGTGGTGCACACCTTTAATCCCAGCATTAGAGAGGAATATAAAATGGGAGGAGACGGCTCTCAGTCACAGTCTAATTCTGAGGATTCGTGGATGTAGGATTGAGATAGAGGTAAGAGCTCTCTAGCGGCTTGGATGGTCTGCTTTTCTGATCCTCAGGTTAAATCCCAATATATGTCTCTGGGTTTTTAATATTCATGCTACATTTGGCATTAATGCTTGGGTTACAAATTTATGAAAAAGTCACCAACACAGGCCAGAACTGAACATGGGACTCTTGCTGGAGCTACATGTGGGGCTCCAGCTCCACCCAGCTAGACTTTCTTTATTTTTTTCCTCTAGCCTCTGAGCAGGTTTGGGATTTTTCTGTTGTAGCCTTCAGGCAGCCCCCCAACACACGTACATTTTCTGAACAATCCCCTGTGCATTTTTCAGACAGCTGTCTCTCTATTCCTCTCTCCCCAGCATGGATTACAGGCTCTCCCTGAACCCCCTTCTCTGGCTGCCACCAAACTAGGTAGCTGTCTTGATACCCCTTCAGGCATTGACTGTTCTATGCAGCGGCAATAAGTCTCACATCTTCATCAACATTGTGAGTATATTTGAAAGTGGTGTAGGAGGTCCTTCTTTATTTGGGTAGCTTTCATTAGTTAATCAATAAAGAAACTACTTGGCCTGATAGGGCAAAACTTAGATAGGCGGAGAAGACAGAACTGTATTCTGGCAGGAAGAAAGCAGCAGATAGAGAGAGCCGCCATGGAGTCGCCAGAGTCAGACATGCTGCATCTTTTCTGGTAAGCCACGACCTCGTGGTTCTACACAGATTATTAGAAATGGGTTGAATCAAGGTGTAAGAGTTAGCCAATAAGAGGCTATAACTAATGGGCCAGGCTGTTGAAATAGGAGCGGTGGGGCTGCGTCCCCAGCACCCCGGCCGCCTGCTAGCTTATGCCCCGAAATAACAACACACAAATTGTATTCATTTAAACACTGTTTGGCCCTTTAGCTCTAGCCTTTACTGCCTAATTCTGATATACCAATCAACCCATCTCTAATAATCTGTGAGCACCGGTCTTACCTGGAAGATTCTAGCCTACGTCCATCCTGGGTCAGAGCTTCATCGCATGTGTCTGCCCGGGAGCAGGGCATGGTGTCTCTCTGAGGCATCTGCCCCCGAGAGGAGAGCTGTCGAGTCTCTGAGCTCACTTCCTCTTCCTCTTCCTCCCAGCATTCTGTTCTCCAACCACCTATGTTCTAAGCTATGAGGCCAAGCAGTTTGTTTATTACTTAACCAATGAAATCAACAGATTGATATATGACACTCCCACATCACCAGGCAATAATTTAATTAATACAATTTTGGTGTGGTTATTTCAGGTATAAGCTAGTCGGGCAGCGGGACACAGCCCACCTCTCCTTCTTACGACAGGCAAGACAATTGGGAATTCTCTTTTTATTGACTTTTTTTTGAAGTATACATTATTCTCTGCTCTGCTCCCTTCCTCTCCCCTCCCCTTCTACCCTCTCCCATAGTCTCCATGCTCCCAATTTACCCAGGTACTCAGGAAATCGTGTCTTTTTCTACCTCTCATGTAGATTAGATCCAGGTATGTCTCTCTTAGTGTCCTTGTTGTCTAAGTTTTCTGGGATTTTAAATTGTAGGCTGGTTTTCTTTGCTTTATGTATAAAAACAGCTTTTGAGTGAGTACATGTGATAATTGTCTTTCTGGGTCTTGGTTGCCCCACTCAATATGATGTTTTCTAGATCCATCCATTTGCCTACAAACTTAAAGATGTCATTATTTTTCTGCTGTGTAGTACTCTATTGTGTAAATGTACCACATTTTCCTTATCCATTCTTCAGTCGAGGGGCATTTAGGTTATTTCCAGGTTCTGACTATGACAAACAATGCTGCTACGAATATAGTTGAGCACATGTCCTTGTAGAACAGCTGAGCATCCTTTGGGTATATACCAAAAGTGGTATTGCTGGGTCTTGAGATAGGTTGTTTTCTAATTTTCTGAGAAATTGTTATACTGTTATTCAAAGAGGCTATACCAATTTGCAATCCTACCAGCAATGGAGGAGTGTTCCGTTTACCCCACATCCTCTCCAGCTTAAGTGTCATCAGTGGTTTTGATCTTGGCTATTCTTTTTTTTTTCTTTTCTTTTTATTGAGAAAAGGAAAAAAAGTATCTGCTTCCTCCAGCCTCCCCTTTCCGTCCCCCTCCTCCCACCCCTCCCCGCTCCCCCAAACTCCTCTCCCCCTCCCTCTCCAGTCCATAGAGCAGTCAGGTTTCCCTGCCCTGTGGAAAGGCCAAGGTCCACACCACTCCGTCCATGTCTAGGAAGGTGAACAACCAGACTGGCTAGGCTCCCACAAAGCCAGAACATGAAGTAGGGTCAAAGCCCCGTGCCAATGTCCTTGGCTTCTCATCAGCCCTCATTGTTTGCCATGTTCAGAGAGTCCGGTTTTATCCCATGCTTTTTCAGTCACAGTCCAGCTGGCCTTGGTGAGCTCCCACTAGATCAGCCCCCTTGTCTCAGTGGGTGGGTGTTAGACTCGTGGTCAGTTTGTAATAGAATTATCTCCAATGACTAGATAGATTTGGTTAAAGGTGTTTTAAAGCCTGGTCTACAATCACAATGGAGTACCTGACTGAGAGAAGAGGCTAAGATTATTGAACAATGCAGTAAAGCTAGTGGTAGGGAAATCTCCCAAGATCAAATTCTTAGAAAAGGAGAATATGCTACTATAAAAAGTAAGTTGCATATGGTGACCATACCCTGGATTTATGCCATGTAGCAGCTTTGAATGTTTGGGACAGAATTGGAGATATAGGGAAGAAAATTGAGTCATTAACTAAAGTTATATAGGGTCCAAAGGAAGACTTTATACATTTATTTTCTATTTATTTATTTATGAAAAATTTTCACCTCCTCACATCCTCTCATTTCCCTCCCACTTCACCCCTTCTCTCCCCTCGCTCTCCAGTCCTAAGAGAAGTCAGGGTGCCCTTTCCTGTGGGAAGTCCAAGGTCTAGGAGGGTGAGCATCCAAACAGACTAAGCTCCCACAAAGCCAGTCCATGCAGTAGGATCAAAACCCAGTGCCATTGTCCTTGGCTTCTCAGTCAGCCCTCATTGTCAGCCACATTCAGAGAGTCCAGTTTGATGACATGCTTCATCAGTCCCAGTCCAGCTGGCCTTGGTTAGCTCCCATTATTAGATAATTCCCACCGTCTTCATGGGTGGACACACCCCTTGCGGTCCTAACTTCCTTATTCATGTTCTCCCTCCTTCTGCTCTTCATTTGGACCTTAGGAGCTCAGTCCAGTGTTCCAATGTGGGTCTCTGTCTCTATCTGTATCCATCACCAGATGAAGGTTCTATGGTAATATGCAAGATATTCATCAGTGTGGCTATGGGATAAGGCCAGTTCAGGTGCCCTCTTCTCTGCTGCCCAAGGAACAAGCTGGGGACATCTCCTTGGACACCTGGGAACCCCTCTAGAGCCAAGTCTCTTGCCAACCCTAAAATGGCTCCCTTAGTTAAGATATCTACTTCCCGGCTCCCATATCCACCCTTCCTCCATCTCAACCATCCCATTCCTCCAAGCTCTCCCCATCCTCCCCTTCTCACTTTTCTCTCCCCATCTTCCCTTACCCCCACCCCACCCTCACCCCTGTGCTCCCATCTTTTGCCTGGAAATCTTGTCTACTTCCAATATCGAGGAACATAACTATATGTTTTTCTTTGGGTTCACCTTCTTATTTAGCTTCTCTAGGATCACAAATTATAGGCTCAATGTCAATTTCTTAAAAAGACTGACTTCAACAGTAAACAGAATGATACCAAATTCAGAAGCTAGATAATTAATAATTGAATCTCTGACTTTTGAGAATGCCAATTTGCTATGCAAAAGGATAATTAGACCATTAAATGCTAGGTCAGCACCTTTAGAGGAATGAATTTGAGACGCAATTACTATTGAATCTCATGAACATGATGATGTATGGATAGGAGAGGTGATTTCTAGCGGTTTGAGGGAAAATCAAAATTTCAATGTTATAATTGTGGCAAACAAGGTCACCTTAAAAGAGATAGTAGACAAGGCATTCTCAGAAACAATGTTTTTTTTTTTTAAGCATGATCCATTCAGAACGCCCCTCCCTTCTGGATTATGTGGAAGGTGTGGCAAAGGCAGTCATGGAGTAATGAAGGTAGGTCAATGAGAAATATTCATGATAATCCTTTGCCATTGGGAAACTCCCTGAGTGGCCTCTTGCAGGCCCCTATGATGAATCTGGTTCAGTTTTTTTTCCCTTCCACCATGGAGAAAACTCTTTCCCAGAGCAATTAAAACTGATAAAGATTAGATTTGAACACGAAATACCCCTTAATTAGAAGAGATGACAAGTCATCAAACAGCATGACCATTTAATCTGAACAAGTCTATAAAACTTATAAATACTTTTTATTTGATCAGATGTAACTTGCCAAAAGAGAATCTCCCCAAAATTAGGGTTGAGGATGGGTTTTGTTTCTCTCTTTTCAGAAGAATAAAGATATCCACCTAAAGAATCCAAAGACCACTGGACAAATGAGACATCTGAAGAAAAAGGACAAATCATCCAGAAAAAAGTGTCTCAAGAAAAAGTGTAAATTGGCTTATATGTATATCACATTTCCAACAGGATAAAATTTCATAAATTTTCCCAAATGTTTGTTTCTGCTGTTTTCTACAGACATATACATAATCACAGTACAATTTACGATTAAAGTTGACTTTGGAGTTGGAGTGTGGCTCTCTTCTTCTCTAAACCCAAACATGCTTAGTAAAACAAAACTCAAAATTTCTGTCTCATGTTGAAAGAACCACCTGATATGGGACACACACACAAAAACCCAAATATTTAAGAACTATTTTATTGCCACTAATCTCATAATCCTTTGGTTTAACAGCTTTTCTTAATATATATATATATATATATATATATATATATATATATATATATATTAAACTTTTTGTCATAATATTAATGACCATATAGAGTACTAACTAATTTTAGAAAAAGGTTTATCTACTTTTCTGTCTGTACATGATTTTGGGTTTGAATATCAATTTTCTGCAGTGAATCATGAGCACACCTAACAGTGACCTTTGAAGTCTCCAAAAAGAGAATGGGGCCCCACAATAACAATTGCTCTGGGACTACGTTAACACCACTAAGATGAAAAACACCACCTAAGGATTGGCTTTGGACTACAAACTGCTTAAAACAATTCCAAAGTAGCTAGCTAAAATGATCTAGTCTAACAGACTACTCTAGCCAGGACTTCAGACAAGCCCTGCACTTTCTCATTACACAGAGATTGGGCAACAAATGATACAGCTACCTCTCCCAGGACTTGACCATTTCAAATTTTTCTTTTTAGGATTCCCTAAAGATACTGCCACCCCCAGACAGCAGGAAGTAAATTTAAGAATATGACACCCACATTCCCATGAGGTGGGATAGGTGGTTGTAGGCCATTTAATGGGTTATGGATATTTGTCATTGTTTAGGGGTATTGGTTACAAGTTGCTATTGGCAATAGTCAAGGAAAAAGCTAAACGAAGGAAAATCAGATTCAAGGTTCTTGTTTTGAAAAGACAAAGGAGAAGATATAGGTATGATATGATAAAAAGGTAGATTATAGAATTAACTTTTAAAAAGTACTGGTTTTGAATGTTTTACATTGGATTGGATTTTTGTATACTATATATAAATTGTATTGATACAAATTTGAGATTAATTTTGTTAAAAAAAAGACCCTACATATATTTATAATCTTGTTCAATGTATTGTACCTATACAGCTTATTTATCAATGTAATGCAAATTTCTAGTCCTTTAAAGTTACTATTACCGACTGTTTAGGATAATAAGGAAATACAGGTTAGTAGTTAATCACCCATTACAGTTGAATTTGTAGTCACATTAGGTGTGTTTTTAAGGTTAAACAGAGATATATTTTAGATAGACAGGTCATCTTCAAATACTTCAGAGATCTACATAATATGGCATTTAAGATTGCTTAATAACGTAGGCTCTCTACTTTTCAATGACAATGAAACATGCCTGCTCCTGGCAGCACCAATATACTACAGAGAAAATGATGAAAATGGAAGAATCTCCAAATGAAGTCCTAATGGGACAAGCAGGACACACACACACACACACACACACACACACACACACACACACAACACTGACTACCAAACCTTTCCCAGACAAGGCATCAAGGCATGACAGTCCTTCAAAACCCTGCTTCATAGCAAGGTCTGTCAGATATTCTAGGCCTGTGGGCCAAAGATGGATGGCCCAACATTGCAGAGGAACTTTGGATAACTGTCCAGGTAGCCAGACGTTTCTGTCATTTCATACAATTTTCAGAAGTCACTTGCTTGCACTTCCTGCTTACTCAGTTAATTATTATTTCCTTCTTGGGTCTCTGAGAAAGTTGAAGATTAGATAGTTATAATTAAAGCTTTCCTTGTTCAACAGACACAGAAAGCAAGTTAGGTTAGAAAGTAAATTAGGTACAAGACTTTGTACTCACAAGATAGAATAGATGTGGAGTATTTTCTCTGAATTTGTCAAATGCAAATGGACTAGACACTGTGAATGTATTTATTGTCTATATATTGTATATAGCTATTGTTCTTATCGTATATAGTTTTCTTATATTAGTTATAGCCTTCTTTTCTATTTTAGACAGAAAAGGGAAATATAGAGGTGTATTATTTATGTTTTAATAAATAAAGCTTGCATGAAGATCAGAGAGTAAAGCAGCCTGAATGGCCAGCCATACAGATCAGGCAGTGGTGGCACACACCTTTAATCCCAGTAGCCACACTAGTTAACCATAGAGACTTGGCTGTGGTGGTATATGCCTCTAATCTCAGAACTAGAGAGAAATATAAAACGGGAGGAGACAGGTCTCAGCTCATTCTCATTCTGGGTATTCGTCGAGGCAGGGTTGCTATTTCAGTCTGAGGTAGAGGTAAGAGCCAGTGGCTGGCTACTTTGCTTTTCTGATTCTCAGATTGAACCCCAATATATGTCTCTGGAGTTTTATTATGCATGCTACACCAAAACAAGAAAATGGCAAGTTACTAACTTTTAATTTCAAAAGATTGGGAAGAAAAGAAAGCAGGGAGTGAAAATGATATCAGTATGGAAATAAATAAAATATGCACTAGAAAAGCAGTAAGGAAAAATCAGTGAAACAGAAAAGGTTGTGTTAAGGGATTTGTAAGTTTAATATGGTTAAGCATCTCTTTGTTTGAAGAGAAAATTATATTTCTGTGTAGCACATTCTAAATAAAAGGATAGCTGTAAACTCATATTACTGACAACAGAGCTTAATATTTTTAACAGTTTTAAAAAATGAGCTGCTGGTTGGGCATCTCTTGGGTATATTCCCAGGAGCGGTATTGCTGGATCCTGAGGTAGATTGATTCCCAATTTCCTGAGAAACTGCCACACTGATTTCCAAAGTGGTTGCACAAGTTTGCATTCCCACCAGCAATGGATGAGTGTTCCCGTTACTCCACATCCTCTCCAGCATAGGCTATCATTGGTGTTTTTGATTTTAGCCATTCTGACAGGTGTAAAATGGTATCTCAAAGTTGTTTTGATTTGCATTTCCCTGATTGCTAAGGAGGTTGAGCATGACCTTAAGTGTCTTTTGGCCATTTGAACTTCGTCAGCTGAGAATTCTCTTTTCAGTTCAGTACCCCATTTTTTAATTGGGTTAATTAGAATTTTCATGTCCAGTTTCTTGAGTTCTTTATATATTTTGGAGATCAGACCTTTGTCTGATGTGGAGTTGGTGAAGATATTCTCCCATTCAGTAAGATGCCCTTTTGTCTTAATGACAATGTCCTTTGCTTTACAGAAGCTTCTCAGTTTTAGGAGGTCCCATTTATTCAATGTTGGCCTTGTTGTCTGTGCTACTGGGGTTATACGTAGGAAGTGATCTCCTGTGCCCATGTGTTGCAGTTTACTTCCCACTTTCTCTTCTATCAGGTTCAGTGTGGTTGGATTTATATTGAGGTTTTTAATCCATTTGGACTTGAGTTTTGTGCATGGTGATAGATATGGATCTATTTTCATTCTTCTACAGGTTGACATCCAATTATGCCAGCATCATTTGTTGAAGATGGTTTCTTTCTTCCATTGTATACTTTTAGCTCCTTTGTCAAAAATCAGGTGTTCATAGGTTTGTGGGTTAATATCCGGTCTTCAATTCGATTCCATTGATCAATATCTCTGTTTTTATGCCAATACTAAGCTGTTTTCATTACTGTAGCTCTGTAATAGAGTTTGAAGTCAGGGATGGTAATACCGCTGGAAGTTTCTGTCGTGTATAGGATTGTTTTGGCTATCCTGGGTTTTTTGTTTTTCCATATAAAGTTGATTATTGTTCTCTCAAGGTCTGTGAAGAATTTTGTTAGGATTTTGATAGGGATTGCATTGAATTTATAGATTGCCTTTGCTAGAACTGCCATTTTTACTATGTTGATCCTACTCATCTAAGAGCATGGGAGATCCTTCCATTTTTGGAAGCGAACAAGATTGCTGGGCAAGAGTTGGGAGCATGGGGGTGCGGGTAGGGGCAGGGGTGGGGATGGTGGAAGGGAAGAGGGGGAGAGAGAAGGGAGAAAGGAAAGACTGGAGAGAGCTTAAGGAAGTGGGAGGGTGGAGATGGAAGAAGGGTGGATATAGGAGCAGGGAAGAAGATATCTACATTTAAAGGAGGCATTTCAAGGTTGGCAAGAGACTTGGCTCTAGAGGGGATCCCAGGTGTCCACGGGGATGTCCCCAGCTAGGTCCTTGGGCAGCAGAGCAGAGGGTGCCTGAACTGTCCTTGTTCCACTATCACACTGATGATTATCTCGAGTATCACCATAGAATCTTCATCCGGCGACGGATGGAGATAGAGACAGAGACCCTCATCAGAGCAATGGACTGAACTCCCAAGGTCCAGTTGAAGAACAGAAGGAGGGAGAAGATGAGCAAGGAAGTCAGGACGGCAAGGGGTTTATCCACCTACTGAGACAGTGTGCCAGATCTAATGGGGACTCACCAAATCCAGCTGGACTGGGACTGAACGAGCATGTGATCAAACCGGACTCTCTGAATGAGGCTGACAATGGGGGCGGACTGAGAAACCATTGATAAAGGCACTGGGAAGTATTTCTATTGCATGTACTGGCTTTTTAGGACTCTAGTCTATTTGAATGCAAAGCTTCCTAGGCCTGGATGTAGGAGGGAGGGCCTTGGACTTCCCACAGGGCAGGAAACCCTGACCTCTCTTAAGGAGGTGGGGGGAGAGGAGGGTGAGTGGGGGAGCGGGAAGGGAATGGGAGGAGGGGAGGAAGTGTAAATTCTTTTTAATGGATAAATAAATAAATAAATAAGCTACTGGGAGAAGTTAGGTCAGTTTCCTTCAAAGGCCTGGCATCGGCTATATTGACGACATTTTAGGGTAGGTCGCACACCCAGAAGTAATCAGTACAAATGGGACTCAATGGGAGAAAGAGAAAGGGGGGGGGAGACAGATAATGAAGTTGGGTGGGTAGCAAGTGGGGGGAAGAGCTGAGAGGAGATATGTTAGGGTGATGAATATGATCAAAGAAATTTTAGAGTATTTTGTTTAATGGCTTGAAGATAAAATGAGTTTTGTGATGTGATTTGAATATATTCGACCCTGGTGAAGCAAATTTGAATTTTTCTACCAGTTACATGCATATTTAACATGTGAGAGAGAAACAAGAAATATCAGAATTTTTATTTAAATTTCTTAGGATATCATTTTTACTCTCCTTCCACTTTCAACTTCTCAAATTCATGATCTTACCTTTTTAATTATTATTGATATATATGTACATACACAAAATACATACATAACCTGCTGAATTCATTTTCTGTTTCTCATATGTATATAATTTTGGAGCTGACCAGCTGGGACTGGATAACCTGCTGAGGGCTTATCCCTGGAGAAGAATGAATCTTCCTCTCTGAGCAGCTGCTTAATGCCTATAACTCTTCATCTGGGAGTGAATCTATTAGATATGTCAAATTCTCACACCACAACCCTTATTAAATTTATTTTCTGTTTTATCATATTTATAAATTTTGTGTTGTGGCAAGCATGCATACACACACACATGATAAATGAAAAATGGAGCAAAAAAAGCATTCTGCAAACACTAAAACATGCTAAAATGCAAAGTGACCAATAAATTATAATACCTAATCCTTTAAAAATCAAAATGAATTAAATCTGTTCTATAAGGGAGGTGGAAACTGTTAAGAAAAAAACATGTATTAGGACTCATTTCTATGTATAACAATGACATTTTTAATTAAAAGTGTTTGTAAGCTTATTTGCTTGGAATTTTGTCATTATGTGGCATGATAATAACAATATTGATGATGCTTTCTGTTTTCAAAGCCCGTGGAACTCTTGATTTATCTTCCCAGATGTTCCCGATAGCTGTGCCTGTACTCTACAGTGTTAAGTAAGTGCATGTCTGGGACCACAGTGTTCCATCACCATGGTTTCACTAGATTTAATAAACTGTTGCTTAGCAAACCCACTCGTCACCCAGCTATTTTCTCTTTGCACTGTCTTCACGTTATGTCCCTGGTAAAATGTAGCTGAGCCTCTTGGTAATGGAAAATACCAATCTCCACATAAAATGCAATCTTCCCATTTGGAGCTGTTTTCTTTCCATTTTTTTTAAAAAACCAGAATGCCTAATGTCAGAGAGTGTTATAATCTAGTGGTAAAATAGAATTTATGGAACAAGCAGATGTATTCACATCTTGGGCTGTTTGACCTTTAGTCAATCACTAATCTCCCTGTGTCTCATATGCCTCATTTGTAAAGCATGATAATTATACTCATCTCAGAGGAACAGTGTGAGGATTAATTTAGATAACATAACTAAAACGCACCTGACACTTTATAAGGCTCATCAGTTGCTGCTGACATCAAGAGAGAAAGAAGATGGCAAAAACAAATTTTCCTAGTGTACACCTATTCTGTACCTAACTTGATTAATGACCTGAGAATTTTAAATGCTGCATGAATGATTAGAGTTGAAATGCCTACTGTGACAGCTGGCATAAATGTATAATGCATTTTTGTATTTAAAATCAGTGAAGCAGTTATTACAATGTATCTCATTGGTCAGAGGCCATTTTTGTGAGTCTAACTGAGCTTACTACCTTTCTAGAAAGAATGGTATCATGTTATATGTATTTTTCATTTTGTTACATTTCTACTAGTTTACACACACACATACATTGTATATAACAACGTTCAGTTGTTATCTGATAATAAGAGAACCTGAGATTCAGTATGCCCCTCTCACCTAGCAACAACTAACTTGGCATACACTGTACATGCATCCATGGGGAAAATATGTGTGCACATGTAATGCCAACCAGCAAGTTTCACTAAGTGCTGTCTTTTACCACTAGAATACATAATGACCCATTAGATAAACTGTTAATGGTCAGAAGGGTCAGATTTAGTTTTGTAAATTGGGAGATGCCAATAATGTATTTGTAACTGTTGTACTGTGACAGGAGTGAAGTGGAAGCTGATAACTAATAGATAAGACCCGGGGAAATTTAGAGGCTACCTGGGAGGAAAGAGAAAAGTTGTGAGAAATGAAATTTTTTTTCCAGCAAAATGCTGAGAAATAAACCTCTGCTCTCTGAAATATTCATCATCATCATGCTAAAGATGAATTCTTTATGGAAAGCCTGAAAATTCTCTGATCCTTGTTTTAGATTTGGGGCCCAAGGAAAAAAAGAAGAGGTTACATGTCTAGATATCAAACATTAAATTTAAACTTAATATACACAAAACAACCCTTGTGCAAGTGACAGAATGCGGCCCATGTGAAAAGATGTGATCATGGCCGTTCCCCATTACATAGGAGTTATTTACAGTGTTCTAGAGACTCCTACCTCTCCCCTCACCTAATATCTGTTTCTTCCTTTTTATGTCCTACACACACGCACACGCACAAGCACAAGCACACACACACACCACACACTCACGTCTAGATTCTTCATGAGAGAATACAGGTGATATTTGTGTTTCTGATTCTGGCATATTTCATCTAAGATGATGATATCAAGTTCCACTTACTTTACTGCAAATGTAATGATACCATTTCCCTTCTGGCTTAATAAAACTCTATTGTGGATATGAACTGTCTGACCCTGGTCAATATGACTACTATCCAGAAGGCAAATGACGATGAATGCTGGTGAAGATGTGTAAAGAGGATACTCATACATTGTTGCTGTGAGTCGAAACTGGTTCAGCCACTTTAGAAATCAATACAGACATTCCTCTTAGTCTCTCTCCGTTCCTTCATTTCTTTTTCTCTTTCTTTACCTCCTCCCCTTCCTTTGTTTTAAATTTATTTATTTACGTTGTGGGGGCATGTGCATGTATGAAGGTCAGAGGATAGCTTGAGGGACTACTAAATTTTTATTTTTTTATTCTTTTGAGACAGGATCTGTATAGCCCAAGTTGGCCTTGAACTCATAACAGTCTTCCTGTCTTAGTCTTAAGGGTTAGCATTCCAGCATTTAATGCTTCCTTCCCTTTCCTTCTCTCCCTCTCTCCCTTGGTGTCTCTCCCTTTCACTGTCTGACAATTTTTCTTTTCTGGAGTGATTCAAAGTGAGTAGCTAAATCCTCTGCCAGTTGCTGTGTGGGTTAACTGTTTTGGAAGCATATCCTCCAGCCCCAGTGATGCTGGCAGACAAGGGATGAGTAACAGTTACATTCTAAACCAACAAAAACTGCATGAAAAGCTCTGTACCAAATCACTGGGGAAACAGCTTCTATATTGTTGACTCTTGCTTCTGAGTGGGAGAATACACATATTTATGTTATGAACTGCTAAATTTGGAAGTAAATTAATTCTGCAATAACAGATTACTAATAAAACTACAATAAAAGAATTTTGGAACTAATAAGTGAAGACATCCCCCTTGAATGAATGTGCAATATTAAAAACTCAT
The DNA here is from genome assembly GCF_037038515.1 of Microtus pennsylvanicus. Taxonomy (NCBI): domain Eukaryota; kingdom Metazoa; phylum Chordata; class Mammalia; order Rodentia; family Cricetidae; genus Microtus; species Microtus pennsylvanicus. The sequence goes on along the minus strand of NC_134601.1, from coordinate 129,666,846 downwards.
TGTAACATTACTGGGAAGTCAGAAGAGTGATAACTAGTCAACAGAAAGACATGTACAATCGTCAGCAACACAGAGCAGCCATTCCTGTCCTTTATAGCAAGAGATAGTTTCAATTAATACTGGGTTATTTTATCTCCGACCCTCAATTCATAAATCGTCACCCATTTGGACTATGGTTCTCAACTTTCCCCTTAAAGTGTTAAGCAAGAATATAGGAGCAATAAATATGTATGGATTAAAAATGCAAGAAAAGGGTGTAAATAAATTTAGATAGTGAAAATGTCTGCAAAATTGGATGTTATAATGTACTCTTGTAGTTCTAGTGTCTAGAGGGACTCAGGCAAGAGGATGGCTTAAGTCCAAAAACAAGATGGGTACCAGAGAAAGATCTCATCTCAAATAGATAGTGGTAGATGAAGTAAGTAGGTAAATACAGATTCCTCCAGGGATCAGTCTTCCATGTATAGTGTATGGAAATAACAAATAAGTCAACAGATTTTTGAGACAATCATCTAAATTAAGATTTTCTTAAAATAATGACAAAGTAGATAAAGGATAACTTGACTGAAATGTACTGAAACTAAACATGATGATAATTTTAATAATACAAAGTATAAAATTATGTGGGGCAAATAAACCAACAACAGATTTCAAATGGCTGACAGCACTTTAAAAAAAATCAACAAATCTAAATTGAAAAATGAGTAATTCTGATAAGAATTTTAAAGTATTAGAATGGTGTTCTAATTTCCCATATGATATCCTGTTCCTTCTGTAGCTTTCTACTTGTGACACCGAGCAATGAAGGTTATTACTTAAGAAGGGTTTAGTAAAATAATAAGTTTGAGACCAGCTTTGACAGGCTAAATTATATTATCTCTCAAGTTACATAGGAAAATATGCTCATCTGCCAATAAAGCTTAGCCACAATATTGAAAAGATGGAGAGAATTACATTAACAAAAAAAAAATCTTCCACCGTGAGCCAAGGAATTAAAGGTAGGAGACAAAAGGGAGACCCAAAAGGGAAAAGTTTGCTGGACCTGTGTAACCTGAACTCCTCACTGTTGGAGCTATTTAATAGTTATGGGAAATTCAAAGAGAGCTGACCTTTCACTCAACTGCAATCGAGTACTTTACACCAGGTGGGACAAAACAAAATCCACAAAATTATATGAGAGGCTTAAACACAATTTTACCAGTAATTGAATTAAAATGAAAGGATAATGAGTGTTCTAATTAAAAGTCAAAGATCATAAAACAAGATTTTTCTCTTTTTATTAAATTTGTTCTTAGACAATTCCATACCCGTGTAAAGTACATTCTGATTACTCTAATTCTGATCTCTCTCTCATCACTATTAATGTTCTTCTCCTTCTTACAATTCCTTTTCAATATTCATGTCCTTTCTTTCTCCCCCCCCCTCGCTTTCTCTAGTTCAGCTAGGAGGAGTAAGGTCCTGTGATCCCCTGCCCAATTCATGTTTGACTGCTAACGGGGCTAGCAGGCCTGGCACAGACTGTTGCAGCCCATGTGGAGTGACAAGAGCATTGGCTCTTCTGTGCCAGAAGTCAGGATTTCATAGCCCTTATCCTTATTTTCTGGCTCTTCTGTGCTTTCCACCCCATCTTTCCCAAAGTTCCCTAAGTCTTAGAAGTGGTGGTATAAATATCCTGTTTTGGGCTAAGCACTCAGCCATTGCTTATTCTCCACAGCATGAGCAGCCATGCATCTCTGCACTCACCACAACTCATTGCAAAGCGAGGCTTCTCTGATTAAGAGAGGCTGGGAGTATACATTGGTCTATCAGTACAAACATAACTATTTAGAAGTCAGTTTGGCACCATGGCAATTTAAATAACATTGATAAGTTGGCCCTTAAACCTAAGACCTAAGCCTCAGCCTTCTGTCTTTGATCAGGTTTAGAGTACCAGCTATGAATTCTACGTAGTAGGCTTCAACTCTAATCATAGAGCAGTTTGTTACCCCCATAATGGTTGTGTCATTATTGTGTAGGTGAAAATATACTGCCTGAGAAGTTAGTTAGTATGGTAGATTGTAGGCTCACAGATGGGTACCTCCTTGATCCTTTCCTCCTCTAGCAGCCTGTAATGCATTTTGTGGCACTATTAAAGCTATCCAGTAGGGAGGAGTTTTCAGCTAAAGTCCATATTAATTTCTCTATATCTTGCAATTAAAATGTGTGGTACCTTCAACAGTAAGGCACTAACAACTAAGTCTGATGAAGAACGAACAAGAGCGGTGAGAGCATATATTGGTCTGAGTTCCCCTGGGGCTTCCGTGATCAACAACTCACAAGGAGATGCCTTAAGCTGTGTTTAGGAGCTCAGAGCAATATTATCCAGGCATGCAGGATCGCACGTTTCTAGCACAGTCCTTCAAAACACTTTAGACGTATTATTGATTTTATGTGTATGAGTGTTTTGCCTGGATAGATGTATGTGTACCATGTGCACGCCTGGTACTTGTGGAGATCAGATGAGGGTATTAGATCCCCTGAAAATGGACTTAGAGATGATTTCGAGTCACTGGATATGGATTTTGGAAACCAAACGCAGGTCTTCTTCATGAGCAACAAGTGCTCATAACGTCTGAGCCATCTTTCCAGCCCCATGTGTCTAATTTAGCAGATTTTCTCTTTCTTTCTTTCTTTCTTTCTTTCTTTCTTTCTTTCTTTCTTTCTTTCTTTCTTTCTTTCTTTCTTCCCTTCTTCCCTTCTTCCCTTCTTCCCTTCTTCCCTTCTTCCCTTCTTTCTTTCTTTCTTTCTTTCTTTCTTTCTTTCTTTCTTTCTTTCTTTCTTTCTTTCTTTCTTTTCTTTCACATTGATGCCTCCTCCCCGCCACCGCCTCGCATTTTCCCTCCCCCTCCCCCGATCGAGTCCCCCTCCCTAGTCAGCCCAAAGAGCAATCAGGGTTCCCTGCCCTGTGGGAAGTACAAGGACCATCCACCTCCATCCAGGTCTAGTAAGGTGAGAATCCAAACTGCCTAGGCTCCCACAAAACCAGTACGTGCAGTAGGATCAAAAACCCATTGCCATTGTTCCTGAGTTCTCAGTAGTCCTCATTGTCTGCTATGTTCAGCAAGTCCAGTTTTATCCCATGCTTTTTCAGACCCAGGCCAGCTGGTCTTGGTGAGTTCCCGATAGAACATCCCCATTGTCTCAGTGTGTGGGTGCACGCCTCGTGGTCCTGAGTTCCTTGCTCATGCTCTCTCTCCTTCTGCTCCTGATTTGGACCTTGAGATTTCAGTCCGGTGCTCCAATGTGGGTCTCTGTCTCTGTCTCTTTTCATCGCCTGATGAAGGTTAATATTCAGGAGGATGCCTATATGCTTTTCTTTGGGTTCTCTTTCTTATTTAGCTTCTCTAGGATCATGAATTATAGGTTAAATGTCCTTTGTTTATGGCTAGAAACCAAATATGAGTGAGTACATCCCATGTTCCTCTTTTTGGGTCTGGCTTACCTCACTCAAGATAGTGTTTTCTATTTCCATCCATTTGCATGCAAAATTCAAGAAGTCCTTGTTTTTTTTACTGCTGAGTAGTACTCTAATATGTATATATTCCATACTTTCTTCATCCATTCTTCCATTGAAGGGCATCTAGGTTGTTTCCAAGTTCTGGCTATTACAAACAATGCTGCTATGAACATAGTTGAACAAATGCTTTTGTCATATGATAGGGCATCTCTTGGGTATATTCCCAAGAGTGGTATTGCTGGGTCCAGGGGTAGGTTGATCCCGAATTTCCTGAGAAACCGCCACACTGCTTTCCAAAGTGGTTGCACAAGTTTACATTCCCACCAGCAATGGATGAGTGTACCCCTTTCCCTACAACCTCTCCAAGGCTATAATTGGTGGTTTTTATTTTTTGGTTTTTTTGAGACAGGGTTTCTCTGTAGCTTTGGAGCCTGTCCTAGCACTAGCCCTTGTAGACCAGGCTGGCCTCGAACTCACAGAGATCCGCCTGCCTCTGCGTCCCGAGTGCTGGGATTAAAGGCGTGCGCCACCACCGCCCGGCACATTGGTGTTTTTTATTTTAGACATTCTGACAGGTGTAAGATGGTATCTTAAAGTTGTCTTGATTTGCATTTCCCTGATCGCTAAGGAAGTTGAGCATGATCTTAAATGTCTTTTGGCCATTTGAACTTCTTCTGTTGAGAATTCTCTGTTCAGCTCAGTGCCCCATTATATAATTGGGTTGATTAGCCTTTTACAGTTTAGCTTCTTGAGTTCTTTATATATTTTGGAGATCAGACCTTTGTCATTTGTGGGGTTGGTGAAGATCTTCTCCCAGTCAGTGGGCTGCCTTTTTGTCTTAGTGACAGTGTCCTTTGCTTTACAGAAGCTTCTCAGTCTCAGGAGGTCCCATTTATTCAGTGATGCCCTTAATGTCTGTGCTGCTGGGGTTATATGTAGGAAGTGGTCTCCTGTGCTTATATGTTGTAGAGTACTTCCCACTTTCTCTTCTATCAGGTTCAGTGTGTTTGGACTGATATTGAGGTTTTTAATCCATTTGGACTTGAGTTTTGTGCATGGTGATAGATATGGATCTATTTTCATTCTTCTACAGATAGACATCCAGTTTTAGCAGATTTTTTAAATTGTTTTACAAAGTAATAGGTTTCCATGTGCCTTGTTTTCTGCATACCTAGTTTGGATGAATGTTCTTTCCCTCCTCCATTGCCTTTCCCTCCTAGCCCCCATTCCTGCTTAAACTTTCCATCTTCAAATTTATCCTTCTCTGGCTGGGCATGTTGTACATACCTTTAATCCCAGCATTCTGGAGGTAGAGTGAATCTCTTTGAGGTTGAAACCAGCCTGAACTACATGGTGAGTTTCAAGTCCAAGAGGGCTACACAGTGAGACCCTGACTCAAGTAAATATATAAATTAATTAAAAATTTCCCTTCTTTGTTTTAACATTATCTGTGTTCTTCTAAGCCCCATCCTTAAGGAAATCTCCAACTCATTTATTTCTTTTATAGTTGCCTTGCTATAGGTACTCCAGGTTCAGCACATAAAGATTTGAGTTAGGAGCCACATATGAGAGAGAACATTTTTCTCTCTGGGCCTTTCACTCACAATGATCATTCCAGTTCTATCCACTTACCTTCCAAACACCCCCATCCCATTCATTGGACCCTGCAATCTACAAGTCGCACTCCACCCACAAAACCTCCTATCCACCCCACCCCCCGAAACCTCAGTAGAACTCTGAAACACATCCTGCTACTACACAGAGAGGACCAAGAGGTGAGTGACAACCCACCCGGCGGGACACCCCACTCTCTAGGCCCTCCATACTGGGGCAAAACCCTGGGCCTCCTCCCCCACCTGCCTCAGCTTCTCTAGCCAACCAGCAGGCAAGTTTCCTGCAGGTAGGCTGCTCCAACACACCCATCCCATCCATCCAACCCTGCAAGCTACAAGTCCCACTCTGCCCCTAAACCCTCCTATTTCCCCTACCCACTCCCCGAAACCTCAGAAGAACACTGAAACACAATCTGCAACTAGACAGAGAGGACCAAGAGAGGAACTCTGAAACACACACTGTGACTGCAGAGTGGACCAAGAGAGCAGATCAAGAGAGTAGAACAAGGGAGTGGGCCAAGAGAGACCTCAGTGGCTCCATTAGACACAGAGAGTGACAGTACAGAGCAGACCAAGTACAGTTCTCAAAGACACAGAAAGCCACTGCAAGGATTGATCCAAGAGGCAAAGACATTGCCAGTACCAATTGGAGGAAGAGATGGGTAGGTGCCAATGCAAGAATTCATTCAACAACCTAAAAAGCAACATGGTAACTCCACTTACCTTCCAATTTAATAATTTCTCTTTTTCTTTACAACTTGGTACTACTGAACAAAACTCCATTGTGTTTATGTACGACATTTCCACTATCTGTTCATCAGCTGGTAAACATCTAGTCTGTTTTTCATTTCCGAGTTACTGTGAATGGAACACTGGTGAACATGGTTGAACGAGTATCTCTGGAAGAGGATACAGGGCTCAAGGATGGCATAGCTGAGTTGAATGGGAAGTCTATTTCTAGATTTTTGAGGATCCTCCACAAAGATTTCCACTGTGGTTGTACCTGACAAACAGGATTGGTAATAAAAATCTAACTCAAAACACATTGATATAAAAAGTCAGAGTGGGAAACTAGGCAAAGTCTAGTTTAATAAAGCTGATGAGCTTATACAAATAGAAAAACATTTGACAAATAGAGCATATGTGGTATGAACGTGAAAGGAGGAGAGGGAGGTTTAAATGGGGATGAAGAAGGGAACTAAACGGAAGTACTGGACTGAGCTCCCAAGGTCCCAATGAAGAGCAGAAGGAGGGAGAAGATGAGCAAGGAAGTCAGGACCAAGAGGGGTGCACCCACCCACGGAGACAGTGGGGCTGATCTATTGGGAGCTCACCAAGGCCAGCTGGACTGAGACTGAAAAAGCATGGGATAAAACCGGACTCTCTGAATATGGCGGACAATGAGGGCTGCTGAGAAGCCAAGGACAATGGCACTGGGTTTTGATCCTACTTCATGTTCTGGCTGTGTGGGAGCCTAGCCAGTTTGGATGTTCACCTTCCTAGACCAGGATGGAGGGGGGAGGACTTTGGACTTTCCACAGGGTGGGGAACCCTGACTGCTCTTCGGACTTGAGAGGGAGGGGGAAAGGAGTGGGGGGAGAGGGAGAGGAGTGGGGGGGGAGTGGGAGGCTGGGAGGAGGCAGAATTTTTTTTCTCAATAAAAAATAAGAAAGTTAAAAAGAACAAATGCTAGACAAAAAAAAAGAAATTTAAATGGATAAGTAGATATTGCTTGTTCAAAGTTTGATACATACAAATAGACTGCCAGGCATTTTAACAATCTTCTTCATTAAAGCTTCACAAGAACGGTCGGAAATGAGCAAATGGAGGTCACAAAGGAAGTGATATCCCCCAGGTCCTCCAACTCACAGGTACCAAGGCAAGTCATTCAAACCCATTTCTCTTTGTCTTCAAAGTTTGTATTATATGTACAGCCAAATATACCTTAAATTTGAAAAATTAAAAAAAAAGAAGGGAACTAAAGAAAGGGTCAGCCAAAACTAAGTGTGTGCTAAGGAAACCTGCTTCTTTGTAAGAATAGTAAAAAAAAAATCTAGGGAAAAAATAAAATAAGGACTTTAAAAAAATTTTTTTTGAGAGAGGGTTTCTCCGTAGTTTTGGAGCCTGTCCTGGAACTAGCTCTTGTAGACCACGCTGACCTCAAATTCACAGAGATCCCCCTGCCTCTGCCTCCTGAGTGCTGGGATTAAAGGCGTGCACAACCACTGCCCGGCTAAGCACAAAACTTTTAAAACACAAAGAATAAATTAAAACTCAACTTTCCCCAAAAGGCTCATATCAAGTGCTCTTAAAAATATAAAAATGTCTAGCTGGGGACATCTCCATGGACACCTGGGAATCTCTTTAGAGTCAAGTCTCTTGCCAAACCTAAAATGGCTCCCTTAATTATGATATATCTTTCCCTGCTCCCATATCCACCCTTCCTCCATCCCAACCATCCCATTTCCCCAAGCTCCCCCCATCCTCCCCTTCTCACTTTTCTCTCCCCGTCTCCCCTTACCTCCATCCTACCCCCACCCCTAAGTTCCCAATTTTTGCCCAGCAATCTTGTCTACTTCCAATATCCAGGAGGATAACTATATGTTTTTCTTTGGGTTCACCTTCTTATTGGGTTCATGAATTATAGGTTCAATGTCCTTTATTTGGCTTGATCCTATAGACATACTGACAAATATCTTGCATATCATCATAGAACCTTCATCTGGTGATGGATGGAGATAGAGACAGAGACCCACACTGGAGCACTGGACTGAGCTCCCAAGGTCCCAATGAGGAGCAGAAGGAGAGAGAACATGAGCGAGGAAGTCAGTACTGCGAGGGGTGCACCCACCCACTGAGACAGTGGGGCTGATCTATTGGGAGCTCACCAAGGCCAGCTGGACTGTGACTGAAAAAGCATGGGATAAAACCGGACTCTCTGTACGTGGCAGACAATGAGGGCTGCTGAGAAGCCAAGGACAATGGCACTGGATTTTGATCCTACTGCATGTACTGGCTTTGTGGGAGCCTAGTCTGTTTGGATGCTCACCTTCCTAGACCTGGATGGAGGCGGGGAAGGACCTTGGACTTCCCACAGGGCAGAGAACCCTGACTGCTCTTTAGACTGGAGAGGGAGCGGGGAGGGGACTGGGGGAAGAGGAGGGGAATGGGAGGCGGGGAGGAGGCAGAAAATTTTAATAAAAAAATAAATAAAAATATGGGTTACTGAAAGAAATGAAAGAAAAAATAAATAAATGATAAGGACACTTATGGTCATTGATTGGAAAGCTTGAGACTATTATAGTTTTCATAGTAGCCAAGACCAGCCATGCATTGAGTACGAGTACATTCCTTACCAAGTTCTCAGTGGCAATTTTCACAGATGTATAAATAAAAATTCTAAATTGGTATAGAATTACAAAAAACCTAAAGTAGCCAATACAACCATGGAAAGTGGAACACATTTTGATTTCAAAATATATTACAAAAGTAAAGTAATCAGACTCTCATAGTACTACCATAACACACAGAGAGACCAATAAAATGCAGTAACAACTCCAGGAATGAACTTATGCTTGTACAGTCTGTGATGATGCCAAACTGGGTGGTAAATGCAAAGGCAGGCAGATTTATGTGAGTTTGAGGCCAGCTTGCTCTATAGAGTGAGTTCCAGGACAGCCAGGGCTATTATACAAAAGCCTTTTCTTAGAATAAAAAGCCCAAAACATTGTTAATTTGACATGGCCTAGGATAAAGCCTCTGGTAATACATGCGAAAAATTATCTACATTAGGTTAATTGAGCAGGGGGAACTCATGTTGGTGACACTGGTCTATGGGCTGAGGTCCAGGACTAAATAAAAAGGAGAAAATAAGCTGAGCACCAAGCGTTCATTGTTCTCTGATTCTCCAGAAAGGGTGCAATGTGACCAGCTGCATCACACTCCTGCCACCGTGATGGGCTGCACCTCAAACTCTGAGCCAAAATAAGTCCTTTCTCCCTTAAGTTGCTGGTCTCAGGGTGCTTTATTGCAGCAACAGAAAAAGGAACTTACAAACGGGTGATTATTCGAATATACAGTATGAAAAGAATATTCTCTTTAATAAATAAGATAGTTTGGGGGAAAGCTGAAAGCTTATCTTTAAAAATGAAATTTGAGCTTTACCTGTTATCATGCACAAAAACAACACAAAACTGACTGAATTCTTAGATATAAAGCCTGAAACTGTAATATCACGAAAAGAGAGCAAAAAGGAAAAACCTATTGATATTTGCCTTGACAGTGATTCTGGGGATATCGTACCAAAAGCTCAGGCAACAGAAGCAAAGTTAGCCAAGTAGGACTATATCAAATGAAAACACTTCTACATGCAAAATAAAAAATTCAACACCACAAGGCAGTGGTGGTACACGTACTCAATCCCAGCACTCAGGAGGCAGGGGCAAGCGGATCTCTGTGAGTTTAAGGCTAATTTGGTCTACAGAGCAAGTTCCAGAGCAGCCAAGGATGTTACACAAAGAAACCCTATCTTGAAAAAAAAAATTCAACATCATGAAAAGGCAATCTGTGAAATGAGGGAAATATTTACAAACCATATATCTGATATTGAATTAATACTCTAAATACATAAGGAATGTTATTACTTGATAACAAGCAAAAAATAGCCTGACTAAAAATTGTGCCAGGGATTTGAATGACTGACTATTCCTCCAAAGAAGAAATGCAAATAGCTGATAGACATGTAGAGAATATGACCAACATTAATAACAATTAGGTAAATGCAAATTAGCACTAAAATAAGATATAGATATCCCCTTACAACAGCTACCATGGTCATTATTAAGAAGATTAAAAAGATACGTGATGGCCAGGCTGCAGAGGGAAGGGAATGTTTGCAGAGTGTAAATGGGAAGGAAAATTAGTACACCATTACAGAAAGCAGCATAGAAGTTCTAAAATAGGAAAAGTAGAACCCATATGATTCAGCAATATTCCTACTGGGAATATAGCCAAAGGGAATGAGATCAGTATGTCCAAGACACATCTGCAACCACACATTCACTGCTGCCATATCCATGATATCCACAATATCGAAGCATTCTTAGTGGAAAAATGTGGCAGATACACATAATAGTATTCAGTTTTAAATGAAGACAGAATGCCATTTATGAGGACATGCATAAACATAGAAGACATTACATTAAGTAAAACACATTTACAATCTCACTTATGTGAAATGTCCAACTTGACCTCATGGAAGTCGAGGTAAAGATGGTTAACAGAGGTTACAGAAAGCACAGAATAAGATGAGTGAGAAGTCAAAAGTTCTAGTGAGATGCTGTAGCACGTTCTAGTGCCATATTACAATAGGATGACTATAGCACAGCAATATACTGTTTGAAAGAACTGCAAGAGAACATTTTAATATTCTTGCCACAAAAGAAAGGCAAATGTTTAGGATGATAGCTACTATACTTATGCTGGTTTGGCCATTTTTCATTGAATACATGCATCAAAACATCATTACATACCCTGTGGCTATATGCATTTATGTATTGATTAAACTTAAACTAGCAAGATACTGGGGCTAGAGAGATGACTCAGAGGTTAAGATCATTGGTTAATCTTGCAGAAGTCTGAGGTTCAGTTCTCAGTAATCACATGGTGGTTAACTACAGCCTGTAATTCCACTTCCAACACCCTCTTCTGGCCTCTTCAGGCACCAGGCACACACCTAGTGCCCAAACATGAATGCAAGAAAGCACTAATTTCCACAGAGAAACCCTGTCTCGAAAAACCAAAAAAAGAAAAAAGAAAGAAAGAAAGAAAGAAAGCAAGCAAGCAAGCACTAATTTGCTGTAGGATTTCCTACCACCAGTAGCCTGTAAGTTAACCATCCACTTGGGTGTGGCCTTTTATATTATATATGCTGCTGTAAAGCATGCGTCTGGCCTCTTTTCTGGCTGCTGGATTCAATTGCTGTTCCTTGTTCAAGCAGAGGATTGTGATCTGTGAGTCTACCCCTAAATAAATAACCTTTCATTATACTCAATTCTGAGCTAGTGTGGGATTTCTTTTTTAGTGTCTCTCTTCATCTGGTACCCACATAGATCTGGACTCCACACCTACTGGGTAGACTGGTTTAAAGGCCTAGGTCCAGAGCCCAGAAAGTCTCCCACCCCAACCCACTTGTCTTGTTTTTACCTAAGTTTTTTTTCTTTGTAGATTTACCAAGTACAGGCACACCCCCTACCCCTACTGCTGCATTCTCTGCCATGGTTCCTTGTCATTTGATGACTTGCACAGCTTCCAATTTGTGCTCCCTGCCCGTGAATTCTTGTCTTTTTGCTCCGTGTACAGAATTGAATTAATTGCTTTTATTTATCAAGCAAAGCATATTTCTCAGTATTTAACCAGAACCAAGGTGAGGAAGCCAAAGTGGCTCAGGACTGTTTGTGGCACCAGGTTGCGCCACTACTTGCAACTCTACAACCATGACAACTGCTGGACAATAAAGATTATTATACCTAAAACAATTTAGCGGGCCTTAACCAGGTAAATATTTTATTAATTAATAAGTCAATAAACTTGAAAGTCATATAATGGCAGACAACATTACCATGGAAACTTTTAGTAACTTTTTTGCTAATACTATGGATTGTATTCTGCAAGACTTATATGGTTATGGTGATACATCATTTTATTGGATATTGGGACTCAGTTTTTCTTCATATTATATCCTTAAGAAAATGGTTTGATAACAGAGCTAAGAATGGGGCATTTTTAGAAATGATACATTCTTTACAGACTAATAATGAACAACTAGCTGGCAGGATTAATACAATAGAAATCAAAAGTTACCTGCAAAAAAGTAATACTATTGAAAAGGGTAACATTAATTTGACAGACAAAATTGAATCCATGTCAAAGGATACTGAGAAATTATCTGAAAGAATTCATACAAGTTTATTTGACAATCAAAATTTGTTAAAAAGTTATGGTAGGTTAGCAGATAGAGTATCTCTCCAGGATGGCAATCTGCATGCTATCCAAATAATGTACAAGGATGAGGATCTTTAAAGGAAAAGCTTCAGACCTAGGAATCACATGTGTAGAATGAAGACCGTGCCTCAGTGAAATCACTAGAAATATATACAGGTCAGGAGATTCAGGCTTTATTAAAGACAATAATGAAAATATTTGAAACGATTGTTTAAATTATTGGAAGTGATGAACAGGAAAAGAAGGTACAAGGACAGGATTCAACATTGCCAGTAGCTGTCAGAGATGATTTACCCAGGGTTTTAGCTTCCTATCCTGTAAATCTTCTCTGACAAAGCATCAAGTTCTAAAGGCCCAAACGAATCCAAAGAAGGTAGATGGATACCTATAGGAATGAATGATCTAAATGAAATTAAACAAACTATTGTAACTTATGATTTGCATTCTGCATTTGTTAGGGAGATGATAAAGACATGGGCATCTAGCATTAAAGCAAAGCCACATGACAGGCTTCAGTTAGTTTCAGCTTCAGTTAGTTTCAGCCTAGATGGGGTAGATGTTATGGTAGTTCAACCCAAGACCAAGTTGTGGGCCTGGGTACTAGCTGAGCTGCTCAGTCTGGGTCACTGGGGATACCCACATCAGATGGGAGAGCGGAACCAGCTTCCCTATGCTCATACCATCAGGGTCAGTTCTCCTTCACTTGTGGTGAGGGGTGGGACCATCTCTCCTGAGTGCAGGAGGTGAGGGTGGGGTGTGGGAGAAAGCAGTTCTACCATGAGGGGCGGGACCAGCTCTCTTGCCACAGTGTCCAGTGAGGGGCAGGGCCAGTTTTCCCAGAGCCAGAAAAGAGTGGGATCAAATCAGCATGGCCCTTTGATTTCACCTAACATGGCTCCTATGGACCCCTGAGGTGACATAGGCCACAGACATCAACATAGACCCTAGTTGCAGCAGGACCATGGATCCAGACATGGTCCTCAGCAGCAGCTCAGACCCAGACTGCATCCTGGCTCTGGGTGGAAGCACTGGTCACTCAGATTAGGATGGCTCTGGCAGTGGCATGGCCCCCTAGACACCAAAAATGTCATAGGCTACAGCCCCAATGCTTGGCTCCTGTGTGACCTTTGGTGGCATTATGGGCCTCAGACTTTAACACAGATCTCAACTACAGTAGGACTACAGATCCAGACATGTTCCTCAGCAGCATCCAGAATGCTGCTGGATGTCACAATTGTCCTATCACATTCCTATCATCATGACCCTAGCAGTAGCATGCCTCACTGACACAAACAGGGCCCCAGACCTCAGGTGTCTGCATGGCCTTCAATGGTAGCAGAAGCCTCCGACACCAACACGAACTCTAGCTGCAGTAGGACCATGAGCACAGACATGGCCCTGAGCTGTAGCTCTGGCTCAGATGTCACCATGGCATTGTGTAGCAGCACAAGCCACTCAGACCTGCATGGCTCAGGCTGTAGCATGATCCTCAGACACCAACTTGGCTCCAGGTGGTGGTCCAGAACCCAGGAATCAGCATTACCCTTGATGACAACAGGAGTCACAGACATCAACATCGACACAGACCCTGGCTGCAGTTGGGCCATGGACTCAGAAGTGGCTCTGAGCTGCATCCCTGATCCAGATGTCCATCAAGGTACTAGGAAGAAGTATGTGCTACTCAGATCTGTATGGCTGCAGCATGGTCCTTGGGCACCAGCGTGGTCCCAGATGGCTGACTTGACCCTGGGCAACCACAGGGCCTTCGATTACAATAGGAACCACAGACATCACCTCAGACTCTAGCTGCCATAGGGCCACAGACCCAGACATGGTCTGAACAACACCAGGGCCCAGGCGACAGCACAGAGCTTGGACACTAACAAGGCCCAGACACTGAGTTTCTGTCTGGCCTTTGGTGGCAACACTGGCGATGAACGTTAACACAGACCTTGGCTGCTGTAGGGCCACAGATCCAAACATGACCCTCGGCAGCAGCTTAGGCTTGGATGACACCACATGGCAGCACAGGCCACCTAGATCAACGTGGCTCCAGTGGTGGTCCTCAGACATCTACATGGCCACAGGGGGCAAACCAGATGCTGGGCATCGTTGTGGCTTTTGGTGGCAACATGGGCCATGGCTGTCCACTCAAACCCCAGCTGTAGTAGGACCATGGACCCAGATATGGTCCTTGGCAACAGCATGGTCCAGGCATTACCATGATCCTGAGTGGCAAGCTGGCCTCCCGCACCAGCCTGCATTTCTTCCATTCTGCCTCTTTCCACAGCACATAACCCATTCTGCTTCACTTTCTCTACCATTTCTCCACTGCATATTTGCTTATCATAATGGGACCTGTCTGTCATGGCACCAGGTGGCCCGTGGATGTTTTCCCACTCAGGCTGGCCTGTGGTAGGTTAACACCTGCCTGAGCAGCAAGCAGGCCATGGATGTCCAAAAATATATTTACCTGAACCAGATCTGTATAATGACACCAGTTGACGTACCAACTTAGCTGCAGGAAATCTCACCAGACCCCAAGCCTAGATAAGGAGGCAATTAGTGGCTACAAAAAGGGGGAGAATCACTTTTCCCCAGGGGCAGGCTCTCTGATAGATAATCCAAACCTAAGAGATCGGCCCTAAACACACACACACAAGCAACATTGACAGAACTCAGCAGTCTGTGTGTATGTGTGAATGAGTGTGTGTGTGTGTGTGTGTGTGTGTGTGTGTGTGTGTAATAATAACTAAAGATGAGGTCATAAATTGGAAGGTATTAAAGGGGGCATGGAATAAGATGGAGGTGGAGGGAAAGTGAAAATATAATGAAATTCTCAAAAGAAGCATAATTTAAAAGGTTGAATTTGCTAGGAAGAATCAAAGGTAGATGCAGTCCTTCTATTCTGCTACTTTGTTGAAAGTGTTTATCAGTTCTAAGACTTTTCTAGTGACATTTTGTATCATTTAAGTTTTATTGTGTCATCTGCAAAAAGGAATACTTGCATTTCTTGTATTTCTTTCTCTTCCTTTATGCTGTTTTCAAGTACTGTATTCAGTAAGAGCAGAGAGACAACACCTAATCTCATTCCTGATTTCCGAGCTCATGCTTCCTGATTTTCCTCATTTAGTAAAGGGTTCCTAAAAGTTGCTCATATATTATTATATTGAGGTATGTCCCTTCTATTTATAGTTTTTCCATTGTCTTTATTATGAACCCATGTGGACTTTGTTGAAAACCTTTTCTGTAATCTACGGAAATGAACTTGCAATTTCTGTCCTTAAGTATACTTATATGTTGTGTTATATTTATTGATTTGTGTATCTTAAGCCATCATTGCTTTCCTGGAATGAAACCAACTTTGTCGTGATGTATGTTTTTACTGTGTTGTTGTTTTGTATTTTATTGATAATTTTTGTTCATATTCATCAGAGAAATTGGTCTATGATTTTGTGTGGGAGGTGTATTGCTGTGGGACAATGATTTATCAGTTGTATTGCTTTAATAAAATGCTGATTGGCCAGTAGCCAGGCAGGAAATACAGGCAGGGCGACCAGGAAGGAAGTAGAAGCAGGACAATGAGAACAGGAGAATTTTGGGAAGGGGAAAGATTCAGTCTGCAGTCACCATAGAGGAAGCCAGACACAGAGGAAGATGAGAGAATGCCTCAATGAAAAAGGTACTAGGCCACATGGCCAACAAAGACAAGAATAATGAACTAATATAAGATGTAAAAAGTAGTTAATAAGAAACCTGAGCTAATAGGCCAACCAGTTTATGATTAATGTAGACCTCTGTGTGTTTCTTTGGGACTGAACAGCTGTGGGACCAGGTAGGATAGAAACCTCTGTCAACAGTGTATATTCATTTTTATCATGTTTTGGAGTCAGGGTAAAACTAGCTTCAGAACACAAGTTTGGAGGATTTCCTTTGCTTTCTATATTATGGAATAATTTGCAGGACTTTAATGTTAGTGCCTTAAAAGTCTAAGATTTCACCAGTGAATCCACGTGGTGCTGGATTTTTGGTGTTTTTTAAGTGATACATTCTTAATTATTGTTCAATCTCATAACTCTGCAGATTTCTTTATAACCTTTTAGAATAGTTTATGCAGATCTCGTGTCTAGAAATATATCCATTTTTGTTTTCTCTATTTTATTGGAAAACACCTTTCTAAAAAAACATAATGATCTTTTGACTTTCATCTTTTTTCTGTTTTCATATCCTTTCCATCTCTAATTTTATAAATTTGAGTTTTTCTTTCCTTTAGTTAGGTTGCCTAAAGGTCTGCTGGTTTTCTTTTTTTTAATTGATTTTTATTGAGCTCTACATTTTGCTCTGCTCCCCTCCATGCCTCTCCCCTCTCCCCTTCAACCCCCGCCTAAGGTCCCCATGATCCCTATTTACTCAGGAGATCTTGTCTTTTTCTACTTCCCATGTAGATTAGATCTATGTATATCTCTCTTATCTCTCATTATTGTCTAAGTTTTCTGGAATTGTGTTTTGTAGGTTGGTTTTCTTTGCTTTATGTTTAAAAGCCACCTGAGTGAATACATGTGATAATTGTCCTTCTGTGTCTGCGTTATTTCACTCAAAATAATGTTTTCTAGCCCCATCCATTTTCCTGCAAATTTCAAGATGTTGTTAGTTTTTTTTTTTTTTTTTGCTGTGTAGTACTCCATTGTGTAAATGTATCACATTTTCCTTAACCATTCTTTGGTTGAGGGGGCATTTAGGTTGTTTCCAGGTTCTGGCTATGACAAACAAAGCTGCTATGAACATAGTTGAGTACATGTCCTTGTGGTATGATTGAGCATCCTTTGGATATATACCCAAAAGTGGTATTTCTGGGTCTTGAGGAAGGTTGTTTCCCAATTTTCTAAGAAATCGCCACACTGACATCCAAAGGGGTTTTACCAGCTTGCATTCCCACCAGCAATGCAGAAGTGTTCCTTTTTCCCCACAACCTCTCCAGTATAATTTGTCATCAGTGTTATTGATATTGGCCATTCTTACAGGTGTAAGATGGAATCTCAGAGTTGTTTTGATCTGCATTTCTCTGATGACTAAGGCTGTTGAACATTTTCTTAAGTGTCTTTTTTTAAATTTTTTTGTGTTTTTATTGGGGTTAATCATGGGTAGGAACTGTCACCTTCAAGGTATGCCCCTCCCACCAAGCATGTCCATTTTAATCCTCTTGGGATGCTTTCTGGGACTTTTTCTTTTTGTTTTTTGTAGAGCTAGCAGTGGCTTCTGGTTCCTCAGAAAATTTCCTTTTCTTCTTGGGGACAATGGGGCTTGCTACCTCTTCTGGTTCACTGGCCATTTCCTCCTTCCATGAGGATTTCTTCCTCTTGGGAGGGCTTAAGCTGCTAGTAGCCACCTCTTCAGGGTCACTGGCCAACTCCTCCTTGGGAAAAGCTTTCTTTTTCTTACTTTTAGGCAAAGAGACAGATGGATCTTCCATTCCATTTTTCTGTGGAGTCTCCTGGGGTTTTTAACTTTTTCTTCTTCTTAGGTTTTTCATGTGTCTCCTCACACTCCTCTGGAGCGCTACTGTTTTCTGAAGATGCCTGGGCCAGCGCAGCCAGTCGCTTCTTTTCCTTCTTCAAGTGTTTCTTCTCCTGTTTTTCCAGTTTCTTGGCAATTTCAGCAGCCGCTTCCTCTGCCTGAACCATGGCTTCCTTCATGACATCCAGGTTCTTCCGTGGAATCTCTCCAGTTTCATAGAAAGACAATTGCTCCTCAACTTGCTCTCGGAGTTTCTCCTCAAACACACTTGTGGGTACCTCAGAGAAGCAGTCAATTCTTGATGCAATACTGCATCCATAAGTGTCTTTCAGCCATTTTAGATTCCTCTGTTGAGAGTTCTCTGTTTAGGTCTGTACTCCATGTTTTTTATTGGATTATGTGTTCTTTTCGTTTCCAATTTCTTGAGTTTTTTGTTTATTTTGGAGATCAGACCTCTGTCTGATGTGGGGTTAGTGAAGATCTTTTCCCATTCTGTAGGCTGTTTTGTCTTGTTGACTGTGTCCTTTGCTTTACAGAAGCCTTTCAGTTTCAGGAGGTCCCATTTATTAATTGTTTCTCTCAGTGTCTGTGCTGCTGGGGTTATATTTAGGATGTGGTCCCCTGTGCCAATGTGTTCAAATGTACTTTCCACTTCTCTTCTATAAGGTTCAGCTTTATGTTGAGGTCTTTGATCCATTTGGACTTTAGTTTTGTGCATGGTGATAGATATGGGTTTATTTTCATTCTTATACATGTAGATATCCAGTTATGCCAGCACCACTTGTTAAATATGCTTTCTTTTTCCATTTGATATTTTTTGCTTCTTTGTCAAAAATCAGGTGTTCAAAGGTGTGTGGACTGATATCCGCGTCTTCTATTCGGTTCCATTGGTCCTCCTGTCTGTTCTTATGCCACGGTTTTATTTTTTTCAAATGTTCAAGTATTAATTTTACTGATTCTTTATAGTACTCTTTGCATCCAAATTGCATTCATTTCTACCCTGATCCCAACTACTTCCTTTTGTCTACTAATTTTAGGATTAGCTTACACATGTTTAGACCTTGAGCCACATTGTAAGGCTATGTATTTGAGATATCTCTGATGATCCAATGTGAGCATTTATAGGTATGGCTTTCCCTCTTAGAACCAATTTTATTTTATTTTATTTTGAGAAAGAGTGTCATGTAGTCTGGGTTGGCTTGAAACACAATATATAGCAGAAACTGAGCATTAACCCCCAATCTGTTTGCTTCCACCTGCCATTTTCTGGGATTACAGGCTTGTACCTCCATGCCTGCCTTAGAACAACCTCCATTGTTTCCCATGGGTTCTGGTAAGCTGCGCTTGCATATCTTTTCTAGGAAGTTCTTAATTTTTCTGCTGATTTAGTCAGTGGTCTACTGATTACTCAGTTATGTATTGTTCAATATCCATGAGATTATATTTTTGTAGTTTCTTTTGTGGTTGATTTCTACTCCCATTCCATTGGGATCAAATCAAAGGCTAGAAAATATTTCAGTTTCCTTGTATTTGTTTTAAGTATTTTAGAGGACTTTTCACAGACTCCTGTGAGGAATATATAGCCTGTGGCTATTGGCTGAACCTTCTGTGGAGCCATCTGAGGGGTAGCATCATTTAATTCTGATGTCTAGTGAAGTTTTGTCTAAACAATGTGCCTATTGGTGAGAGCAGGGTGTTTAACTCATTCCTGATTATTGTGGTTCGGTCAACATGTGCCTTTATGTCTAGCTATGTTAGCTTTCTGAATTTGATGTAATAAAATTCAGTGAGTATCTCTTTAGAATTTCCATATCACTGTTAAGGACTGTCCTCTGTATTATTATGCAGTTGTTCACTTCTTTTCATTTTGATTCTGAATTTACTTCATCGGGAACAGGAAATTTGGCATTGACTTGGTTTGGCAGTTCATTCCCTTGGTATATTGATGCCCATCTATTAACTCTTTATTACTTTAAATATACTTCTTAAGGGAGAAATGCTGTTAAGAAATGGCTAGCGTACATGCATTTTGCAGGTAAGAATCAAAATACATGTGAATATCTAGAGAAATCAGAGACGTCTATTCGTTTAACTTATACAACAAACAACCGTGTGTCTTTTGATGGGTTATTAGCACAATCAACTACAGATGTCATGTATCAGAAACAGGCAAGCCTGAATCACTGGTCTGCACCAGAACCAGGGATGAAGATGGGAATCTGGGAACGGGACTAGTGCTGTTATATTTTCCTTTTTTTAATACATCCATCACATAGGTTTCGTTTTATCTGTGTGATCTTATAAAGGAGTTAAAACCACGGACTGGAAAAGAATTTTCCAGAATATGCTTTAGCAGGTGGCATCTGAAATGCAGTATCGCCCTCCAGTGGCCGCCGTAGGAACTGAAGAGCCCTAGAAATGCGTCAAGAGACAGAGAGAGTTGAGTCTTCTACTGCAGGCTGTTCTTCACAGGTATATGTTTGGTTGGCTGTTGAGTGTGCTGCTTTACAGCAGAGTAGGTGCAACAAGATTATCTCTGCACTCAATGAACAAAATTAAAGCCAGTTGATGCCTAAGAGTACAAACAAATGCTATACAAATAATAATAGGAACCACTTATGTCTAATACAGTTGTTGATTATAACTGGAAATTATGCGATATTCTGAGAGAATCTTTAAGTGTTTGAAATATGCCCTCTGGGTGGTACTGCAGCGTTAGGAGTCATCTTTTTTTTTGTCTTACAGAAAGCAAACCCTGCCTACTGTCTGTATTAGACATAAGTGGTTCCTATTATTATTTTACTTGGGATATGTCCTTCTGCTGCATCCATGATTTCACATACTGAAGAACTTCTTTCCTTTTTTATAATTGAATTTTCCTCTGACAATATGAAAATATACTCATATATGTATGACTATATATTTTATCTTACTTTTCCATCCATCTAACTGTCCATGGACACTTAGCTCCTTGCATATCTTAACTCTTACTTCCTCAGTGAACACAAGAATGCAGACAACGGCACAAGATTTTGATCAGATTTCTTTTCATCTAGCTATGTACCCAGAATAGGATCACTGATTGTCTTAGTATTCTCATTGCTGTGGAAAGAGCAATTTAAGGGGTAGAAAGCAGAATTGGCTGCTCACCCTGATGACCCGAGTTCTAGTCCTGGAACCCGCATGGTGAAAGGAGAGAATCAGCTCCCATGATTTGTCCTCTGACCATAAAACCTGTGCCCCTGGAGCCTGTCCTGAACACACACAAAAACAACCAAATAAATGTAAGGGGAAAGGGAGAGGTGACATGAATCATCAAGTAGAAAAGCTTTCCACCAAGGCTGATGCTCTGAGTTCAATTTCTGTATCCCATAGTGGAAAGAAAGAACTAAATCCTGTGATTTGTCCTTTGCCCTCCGCGTAAGCGCTGGTTCACACTGCCCCTCCCATTATTGCCCCATAAAGTAAGTAAGGGTAAAAAATATTTTAAGGAAGGACGAGTTTATTTTGGTTCATAGCCCAAGAGCAAAGTCCCTCACAGTAGGGAAAACATGCGTGGCAAGTTGTCACACTGTATCCACAGGCAGGCAGTAGAGGGACATGGATGTTGTGTTCATGCGACTTTCTCATTTTATTCTATCTATAACCCCAGGCCTTGGAATATTGTTGTCTACATTCAGGAAGCTGTGGTAGGAGGGGGGCTCTTCCACCTCACATAGCCAAATCTATGTAATCCTTCATGTGCCTAGAAGTTTTTGTCCTGGGTTCTTTTATATCCTGACAAGCTGACACTCAGTATTAACCACGACATCTCCACCCCTTGCCTATGTGATATCCAAACACATCATTTCAGCAGTAACCCTCCACTCTTTGTCCCCACAGGCTCACAACAGTCTCATAATGCAAAATACATGCAGCCAAGCTTCAAAAGTAACAAAAGTCTAACAATTCTAACTCTAAAATTACAAAGTGCTAGCTGGAGGGATGGCTCAGCATTTAAGGGTGCTTACTGCCGTTTTTCTTGAGTTCTCAGTAGTCCTCATTGTCCGCTATGTTCAGCGAGTCCGGTTTTATCCCATGCTTTTTCAGACCCAGGCCAGCTGGCCTTGGTGAGTTCCCGATAGAACATCCCCATTGCCTCAGTGTGTGGGTGCACCCCTCGCTGTCCTGAGTTCCTTGCTCGTGCTCTCTCTCCTTCTGCTCCTGATTTGGACCTTGAGATTTCTGTCCGGTGCTCCATTGTGGGCCTCTGTCTCTGTCTCCATCCTACTGCACGTACTGGCTTTGTGGGAGCCTAGGCAGTTTGGATGCTCAACTTACTAGCCCTGGATGGAGGTGGGTGGTCCTTGGACTTCCCACAGGGCAGGGAACCCTGATTGCTCTTTGGGCTGACAAGGGAGGGGGACTTGATTGGGGGAGGGGGAGGGAAATGGGAGGTGGTGGCGGGGAAGAGACAGAAATCTTAAATACATAAACAAACAAACAAATAAATAAATATAAAAGAGTGCTTACTGGTCTTATTGGAGATTCAAGGTCAGTCGCCCACATGGAAACTCATAACCACCTGGTAACTCCAGTTCTAAGAGACTGATACCCTTTTCTGACTTTCACATGCTCCTGCATGCATATGGTGCACACACACACACACACACATGCAAACATAAATACACCCAGTAAAATACGTATTAAAATTCCAAGTTTCATCTATTTCTAAAGGCAATCTCTTAAATATGAAATTATGTAATATGTAAAATAAAAACTAAGATACCTATTTTTAATACACAAGATCACAGAAAAAAACAATGCATTCCAAAGGGGGAGAATGGGGAGTTGTTGAACGAGAAATGTCCCCCACAGGTTCATGTATTTGAACCCATGGTCTGCATATGGGAAGCTATGGCACCTTTAGCGCAGGTGTAGCCTTGCTGGAAGAAGAACATAACTAGTCGGGGGCATGTTTTGAGGGTTTATAACCTTGACCCTACTTCCTGCTCTCTTTCTGTTTCCCCCCTCCTTCCCTCCCTCCTCCCCCCTCTCCTTCCTCTGTGAGAATGGAAAGAGTCCCACACTTTTCTCAGTGTCTACCTTTCTCTTCACAAAGGACACAAACACTGGGCTTAGAGCTAGTTTTTTGGTGAATAGATTCCCTTATTTTCCATAGACTAGTAGCCACAGGACACTTCGGTTGGTGGGAGGAGTGCAAAAAAAGTTCTCCATTGGCTTGAGAGAATCATGGCTACCCTACGAGGTGAGAGATCTCACCACTAATCCAAGATGAAACTTCAGGCCTAGTGTGTGTCCTCTGTTGGCTTCAGTTTGTCTACCTGCACAGCTGAAGTAATTGCTCTGCTTGCCTTCAGGGTATGCTTATAGGTGGAGGATGCTGAAGCCCCAGAAAGGTTACTTTTAAGAGGAGGAATGGGTCAGGCAATGTGGAAAAGAGGTGATGTGGGTCAACTAAGGTACAGCCAGAGTCACCTTCCAGACAAGAGACTCTGTAAGTCTGTGATGTGGGTCCATCACCAGATGAGGTCATACCTGGAGTAACAATGTTGTTTCTGCTGCTTCTTTTCCTCTATAGTTCTGTGATCTCTGACCAATGGGTTACATAGTGCCCAAATAACATCATTAGAGCAGAGAGTCAAAATCCAAACACCCACTGAGTCTCTATCAGTGACTCACAAGGTCTCAGATAAAATATTGATTGCCATCACCATTGTTTATTCAACCATTCTTCATTGGGAAGGTTAAACATTGTGTGATTTGCTGTTATACTATTCTAAATGAACTGAGGCTTGTACATACAATAATACTCATATAATCATCAAGTTTAAAGACCTAAATATTCAAACAATGCAATCATGTATGAGAAAAACAAATAAAAAGCAGGCCGGAACCAGTGACTGGTGTGGGACTATGGTCTGTATTCTGTCAATTATGTTTTAAATAATCACTGATTGGCCCATAGCAAGACAGGAAGTATAGGCAGGACAACCAGACAGGAAGTAGAGGTGGGTCAATGAGAACAGGAGAATTCTGGAAAGAAGGAAGCCCATTTGTCTGCAGTCCTGACCCTGCCACAGAACAAGCAAAATGTGACTGCCTCACTGAAGAAGGTACCTAACCACATGGCTAACATAGACAAGAATAATGGGCTAATATAAATTATAAAAGTTAATAAGAAGCCCAAGCTAATGGGCCAATCAGCTTATAACTAATGTAGATCTCTGTGTGATTTCTTTGGGACTTAACGACTGCTGGAACCAGGCAGGACAGAAAACCTCAGACAACAAGTGACCTCAGCCAGAGCAGGCCTAAAGCAGCAGCCCCAACAGGGGCAGGCCTGAGCCTGTGATCTCCACTGGAGCAGGCTGGAAACAGTGACTACACAATAGCAGGCCTGAGGCAGAGACTTCCGCCAGAGTAGGCCTGAAGCAGCAACCTCCACAGGAACAGGTACAAGGGAGCAACCTTCTGAGCCTAGTATTCACAGGCACCAACTACCCCAATCACAGAAAAAGATGGGTAGACAAGATAAGAACACACTCAATACTATAAAGAACAACACAGCACCAATAAAAAATAGTGGATCTACAGCAGCAAGACTTGAACCTGGATATTAGTCCACACTCCTTCAAACACCTGATTTTTTGACAAAGAAGCAAACATATCAAATGGAAAAAAAGCATAATTAACAAATGATGCTGGCATAACTGGATAGTAACACATAGAAGAATGAAAATAGACCCATATCTATCACCATGCACAAAACTCAAGTACAAATGGATCAAAGGACTCAACATAAAGCCAGCCACACTGAACCTCATAGAAGAGAAAGTGGGAAGTACACTTGAACGCATTGGCACAAGAGGCCATTTCCTAAATATAACCCCATCAGCACAGACACTGAGAGAATCAATTAATATAATAAATGGGACCTCCTAAAACTGAAAAGCTTCTGTAAAGCAAAGGACATGATCAGCAAGACAAAATGACAGCCTGAGTCCCTGACAACAGCGGGCTGCCCAGAAGGGAAGCCAAGACTGCTTTCTCATGCGCTGCAGCCAATGAGGGTCAGAGCTAGCAATCCCACTATTGTGAACCCAGGGCCACCTCTCTTGCCTGCCACAGATGGTAATAGATGACGGGAAGGAGGGCATCTTTCCCTTACTCATGCTGCCACTAGGCCGAGGAGGACGGACAGGGTCAGCTCTCCTACTCTTATGCTCTCAGAGTTGACTCAGCTGTGTCCCTGACCACAGGGTCCACTCTAGTGTGCTTCCCAGGTGAGGTGCACCCCTATTGTGAGAGGCCAGGCCATCTTTGCTGAGTGGGGGGAGTTCTTCCCTGAGTGATAGGGCCAGTTCACCTGTGAGGGGCAGAAGTAGCCATCCTAGGACCAGTGAGGGTGGGCTAGCTCAGCACAGCATGGTTCCAATGGCCTCCATGGTCAAACAGGACATGGACATCACCACAGACCCCAGCTGAAGCAGGAATATAGACCCAGACATGACCCTCGGTAGTAGCTCGGGCCCAGATGCCACCAAGGCCTGGTGGCAGCAGACCACCCAGACCAGCACACCTCAGTGGCAGCATGGTCTCCCGGCATCAACATAGTCCCAGGTGATTGACCAGATCATGGGCATCCAACGAGCCCTCGGTGGCAACTGGAGTCTAGATACCACCCCAGACCCCAGTCTCCACAGACCCAGACATGGCCCTGTGCAGCAGTCCTGGCCCAAACAACACTATGGCCCTGGGTAACAGCTGGGCCACTCAGTTCAGAATGTCCCTGGTGGCAGCATGGCCCTCGAATGCCTTCATTGCCATAGGTTGCAGCCCAGACCCCCGGCATCTATGTGGTTCTTGGTGGCAATGTGGACCATGGATATCAATACAGATCCTGAGTGTGGAAGGACCACAGACCCAGACATGTTCCTAGGTAGTAGCCCAGGCCCCAGTGTCAACATGGTCCCAGGTGGCAGCACAGGCTATCCGGACCAGCATGACCCCTGCAACAGCTTGGCCCTCATATACCAACAGAACCACAGGTGGCAGCCCAGACCCCTGGCATTGGCTGGTCTTCAATGGCTTTAAGGGAGTCACAGACATCAACACAGACCCTGGCTACAGCAAAACCCCAGACCCAGACATGGCCCTTGCCTGTAGCCCAGTCTGAGCAATGCCATGGCCCCAGTTGACAGCCCTGGCTGCCCAGATAGGCCTGATTCCAGCAGTAGCACAGCCCTCTGACACCATCGTGGTCACATGTCTCAGCCAACACACTGGGCATCCACGTAGGCCCTGGCAGCAACCTAAGCCAGGGATATCAATACAGACCCAGGGCATGCCAGGAACCCAAACATGATTCTCGGCAGCAGCACCCGGGTGTCTGTGTAGGCAATCTAGATTAGCAAGCCCCCATGGCAGAGCAGTTCTTGCACACCACAATGGCCCTAGGTGGCAGCTCAGCCACAGACTCCTGCACAGACTCCAATAGTGACAGGAGCCACAGACATCAACAAAGGCCCATGGCCCAGGGCCAAGACCTGGCCCTTCATGAGCCAAAAACAGACATCTCCCTGGCCTCAAGTGGTCAGTGAGCACTTCCCATCAGCCTGCTCTTTACCACCCTCTGCTCTCCAGATCTGCCTTTCTCTCCAGCCTATGAACCATTCAGCCTCTTCTGCCTCCCTACCCTGTACTCTCTCACTCCAATGGCACCCAACTGCCCAGTGTGAGGTCTCTTGGTTGGGTCACACGTGGCTTTTTCCCAGCCACAAGAAATGACATAAAACTGTAGCCTTTCCTCTCTTCCATGCCTGGGCATAGAGACCTTGAGCAGCACTTGGTATGATGGTACCTGATCACTCAGTGCCAGGGACACCAGGCAGGTTTGTGGTTGATTGTAACTGCGCTCCAACACCAAAAAGTCCTTGAGAGTGCCATCTGTGTCCTCCCCAAGTTCAGTTTCTTATGTTCCTAATTTCCCTTCCTATTCCATTGTTACCTCCTTTCCTACTAGGAAGTTCAGATATTTACAATTATTTTGCTTTTTCTTTATGGTATATTATTGAATATATAATATATATATATTTCCCCTTGTGGTTAGAATTTACATCTTAAAGCTATCTAGTTTGGAGCAATGTCAACTTAATTTCAACAATATGCATAGATTTTGCCCAATTACAGCTTTATTTTTCTCCCCCTTTTTATACATAGTTGTACAATTGAGATCTTTTTGCATTGTAGTCCATCAGACAGTTTCACAAGTGTAGCTTCCCATGACTGCCTTTTAAATTAGAAGAAAACATTGACAGCAAAGCACTATTTTTTGTAATTGTTTGTGTGTGTACCATTTTTTCATTACTTAATGTTTAACCATTTGAAATTAGTAACAAATGTCTTGTTTTATTTTAGCATAAAAGGCTCTCTCTCATATTTATTTAAAATAAATGATGTTTTCTGTTGCTCAGAACAGACTAAAACAATCCTTTTGCATCAGCCTCTAGAGTAGGTCTACAAGTCCATATTGTCCCACCCAGCTCCTCCTGAAGTTTTTGTAGAAAAGGTTTGCTAGTGACACATCACCTCAATTTATGTTCATCAGAGAGCATCTTGATTATTCCTTTTAGTCTTAAAAGATATGTTTTCCAGACAGGTATTTTTAGTCCCTTCCTTTCATCATTTTGAATATGTTATTCAATAGCAATCTGGTTGCCATGGTTCCTAATAGTTTTGATATACCTTGAATATGATGAGTCATTGTGCTAGCTGCTTTCAGATTTTTCTTTCCCCTGCCTTCTTAACCTTTTAAAATTACATTCCTTTATTCAGTGTGTAGGTGATGTATGTGTGTGGGTGTGGGTTTGTGTGTGTCGCAGCAAGCATGAGAAAATTAGAGGACAGCTTGTGGGCGTCCATTTTCTCCTTGTGCCACTGAGGTTGCAGGGACTGAACTCAGTGGGTAGTCCTGGAGACAAGCGCCCTTACCAGCTGAATCATCTTGCTGTCCCCCCAATTTTGATTTCTGTTTTCATGCACTAACTGCCCATATTGACAAGTGCCAGTGGGATTTTTCATATGTGCACACAATACACACTGATGAAGTCCACCCTCCTTGGAAAAGCTTCTCATACACTCTTTTCAGTCTTTGTCTTTTGGACAGCTTAATTATGATACTTCAAGATTTAAATTTGTATATATAGTTCAAGTCGAGTTGGTTGAGCTTCTGGGATGTCCAGATCTATGTTTTTTTTTACCTCAACGAACTATTTTTTTTTTTAAATTTCCGTCTCCTCCCTGCCTCCCATTTCCCTCCCCCTCCCCCATTCCAATCCCCCCTCCCTCTACAGTCCAAGGAGCAGTCAGGGTTCCCTGCTCTGTGGTAAGTCCAAGGTTTTCCCCGCTTCATCCAGGTCTAGGAAGGTGAACATCCAAACAGACTAGGCTCACACAAAGCCAGTACACGCAGTAGAATCAAAACCCAGTGCCATTGTCCTTGGCTTCTCAGTCAGCCCTCATTGTCAGCCACATTCAGAGAGTCCAGTTTGATCGCATGCTTTTTCAGTTCCAGTCCAGCTGGCCTTGGTGAACTCCCATTAGATCAGCCCCACTGTCTCAGTGGGTGGGTGCACCCCTCGCGGTCCTGACTTTCTTGCTCATGTTCTCCCTCCTTCTGCTCTTCATTTGAACCTTGAGTGCTCAGTCTGGTTCTCCAATGTGGGTCTCAGTGTCTATCTCCATCCATCGCCAGATGAAGGTTCTATGGTGATAAGCAAGATATTCATCAATCTGGCTATAGCATCAGGCCATTTCAGGCTCCCTCTCCTCAGCTGCCCAAGGAAGTACCTGGGGACATCTCCCTGGACACCTGGGAGCCCCTCTAGAGCCAAGTCTCTTGCCAACCCTAAAATGGCTCCCTTAATTAAGATATCTACTTCCCTGCTCCCATATCCACCCTTCCTCCATCCCAACCACCCCATTCCCCCAAGCTCTCCCCATCCTCCCCTTCTCACTTTTCTCTCCCCATCTCCCCTTACCCCCATCCCACCCACCCCCAAGTTCCCAATTTTTGCCTGGCAATCTTGTCTACTTCCAATGTCCAGGAGGATAAATACATGTTTTTCTTTGGGTTCACCTTCTTTTTTTAAAAAAATTTATTTATTTATTAAAGAATTCTGTCTCTTCCCTACCACTGCCTCCCATTTCCCTCTCCCTTCCCCAATCAAGTCCCCCCCTTTTTTTGAGACAGTGTTTCTCTGTGGCTTTGTAGCCTGTCCTGGAACTAGCTTTTGTAGACCAGGCTGGTTTCGAACTCACAGAGATCCACCTGCCTCTGCCTCCCAAGTGCTGGGATTAAAGGCGTGCGCCACCACCACCCGGCTGGGTTCACCTTCTTATTTAGCTTCTCTAGGATCACAAATTATAGGCTCAATGTCCTTTATTTATGGCTAGAAACCAATTATGACTGAGTACATCCCATGTTCATCTTTTTGGGTCTGGGTTACCTCACTCAGGATAGTGTTTTCTATTTCCATCCATTTGCATGCAAAATTCAAGATGTCATTTTTTTTTTTTTACCGCTGAGTAGTACTTTCTTTATCCATTCTTCCATTGAAGGGCATCTAGGTTGTTTCCAGGTTCTGGCTATTACAAATAATGCTGCTATGAACATAGTTGAACAAATGCTTTTGTAGTATGATAGGGCATCTCTTGTTTTCTTAGGAAATTCAGAATCAACCTGCTGCAGGATCCAGCAATACCACTCTTGGGAAAATACCCAACAGATATATGGTTTTTTTTTTTTTAAAAAAATCACATTTTCAATTTTTGGTTACCATTTCTTCAAATATTCTTCTTGCTTACATCTACTTTTTATTAGGTTGCCACAATGCATTTATTCTTTCCTTGTTTGAGAAATACAGTGTTCTATTTTTACTCTTTTCTCTTTCTGTTTCTCATATTATATAATATCAATGAACCTATCAGCACCTGGCTGATGACTCTTCTGTTGTTGTTTCTATTGTTTAATTCTGCTGCTTTGTGAAACTTTTCAATTGTACTTCTTGACACAATTTCGGTTTATATATATATGTTTCTATGAGAATATCCTACATGGATACCATGTATTTTGATCCTAACTACTCCCATTCTCCCCTCTACTTCCTCACAGACCCCTTCACCACTTCCCTCTCCCACCTTGATGTCCTCTCATTTAAATATTTTACTGCCCTCTAAGTTCAGTTAGTGCTGCCTGAATGCACATGAGTATGATGACATCCACTGGAGTGTGGGTTTTCTTTAGTTTTTTTTTAATTTATTTATTTATTAAAGATTTTTGCCTCCTCCCCGCCACCGCCTCCCATTTCCCTCCCCCTGCCCCGATCAACTCCCCCTCCCTCATCAGCTCAAAGAGCAATCTGGGTTCCCTGACCTGTGGGAAGTCCAAGGACCACCCACCTCCATCCAGGTCTAGTAAGGTGAGCATCCAAACTGCCTAGGCTCCCCCAAAGCCAGTACGTGCAGTAGGATGAAAAACCCATTGCCATTGTTCTTGAGTTCTCAGTAGTCCTCATTGTCCGCTATGTTCAGTGAGTCCGGTTTTATCCCATGCTTTTTTAGTCCCAGGCCAGCTGGTCTTGGTCGGTTCCCAATAGAACATCCCCGTTGTCTCACTGTGTGGGTGCACCCCTCGCGGTCCTGAGTTCCTTGCTCATACTCTCTCTCCTTCTGCTCCAGATTTGGACCTTGAGATTTCAGTCCGGTGCTCCAATGTGGGTCTCTGTCTCTGTCTCCTTTCATCGCCTGATGAAGGTTAATATTCAGGAGGATGCCTATATGTTTTTAACTTACCAGGGAAATACTTCCTTTCCCAGCAACCATCAGCTACCAATAATTCCTCACTAGGGGTGGGACCTTACAAGTTCCTCCCTATCTGTGCCGGCTTCGTCCTGTGCAGGTCTTAGGAAGAACCATTGATTATAACATCTTTTGTAGCACACAATGGAATACAAGTTATATCTGTAATTAATGGTATTATGACCTTACAATAAGAATATCATATAGAATTATCTGAATAGACTTAATATAAATATAAGTGGTGCAGGACAATTGTCTAAATTCTGTCATTATGTTTTTATTGATTTATTTATTAAAAATTTCCACCTCCTCCCATCCTCCCATTTCCCTCCCACTCCCCCCCCTCCCCCTCCCCCTCTCTCTCAGTCCTAAGAGAAGTCAGTATGCCCTCCCCTGTGGGAAGTCCAAGCTCCCACCGTTAAATACAGGTCTAGGAGGTGTGCATCCAAACAGACTAGGCTCCCAAAAAAGCCATGATATGCAGTAGAATCAAAATCCAGTGTCATTATCATTGGCTCCTCAGTCAGCCCTCATTGTCAGCCACATCAGACAGTCCAGTTTGATCACATACTCGTTCAGTCCCAGTCCAGCTGGCCTTGGTGAGCTCCCATTAGATCAGTCCCACCATCTCCGTGGGTGGACGCACCCCTCTTCATCCTGACTTCCTTGCTCATGTTCTCTCTCCTTCTGCTCTTCATCTGGGCCTAACACTTTACTAAATGAGATAACCCAAACCCAAAAAGAGGAATATGGTATGTACTCACTCATAAGTGGATTCTACCCATAAATAAAGGACATTGAGCCTATAGTTCTATATAGTTCTAGATACTAGAGAAGCTAAATAAGAAGGTGAATCCAAAGAAAAACACATATTTATGCTCCTGGATATTGGAAGTAGACAAGATCATCAGGCAAAAGTTGGGAGCAGGAGGTAGGGGTGGGTGGGGGGAAGGGGAGATGGGGAGAGAGAAGCGAGAATGGGAGGATTACGGAGAGCTTGTAGGAATGGGATGGTTGATCTGAGGAAAGGTGGATATGGGAGCAGGGAAGAAGAGCCTAAGGGAGCCATTTTAGGGTTGGCAAGAGACTTGGCTCTAGAGGGGTTCCAGGTGTCCAGGGGGATTTCTTCATCTAGGTCCATGGGCAGCAGAGGAGAGGGTGCCTGAACTGTCCTTATCCCATAGCCACACTGATAAATATCTTGCATATCACCATAGAACCTTCATCTGGCGATGGATGGAGATAGAGACAGAGACCCACATTGGAGCACTGGACTGTCAATTATGTTTTAAATAAATGCTGATTGACTAGTAGCCACGCAGGAAATATAGGCAGGACAACCAGACAGGAAGTAGAGGCAGGTCAATGAGAACAGGGGAATTCTGGGAAGGAGAAAGCCCATTCCTTCCCAGTCCCTTCCAGATACCAAAGAAGGAAGATGTGACCTGCCCAGCTGAAAAAGCTACCGAAACAGGTGGCTAACACAGATAAGAATAATGGGCGAATATAAGTTATAAGAGTTAATAAGAATCCTGAGCTAATGGGCCAATCAGTTTATAACTTATGGAGACCTCTGTGTGATTTTGTTGGGGCTAAGTGGCTGTGGGACCTGGTGGAAGGACAGAAACCAGACAGGACAGAAATGCAGACAACATATAAGCATATATAACAGTAGAGGAGGAAATAAAAAGAGATCACCTGAGAAAAATAGCGTCAGAAATATTTATCATAAATTCTGAATTTTAATGTGGGCTGATAAGTCCACAGTGGGTAGATGAACCATAAGAACTAAAAACTAGAAGAAAAAAGATTCCTCCCTCCTAGAACAAATATGTCTCTTATGACAAACTGACTTTAGTGAACTGATACTCTTTTCTCATTTTTGACTTCTACAACTGTAAAATATTAAATTTTTGCTGTCTTAAGCCACTAAGTCTTTAGCAATTTATTGCATCAGCAATGGGCAATTAACATATCAAGTCAATATGCAAACAATACATTGCATTTTTGTGTCTTAGCAACTAATAATCTGCAAGTTAAAAATAAAGATAACATTTACAAAATCATTAGAAATAGAAATATTTTAGTATACATTTGATGAGATACATGATCTGGGAATTAACGATTATTTGATCTTTATAGTAACTTAAAACTTTAATGAATAAGGAACACTCTTCAAATCACATGATTGGATAGGCCAAGTCTATCATGACATGTGACAAAGCTGTACATGACGGGAGTTTAACACGGTGTGACAAACAAATTAGTCTTTTTATTATACAAAGCTCCTTATGTAGCTGATGTGCAATAAGAAAAGTATAATTGCTACTCAACATTCCGTGGATCATCTCTGAAAAGTTATGGAAAAGAGGCACTTGAAGAGACGGGCAGATGTCTTTACCATACAGTTCATATAAAGTATTTACAGCACACTGCTGAAGCATTTTAGCCCTCTTGCAGTCCAAATAAAAGCTTCATGTAAGCTTCAACGTTGCTGCTGGGCACTACAAAATACTGCTGAACTCAGAATCAAAGTTCTGAATTCGTGTGTTAGTTAGGAAAAAAAACCAAAATACTAGGGAAAAAAACAAAATTACCAGTTACTGAAAAATTCATGCAGCATACACGGTAGTCCACTCTAAGCATTTCCTCTAAGTCCCCCACATTCATGACTAAAGCCCATCTATAGCACTAATATTCTATCATTCGAGTATCAATGATTGTTCTTCAGCAAAAAGAAGCCATAAATTCATAAAGTCAGAATACATAAATTCATTAAGAAATAAAGTATTTCATCTGTCAGGTTTTTATTTTTCTCTGATAATTTTTATTACTTTATAAATAATAGGAATCAAAATTTCTACTTCCTCCCTCCTTCCATTTCCCTTCAGCTCCTCCACTCAACCTCCCCATACCCTTCCAGTCCTAAGAGAGGGCAGGGTACCCTGTCCTGTGGGAAGTCCAAGGTCATCCCTACCCCATCCAGGCTTAGGAAGGTATGCATCCAAATAGACTAGGATCCCAAAAAGCCAGTACATGCAGTAGAAACAAATCCCAGTGCCATTATCAT
This sequence comes from Microtus pennsylvanicus, assembly GCF_037038515.1. Taxonomy (NCBI): domain Eukaryota; kingdom Metazoa; phylum Chordata; class Mammalia; order Rodentia; family Cricetidae; genus Microtus; species Microtus pennsylvanicus. The sequence continues at coordinate 129,633,290 of NC_134601.1, read as the reverse complement.
TGGCTTTTCAGTCTGCCCCAATTGTCTGCCACATTCAGAAGGTCCAGTTTGATTCCACGTTCATTCAGTCCCAGTCCAGCTAGCTTTGGTGAGCTCCCCCATTAGTTCAGGCACACTGTCTCAGTGGGTGGATCAATACCTCGTGGTCCTGACCTCCTTGGACATATTCTCCCTCCTTCTGCTCTTCAACTGTACCTTGGGAGCTCAGTCCAGTACTCCCATGTGGGTCTCTGTCTCTATCTCCATCTGTTGCCGGACAAAGAATGCCACTCAATGGAAGAATGGATCACGAACGTGTGGAATATGTACACATGAGAGTACTACTCAGTGGTAAAAAACAATGACATCTTGAATTTTGCATGCACATGGATGGAAGTAGAAAACACTATCCTGAGTGAGATAATCCAGACCCCAAATGATGAATATGGTATGTACTCACTCATTAGTCAATTCTAGCCTTAAACAAAGAACATTGATTGAGCCTATAATTCGTGATTCTAGAGAAACTAAGTAATAAGGTGAGCCCAAAGAAAAACATATAAAAATCTTTCTGGAAATTGGGAGCAGACAGGATTGCCAGGCAAAATTTTCGAGTATGGGTGTGAGTGGGGTCGGGGGAGGGTAAGAGGAGGAGAGAGAAGGGAGAAGAGGAGGGTTGGGGAGAGCTTGGGGGAATGGGATGGTTGAGATGGAGGAAGGATGGATATGGGAGCAGGGAAGAAGGTATCTTAATTAAGGGAGGCATTGTGGGGTTGGCAAGAGGCTTGACTCTAGAGGGGGTCCCAGTTGTCCACAGGGATATCCCCAGCTAGGACCCTGGGCAGTGGAGGAGAGGGTGCCTGAACTGGCCTTTTCCTATAGTCAGACGGATAACTATCTTGAGTATCACCTGAAAAGCTTCTGTGAAGCAGAGGACACAGTCAAGACATAAACGACAGCCTACAGAATGGGAAAGATCTTCACTAACCCCACATCAGAGAGCTTATCTCTAAAATATACAAAGAATTCAAGAAATTGGTCATCAAAAAAAAACAAATAATCCAATACATAGTGTGGTACAGACCAAAACAGAGAACTCTCAACAGAGGAATCTAAAATGGCTGAATGACACTTAAGGAAAAGCTCAACATCTTTAGGCATCAGAGAAATGCAAATCAAAATAACTCTGAGATTCCCTTATACCTGTCACAGTGGCCAAGATCAAAACATTGGTGACAACTTATACTGGGGAGCATGTGGGGTAAAGGGAACACTCCTCTATTGTTGGTGGGAGTGCAAACTGGTACAGCTCCTTTGGGTATCAGCATGATGATTTCTCAGAAAATTAGGAGACAACCTTCCTCAAGATCCTGCAATGCCACTTTTGGGTATATATCCAAAGGATACTCAATCGTACCACAAGGACATGTGCTCACTTACGTTCATAGCAGCTTTGTTTGTCATAGCCAGAACCTGGAAACAACCTAAATGCTCCTCGACCAAAGAATGGATAAGGAAAATATGGTACATTTACACAATGGAGTACTACACAGCAGAAAAAAATGACATCTTGAAATTTGCAGGCAAATGGATGGAGCTAGAGCTTATCATATCGAGTGATATAACCCAGACCCAGAAAGACAAATATCATATGTACTCAATCATAAATGTCTTTTAGACATAAAACAAGGAGAAACCAGCCTTCAATTCACAATCCCAGAGAACCCCAACAATGAGGACCTAATACATGGATCTAATATACATGGGAAGTAGAAAAAGATAAGATCTCATGAGGAAATTGGGAGCATGGGGATGATGAGAGAAGGTAGAATGGGAGGGGAGAGAAGGGAGGGGAGCAGAGAAAAATATATAACTTAATAAAAACAATGTGGTGGTTTCTCAGGAAATTCGGGATCAACCTACCCCAGGATCCAGCAATACCACTCTTGGGAATATACCCAAGAGATGCTCTATCATACTACAAAAGCATTTGTTCAACGATTTTCATAGCAGCATTATTTGTAATAGCCAGAACCTGGAAACAACCTAGATGGCCCTCAACGGAAGAATGGATAAAGAAAGTGTGGAATATGTACGCATTAGAGTACTACTCAGCGGTAAAAAACAATGACATCTTGAATTTTGCATGCAAATGGATGGAAATAGAAAACACTATACTGAGTGAGGTAACCCAGACCCCCAAAAAGGAATATGGTATGTACTCACTCATAAATGGATTCTAGCTGTAAATAAGGGACATTGAGCCTATAGTATGAGATCCTAGAGAAGCTAAATAAGAAGGTGATCCCAAAGAAAACCATATTGTTATCCTCTTGATATTGGAAAAAGACAAGATTGCCAGGCAAAAATTGGAAACTTGGGGTTGGGATGGGGTGGGGGTAAGGGAAAATGGGGAGAAAAAAGTGAGAAGGGGAGGATGGGGAGAGCTTGGGGGAATGGGGCGGTTGGGATGGAGGCAGGGTGGATATGGAAGTAGGGAAGTATATATCTTAATTAAGGGAGCCACTTTAGGGTCGGCTAAAGACTTGACTCTAGAGGTGTTCCCAGGTGTCCATGGAGATGTCCCCAGGAAGATCCTTGGGCAGCTGAGGAGAGGGAGCCTGAAATGGCCCTATCCGATAGCCATACTGATGAATATCTTGCATATCACCATAGAAAATTCATCTGGTGATGGATGAAGCTAGAGACAGAGACCCACATTGGAGCACTGGACTGAGCTCCTAAGGTCCAAATGAGGAGCAGAAGGAGGGAGAACATGAGCAAGAAAGTTAGGACTGCGAGGGGTGTGCCCACCCACTGAGATGGTGGAGATGATCTAATCCAGCTGGCTCACCAAGGCCAGCTGGATGATGAAGCATGTGATCAAACTGGACTCCCTGAATATGGCTGACAAGGATGGCTGACTGGGAAGCCAAGGACAATGGCACTGGGTTTTGATCCTACTACATGTAATGACTTTGTGGGAGCCTAGTCTGTTTGGATGCTTACCTTCCTAGTCCTGGATGAAGGGGGGAAGACCTTGGACTTCCCACAGGGCAGGGAACCCTGACTGCTCTTTGGACTGGAGAGGGAAGGGAAGGGGGATGGAGGGAACAGGAGGGAAATGGGAGGAGGTGGAAATTTTTAATTAAATAATAAAAATAAAAAAATTTCAAAAAAATTTTTAAAAAGAAAAAAACAATCAAATTTAAAAGTTGGGTACTGTTCTAAACAGAATTCTTAAGAGAAGAATGTCAAATGGCTAAAAGACACTCAAAGGATTGTTTAACATCCTTAGCTATCAGGAAAATGCAAATCAAAAGTACTTTGAGATTCATCTTACACCTGTCAGAATGACTAAGATCAAAAGCACAAATGACAGCTTATGCTGGAGAGGATGTGGAATAAGGGGAATAATATTCTATTTCTGGGAGTGAAAACTTGTACAGCCACTTTGGATATCAATATGACAGTTTCTCAGAAAATTAGGAATCAATCTACCTCAAAACCCAGCAATATCACTCTTGGGCATATATTCATAGGACACTCACTCATACCACAAGAACATTTGCTCAACTATGCTTATAGCAGCATTATTTGTAATAGCCAGAACCTGGAAACAACCTAGATGACCCTCAATTAAAGAATGGATAAAGAAAATGTGGTCCATTTACCCAGAAAGACAAACATGATATATACTCATGCATATGTGGATATTAGCTATAAAGTAAAGAATAACCATGTTACAATCCACAGACACAGAGAGGTTAGGTAACAAGGAGGGCCTGGGGTAGCGGGGAGGACGACACACATAGATCTCCCTCCCTGGGAAGGGGAAATAGAAGAGATCTCCTGGGGGTAGGTGGGGATGGGAAGGTGAGGGATTGGGTTGGGGGTAGATGGGTGGAGGGGGAGAGTACTGAAAGAGATGACTGGAAATGGGGAGGCATTTCAGAGTCAGATAGAAACCCGATGCAAGGAAAACTCCCAGAAACCTGCAAGGGTGACTCCAACTAAGATTCCTAGCAATAGTAGACACATAGCCTGAACTTGCCTTCTTGTGATCAGATGGGTGACTACTTCAATTGTCATCAGAGAGCTTTCATCCAGTAACTGATGGAAACAGATGCAGAGACCCACAGCCAAACATTAGACCTAGCTCAGGGAATCCTGCTGAAGAGAGGGAGGAAGGATTGTAAGAGCCAGAAAGGCCAATGACATCACAAGAAAACTCACAGAATCAACCAACCTGGGCTCATAGGGGCTCACAGAGACTGAACCAACAACCAGGAAGTCTGCATGGGAATGACCTAAGTCCTGTTACATATATGTGACAGTTGTGTAGCGTGGTCTATTTGTGGAACTCCTAATGATAGGAGCAGGGGCTGTCTCTAATGCCTTGACTGGCTCTTGGGAACCTATTCCTCATACTGGGTCACCTTGCCCAGCCTTAATACTAGGGGAGGTGCTTAGTCTTACCACAACATTACACATCATGTTTTGTTGATATCCATGGGAGACCTGCCCCTTTCTGAATAAAAACAGAGAAGTGGATTTAGGGAGTGTGTGGAAGGATTCACAGTGGAAAAGGAACCAAGCTAGTTATTAACAATGCATGTTATAGAAGTGTATATAATTGATTTAACTTATTCTGGTTTATACTAAATCTTGATCTTTTTTTCTAATTTAGTTTCTGTTGTTGAGATAAATATTGACCAAAAGCATCTTGGGGGTAAATATTTTTGTTATTATTTTGTGTTTGTTTGTTTGTTTACGACTAACAGGTCACAGTCCATCATGGTGGGAAATCAGTGTAGGAACCTGAAAGCAGGAACTGAAGCAGAGACCACAGAAAAATGCTTTTTATCTACTTGCATGGCTTGCTCAGCCTGCTTTCTCATACAACCCAAGACCCAGGGGTAACACCATCCAGAGTATACTGTACTCTCCCATATTAAACATCAATCAAGAAAACTGTATGAGAAAAGAATTAAAAAATTAAAAAGAAAATGCAGCACAAATTTGCCTATATATAAGACAGTCTGATGGAGTCAATTCCTCAAGAGAATTTTTTTCTTTCCAAATGACTCCAGTTTGTGATAAAAGCTAACCAGAACACCTGTTTTCTTTCTGGCTGGCTGGAATTTGCGAAGGTGCTGGGCAGAGGGTACACATGTGGTCACCAAGTCACAAGTTTCCTTTTGTACAACATGCTTTGTGTGGTCCCAATTCATTGCTGAAGAAATACATTGAATTATTACAAGGAGACTTTCAGGGGGTTGGACCAGTTTTCTTCTGATTGTGCCTTATCCCTTGCTTTATTTTGGTTTAACTCATTGTGTTGTAGTGATGGTGAATTATGATGTCAACCGCTTCCTGATTGTCATGTGTTTTGTCAAATTTTTAACCTTCAGACTGACACTGCAGACAAAAATGGCCATATGTTCAACAGTTACATTAGTTCATACTTATCCTTCATTATATCTGAAATTTTTCTCAGCTATGTTGTCTATATTGTCAGATATTATTATCATCTCTGCTTTTAGTTATTACTAAAGTTTGTCAATTATATATGTTTGCACTCATGTATAGCCTATATATCGAGTCATATGTGAAATGCATTTTGTCTTGAGTCCAGTCTAGTCTTTCTTTCTCAATCCATTTCACAATTTTTAACAGTGATGAAATACACATTTGACATTTAATACTATTAACTACATGGTTTTGTTTGTATGTGTAATTTCATAATTGATTTTCTGTTTTTTGTGGATTTTATTTCTCTTTTCTACTTACTGAGTTCTTTGGGTTCAATGAACCTTATTTTTGTTCTTTGAACATCTGTCATGCCATCAAAAATTAATCTATGGTATGTCTTTTGCAAACCTTTGGAAGTGGTCAACCTCATAATTAAGGTTCTCAAGGATATTTTAAAGGAGCTCACAGTAAGAGACTGCTGTAGTTTTGTCCAAATAGAGCCCATTTTTGTCACCCTTTCTTCATTTTTAGGTGACCCGAGCTTTCTCTGTTATTTCTGCTCTGTCTGCAGAAACTGCACAGTTTAATTTTGTTAGCCAGCATTCTCTCCTCACCTGTACTCATATATGGCAGTATCATTTTTACACCTGCTTCTCTGAAGAGTGCCTTTGCTGCTTGTTGTATTCATAGTAGATGGTTTTTTTCTTATGATTAGAAAAATATTTATTTTGGATACCCTTGATTTCTGATGGAAAAACAGGCTCCCCTAATAGGTATTTCTTTCTCCCCTAGTTTTCTCCAATTTCATCACTGCTGTAATTTTCTACAGGTTGCTTATGCTGCGTCCACTCATGCGGTTCTGTGTGTCTATTCTTAGGAGTTACAAGATGCTTAAAAGTATAAGTCTATATATTTGCTAGCTTTTAGAATCACTCAGCCACCAGTAGTCCAATACCATTTGGTGTCACTATAGCCTTTCTCTTCTCTTCCTAACAGTCTGACAAAATCAATCACAGGCTCTTGAAGCTATGCTTGCCTATTTAAGTTATGCTTGCCTATTTTTGTTTTAACATCTTTCTTTATTTTTCAGCTTTGAGGATTTCTAGCAATGTATTCATACATTCACTGGTTTTTGTTTCCATTCTGGAAAATACTTCTTTTTTTTATGTGAACATGTGAAACTCTGACAGTGAATGTGCACCCATGAGTGAGTATGTGGAAACTAGAGGAAGCCCAAAGAGGGCATCATACCACCTGGAGCTTAAGCTTGGGTAGTTTTGATCCACCAAATGTGAATGCTGGAACCAAACTCAGGTCCTTGGAAAGATCAGCAAATGTTCTTAGCTGCTAAGCCATTGCCCCAGTCCCTTATTCTGGTTTTGAAGCCCATTCGTAGATACACATGTTTGGACTTTTGCCTTAGGTTTATGCTGCTGTGACAAAACACCATGACTGAGTGACTTGGGGAGGGACAGGATTACTGTCAGCTTAGAGTTTTCAAGTCACACCCCACCACTATGTGAACTCAAAGTAGGAACCTGAAATAGGAACTGAAGGAGACCCGTGAGGGAATGCTGCAAACTGGCTTTCTCCTTATGGCTTGCTCAGTCTGTTTTCTTATAGAACCCAGGAATACCAGCCCAGGGGTGGAACCTGACACAGTGAGTTGGACCATCCTACATCAATCATCAACCAAGAAAACACACCACAGGCTTGCCCACAAGTCAGTGTGGTGTGGGCATTTTCTTAACTGAGGTTTCCCCTTCTAAACAAGACTCTGGCTCCTGTAAAGTTGACAGCACGGTCTTTTGTGCTTCATACATTTCGTACTTTTTTCTTCTAAAATCCCCATTGGGGCATTCCTTAACTGTGTGTGTGTGTGTGTGTGTGTGTGTGTGTGTGTGAGTCTCTCTCTTTCTCTGTGTGTGTCTTTCTCCGTAACTTTCTTTCTCTCTCTGTGTGTGTTTGCCTGTCTGGTGTGCATCTCTCTCTGCGTTTATCTGTATCAGTGTGCTTCGATGAATCTCTCTCTGTGTGAGTGTGTTTCTCTCTGTCTCTGTGTTTCTCTGTCTCTCTCTGTCCCTTTGTCTCTGTCTCTCTCTCTCTGTGTATGTTTTGAAACACTTTCTTTTTTTATGTTTGGATTCTAGGTCTCTAGGATGACTGTTCAGAACACTGGCAAAATTCCCACAATATTAAAGACAAATAAGCTTGCCTGTAAATCTCTATCTGATGCAACTCTGACAAACTTTTTCTCCATTCCAGTGGAATTACTCTTTTTCTCTATTTTCCAACACCTTTGCTAAATTGCACCCAGAACAATTGTTCAGATCTCTGTTTGTCTTGTGCAGAAGTAATTCCTAAAGACTCTGTTCACATTGTATCTTATCAGCCAGTCTGCCACTGTCTGTCCTCTGTCACTCATTTTCCGTCATCCTACATTGGCATAACGATTGATTACTTCAGTGGAAGGCATGAGTTTAATATGGACAAGCCTTAGGAGTGTTGGTTTGGCGCATCCTTGGAACTCCAAGGATTGTATGCGGGGTGGGGGGCTACATTTCCAGTTCCTCAGAAAGAATCAGGGGAGGAAAGAGAAGTAAAATGGCTTGCCAATGTTCTAGCAACTTCAGGGGTCCTTAAGTCTTACTACTTCACTGAGGTTTGCACAAGAGAAGCAACAGTAAGCAGCTTTGAACTCCATCACTGTTCGTCTTTATCAAAAGTATTGCTCGGGAAGGACTAGAGGTCACATGAAAATGTCTCAGTTTGACATGAGTTCCAATAACACTTTGCTTTTGGAGGCCAGGAAAGAAGGAACTTAGAAAGCGGGGTACACAGTTAAGAGTGCTTTCTGCTCTTTCAGGGGATGAAGATACACACGGTGCCTTCCTTTCACCTACATAGCATTTTGTTTTTGCTGTAATTCTATTATCAGAGGACCTGACACCCTCTTCTGGCCTACATGAGATCAGGTCTGCACACAATGCACACATGCATAAAAGCAAAACACTCACATGCATTTAAAATTAATAATTTTTAAAAAGCTGTCAAGTTAATTTCTTATATTTTCCTAATGTATGATAAGTCAGGATTAGATATGTATGCAAGCATTATCACACATTTTAACATCATTTATATAAGGAACCAACTTCTATCCGAGGGACAAACTTCACAAGAATATATAAAAAGAACACTGCAAAATACAAGAGAGAAAATAGTACCATTCTGAGAGACAAGACATAAACAAATAGGAATCTTTACATTTGTTTTCAATACATTTCTGCTATGATAGAAGCATGCTAGTCCTCCACAAATGAATGTGTGAAGAGAATGTGTGGTCAGTGAATCTGTCAAAAGAAACTTTGGTTTGAGCAAATGACTCTCAGGGTAATCAGAAAAATAAAAGTGCTAGAATACCCAGGATAAGACAGAAAGCAGTGAGAAAGTTTTTCAGAACACACGGCAAGAGTCATTTTTACTCTACCTGGACAGAAGTGGAGAGTAGGTAGGAAAGAGAGCTTCTGGAATTAGTGCTGAGACTGTCTGATGAATGTCTATGGTCTGGATGACAGACCCAGACTCATGCAGCGTCCAAGGCTGTAGGTGGAGGTTTATTGCTGAGAAGTGGAGGGTTATTTCTCCAGGCTCAATAATCCAGAGAATTTTGACCTCCAGTATTTTTGGTTGGAGTCTTATTCTTCAGGAATTTAAACCTCAGTATCTGTGGAACATTTGAGACTCTACAATCCCTGATTTCCAACAGCAGGGTGCAGCAGAAGTAGGGAGCACTCCCAAGTTTTACGTTTCTTCCTTAGAATGCTCAGGTCCTTGATCCTAACATCCAGGCTCTAGGGTCTTCAGTGTTGGGACCCTTGTCCCTTGAGAGAGGTTCTTGTCACAGGTGCAAGACCTAGAATGCCAAGGCCTTTGGCCCTTCCAGACTCCTCAAAATCTTCCAGGGAGATAGATCCCACACCTTTCCATCCCTGGATCCTCACAGCCTTCAGTTTTTCTTCAGCATCAGTGCTCTGCCTCCTCTGCCTTTCTCTTGTTTCTTGTCGCATCCTCTCCGCCTGTTCCCCATCATTTCTGCCTCAGCCTGTGTGGTCCAAGAACTCTTCCACTGCCCCTTGCTGTCCCTGGTGCTACAACAAGGGCTGCTGCCTCTGCAGGGACAGCAGGTGCTGCTCTATGAGCTGCTGTCTCGGGTGCCATCTCCTCTTTAAACAACCAGCTTAGCCCAGGGTGTCACAAAAAAAACAAAACCCTAGACCCCAAACTGGCAAGAACAGACCACAAGGGATGTTCTTCTAATGGACCTAACATTACAACAGCAGAGGGCAAGCTGACCCAGAAAGAGAAGCAAGCTGCCAGCTCATACAGCAGGAATGGGGGTGCAGCAAATATCTTTGCATCAGTAACTTCACAACCCTTCATGCTAATGGAATGTTGTGAATGCACCAACAGCAGCCATCCCACTGGACCACCAGGGCAAGTGTTGCCCTCTGACCTGGGTGAAATGGCTGTAGAGCCTTCTGAGGTGTATACCCCAGGATGCAATGCCAAAATGCAAAACCTGACAAAAACCTCTTAAAGCTATTTGCAAATACCCTGGCAGGTAGAGCACCTTCTGGAACTGGAGCTGGAATGTTTTTTAATTGCAGTCTGCTCAAGGCATCTTTGCACTGTTCCAAGTCACCAGGGTACAACCAAGGCATTTTAGTAGGCTTCTAAAAGGGAATGGCGTAAGGCTGACAGGCACAAACAGACAGGGGGCCTGTAACAGAGTCTGGTCTTGAGAGTCTGAATCACATATAGAGATCATTCAATGGAGATTTACAGTAGAGGTAAGGAATCGCACTAACAGTTACAGCATTTAACCATTTAACAACACTTAAAATTATTGAACAGTGATAAATGGGGCTTAATATCCCAGGGCTGGAGGAAGAGGCAGGTCCCTGTGATCTGTCGCAGAAGGACAAGCACTACTTGGCATTTTAAACACAATTCTCTGAAAGTAATTGGTGTGGCATGGTAGCGCGAAAGGGCAGACATTTTAACAGAAAACAATAAGTGGGGTAAAGTAGGTCTAAAAGTGATCCGAGGTGTGAAAGGACATCTAAAGAGCAATGGGAAATGCAGTAACCATTGTGTCTCCTTACTGCTCTGGTTTTCCTAGTTAGATAACAGATTAATGCAAGAAGAGAGGTGCTATAGAAATCAAGCAGGGATGATTTTGTTCTATGGCGCTGGACAAGGCTTTAGACCACACCAAAACTTCCCAGAAAACAGGGTGACAATGAAGGCTTAGTGCACATATAAAGATTCACACTGAAGCCAGGTATGGTGGTACACACATTTAATTCCAGCACCCAGGAGACAGAGGCAGGTGGATCTCTGTGAGTTTGAGGCCAGCATGATCTACAAAGTGAGTTCCAGTGCAGCTAGAGCTACATAGTGAGACCCTGTCTCAAAACAACAAACACTCAGAGATAAAACAAATAAACAAACTTCCCCCCCCCTGAACATTCAAACTGAAATTCTTAAAATCACCCACTGTAAGGGTGAGTCTTTTGAGATTCATAGCAGCCTCTCCTGTCTTTCTGTATCAGAAGAACAGGCCTAGCATCAGTTCTGTAAAGAACCTCTTTGTATCCCTTGCAGTTTCCCATTGCCACACCCCCCTGAGGCTGATTATGGCTAGTCCGTTGCTGAACTGTTGAAGCATTCATTATTGGTCCTCGACAATGCCCTCACCTCCCCATGTTAGAGCTGTCTTTAGGTTCTTTATTGACCTTCAATCTTCTTTGCCTCTAATCAGTGGGTTCTCTGACTATTCCTTTCAATGGCTTAAATATAAATGTGGAGGCATTGATCAACATACACCACGATGTTGTCTTTTAAAAAACTAACATACCTCCCCCTCCTTTTGGAATTATTCCTATTCCATTCTTCCTCTGTTTTAACATCACAACTTTTAAAATAATGGATACAACCCCACATTAGACAAAAGACTGTTAGGTGTAGGAATTCCTTCTGTTTGTGTGTTGCTGTCAATGGATAATGAATAAAGAAACTGCCTTGACCTAGTTGATAGGACAAAACTTAGGTAGGCAGAGTAGACAGAACTAAATGCTGGAAAGAAGGGCAGAGTGGCAGATACCATAGTTCTCCTGCCTGAGACGGACGCTGGTTAGAATCTTGCAGGTAAGCCACAGTCATGTGCTGATACACAGATTAATAGAAATGGGTTAAATTAAGATGTAAGAATTAGCCAATAAGAAACTAGAGCCAATGGTCCAGGTAGTTTTTAAATGAATTCAGTTTCTGTGTGATTATTTTGGGTGTAAGCTATCTAGGCGGCCGGGAGGACAAGCAGCCTGCTCCTCCTGTTACAAGTGATCTCCAAATTATATAAAAATCTCAAGGCCGGGCGGTGGTGGCTCATGCCTTTAATCCCAGCACTTGGGAGGCAGAGGCAGGCGGATCTCTGTGAGTTCGAGACCAGCCTGGTCTACAAGAGCTAGTTCCAGGACAGGCTCCAAAACCACAGAGAAACCCTGTCTCGAAAAACCAAAAAAAAAAAAACCTCAAGAAATTAGATATCAAAATTCCAAATAACCCAATTAAAAATGGGGTACAGAACTAAACAGAGAACTCTCAACAGAAAGACATCAAATGGCCTAAAGAAACTTAAGGAAATGCTCAACATCCTTAGCCATCAGTGTAATACAAATCAAAACAACTTTGAGACACCATCTTACACCTGTCAGAATGGCTAAAATCAAAAACAGTAATAATAGCTTATGCTGAAGAAAATGTGGAGTAAAGGGAACACTCATCCATTGCTGGTGGGAATGCAAACTTGTACAACCATTTTGGAAATCAGCATGGCGGTTTCTTAGAAAATTGGGAATCAGGAGACAGCAAAACCACTCTTGGGCATGTACCCAAAGGATGTTCAATCATAGTACAAAAACATTTGTTCAACTATGTTCATATCAGCATTGTTTGCAATAGCCAAATCCTGGAGATAACCTAGATGCCCCTCAACTGGAAAACAAAGAAAGTGTGGCACATTTACACATTAGAGTACTACTCGGCAGTAAAAAACAATGACAACTTGAAATTTGTATGCAAATAGATGGAACTAGAAAACACCATCTTGAGTGAGGTAACCCAGATACAAAAAAGATGAATATGGTATGTACTCACTCATAAGTGGATACTAGATATAAACAAAGGATATTGAGTCTATAGTTCATGATCCTAGAGAAGCTAAGTAACAAGATGAACACCCCCCCCAAACATGTATAGATCTACCTGGAAAATTGAAATAGACAAGATCTCCTACCAAAATTGGAAGCATGTGTGTTGTAATAGGACCGGTGGGGCTGTGTCCCCAGCACACTGGCCGCCTGCTAGCTTATGCCTCAAAATAATTACATGGACACTGTATTCTTTTAAACACTGCTTGGCCCATTAACTCTAGCCCTTACAGGCTAATTCTCATATCCTGATCAACCCATCTCTAATAATCTGTGTAGCATCAGTCTTACCTGGAAAGATTCTAGTCTATGTCCATCCTGGGTCTGAGCTTCATGTGTCTGCCTCAGAGAGCAGAGCTATCACGTCTGCCCAGGAGAGGGGAGCATGGCGTCTCTGAGCTCACTTCCTCTTCCTTCCAGCATTCTGTTTTGTTTACTCCACCCACCTATGTTCTAACCAATAAAATGGGCCAAGGAAGTTTCTTTATTTTTTCACCAATGACCTTCCACCATCATTTCCCCTTTTTCTGTTTAAACAAAAAAGCAAGGCTTTAACTTAACATAGCAAAATTACATATAACAAAACAGTTATCAAGTAAAAATTACAATAATCTTTATCATAACTAAGGAAAACTATAACTATAACTAACCATTCTTCAACTCCATCAATGACTCCAGAAAGATACAATATTACCTAAGCAAACAAGAAATAAGCAACTTTCAAACTCTAGAAATGACAGAGACATCTTGCTGCCTCGACAGTCACCCAAAGTTTCTCTGTATCATTGGGGCATCCATCTTCGGCCTACAGGCCCATAGTATCCAGAGACATTTCCATGAAGCAGGAAATTTCAAAGTCAGTTCAGTCACTATCTGTTGTGTCCTGCAGAATGTCTTGCAGATTCTTTCATGAATCAGGAACCACGAAAGATCATCTCACCTTTAGGCAAGTGATTCAGTACTTCTCTCTCTGCGGGTTCTCTGTGTCCAGTTTATGCAATAGTCCAGGCAAGAGCAGTTTCTTGCCCAAATAGCTATCCAACTCCATAAGGATCCTCTTCGATGCCCATCTTCTTCTTGAAGTAGATTGGTGCTGCCAGGAGCAGAGTGTCTCATTGTCATGAAAAGTCCTAAGTTATTAAAACATTTAAAGTGCCATGTTCTATAATCTTTGAAAGATATGATGAATCCCTATCTAAAATATATCTATCTACATCTAGAAAATCTTAACTAACATGACTACAAACTTGACTATTATCGATGATTATCCATTAACAACCTATATACATTACATTTTTAAGTGAAGTACACAATCACACTACCTTAATCAAGATCAGAAATACATATACATATAACAAAATTGACCTTAAATTTAAATCACTAAAGCAAAGTTCATATTAATGCAAATTATTCATACCTATATCATATCCCCCTTTAAATGTAAAAGAACATTTATAAACCATATTTGGGAACATGAGCTCAGTTTTTTCTCTCCAAACTGCTTCCTGCTGAATGGGGACGCTGTTATTTAGGTCTTTTATGGGATAACCTGTGTGCTAGATTTATCTCAATCAGCAGTCTAGAGAGGTAATTTTTTGAAGGTGTTCACAGCAACCCTTCAGGAGGGTGTGGTCCATCATACCATATCGGAATAGAAGAAATGAACAGGGTCTCATCCTCTGTGAAAACAAAAGAAGAATCTCTTTTCCAAAGTATCATAACCTTAGATTCAAATTTTATTTTATTTTATTTTTTTTTCAGTGGTTCCAGATTTAATGGAGGTGCATGGGCGCTGCATCACACCCGAGGCTGAGGTGCTGCATTGCCAGGTGTGCAGCGTCTGCTTTTTGCAACTGAACAGAGGAACAGAGCATAAAACTAACAAGAAACAAGGCCCTCCTGCCTGCCTCTGAGACCTGGGTGTAGGGTCACCTTTGACCCCCTGAGCCTGGGCTTCCATACCCCCACTGCCCTTCTGAAGTTGATTCCTTCAGAAGAAGCCTGGCTAGGACAACCCCAAATGGGGTCAAACAGGAAGTAGGGAGCTCAGAGTTACTATCTAGAGCCCCTGTCCCAGCCATTTCGGGAACAATAAATACTGTGTGATAGTAGCAGGAAGGGTGTCCATGGGCTGGCTGGCCAGGCGCCTGCCCTCATTCTGTGCGCAGGATGATATGGATGCCCGAATCTGTGAACACTGGCCCACTCATCTCCCCTGTCCATAGAGCAAACGATGCATCCTCAAACGGTTTCTGCATCTGACCTCTGCTGAAGGCACCAAAATCTCCCCTGGCTTTGGCAGAGCTGCAGTCGCTGAACTGTGAGGCCAGAGATTCAAAATCTTCTTCTCCTGACTTAATCTTCTGGATGTAGCCATTGATCAGCTCCAGGGCCTCCTCCTTGCTTCTGGTGATCTTTTCCTGCTGCCAGGATGAGGGCCTCCGAGACTGGTTGTGCTTCACCAGCAAGTGTGAGCAGCGCACCCTGGCTGGCTCTCCCTGGCCATTCTTGCTACTGCCTCCAACACTGCTGCCGCCACTGGGCTGCTCCCACTGGCTGGCATTGGTGATGTGATTGAAGTAGTATACTCCACCTGAGCTGCGACTCATGCGCTTCTCCCAGCCCGGCGGCAGCTTCTCCTCGTCCGTCATCTTCCCTCCTGCCGCAGCTCCCGCTCTGCCTCCGCAGCTCTGACCAGATCCAAATTTTAAAGTCAAGGCATTTTCAAAATATCTATGTTGGATTAGTTCAGCAGCATTTATAAACAAATATCTTTTAGCAGCTGTTGCTCTTTTCTCAGCATTCAAACAATTCAAAGAGAGCATAATAGCATACAGTATCTGTGGGGAGCCGTTCCCACATACTCCATTGCAAGATGGCGCTGACCATCAGCACCACCACTGTAATCAAGCCAGTGTGCATGTGCATGGTAAATGACAGTTTACCTTGTCAAGCCAGTGCGCATGCACATAATAACTTTCCATCCCTTGATCTTTGCCTCTCCCGTGGCGTCATAGGGTTTGACAGGCTGCAGCCAGTCAGAGTTTGACACGTCCGAGGCGAGGACTGTTAAGCTATATAAGGGCTGGGTTTTCGACCCTTGAGGTCTTCGCTCTGTAAGATTATGCTCTCCCTCTCAAGACGCATAAAGCTTTTCTGCAGAAGGATCCTGAATGTGCCGCGTAGTTCTTGCTGGCGAGATGGTAGTGCGGGACAAGTATCAAGATTCTCTGTGTATTTTCCATCTTTGTACAACTGTATTTTGACCTCTACTTCATTTTTTTTACTTTTATTTTATATTCTCTGTATATCTTTGACCTGGAATAACTCTGTGGACCAGGCTGTCCTTGAACTCTCAGAGATCCTTCTGTCTCTGCCTCCCAGGCACTGGGATTAAAGGTGTGTCCTACCACACCTTGAAGTCACAGAGTTCAACTCCGAGGTCAATCTACCTCTGCCTCTGTGTTGGGATTAAAGGTGTGAACTTCCACACCCAATTACTTTCTTTCTTCCCTTTTTATGTTTTTTACTTTAAGAACTTTAATGTTTAGCATGCATATATTTTTAACACACTGTAAACAATTTAAAATTTTTCTTTGACTTTGAATCTTTCTTTTACTGTATATGTCTCTTTTTTGACCACACGAATCCTTAATTTAGCAAGCAATATCAGTAGGATTAAAGCCGTGGCTTTGCCAGCTAGATCCAGTCCATTCCTTAGCTTTCCAGCCTCATGGCTGAGGTACTGGCTGTAGCCATGTTTACTACAACAACTCTATGGCATTTCAAGGTCCCTGCCAGTAAATAAGTTGCAGCATTATGTCCACAGACAACACACAAGTCCTCTCTCTGTAGTTGGCCCTCCTGCCTTAAACAGTCAGAGTTTGCCCTGGCAGGATGGCCCAGAAAGCCGGCATTTTAAAACAGCACAACTTTTTTCTTGCTACAGCTGAAAACAAACAAGCATTCAGTCGGCTTTTATCAACACCATTTAAATGTTTCGTGGCAGGACCTCTTAAGAGCTGCAGGGTTTTGCAGCTGAAGCTGAGTTAGGAAGCCTCTCTTAGATAAGAGCGCTTGCTTGCTTCTAGCAAGCAGAGCAGACCCGAGAAATTGCTGCTACCAAGAAAACATGCTTTACTCTTTCCCAAGCTTTCTCAGGCTTTCAGTGGATTCAGTTGTCCACACGTTGGGCGCCATTCTGTAGTGGGAGCTGCAGGCTATGTTCCTGCCGCCCCAGCTCCTGGTCACCTGGCTAGCTTATGCCCCGAAATAATTACACGGAAACTGTATTCTTTTAAACACTGCTTGGCCCACTAGCTCTAGCCTCTTACGGGCTAATTCTCATATTTTGCCTAACCCATTAATAATCTGCATAGCACCACTAGGTGCGCTTACCGGGAAAGATTCAGCATGTCTGACCTGGCAGCTTGCTCCATCGCATCTGTTTCAGAGAGCAGAGCTATCGCGTCTGCTCGGGAGAGGGAAGCACGGCGTCTCTGAGCTCACTTCCTCTTCCTCCCAGCATTCTGTTCTGTTTACTCCACCCACCTATGTTCTAACCAATAAAATGGGCCAAGGCAGTTTCTTTATTTTTTAACCAATGACCTTCCTCCATCACATGTGGGTTGGAAGAAAAGAGAGGTTAGAAGGGGAAGAGGAAAAAAGAAGGGGAAGGTTGAGGAGAACTTGAGGGAATGGGATAGTCAAGATGGAGGAAGGACATAGATGAGAACAAGGAAAGAGATATCTTGACTGAGGGAGCCATTATGGGGCTAGCAAGAAGCCTGAATCTAGAGAACTTCCCAGGAATCCACAATGATGACTCCAGTTAAGACCCTAAGCAGTAGAGGAGAGGGTGCCTAAACTGACCTTGCCCTGTAGTCAGACTGAGGAATATCTTAAATGTCACCATAGAAACTTCATCCAGCAACTGATGGGAACAGAGGCAGAGACCCACATCAGCACTGGACTGAGCTCCCAAAGTCCAGTTGAAGAGTTGTAGGAGTGAGAATATCAGCAAAGAGATCAAGACCATAATTCGTATACCCACTGAAACAGTCTACCCGAGCTAATGGGAGCTTACTAACTCCAGCTGGACAGGGAAGGAACAAGAATAGTTCCAAATTAGTCCCTCTGAATGTGGGTGACAGTTTCTTGGCTGGGGCAGACTGAAGGGCCACTGGCAGTGAGACCAGAATTTATCCCTACTGCATGTACTGGCTTTTGGGAACCTATTCTCTTTGGATGGATACTTTGCTCAGCCTAGATATAGTAGGGAGGGCCGTGGTCTTTCCTCAAAGCAATGTGCCTACCCTCTCTGTGGAGTGGATGGAGGGTGGGGGGTGGTAAGTGTAGGGAATGGGAGGAGGGGAGGCAGTGGGAACTTGGATTGATATGTGTAATGAGAAAAGATAGTTTGTTTTCTTTTCTAAAAATAATAAATAATGGATAGATTGGAAATCTTTCTCCTACTGGTGGTAATTGTAGGGAAAAATGTACCTTTTGCAATGATGTTGCTGTGCTTGATTGGATATAAAAAAATTCCATATGTCCCTGTTTCCTTAGGAGACTTATCTTAAAGGCACATGAGCTGCACTGAGAATGCAAAAAGGGCAGGACTTAGTTTCTCCTTTCATCAGCTGATGTACAAATCACACTGTCAAGTTTCTATGTTCCCATCTTAGAGACTTCAGCCAGGCTAAACAAACAATTACCCAGCAACAAACACTATCCCCCAGTCTTCTCTGTTTTGTCTTGACGGGCAACCCCTGTCAGCTTGAAATTTACCTGTTCTCACAAAAACCAACTGTCTCCCTCAAAATGTTGGGTAAAAAAAGGAGAAGAAGGGGGAGCAGAAGGAAGTGGAGGCAGTGTGGAGGTCTGAAGCTCCATTGTTAAGAACTCTTGCTGTTCTTGCAGAGGACCTTGATGGAGGAGGGTCATCTACCACACCAACTCCAGTGTCGTCTGTGTGACATGACATATGTCATTATGCCAGACGGGAGCTACGTGTCCCATGGGACTAGGCTTCCTGGAGGTCAATGGCAGACAGCCTGGTATTAGCCACAGCTGAGGCATAGACAGGTTTCTCGATTAGCTGGCTATGCGGGATATGAGCTTTGCACAATCTCTTTTATAATAATGATATTCTATATATATACAAGACAAGGATCATTCTCTTCAGAAACAGCTCTGGGATAGGGAAGCACAGTATGAGGATGTATAAGACTACAGCAGAACCCTTGTCATACACAGGGTGTATGATGAGCAAGGGAATAGATGGGTTAATGTTGATGGACAAAGACTGTTATACTTTGAACTTTATGGATAGGCTTGCTAGATCCCAACCCCGATGATGTCTGCTGCATAAGAAGGTACTAAAAAATATATTTCAGCAGGTGCAGAGAACTGATTAGGTATATTTGGTCACTAGATGAAATAAAGGGTTAGGAAGAGGAAGGGCCATGATAGCGATAATGAGACAGAAACTTTCTATTCATAAGATGAAACCACTTGTCTGAGGTTTACAGTCCCAAGGACAAGATTTCCTCTCCTAAGGATGCTTTATGTCTAACACCTGTTCCTGATAATGTACTTTTCTTAAATATTGCTGATGTGACTAAAAGAAGCTTTCATACTGTGCCAACCAATGACACATGACCTTCTGATTTGTTCTTTGTTGGAATACTATATAATGAAAACATGAATTCAGTAAAATCGCAGCAGATTCCAACCACTCTCTTATGTGTTGTGTCTGTCTGTCATTCGCCGAACTTGTGCCTTCCTGTTACCAGGACTCTGCTTCTCCCACGGTCTGAGTGGCTCCCCTGAGCCGGTCCCAGGCAGTCATCTGTCTATCTGTTGCTTTCATTGGTTAATTAATAAAGAAACTGATTGGCCTGATAGGTCAAAACATAGGTAGGTGGAGTAGACAGAACAGAATGCTGGGAAAAAGGGAAGTGAGGTCAGACGCCATGGAGCCACCCGCCAGGTCAGACATGCTGAATCTTTCCCGGTAAGCCATTACCTCGTGGTACTACACAGATTATTAAAAATGGGTAAAGCAAGATGTGAGAATTAGCCAAGAAGAGGCTAGAGCTAATGGGCCAGGCAGTGTTTAAAGGAATACAGTTTCTGTGTAATTATTTTGGGTGTAAAGCTAACCGTGTGGGAGCCGGGCGGGATGAAAAACAGGCCTGCCCTCGCCTGATCACTACAGGACCTGGATTTCATTTCCCAGAATGCATGCCCAGTAACTCACAGCTGTGTTCCTCCCACTCCATGAGGCCCATGCCCTTCTTGCCTGGGAAGGGCACTTAAGAAAGAATTGTCTAGATTAGGTTAGCCTGCATACGTGCTGGTGAGGTGTTTTTCCATTTGACTTAAATGAGGTAGGAAGACCTTCCCTAAATGTAACAGCATCTTTGCACAGGCTGGACAAAATGAATAAAAGAGACAAGAGCAAGACGAGCTCTGGCATGCATGCATTAATCTGTGGTTCTTTGTGCATGACAGTGGATGTCATGTGACCAGTTACTTCAAGTTCCTGGTACCTTCAACATCCCTAAATGATAGACTGTATTCTGGGATTGTGAGCAAAATTACTGGATTATGGATGTTTGTCTTTCTTTAGAGTATTGGTTACAAGTTGCTATGGATAATGGTCAGGAAAAAAGCTAAACAAAGGTGATTAGATTCAGAGTTTTTGCTTGGTAAAAAAAAGGGGCAAAATGCGGTGGGACAATGGTCTTCTTACCCAGTAACGATTTATTGCTTGTATTGTTCTAATAAAATGCTGACTGGCCAATAGTCAGGTGGTAAGTATTTATGGGGCAATGAAAACAGGAGAATTCTGGGAAGAGGAAAGTCTCAATCTGCAGTTGTCATCCAGACAGGGAGGAAGAAAGATTAACTACCTCACTGATAAAAGGTACCAAGCCACATGGCTAACACAGACAAGAGTTATGGGCTAATTTTAAGAATTAAGAGTTAATAACAATCCTGAGCTAATAGACCAACAAGTTTATTATTAATGCATACCTCTGCCCACTTTTCTTTGGGACTGAACAGCTGTGGGACCAGGTAGGATAGAAACCTCTGGCAACAATAGTCCTCACCTTGAGGGCAAATACCTTCTAGTTTTTGCAACAGCATATGTTACTGTATCTGACAAACAGCAGATCCATAATGAATGCTCAGTTATTTCCCACCCTGTACCCCTTCTGTCTGTGGGGCATGGGAGGGTAAATAGCTCCTCCCTGGTGACATGCTGTTGAACTTCTTTTGTTGTGGATGTGGCTGGATGTCTGTCCTCCCAGATAGAGAGGACACTGAAGGACGATAGAAAGGATTCCTTTATAGCCAAGTTTGTCAAACAGGTGTGTTTATTGGACTTACTTATAGGGCCCTGAGTAGAGGTTATTTTTAGGAGCATGAGTGATTCAAAGCAGCTGTATCACCAAAATGTCCCATTCCTGCATGAGTGATGATCTTGGGAATGCAGTATTGATGTTGTTTTGCCTTTCGTTAACATTCTAGCTCCTTCCAGAATACTTTACCACCATCAACCCAGGCTACTTGCAGCTGAGAATCAAGGGGGAGTAAATCACTAGAATCTCTGGTGATGGTCCCATGATTCTGCCTCCCACTCACCGACTATGAGGGTAGGTTAACAGCCCCATTGATATTGCTATAAACATAACTATTGCTATTTTTCTCCTTATTCCAATGCCATGACTACAGGTTTAAGATTATTCTGTAGGTCACCACAACAATCTCTTCTCTGTGAAGACCTATAGGCCCAGGAGAAATAGCTATCATCCAAATACATGTGCATGCTAAAATTTGGTTGTCCATTCAATACTTGTCATAATTTATAATCATACCACCCAGAAATGTATTATATCTCATCTAATTTGATGGTTGACCTTTTCCTAGACCCTTGGCAATACATATTTGCCAGATACAAAATTTGAATTCAATTTATTAGCACCATAGATCCTTAAATATGATTACACACTAAGTCAACACTTGGTTACAGTGATTTCGCTCTAGTCATGAGACAATTGACATAAATTCAGTTCTGAGCCCTGAAAAACACTCATCTATAGTCACCCCTGGACTCTGACCCTAGTTATTCACAGAACCAAGATCTTTGATTCCAGAGCCCACTAGCCATTAATCCCCTGTTGTGCATTACAACTGCGCTAGTAGTCTTATTTTAGTAGAAGAAAATACACAAATTAGACTAACTATAGAAAAAATGGCTTCTTTTGATGCCCAATTAAATTTTTTGAGTCTTGACCTTATTCGCATCAGAACCCTAATCTTATCCCCTGTTAATGGCAAGATGATGGGGCAGAGAGATCTAGTGGCAGAGAGTATGGAAATTATTTTTCTCTATATGCTATCCTATATCAAGCCAGTTTCCTGACATGACAATGTACCCTCATCTCATAATCAGCAGGTTAAAAAAAAACAGTGTGTGTCAGTGTAGGCAGTCCTTAAACAGGTCTTCCCTTAGAGCCAGCCCGAGGATGCATAATCTGCCCAAGGCTATCAGAAGAGGCCCCACAGTTGACAGATGTCTGGGAGAATTGTATTTGGGCCTTTCCCAGGAAACCCAGTGTGAAATCTGCTGGTGCCTTTGTTATTACTGCCTGCACTTTAACATATCTGAAATATTGGTGCTCACACTGTGCCCTGCCCTTGGAGGGTCCATCTAACAAACAGCAGTTAACACCAATTTTAGTGCCAGTATAGACATTGGATGACTCTGAATTTTGTTTGTGCACATATATACCACTAGCATCTGTCCAGCATCAAGCATGAGGCACAGACTGATGATGTATTCATTCAAGTAAGAAGGCACTACCTGTAAACTTACTCAAGCAAATTGGAAACAAATGAACACATGGCCATATGAACACAATATAGCAAAAAGGCCTGAGAACTTATTGAACACCTTAGATCAAAAAATGGTGCCATATCCTCATCTGTATCCTATAAAAGGAAGAACACTTAACACTATGGGATGACAATAGCCCCATTAACCTCTCTGTCTGACCACCCAGTGTGAGAGCAGTGTGTGTCAAAGGACCTACATGTAGAGAACTCTTATCTGTCCTCAGGGCTTCAGCTGAGCATAGTCACCAATGCTTGAAAGTGTCCATCTACCCATCTTGACCTTTGTCCTGTGCCTTCTTGGGAGCGCCAAAGTCTTTGAAAAGTTTGGCCTGGGACTGGGGATTGTATACCTCGAGCTGTTCTCCAACTGCATTACTTAGGTGCCAGCAGCTCCTTGCCTTAAGTAAGGCTTCTTTTTGATGTCTGTGGCCTCTTTAACACTTTTGTTACCATTCTGTGCACGCACGTGTGTGTGTGTGTGTGTAAGTATTCACACACATTGAGCTCTGTCAAAATATGGCCAGTTGTTCATCAAGCTACTAATGTGGGCCAAGGAAATTCTTTCTAGGTAGTAAGCCCTGGGGAAGATTCTAGAAAGGGACAATTCTGCACTGTAGACCTATGGAGTAGCAGGCACATATTTGAGAGTGTATGAGCCTGGGCCCCGAGTTAAGCAAGAGATCACAAATCCCCAAGAAGACCAGATGTACCCAACTGGCTCTGGGCCTCCAATGTCAGAAGCTGCTATGTATTGTGGCTACAGACTGATCCTCAAGCATATGTGTACCCTGATTCTTTCTAAGTGAAAGGGCAGTACACGGAGACAGCTGGAGTAGCCTAATGCTCTCAGCTAGGCATGATAGCATTTTTTTTAAAAGAAACTGAGAGTCAAAGATATGACAATGGGCCTCCTTGTTATTCCTAATGAATAGTATATAAATAATCAGATTTCTGGACTGCTCCTTCAAACACAGCTCTCCAAATTTCTATCCGGTGACATCCCAGTCATTATGTTCCACCTTTCTGGAGTTTTAAGTGTAGTTGATTTTTTCTTACTCTTTTTACTTTTTTGCACTTTAGTTCTTTGGGTGCCCCAAATAAATATAAACGAAGACTTATTGTTATACATATAAGTGCCTGGCCTTAGATTGGCTTGATTCAAGTCAGCTTTTCTTAAATTGTCCCAGCTATCTTTTGTCTATGGGCTTTTATCTTTCTCTATTCTATATACCTTTTTTTACTTCTTATTTCATGTTTGGCTGTGTGTCTGGGTGTCTAGGCCCTTCTTTTCTCACTCCCAGGTTTCTCCTATCAACCTTCTCTGCCTGCCTACCCCACCTATTTCTTTCTCCTGCCTTTCCATTGGCATAAGCTCTTTATTACACCATCAGTTGTTTGAGAAAGGCACAGTAACAGAGCTTTACAGAGTTAAACAAATGCCACATTAAAGAATGCAACACATCTTTGCATCATTAAAGCAAATGTTCCACAGCATAAACAAATGTAGCACATCTTAAAATAATATTCCACAACACCCACGCCTTAGTACAGTTGCCCACTCTCCCTCATGTCTAGGTGTGTCTATATATTTCAATTTTTTATTTGTTTTACATACCAACCATAGTGCTCCCTCCCTTACTCCCTCTTGCTCCCCCAACTACCTTCCACCCTCATCCACTGCTCAGAGAGGATCAGGCTCCCATGAGGAGGCAACAAAGCCAGACATAGCAAGTTGAGGTAGGACCAAGCCCCTTCCCTGTGCATCAAGACTGAGAAAGGTATTTTGTCATAGGTAATTAGCTCCAAAAGTTCAGTTCATGCACCAGGGATAAATCCTGATCCCACTGCCAGGGGCTCAACAAACAGACCAAGTCACACAAGTGTTACACACATTCAGAGGGCCTAGTTTGGTCCCATGCAGGCTCCCCAGCTGTCAGGCCAGAGTCCATGAATTCCCATGAGCTTGGTTCAGCTGTCTCTGTGAGTTTCCCCATCATGATCTTGACAGCCTCTTGCTCATATAATCCCTCTTCCCTCTCTTGGGACTGAAGGAACTCAGCCCAGTGCTTGGCTGTGGATCTCTGTATCTTCTTCCATCAGTTACTGGATGGTTTCTATGATGACAATTGGAGTAGTCACCAATCTGATTACAGGAGAAGGCTAGTTCAGGAACCCTCTCCACCTTTGCTAGGAGTCTTATCTGGGGTCATCCTTGTGGATTCCTGGGGATTTCCCTAGCACCAGATTTCTCCCTAACCCCATAATGACTCTGTCTATCAAGATATTTCTCTCATTGCTCTCCCTCTCCATCCCTCCCCCAACTCACCCACCACATTTCCTCATGTTCTCAGTCCTCAACCCCTCTTCCTATACTCTCTCTTCACCCCCAGTTTACCCAGGAGATATTATTTATTTCTCTTCCTAGGGCAATCCATTCTGCTCCTTCTTAGGGTTCCTTGTTTCCTATCTTCTCTGGGATTGTGTAATATATATATATGGTGGTTATCTTTGCTTATATCTAATATCCACTTATGAGTGAGTACACACCATGTTTGTTTTTCTGTGTCAGAGTACCTCACTCGGGATGATTTTTTATAGTTCCATCCATTTGTCTACAAATTTTAAGATGTCTTTTTTTTTCTGAGTAGTACTCCATTGTGTAAATGTACCACATTTTCTTTATCCATTCTTCAGTTGAGGGGCATTTAGGTTGTTTTGATGTCCTGGCTGTTATGAATAATGCTGCTATGAATATAGTTGAGCAAATGGCCTTGTATTATGATTGAGTATCCTTTAGGTATATGCTCAAGAGTGGTATTGCTGGGTCTTTAGGCAGATTGATTCCCAATTTTCTAAGAAGCTGCCATATTGATTTCCAATGTGGCTGTACAAGTTTGCACTTTCATCAGCAATGGAGGAGTGTTCTCCTTACTCCACATTCTCTCTAGCATAAACTGGTATTCTTAGCCCTTCTGATAGGTATAAAATAGTATCTCAGAGTCATTTTGATTTGTATTTTCCTTATAACTAAGGACGTTGAGAAATACCTCAAACATCTTTTAGCCATTTGAGAGTCTTCTGTTGAGCATTCTCTTTATAGATCTGTGTATTATTTTAAAATTGAATTATTTGGTATTTGGATATCTAGTTTCTTGAGTCCTTTATATATTTTGGACATCACACTGTTGTAGGGAGTGGGACCCCTTGTTCCTTCCCCCCTGGCTAGCTTATACCCAAAATGATCACACAGAAACTGTATTTAAACATTGCCTGGTCCATCAGCTCCAACCTCCCATTGGCCAACTCCTACATCCCAATTCAACCCATTTTCAGCAATCTGTGCATGACTGTGGCTTACTAGAAAGATTCTAACCAGCATCCATTCCAGGCGGGAGATCCCTGGTGTCTTGACTCTGCCCTTCTTCCTCCCAGCATTCTGTTCTGTCTACCCTGCCTACCTAAGTGCTGCCCTATCAAAAGGCCAAGACTGTTTCTTTATTCAACCAATGAAAGCAACACATAGACAGGAGAACCTCCTACACCATTTTCCCTTTTTCTGCTTAAGGCTTTAACTTTAACATAGTAATATTACATATAACAAAATAGTTATCAAGCAAGAATTACAGTTATAATATTTATATTTATTTTATCTTTTATTATAACAGAGGAAAACTTTAACTATAATTACCCATTCTTCAACTCCATCAAAGATTCCAGAAGGATATAATATTACCTAAGTAAACAGGAAGTGTATTGTAAACAACTTCCAAAACTCTAGAAATGACAGAGACATCTTGCTGCCTGGACAGGTTACCCAAAGTTCTTTTGTACTGTTGGGGCATCCATCTTCAGCCTACAGGCCCATAGTATCTAGCAGACATTTTTATAAAGCAGGAATTTTTATTTATTTTTTTATTAAAAATTTCCACCTCCTTCCCTCTTCCCATTTCCCCCCCCCCCTACCTCTCTAGTCCTAAGAGCAGTCAGGGTGCCCTTCCCTGTGGGAAGTCCAAGGTCCTCCCCCCTACATCCAGGTCTAGGAAGGTGAGCATCCAAACAGACTAGGCTCCCACAAAGCCAGTCCATGTAGTAGAATCAAAACCCATGGCCATTGTCCTTGGCTTCTCAGTCAGCCCTCATTGTCAGCCACATTCAGAGAGTCCAGTTTGATGACATGCTCCATCAGTCCCAGTCCAGCTGGCCTTGGTGAGCTGTCATTAGATCAGTCCTACTGTCTCCATGGGTGAACATACCCCTCACGGTACTGAAGCAGGAAATGTTAAAGACAGTTCAACCACTTTTTTTTGTATCCTGCAGAATGTCTTACAGACTCTTTCATGAATCAGGAACCCCGAAGGATCATCTCAACATTAGGCAAGTTCAGTAGTCCTGTCTCTATGGGTTCTTCAGGTCCAGTTTATGTAACACTCCAGGCAAGAGAAGTTTCTTGCCCAAATGTCTAACCAGTTCCATAAGGAGTCTCTTCAATGCCCATCTTCCTCAGGAAGTAGCTTGTGCTGTCAGGAGCAGACGTCTCTCATTCTCATGAAAAGCCCTAAGTTATTAAAATGTTTTAAATCCCATATTCTATAGTCTTTGAAAGATATGAAGAATACCTATCTAACTGAAATATATCTCTATATATCTAGAAAATCAAACTAACATGACTTTAAGATTGACTATTATAGATGGTTATCCATTAACAACCTATACTTCCTAATTATACATTATTTTTTTAAATTAACTACACAATCACAATACCTTAATCAAGAACAGAAGTATGCATATAATAAAATTGACCTTAATTAGTATCAGTAAACCAAGATTCATATCAATGCAAATTATTCATATCTATACCATATCTGCCTTTAAATGTAAAAGAACATTCATAAACATTATTTGGGAATATGGGCACAGTTTTTTCTCTCCAAACTGTTTCGTGCTGTATGGGAGCATTGTTATTTAGGTCTTTCATGGTATATCCTGTGTGCTAGATTTATCTCAGCAGTTGAGTGAAGTAATATTCTGAAGGTGTTCATGGTGACCTTTCAGGAGGGTGTGGTCTATCATACCATATTGGTCTAGAAGCAATCCACAGGGTCTCATCTTATGTGAAAACAAAAGAAGAACCTCTTTTCCAAAGCATCATATTCTTAGACCCAAATTCTGAAGTCATAATACCTTTATAATATCCTTGCTGGTTTTGCTTAGCAGCCCACATAATGAAATGTCTCTTTGTACTTATCTCTTTCACAGTCAAAAAATTTAAAGAAAAAACAATGATACACAGAATCCAGACTGACTGTGAATTTTCCATTTTTTTAATTTTCCATTTTTATGTGACTTATTTTTGTTTATTTTCTTTAATCTATGATTATCTGTACTCTGTCTCTTTAAAGACTTTACCCTTTTTTAAAGCATTAACTTTATTTTATGACTCTCTATACTTTTTATTTTATGACTCTCTATACTTTTTTCTTCTCTCTTCCAAGTCTCTTTATTCAACATCGTGACCCATTTAGAGGTCTTTTATGTCAGAATCTGTCCTATTTCGTTGTCTTTAATTCTCCACTGTCTTGAAGAGCTTTTAAAATGCTAAGCTCTTAAGAATCTAAGCTGTGTCAATCCCAGGTCAAATACAGGTACTTCCTGCTTGCCCTGCCCAGTCCAACATGGTAGAGCCACTTATACCTCTGAGCCATGTGCACTGCACCACTAGCATGGCGGAGCTGCTTGTGCCTCTGAGTCACTTGTGCCTCTGAGCCATGGCATGCAATGCCCCATTTCAGGCATACCGTAGAAATGCTCTGTCTCTTTCACAAGAGACAGAGATTGTGCTAGGAGCATTGCCCATAAAGCCAGTGTAGATGTGGGGTTGGTGAAGTTCTTTTCCTATTATGTAGGCTGCTCTTTTGTCTTATTTACTGTGTCCTTTGCTTTACAGAAGCTTCTCAGTTATAGACGGTTCCATTTATTAATTATTGATCTTAGTGCCTGTGATATTGGTGTTGTATTTAGGAACTGATTTTTTTGTGCAAATGCATTCAAGGTTACTTCCTACTTTATCTTCTATCAGATTCATTGTAACTGGGTTTATGCTGAGGTCTTTCATGAATTTGGACTTGAGTTTTGTGCATTGTAATAGATATGGATCTATTTTCATTCTTCTACAGATTGACATCCAATTATGCCAGCACCATTTTTGAAGATGCTTTCTTTTTTTCATGGTACAATCTTTGCTTCTTTGTCAAAAATTAGGTGTTCATAGGTGTTGATTAATTTCAGGGTCTTCAATTTGATTCCATTTATCTACATGTTTGTTTTTATGCCAATACCAAGCTGTTTTTATTACTATAGCTCTATATAGCTGAGTTTGAACTCAAGGATGGCACTGCCTCCAGAAGTTGCTTTATTGTACAGAATTGTTTTGGCTATCCTGGGGTTTTTGGTTTTTGTCTATGTATATCTTAAAGGAAGGAATCCAAGTGCTCTGGTTGTATCAGCTGTTGCAGCAGCAGGACTCCTGGCACAAACATGAATGCTTTGGCTAAGAAGGCTGTCAAAGGAGCAGCGGGCTGCGTTTCACCATCCGGCTAGCTTTACACCCGAAATAATTAATAATAATAATTGTATTCATTGAAACACTGCCTGGCCCATTAGTTCTAGCCTCTTATTTGCTAACTCTCACCTCTTGACTAATCCATATCTAATAATCTGTATGCCACCACGAGGCCGTGGTTTACCGGCATGAGTCTATCCAGTGTCTGTCTTGGGAAGGGGAATCATGGTGTCTGCCTGACTCTGCTTCTTTCTCCCAGCATTCTGTTCAGTCTACTCCACCTATCTAAGTTCTGCCCTATCAAAAAGCCAAGGCAGTATCTTTATTGACCAATGAAATTAACACATAGACAGAAGACCCACCTACATCAGAGGGCCCTCCTAACAGCAAGTTGCTGAGCAGACAGGGCTTCCTGCCATGCTGCCTAATGCTGGGAATGCAGCATTCTCTCTCTTTATGTTCTAAGCCAAACCTCTCTAGAACCCTTTATCCAGTGATGACAATACCCATGACCCTGTAGGTACCCTTGAAGCAACTCAGACTACAAACATTCACACTTATTCTCTTTCTGCCCAAGACAGCTTTACCTTTAGGGCCTTGTCATACATTTGCTTCCAAGTTTACCAGCCCAACAATCCAAGTTATAGTCAAGGTTGAACATGGCCTCTCTGCTCTCTAGGTCCTGTTTCTATTACTACATCTTTAGGCTGAGACTGTAACATGGTCCAAGAGGGTGACTCAAGGCAGGTAACTATACCTTTGTCTATATCATGATGATTGCCTTGTGGGGCTTTGGAGGTATAAGTAAGAATAGGAAGAAAAGAGAAGGACAGGGCCTCCAGCTGCCACATTCATCTCGTCCAACCCAGGCCCAGCTCTCTAGGCCCGCGCCCCTCCCTCCCAGCCAAGGTGTTCTTGTCTCTCCAGCTGCACACCGCAACAATAAACCTGATGGGCTCAAAAAAATGAGAGTAGGACAGGGAAGCAATCTGCAGAGAACATGTCCAATTCGGGAAGCCTGTGCAGGTGCTTTCTCCTTACCTCATTCCCATGGATGCCGCATGAGGAAGCACACTCCAGTGAGACACTGATGTCATTTGAGCAGAGGACAATTCCATAATACTTACAAGGTGCAGGAACTGAGTGACTCCTGTTATGGTCCTGGGTTGTCTGGGGCATGGCCAAGCCCAGCCCAGGCCTTACCTGCTAAGCCCATGCAAGGCCTGTGTCTCTAAGCTTCCTTATCTCTGCCCAGGACACAAGCACACATAGGAACTTAATACCTCCACACTGCTCACTCACCTGACACAAATCATAAATGTGGGTATGCAAGTTTTACTTGCTCTTCTAATATAGCACTAAAATTATATCATATTCATTCTCTTTGTCTCTCTGTCCTCTGTATATGTCAGTCTTTCTGTCTCTATCTCATTCTAACTAGAGATCATTCTCATTGGCATGAGAAAAGATACCTCGGAGGCATACCTATCAGTAGCAGCTACTACTAAAGGTCTAGCTTGTTGTGGTTGTCAGTTCTATTCTCAGTCCTTGCACAGCCTGAGTTTAACTCATGGAGGTCCCATTGCCAGAGAGGATGTCTTCCGTGTCTCCGGAACACAAGGAACAGTTGGCATGACTGACTAGATATCAGAAACCCATCAGTGGTTTTCCTCAGTGGGGATTGTTCATAGCTGCACTCAAGGGTCAGCACAGAGGAGTGGAAGAAGGTGGATGGCAGGAAGTCTTGGTTACAACAAAGGTCTGATGACAGCAGCAAGCAAACAAACAAGACCCATTAAAGGCCTAGACCTGTGCTAAGCAAAGAGCTTTCTGGGGTCTTTTCTATTTGGTCCCCTTGGGTCTGTGGGGCACTGGAGAAAGGAGTCCATGAGATAAGAGTCATCACTCAAGGCGGAGTGTTCACTGTCACAATGAAAGTCAGGCATCCCTAGTCTGTCTACATAAGAGGAAATATAGAATCAGACACAAGCAAACTACATAAGAGGATATCAAGCTTACTCTTATGTCTGCATCTCACAGGTAGTGCTTCTTTTTCTGTTTTGTTTTAGAGACAGGGTTTCTCTGTGTAGCACTGGCCGTCCTGGAACTCTCTCTGTAGACCAGGCTGGCCTCAGACTCAGAGATCTGCCTGCCTCTGCTTCCTAAGTACTGAGGTTAAAGGCATGTGCCACTGTGCCCATCAGTAGCAGTTCTTATTAATTCCAATGTTCTCTTAACAGCTGGGTGGATTACTGGTGTCACATACCAAAGAGAGTATGTACAAGGTACGGACGTAGTAGGGGCATAAACTGGTGCTGTTCCCACAACCACAATGACTTAATCTCCCAGTCCCATGCACAGTGGTACTACAGGTCTGCTTTCCA
Organism: Microtus pennsylvanicus; assembly: GCF_037038515.1. Lineage (NCBI taxonomy): Eukaryota > Metazoa > Chordata > Mammalia > Rodentia > Cricetidae > Microtus > Microtus pennsylvanicus. The sequence continues at coordinate 129,601,713 of NC_134601.1, read as the reverse complement.
GAACCTGGACTAATTCCACCTGCCGTACAGAAGAAACTAACCACGATGAATTTCACCGCAGCTCTGCTTCTGCACGTGAGGAAGTCCCCTCCACTCTCTTTGGGCCTCAATAAAACACATGGTAGTGGGAGAGGGAAAATCTTAGAAATGTTTAAGTAAGGAAAAAGTCCATGCCATAGAAACACAAAATGCTTTGGTCCTGAGGGAAAATATTTGGGAGTGTAACTGTAAACTGTAGGAATAATGAAACCTCACTAGAAGAAATGGTACAGGCCTGGTATCTCCAGTGTTGGGGTATTTGGCAGGAGGAGGAGTTCAAGGTAAATTTGGGCCACATAGCACATTACAGTCTACCCCTTTTAGGTCCAGTGATACATAGAGAGAACCTGCCACAAGAGGATGCTAATATCCTGGCCATGGAATGCAGTCAGAGCATCTGAGGCACACATTCTCTGTGGCTGCAGCCTATGGGCATCTGGCCAGGATGTGGAGGGCACCACCACCAATACAGCACACTGCTTGCAGCAGGCTCTCCTCTCCAGGGTTGAGGTAAGATTACACATGCCTTGGATAAATGCAACTATTTATCCAAGATATCAGAGTTGAAATTAGATCTTAGGAATGCCAAACTCATTACCCACAGTCTGATCAGTGAGTTCAGCATAGAAAGAATGTTTCATGAATATGCGGACCAAATCATGGGAATAATTTTTATTTTTTAAATATTTATTTATTTATTATGTATACAATATTCTGTTTGTATGCCTGAAGGCCAGAAGAGGGCGCCAGACCTCTTTACAGATGGTTGTGAGCCACCATGTGGCTGCTGGAAATTGAACTCAGGACCTTTGGAAGAGCAGGCAATGCTCTTAACCACTGAGCCATCTCTCCAGCCCAATAATTTTTATTTTTAAATAGGTATTGCCACGGATCCTCATATAGCTATCAATATAGGTGAAGAAGATATATGTGCCTCTTTCAGGTTTGAGTAGTAGTCATTTCTGAAAGTCTCTTCAAAGCAGTTTCTACTTGGATACACAGAATCAAAAAATAATGACTGGCAGAACGATGATTTCTGTTTGAAGACTGCACATTATACAGAGACTCCAGTTGAATTACATTAATATTTTCTGGTCAAAGTGGTTCATAATATGCCTTTTGATAAAATTAATTTTGAAAAATTTTACTTAGACTATACCAAAAGATGAGAGGGGGAAAATGGTGAAGTAGACTTTCTGTGTGGAACTAGAAGATGATGGCAAAACAAGGTTCTTGTTTGACAAAAAACACAAGATGTGCTGTACTCATTGAAACAGAAGATAAAACATGAATCAGCCACACATACATACTACATCCAAGCCATGAGTCTAGTGGATGAAGCAGCTACAGTTAACAGTTATGCACTGGCAAAAAGTCATGTACCTGTGACTCAGGGTGGGCATGAGAACACATCAAATGCATTTCCTTCTGCATCGCCCAAAAATTCCTTTCCCAGAGACTGTGCTATTTTATATATAAGGGGGAAAAATTTTCCCTGAAGGGCAAAGCTGCAGATTGAATAGAGAAGGAACCCCCTTTGGATACATTTTATACCTCAGTCATATATGCTCTGGGCATTGTCATTCTGTCTATCTAAAACTTATTCCCAGTTGTCTAAAATAGATCAAAGTCTATGCTTTCTCACTATAATTCTTTGACAAAAATGGTAATAAGAAATTAATTTCTTCTAAGGATGAATATTTCATTTTATGTAATATCATAGTTAGAGTAGCAATTACAGTGCCATTCAAGTGTCAGACATTCCTGAGCACTTCAAATGCATTCTCTTTATTAGCACAAAAACCCATGATGCAGGTAATATTTCTCCATGCTATAAGTAAGGAAATGGAGTCTCAGAAGTAATTTCAAAGATGTTGCAGGACAAAAAAATTGGAGAGCCAATATTTGAACCTTTGTTTCTAATTCCTAGGCCATTTGGTATATTTTACTTTTACAAATTGAGTATCATCCCTGGATAATTTTTTTTAGAACATGAGCATGCTTACAACTACTAGACTTTAATCATTGTGTTGGCATTACATCAAGAAAACGAAATCATTTTCTAACACAGTAAGACCTTGAAGAACATTTTCCTTTAAAGGTCTGTAATACATATGCATCTATAGGTATGTAGATAATAGGGTGGACATGTGTTATATGTACAGTTAACTTCATGTAAATTTAACTACAGATAAAGAAAAAGAAAAAGACAAAGGGAAATAATTTTACTGAAGTTGTTTCCTCGTTGTCTGAGAGGTGTCCTCATTGCCTGTAATGATTGCTGAATGCTTGATATCTTGTTTTCGCACATACACTGAAGCATTGTTTCATGGTACCAGAGTTAATCCACCTTTACATGATTTAGGCTCCTTTATATCATTACTTGTATACTTTAGAGACACTCCACTATAAAGTAAAATCTCTCTCTCTCTCTCTCTCTCTCTCTCTCTCTCTCTCTCTCTCTCTCTCTCTCACACACACACACACACACACACACACACACACACATTGCAGTATGTCACTTGACCTGATAAACAATGTAGCTGTTATGTGACAACTCACAAATAGTTTGGACCAAAAGATAATTCACATTCAAACATAGGAATTTGATGTGTGTGGAGTGTGGCTGGGTCCTAACGTCTTTCTCACGGGAGGGGACGATAAGCTGTGACATTAAGGACCACAGATGCAGGGAGTCAGGTAAAAGGTTTACAGTAGACTCCTTTATTTAATAGTGAGGAAAAACGTTTAGACCCTCCCAGCACCCAGGGTGAGTGACAGTTGACAGTGGACATCTCAAGCTCATCTCTCATTGCCTAGGCACAATCAGGACCTGTGACAGTGCCTGTTGCTAGTCACTCAGGAAACAATGCTTAGTAGCTCCTTATTGGCTAGGCACAGACAGGACCTATGACAATTTCAGGTTGGCTCCTTTTGGTCTGGTAGGCCTTATCTTCCTACATGGAGTTTTCCACGTAATGCTTTTGACCATGGAAACTGAAACCAGTGTGAAGGGGTGGGGGGTGCTGCCATACTGTACATTTTTTCACAGTCCTCTCAGAGAATGAAATGAAAAATGATAGGTAGATCCCATGCCTTGCTAGTCAGGTCAGTCAACACTGTGAGCTCCTGCCTCTATGTGCACAGGCAGGAGTGAATAGATTCTTGCACACAAATGCATACATGCATGTACCATGGACACGTATACACAAGAGAAAAATGATATCCAAAACAAAGAACATATAAAAAATACTGAAAATCCTAAAATTCTGTACCCAGTAAGTTATTGAAGATTGAGGGTGGGATTTCTTTCTTTTTTCTTTTTGTTTTTATTACACAGAAATTAAAAATATGAATTGATTCAAACAAGCAAACAGTGATAATACTCTGAGTGACTAAAGAAAGAAGTTAAGGCCTAAGCAGAGCATGGCCAGGCATGGTAAATGTGAACTATAAGAAGAAAATATTAAGAGCAAATACATAGTTACAGTGGGGAGTGTACAGGGGTCTGAAGAATACCAGTTAAAAACCAACAGCACTTTGTCTACAGATTTGACATTGAAGAACACACATACTAAAATTTCATTTACTTTTGGAACATTTTAACAAAATAGAGATATCAAAACATAAAGATTTAAGATAATCATCAGTTTGACTACAGGGTAAGATCAGTTCAGACACCCTCTCCTCTATTGCTTAGGGTCTCAGCTGGGTTCATCCATGTGGGTTTTTGAGCATTTTTCTAGAGCCAGGTTTCTTGCTAACTCCATAATGGTTCACTCAATCAAGATATTTCTTTCCTTGCTCTCATATCTGTCCTTCCTCCATCTCGACCATCCCATTCCCTCAAGTTTTCCTCAACCCCCCTTCTCCCCTTCCCTCTACTCTCTGCTCCCCTGATCCAAAATTTTTTTTCTGATTCCAATTTCCAGGTGGATCTATATATGTTTTTCTTTGGGTTCACTTTATTACTTAGTTTCTTTAGGATCCTGAACTATAGGTTTGTTGCCCTTTGTTTATGACTAGTATCCATTTGTGAGTGAGTACATACCATATTCATTTTTATGGAACTGGGTTACCTCACTCAGGATGATGTTTTCTAATTCTGTCCATTTGCATGCAAAATTCAAGATGTCATTATTTTTTTACTGCTGAGTAGTACTCTAATGTGTAGATGTGCCACACTTTCTTTATCCATTCTTCAGCTGAGGGGCATCTAGGTTGTTTCCAGGTTCTGGTTATTACAAATAATGCTGCTATGAATAGTTGAACAAATGCTCTTGTAGCATGATGGAGCATCATTTGGATATATTCCCAAGAGTGGAATTGCTGGATCTTGAGGTAGGTTGATTCCCAGATTTCTGAGAAACCACCACACTGATTTCCAAAGTGGTTGCACAAGTTTGCATTCCCACCAGCAATGGATGAGCATTCCCCTGGCTCCACGACCTCTCCAGCATAAGCTATCATTAGTGTTTTTGATCTTAGCCATTCTGACAGGTGTTTTCTTTCTGCTTTTTGATTAGTTTGGATAATAGAACCTTCATACAACAACAGATGGAAACAGAGGCAATGATTCACATCGGTGCACTGGACTGAGCTCCCACGATCCAGTTGAAGAGTGGAGGGAGTGCGAGTATGAGCAAGGAATTCAAGACCATGAGGGGGCATCTACTGAGGCAGTTTGCCTGAGCTAATGGTAGCTCACCAACTCTAACTGGACTGGGAGTGTACGAGCATGGGAACAACAAAGCCCCTCTGAAGGGGGTTGACAGCTGGGGAAGACTGAGGCGCCACTAATAGTGAACTGGGATGTGTCTCTATTTGCATATACCAGTTTCATGGGATCCTAATCTCTCTGGATGTAAACCTTGCTCAACCTAGACATAGTAGGGAGGGCCTTGGACTTTCCACAGGGTGGGGGTGCATGACACTCCCTTAGGGTTAAAAGGGTAGGGAGGAGGGTCTGTGGAGGAGGGGAGGAAGTGGGAATTTGGATTGGTAATTTTTTAAGTAATAAAAAAGGAAAAAAATAAAAAGAAATAAGTACTCAGGATAACAAAAAATAAAACAGAGATTTATGAAGCTACAAAACAAGTTCAGTCTTGTTGCCACATATAATACCAGCATGTTTATGTGTGGGACAGTCATTTAAATTAGCTTAATCCAATTTGTTTAAAAGATAGTTTGGTGGCCCCATCTGAAACTCAGAACTAGTATCTCTTAATATAGATATAATCAAAAAAGTAAAGGAGCTAAAACATAAAATATAGCTAAAGAAAAAAAAGAGAGAGAGAGCTGTATTGTGATGTGACATCATGTGCTAACCCACCTGGATGGCAGAGCAATCATGCAGGCTCAGTACTGTCATTTCTCCTTTAAAATCATAAAGAATCAGGCTAGAGAGATGGCTCACAGGTTGTTAAGAGTACTAGCCGCTCTTCCTGAGTTCAATTCCCAGCAACCACATGGTGGCTCACAAACATCTATAATGGAATTTGGTGCCCTCTTTTACACTGTATAAACATTAAATAAATAAATCTAAAAAAATATTAAGTAAAAAGGATATAAATGTACTTTCTGCCACCACACAGCAAGTGCAGATCAGAAACTAAGAATAAACCATTCCTATTTTATGCCTTAGCTTAAAGAGGCAGAGTTGACAGGCCCCAAAGAAATTTGTCTCAATATATATTCCTAGATCCTTTCCCTTTTAGTTTACATAGTACGTAACAATTTCTAGCAATTTCATAACCTGGTTTGTAAACCTGGTGCTTATGTGAAGAATTGAGATACGCTACACTTTGATGTCTCTTTATCTTTAAATATATACTTATATTTTAGTGTGTGTGTGTGTGTGTGTGTGTGTGTGTGTGTGTGTGTGTGAGAGAGAGAGAGAGAGAGAGAGAGAGAGAGAGAGAGAGAGAGAGAGAGAGAGAGAGAATTCAGGTGATTAAGTCTAGAAGAGATACCCTGGAGTAATAGTTAAACACAGTTATGAGTCACGAGACATAGCCTCTGGGTTCTGGGGGAAAAACTCTGGTCCTCTGCAGAAAGAACTCTTAAGCACTGAGTCATCGCTCAAAATCCAGACAACTGCCTGCTACTGTTCTTCCCCTCCTCCTCTTTCACTTTTCAGGCTTTTTGTTTGAGCCAGACATTTTTATCAAGTTGGTTTCAGAGGGGAGAGTTGGTTCTAAACAGGCAAATTTCAAGCTGTCAATGGTTCCCAGTCAGGCCAAAGCAGAGAAGCTGAGGAAAATTCTTCACTGGTTTATGTTAGTAAAAATGTAACTAGAAATAAGAGTTTCAATTTAATAAGTACAATAGCAAGAAAATTTTAAAAAGTTAGAGGATTGAGACAACAAATTCAACAGCAGTGGGACTAAACCAGCTACATAGTCCAAAGTGGGCCTGAGGAAGCAAGCTCCATGGGAGCAGGAGCTGGGAGCCAATCCAGTCCTGGGACATTGGCAGACCTGGACTAAGTCAGCAACCTGGTCCAGAGCAGACTGGAGACAGAGAACTCCATTGGAACAGGGGAATAACTCCTGAGCAAGTGAGCCAGAGCCAGAGACCACTGAGAGTCCGGACATGAATCTTGGATCTTCAAGGGAATAGACCTAAGCCAGGACATCTGCAAGTTTGAGTGTGATTCTGGGGCCTCCAAAGGAGGAGGCAGGAACCAGAGATCTCTGTGGTGCCAGGTGTGAGTCTGGGACCTCAGAAGGAGTAGGCCTGAGCCAGGACCTTTGTGGGTCTGGGCATCTATCTGGGACATCAAAGGGAGTATGCAGGAACCTGAAACCTCTGCTGGTTTGAGAATGAGTCTGGGACCTCTGAGAGAGTAAGCCTGAGCCAGGTTCTCTGCAGTTATGGGCACACCTGAGCCTGGGAACTTCAAGGCAGTAGACTGGAGCCTTTGCAGGGCCAACTCTAAGCCAGGGACTTCTGCCTGAGGGAATCCAGGCCAGGATTTACAGAAACAGGTCAAAGCTGGTTACTTAGGCCAAAGGAGGCCTGAGACAGAAAACTCCAAGGGAGCAGGGCAAAGCCAAGGAGTGCTAAGCTATCTCCGGAAAGATGGAATAACCAACAGCTTAACTAGAACTGTGGCACTGACTGTACCATGAGGAACAACCATCTGAGCTTTGGATTTACTGCCACCTAGAAGATCAATCAACAGAATCTCAGACCTATTAGAGGAAAAGATGAGTAGAAAAGGTAAAAACACACGCAATACCACAAAGAGCAACACAACATCAGTAAAACCTAAAGACCCTACAACAGCAAGACTTGAAATACCAAATATAAATGAAGCAGAAGAAAATGACCTAAAAATAACTTCAGGAGAATGTTTGCAACTCTTAAAGAGGAAATGAGAAATTCTCTCAAAGAAATGGAGGAAAAGGCAAACAAAAAATTGGAAGAAATCAGCAAATCCCTTAAAGAAAACCAAGAAAAAGAAATCAAACATATGAAAGAAACTATTCAAGACTTGAAAACTGAAATAAAGACAATAAAGAAAGCACAATCCAAGGGAATTATAGAAACAAAAACCATGAGAAAATGATCAGGAACTACAAACACAAGAATGAACAACAGAATACAAGAGATGGAAGAAAGAATCTCAATCACTGAACATACACTAGAGGAAATAGACTCATCAGTTAAAGAAAACATTAAATCTAACAAAAGCTTAACCCCAAATATCCAGGAAAATAGACACCATGAAAAGGCAAAATCTAAGAATAATAGGTATAGAAGAAGGAGTTGAAGTTCAACTCAAAAGCACAGAAAATATATTTAACACAATCATAGAAGAAAACTTTGCTAGCCTAAAGAAAGATATGCCTATGAAGATTCAAGAAGCTTACAGAACACCAAATAGACTGGATCCAAAAAAGTCATCTTACCATATAATAATCAAAACACCAAACATACAGAGTAAAGAAAGAATATTAAGAGCTGCAAAAAAAAAAGTCCAAGTAACATATAAAGGCAGACCTATCGGAATTACACCTGATTTCTCATTGGATACAATGAAAGCCAGAAGGTTGTGGTCAAGCGTTATGCAGACATTAAGAGACAATGGATGCCAGCCCAGACTACTATATCCATCCAAACTTTCAATCACCATAGAAGGAAAAAAAAACAAGATATTCCATGACAAAACTAGATTTCACCAATACCTAGACACAAACCCAGCACTACACAAAATACTAGAAGGAAAACTGCAACCCAAGGAAATTGGCTACACAAACAAAAACACAGACAACTGATGGTCTTATAGCAGCAAATCCCAAAGAAGGAAAAATGCACAAATTATAGTCACCAATAATGGAAACTAAATTAACAGAAGATAGCAATCACTGGTCATTAATATCCCGTAATGTAAATAAACTCAACTCACCTATAAAAAGGCACAGACTAACAGACTGGATACAAAAACAGAATCCATTTTCTTCTGGATACAAGAAAAACATCTCAAGCTCAAAGACTGTAGTATTAGGAGCAGCAGGGCTGCGTCCCCAGCACCCCGGCCGCCTGGCTAGTTCATGACCTGAAATAACAACACACAAACTGTATTCTTTTAAACACTGCTTGGCCCATTATATCTAGCCTCTTCTCAGCTAACTCTCGCACCTGGACTAGCCCATTACTAATAATCTGTGTAGCCCACAAGGTGGCTTACCAGGGAGATTCTAGACTACGTCCATCCTGGGTTGGAGCTCCATTGCTAGTGTCTGCCTCAGAGAGCAGAGCTATCGCATCTGCCCAGGAGAGGGGAGCATGGCGTCTCTGCTCCAGAGAGCAGAGCTGTGGAGTCTGAGCTCACTTCCTCTTCTTCCCAGCATTCTGTTCTGTTTACTTCACCCACCTATGTTCTAACCTATGAGGGCAAGCCAAGCAGTTTCTTTATTTTTTAACCAATGACCTTCCTCCATCAAAAGACAAACATCATCTCAGAGTAAAAGGTTGGGAAAAATATTCTAATGAAATGGACCTAAGAAACAAGTATTTGTAGCTATACTAATATCTAACAAAATAGATTTCAACCTAAAATCAATAAAAAGAAACAAAGAAGGTAATTTCATATTAGTCACAGGAAAAATCCATCAAGAGAAAATCTCAATACTGAACATCTATGCCCCAAATACAAAGGCACCTTCATATGTAAAAGAAACACTTTTAAAGCTTAAATCATACATTAAACCCCACACACTAATAGTGGGAGACTTCAACACTACCCTCTCACCACTAGATAGGTCAGTCAGACAAATAATGAACAAAGAAATAAGAGAACTAACAGATGTTATGATTCAAATGGACTTAACGGACATCTATAGAATATTCCATCCAAACAGAAAAGAATATACTTTCGTCTCAGCACCTCATGGAATCTTCTCAAAAATTGACCACATACTCGGTAACAAAAAAAAAACCTCAACAAATAAAAAAAAAATTGGAATGACCCAAAGTACCTTATCAGATCACCATGGTTTAAAACTAGAAGTCACCAGCAATACTAATTCCAAAAAACCAATAAACACATGGAAATTAAACAATGTTCACCTGAATCATCAATGGGTCAAGGAAGAAATAAAGAAAGAAATTAAAGACTTCCTAAAATTCAATGAAAATGACCACACAACATACCAAAATTTATGGGACACAATGAAAACAGCGTTAAGAGGAATGTTCATAGCACTAAAAGCATATATAAAGAAGATGAAAAAAATCCCACACTAGTAAATTAACAGAACATATGAAAAATTTAGAACAAAAAGAAGCAAACTCATCTAAGAGAACTAGATGGCAGGAAATCATCAAAAAAGGCAACAAAAGAGAAACAAAGAAAACAATAAAAAGAATCAATGAGACAAAGAGTTGGTTCTTTGAAAAAATCAACAAAATAGAGAAACCTTTATTTAAACTAATCAAAAGACAGAGAAAGAATATCAAAATTAATAAAAGCAGAAATGAATGGGGGGCATAACAAGAGACAGGGAGGAAATACAGAGGATCATCAGGTCATATTTTGAAAACCTGTACTCCACAAAATTGGAAAATTTAAACGAAATGAACAACTTTCTGAATAAATATCACTTACCAAAATTAAATCAAGACCAGATAAGCAAATTAAACAGACCTATAGCTGGTGAAGAAATAGAAATAGTCACCAAAAGTCTCCCAACCAAAAATAGCCCAGGACCAGAAGGTTTCAGCTCAAAATTCTACAAGATATTCAAAGAACTTGGTGTAGGAGGATCTTCTATGTGTTGCTTTCATTGTTGAATAAAGAAAACTGCCTTGGCCTTTTGATAGGGCAGCCCTTAGGTGGGCAGAGTAGACATAACAGAATGCTGGAAAGAAGGGAAGTGTGGCAGACGCCATGCTTCTCCTGCCCAATATGGACGTTGGTTAGACGCATGCTGGTAAGCCATGACCTGGTGGTGAACACAGATTGATAGAAATGGGTTAATCAAGATGTCAGAGTTAGCCAATAAGAGGCTAGAGCTAATGGGCAAAGCAGTAATCTAATTAATACAATTTCCATGTGGTTATTTCGGGGGTTAAACTAGCTGGGCAGCTGGGATTAAAAGCAGGCCTGCCGAGTGGCCAGGAGCCAGCCAGGACACAGCCTGCTGCTCTCCTTACTAAAAGAACTAATACCAATATTCCTCAAATTGTTCCACACAATAGAAACAGAGGGAGCATTGCCAAACTCTTTTTATGAGTCTAAAATTACCCTGATACCCAAACCACAGAAAGACATTACTAAGAAAAAGAATTACAGACCAATCTTACTCATGAACATTGAAAAATACTGGCAAATCAAATCCAAGAACACATCAGAACCATCATCTACAATGATTAAGTCGGCTTCATCCCACAGATGCAGGGATGGTTCAATAAATGAAAATCTGTCAATGTAATCCGCCATATAAACAAGCTGAAAAATAAATACCACATAATCATCTCATTAGATGCCAAAAAAGCATTTGACAAAATACAACATCCCTTCATGATGAAGGTGTTGGAGAGAGCAGGGATACAAGGAACATACCTAAACATAATTAAGGCAATATACAGCAAGCCAACAGAAAACATCAGATTAAATGGAGAGAAATTTCCAGCAATTCCACTGAAATAAGGAACAAAGCAAGGTTTTCCACTCTCTTCATATCTATTCAATATAGTTCTTGAGGTCCTAGTTAGAGCATCAAGACACCAAAAGGAGATCAAGAGGATACAAAGCAGAAAAGAAGTCAAACTCTCACTGTTTGCTGATGATATGATAGTTTACATAAGCAATCCCAAAAATTCTACCAAGGAACTTCTACGACTCATAAACACTTTTCAATAATGTAGCAGGATACCAGATTAACTCAAAAAATTAGTAGCCTTGCCAGGCGGTGATGGCACACACCTTTAATCACAGCACTCGGGAGGCAGAGGCAGGCAGATCTCTGTGAGTTCGAGGCCAGCCTGGTCTACAAGAGCTAGTGTCAGGACAGGCTCCAAAGCTACAGAGCCTGCTTCAAAAAACCAAAAAAAAAATAGTAGCCTTCCTATACACAGATGATAAAAGGCCTGAGAAAGAAATCAGAGGTACAACACCCTTCACAATAGCCACAAATAGCATAAAATATCTTGGAGTAACTTTAACCAAACAAGTGGAATACTTGAATGATAACAACTTTAAATCTTTGAAGAAAGAAATTGAAGAAGACACCAGAAAGTGGAAAGATCTCTCATCTGGGTAGGCAGAATTAACATAGTAAAAATGGCAATCTTACCAAAAGCAATGTACAGATTCAATGCAATGCCCATCAAAATCCCAGCAAAATTCTTCACAGACCTCGAAAGAACAGTACTCAACTTTATATGGAAAAGCAAAAAACCCAGGATAGCCAAAACAATCCTGTACAATAAAAGAACTTCTAGAGGCATCACAATCCCTGACTTCAAACTCTACTACAGAGCTACAGTACTGAAAACAGCTTGGGATATTGGCATAAAAACAGACAGGAGGAACAATGGAACCAAATCGAAGACCTGGATATTAATCCACACTCCTTCAAATACCTGATTTTTGACAAAGAAGCAAAACATATCAAATGGAAAAAAGAAAGCATATTTAACAAATGGTACTGGCATAACTGAATATTAATACATAGAAGAATGAAAATAGACCCATATCTATCACCATGCACAAAACTCAAGTCCAAATGGATCAAAGACCTCAACATAATGCCAGCCACTCTGAACCTTATAGAACAGAAAGTGGGAAGTACACTTGAAAGCATTGGCACAGGAGACCACTTCCTAAATATAACCCCAGCAGCACAGACACTGAGAGAAACAGTAAATGGGACCTCCTGAAACTGAAAAGCTTCTGTAAAGCAAAGGACATGGTTGGTCAACAAGACAAAATGACAGCCCACAGGATCGGAAAAGTTCTTCACTAACCCCACATCAGACAGAGGTCTGATCTCCAAAATATATAAAGGCACTCCCACAGCACTTGTAAGAATGGCCAAGATCAAAAACACTGATGACAACTTATGCTGGAGAGGTTGTTGGGGAAAGGGAACACTTTTGCATTGCTGGTGGGAATGCAAGCTGGTACGACCCCTTTGGATGTCAGTGTCGCAATTTCTTAGAAAATTAGTAAACAATCTTCCTCAAGACCCAGTAATACCTCTTTTGGGTATATATCCAAAGGATGCTCAACCGTTCTACAAGGACATGTGCTCAACTATATTCATAGCAGCATTGTTTGTCATTGCCAGAACCTGGAAACAACCTAAATGCCCCTCGACTGAAGAATGGATAAGGAAAACGTGGTACATTTACACAATGAAGTACTACACAGCAGAAAAAATAATGACATCTTGAATTTTACATGAAAATGGATGGAGCTAGAAAACATTATTTTGAATGAGGCAACCCAGACACAGAAAGACAATTATCACCTGTACTCACTCATAAGTGGTTTTTAAACATGTAAAGAAAGCCAACCTAAAAACCACAATCCTAGAGAACTTAGACAATAATGAGGACCCTAAGAAAGACATACATAGATCTAATCTACATGTGAAGTAGAAAAAAGAAATTTTCAGTTGAGAAGCCAGAACTATGTATACATTTTAAGAAAAACAAACAGGTGCCAACCAGAAACAATGAAAAATAGAGCACACTATCACGTGTGTGTTTAAACTTGCAATGATATCCTAAATTCGGCAGGGAGAAAATATTGTCATGCTTGGAGGTGTCTACATGGACCAAATGAATACTGCTGTATTTGCTTTGTTTCTAGTGCAGAAAAGTACAAAAGAAAACATTTTAGTTTGGCTATTTTAGCTTTGTGCGATATTTTACTCAGGATAGTACTTCGTTCTCATTGTCACCCAAAGTCTTGTGTATTGTGGATGCCTGTCCCTTTACTTGCTCATGAGGCTCCATCTGTTATAAGAAATTGTATGGTCTTAATAGTGATGTGGAAATGCACATTATTTTTCTTAAGTATGCGATATGGATTCACTAAAGCAGGTATTCTTAAAACATGTGTCAACACAACTAACCTTTGGTTCAAGGTCTTCTATACATGCCTAAGAATACACTTTTTTTCTTTATAAGATAGCACGAGTTCACCATTTGTTTCTATCTGGAAGAGTTGATGGCAACATTACAGGTCTGCACTAGATTTCAGAGAATCTCTTTATTGCAAGTAAAATCTGATGTCAAAGCAACAATGAATTACTTTTGCAGTACTCAAAGAAATAATATTTCCCACAGTGGACACACCATGCCTTGTAACATCTTTCTTCTTGTCAGTCGATGGTTTCTCTGCTCTGTGAGATTCCCCTTGGCTGCTGAGTCTAGGAATGTAGAGGCAAATCAAAGGTTTTGTAAAATTGATACATGTATGATGAATATATGGTCATATGTGTCATATACATCACACACCTATGTAGCTTGCACACACAAATAACAAGAGGCTATATATAAACATAGATTATGATAAAGCCATGTGCAATGCCAATTGTGTACATTTGTTCTTATTACTGTGATTCTTTCCAGAGAGAGTTTACTGCAAACATTAGTCCATGAGAATTTTGGAAACCATTTTCACCTGTGCTCAGAGGTAGCATTGCAAGCTTGCTAGCTAGTTTAAGGACACATGTCTGGAAAACAGATAAACATGCACATTCCTGTAATGCCAAAACAGAACCCTCCAAGATAACTGTTTCCTTCAGTTGACTCCACTGAAACTTCCTAGCACAGGAGAAGTCTTTATAACTGCGCACATAAAATCCCAACATTTGAAAGCACAGTGCTGTAAACAGCAAGGCACTCATGGTCTTTGGTACAAGCTGGCATACAGTTATTTGATGA